>NC_044019.1:24214182-24912682 GCF_900496995.4 Aquila chrysaetos chrysaetos | reverse complement strand
GGTATTTTTTTTTCTTTTGTAATCTGTAAAGGATTATGTGATTTGGACATAGGGAATGATGCAAGTAGAACAAACACTAAGGTGAAAAATGGTCTGTAGTGAAGCCTGCCAACACATAAGAAAGTTGGATGAAGCCAAGGACTCAGAAAGTAATTGAGTCTCCAATCAATGGTGCATTTGGTCCTTCTTCATGATTCTGCATTTCTGCTGTAATCCACTGCTTCTTGTCTATTTTAACCTGTTTCTTTTTTTTTTTTTTTTTTTTTTAATCTGCTTCTTGTTGAGTCTCCTTATTTTTCTTCTTCTTTTAATGTCCCACAAGGACAAAAGAAACAAGATTGCTTGGAGTTCAACAGCTTTTCATATTACAAGCCTTACAGCATGAATCATTTCTAGATGCTTTGTCATGCAGAGAGGCAAGGAGATGTTTTCAGCAAATAGCAGACTGGAGAGGAGGGGAAAAAAAAGGATATAATAGGGATATTTTCAAATAGGCATTGCATTGGGGACTCCTTCAAATTATGTCATTGTTAAATCAGTAATTCACAGACAGCCACTCCTGTTAGGGATAGGCAACTGTCCTAATTGAGTCTCTATGTAGAATATACCTGAATCAGCCTTAATGGAGTTCCTGTTCCAAGAAATACATAAATGCCTCTTTCAAGCAAATCGGAAAATGAATGGAATAAAACCTGAGAATGAGTTTTTCCTATGTGCTTTACATTTATGAATAAAGAGCACTAGAAACATATAATGGCACAATTCTGTTTTGATAGCACAGTGCATTTCTGTTCAGTGATTGTAATTGGTTGTTCAAATTACAGAGTAAATGAGGATGAGGACCACTGACAAAATAGAGTTCCTATTCTTAAGAGGAAGGAAGGTCAGTTAAATAATTCGAGTTTGGAAGAAAGCTAAAATTGGAATTTGTATTAAATTTCCCGAGAGTTAAATTTTAGGCCATTCAAGTGGGATAATTGTAAAATTAGTACAGATTTTGTGGAAGACTGAATCATTATTTGTAGTTTATCGACATCTGTAAGAGGTGTATACAGAGGACTATTTGTGTCTGCTGTTCCAATTAAGAAGTACAAAGTAACTTAAAATGTATGCTTTGTATGTATGTGGACCATGAGTTTCTCAGTAATATATGAAATTTTCACCTTTTCTATTAATTTCACACTAGTGAAATGCTCCCTAAAAATTCCTGTTAATCAGGATTTTCCATATTGTAACTTGATCGTGAGAAAACGTGAGAACAAGCTGTCTTTATTTAAGCCAGGTTAGCAGAAGTAAATTGGCAGAGCTCCATCAAATGTATTAAAACAATGCATTTTACTAAAATTAAGGGTGTGACAAACTTTTTTTTTTTTTTTTGAGAGCAGCAGGCGCTGCAAGTGTTCCAAATGATTTGATTGTTGGTTTTTTTTCTGAAGAAACACCATCATAATGTACATTACTTTTCATGCTTGTTCATTTTTCAATTCAGACCGGTGGGGTTTCAAGTAGAGAGAAACATAAAATACCATTGTTAATATTGTGAAGACAGACCAAATCAGTTTCAAAATCTAGCAGGAAATACAAAAAGACTTCTCTCAAGTGTAACTACAAAACACAATCTCAGGGGTATTTTGGGGAGAGTGAGTGCATTAAAGGCTTAGGGTGGATTGCGAAGTAGGAAGGACCAGCCCAGCACTGCTGCCACCACTGCTAACCTTCTTTATTCTTGATTTTTGTCTGAACAAAGTTGGACTATTTGAGTGTTTCTGAAAACACTGGTTGGTTCTTGTTTTGGGGGTCGTGTTATCAAGATTGGTGCCCCTTTGTGCTGCCTGTAGGCTTTGGCATATAATGAAAATTGGGGTGTCTCTGTAAGAGTTCTTACACTTTAAATGTACAGTAGAAGGTTTCATCACCAATGTTATAATATTTAACCCCCATGACTTGAGCTAATTAATTTCAGGCAGTTGTAATGAGAGCAGGGTAAGTTCTTAGATTAACAGGAAAGCATTTCACAAAATTCATAGGAACGTACAAAGGACTCTGCCAGCTGTGTGTCTTCATCGCACAGTTTAGTGTTTCACTAAATGTATTAAAAATTTATCTCAGGGTGAAGCAGTGTGGGCAGCATGTGAGGACCAGCGGGTGGCTAAAACCTGTATTTACACCTTGTCGTGGAGGAGGTGGGAAGCTTTGGGTGGGAGGAGTACGGGATGGAGGTAGAAGAAAAGCAGATGGAAGGGGACCAGCTTGGCCCGCGGGGGCAGGCGGGCAATGGAGAGGTCAGGAGCCGTAGGGCAGCAATGAAAAGCGAGGCTGCCCTTTCATTGATGTCAAATTTGTACGGTACTTTACACTGAAAATATCTGCCCTGTATAATTGGAGAGGAACTTTCTGCTGAAGTGTCTCAGGTCTTAGTTCTCTACAAATAGTGCAGGTTTTTCCAGTAGCATCAATGACGTGAGGATTAAACTGCTAAACCCAGTTCAGACTATCTCGGAGTAAGAGCACAGTGCAGCTATTTACGTTTGCACTGTTTCTCATGTGGATTCCGTGCCAAAAACCAGGTGGATCTGTCTTTGGTTATTTGACTGAATTCTGAAAAGGATATTTTTATCTTATTTAGATAAGCAAATACTCAGAGATGGCATCATTAAGAAAGAATGTAAAGATGTGTGTACATGTTCCTGTTTCCATTGCAAGTAATAACAATAGAGTGTTTGTTTCACAAAATTATAGGAAGGGACCTGAATGACTTCTGTCAAGTAAAATTGTAATAAAAGTGAAAAATAATCATTTCTAATTTAAAAAAATCGTACAGTACTTCATGAAAATTTGATTTTGGGAAATACACTTTTTGAAATATTACAACTCTAAGCCAATAAATGATGATACAATAATGAAATGAAGTTAGTATTCTGCTTCTGTTGCAAGTTAATTTTACTCCATAGAGAACTGCCGTATTTTCATAATGCGCTCACACTATTCGATTGCGCTGTTTAAACCTGCCTGTGATTTGTTTTCAGAAGAAAAACAAAAGAAGTGTGTGAGAAATTATTGACTAACAGAATTAGATATTGCAAAACAGCTTAGGTATTGCAAACCATTATTTGTTCTAATAGCGCAGCCTGGTCTCAAAATCCTTTGCTCATGCAATCACACGGTTGTGGTCCAGGACCCCAGATAGCTTATGGACGTGTCTTTGTAGGACATCTGTGCTCTGCGGAGTCCTCCGCTGCTGGTATTCCTGTCATCCCTGTGTGGAGTCTGGCCAGAGGACGTTGCAACACCCTCCAGGCCCTCGTGCAGGAAAATAATAAGCACCCAGATCTTGTACAATTAAAATCAGGGTAGGGATTCGCCAGGCGTGGATCATAACTGGAAGCTGGGAAGCCCTCACTAGTCTCATTAGGCATAACAACTGCAATTACTGATACCAATTTGCCTTGTCTACACTATGAGATTAATGATTTGTCTCCTTGCATTTGTTTTCCTTCAGTGTACGTGGTATAATTTCAGTCTGTATTGAAAAAATAGCTAAGTGAGGGGCATCACATTTGTTCTTAATGCAAGCGCAGCCGTCTATGCTGTGTATGTTTTCTCTCTTTTGATATTAAAATAAGAAAAAGTACAGTTAAAAATTGTTCTTCATCAGCTTGTAAATGGTAATCTGTGCCAAGTTGTTTAGGCTTTATTTTTTTATAATGGAAATGCTGAGGGATACTGTATAGCTCTTACTAAAAGTTGTTATTAATATTTAAAAATCATTATGGGCCATATAAAAGTCAGTGGCGTAGGCTAGAGACCCAGCTCATCCGAGAAAGTAAAGGTTTATTTAAATTTTGACTATCTAGACTGAAAACCCAACTATCACTCAGAACAGCTTTTCAACAACTTAAACCAGAAGCTACACTGTTTCTTCTGAAATAGCCTTTTATTTTAAAGCCTCCTTTGCATCATTGCTAACAACATTATGTTTTTCCCGTGATGCCACTGGCAGGGCCTAAACAGCACTGAGACTACTTTACTCATCCCTGAACATCAAGTGGTAAGCAGTAAGCAATATTCATGCTTCTTTGCATGAATTTGTGTGGCGTCTTCTATAACTGTATGCCAAAAAGTCCCTCGCCAGAAAATTTTCCAGTTTCAAGGAAGCCATCCTTCCAAAAAGAATTGTTTTTTCTAGCTTATAAAAATGAATGTGGTTTTTGTGCTTATTCCTAGTGATGGCTTAAATGATAAATTCAAGCAAATTGGAAGGATAATAGACAAAATCAAAAAGTTAAGATTGGTGGAGAAAACTGGAAAGTTTGCTTTTTTTATCATTGTTTTGGTTTGATGGGATATAGGATGTATTCTGACTGGTGTTATTAACAAATGTGGGATTCCTTTTTATCATGGTAATGTGGACGGCTCTGTGAGTCAGCATGATACTTTAAAATGTTTTAAAGAGCAAGAAACAAACACTGACAGCATTTGAAATGTGTTGCCTTTTTTTTCTTATTGTAGTAAATAATAAGGAAAGGCTCAAAATATCCACTTACTGAAATTTGCAGACAAGATAATTGTATTAATTTTCAAATATATCAGAAAACTTAAAATAACCATTATTCTTTTATGGAGAAAAAAATTACAAAAATTTATTTAAGATAACTGAAGAAGTACATGCTGAGGTATATTAAAACTGTCTGCTTGCTTACATTGGGCTCTGGTGTCTTACATTAACACATACGCTCTCTCAGCATACTTTTTATTTTTCTTTGTTCTATTCTCGTTTAATGTGTTCTTTTATCCAGAGAGGCTTTTTCTGCGCATTTAAATCTTAGTGCAAGTATCTTGGTGTCTTCAACTGCTTTGAAATGCATGTTTTCAAGCTTTGAGATTTTAATGTGGTTTAAAATTGAAACACAATTGTGGTGAAGGTGCAACAAGTAGCTTGCAAGTTTTAGCTACAAGAAATATATGGGATTTTTTGTTTCTTTGAATGGGAAAGGTTATAATTTTGTATGCAACTTTGTAGCCTGCATGAAGCATAACTGGAAATTGAAATGTGTGGTGCTAGAGTGTTGTTAATACATTTCTTTGAAGTGGGTAAGCACTTCAGTTGCATGGATTCCTCCAAGCAAGAATATTGAAGAGAACTTCATGCAAAGAGGATCTCTGGTATAATGGGAACTGAGTTTACTGGGCATAAACCAGGAATTTGCCTCTTTGATTTTCAGTAGAGTGCCTGTATATTTGCATATGTTGTGTAAATGCATTTCCAGGAGCTTTTTGCTTTTGGAAGTGAATTTTATCAAACAGTTATATTTAGCATAGTGGCACTTAAATCAGCATGTTTTTCCTATAGCTGTAAGCATGTTTATATACCTCCCCCTTTTACCGAATTAAACATCTTTTGCAAACTGGGGATCTAAATGAGGGTGATAATTTTGTTTTTAAGCCATTGAATGTTTTCTACCCTTTCAATTATGGAGGCTTTTCTTGTATTTTGATTCGGCTTTCAAATCCTTATATTTTTGTCCATTTTTGTATTCTGAAAATTTTTCTGCAGTGGATTGTTAATTCATAAATTAACTAATTGCTTTGTAACGTTGTTATTTTGGGTTTTTTACACTGTGTGTGATAAAAACTAATTTGCCTGTATGATTATCAAAAGTATGCAGTAAATAAAATATTTGGTTTGTAGACTATCTGGTAAGTGGCAAAATCTTGCGAATCAATTTTATTTTGTAATTTCAGGCAGTTTCTTGTGTGGTAATGTAGGACTATGATAATATAACTCCTAGATGTGCTGATGGGAGGTCATGTTATTCATGTTAACTTCTCAGCATACCCTTTAGTCAGAGCTGGAGATTCTTCACTGTGCTAGAACTCTAATGAAGCTAATGTATTGGGTTCTTCCATCTCGGATTAGTGTCGGTTACTGCTTTATTACTGAAATTGCCGCTCTAAACTGCCTTCCTGCTCCGAGCTACAAAAAGCAGAAGGGGAAGGCCGCTGAGGTCTGGACCTGCAGCCCCAGCTCCGTGAGGTGGACGCTTGTGAAACCTTGAAGTCCGGGGAATTGAAGTTGGGAAGGGCATTTCTGAATGTAGGCCCCGAAGAAACTTGCAGTTTTCTGACTGAATATTAATCTGAAAAGTTTTGCTCTAAGTCAAGTTCCTCTGTCTTTGAATTATGGACACGGAGAGGGCTAGGGTATTTAGTAGCAAGGTGTATTTGGAGGAAGCTCCGTTGCCTACAAGGAGGGAGCTGTGCTAAGCGGCCTGTAGGGACATAAATTTCCTGTTAGGTGGATCCAGAAATAGAAATCCCTCCGAGTCCTGTGAGAATATACAGTATTAAATCATTCAGGTATAATCTGAAAAATGTATTTGCTTTTCAGGTACTGTGATATCGCTAAACCACCGAGGGCTAGCTGACTGTGCTGACCGAGGTCAGCTGTCTGTGTGCTTTGGTGGGCGAGCAAGGCCACGAAATGTTTACCTCGGTCTCTCCCTCAGCTTCGGTCCAAAGTCGTTTCTCTGAAGCACTTTCTGTTACGGTGTGTAGTGGTTGGTGCCACATCCAGCAGCTCGCCTTCCCCTCTCCTGTTCGCGGTGACTGGCTTGTGTGCTTTGGCCCTGGATTTGATGGATTTGAACGTCGGCGTGAGACCACCAGCCGGCATTTACAAGCTGTACCCAAACCGGTTTGGGCAGACTGAACGTGGGGTGTTACAGCCTTACTTCGTCTTGAGCTATGCTTTATTAATTTCCATGCTGAGATCTTGGATCTTTCCTGTAACCTGTGCTGTTTGAGTCAGGATTTCCTGCTGCAGGGCTTTAGGTTGTGTCTAACGTGAGGACTGCAAGTCCGGGTACTTGGAGGGTTGTTGGGTTGAACGTGGTCCGATACCCTGACCTCCGCTGGATGTCTAGACAGAAGTTATCGGTTACGGGATAACTAGGAATATTAATATAATTCCGTATGAATCCAGTAAGTTTACATCTATGTAGCTACGTGAAAAATTTAGCTCCCTATGATAGGCTGTTAGAGTGTTCGATTAGCAGATCTGTCCGCAGACTATGAAGTCACTTAGTTCTTAGAGAGTTAATTAGACTATTAAGACTGGAAAGTTACTACAGGAAAATCGGAAGGTAGTATTTGGTTTTGAACAAGTAGTTTTTGTGAACTTGCCTTGTAGCTGATGGGTTTATCCAACTTTTGGAAGCACCGGTAAATGCTAAACGCTTGCGGTAGCGCCATTTCATAGAATGGTACGGTGACTTGGACTGGAAGGGACCTCTGGAGGTCTCCTTGACCAGTTTCCTACTGGAGGCAAGGCTGACTTCAAACTTGGATCAGGTTGCTGAGTCAGGGCCTTGCTTGGTCAAGCTGTGTGATTTCTGAGGATGGAGATTACGCAGTCTCTCTGGGCAACCTGTCGTACCTGTTCCTGCTCAACCGCACCCTCGCATCCAGTAGGAATTTCCCTTGTTGCAACTTGCGCCTGTTGCCTCTTGCGTTTTCCCCAGATGCCTCGGGGAAGAGACTGGCTCCGTCTCTTCCGTAATTGCTCATTGGGTATTATTCAAAAGCTGTTGCTTGCTCACTGTGCTGCATTGGGAAATTTTAATTTGGTTACTTGTATTCCAGAAGGTACACGTCACAGAGTATCTGCTCTGATGAGCTGTAACTTTATTTAATAACTGTAGGTTGTCAAAGATCAATTAATTTGAATACAGTTCTGGAAAGAGCTGTTAAGAAATAAGATATACTAATCCATAATGTTTTATGATTCACTGATGCAACCAATGCAAATTACCAACATTTTATATATTTTAAACCTGTAAGTGCACATTTATGCACGGAATTGCATGAATATGCAAGACTGATCTTGTTCTTGTGAAATCCAAATGCAGCAAAATGGAAAGGAATAATTTATGGGTTTAATAAGTAGGCCTGTCACTATCCATGATGAATAATCCTATGTACAGAAGGAGAGAGAAGTGATAAGTATTCCCCTTCTCAAAGCAGATCCAACGATGACTACTGCATCTTCTTATAATTGATAGTCAGACCTTTAATGACTAAGCAGGATTCTGATACATCTTAGAAAATGAGCAAACTTTGATGGCACTAAAGATAAAATATTACTTCAGTCGTATGGAATGATCTAATTATAACTATGCTACCCAAAGAATTTGGGACACTCCTTTGGCAGGAGCTTTTTTTGAAGTAAATATTATTGATTTTTTTTTTTTTTTCCTTTCTTTCTTTCTGTATATGGATTTTGTTAAATCACTAGGACAATGTCTGTGCTTGCACGATCTCTATTTTTTTAAATTGGTGGTTGGGGCGGTCTGTTTTCAGGCTGGTTCCCAACATTGTAAGTTGTTAGACTGCACTTTGGGGTTCACTTACTGTAATGCTGAATAATTAGAGTACTGTTGATACTATTAAGATGTCGGTGTGGTTCTATACACTAATCAAATTAACGTCTACACAGTTGCAATTTGTTTGTAGTCACAATTATATTTACAAAAACCCCCAAACCTGTAAGCACAAAATAGAATAGGAAAATGATGTTTCTTTTCTTTTCTTCTATTGGATTCCATGATTTTTGCGAGCCTCTTGGTCTTAATGATTGTGTACTGCATTTGAAAGCAAAAGCATTTTTGGAGGTAGCTTGTCCTGATTTCAGTTCTTACAAAGTAGTCTATGTTAACTGATCTGCTGTGAATATTTCTCAAGAAGAGGAACAACAAAAACAACCAAGTGTTTTGTACCTCCCCAAAGGCTAGGATAGCTTCAGAAATACAGGAATTCTGAGGAATGCATGGATGGTCCAAGTAGGCTACTGTCTGTTTTCAGCAGTTACCAGGGTATCTAGTGAAGAGGCATAAAATTGTATAAAGCTATGGAACAATAGGGATTTTTTTTTTTTTTTTAGTATTTTTATTATTACTATTAAATTTGAGCCTCTTGAGGATAAACACATGTCCCAGAGTATGCAGATATTTTTGCTTGTGGTTTTGTCAGCTCTGGAATGACATAGTTGCAATTCATCTTTTTATGTCCCAGTGGGTCCAACCTGACATGAGCGTAACAGAAACTTGCATGCTCTCTTCATTAGCCTGTGCTTGTTTTGTTGCCTTTGTGTTGCATTCAAAGAAACTTTCTCATTGTTCCTTTTTTTTAAATCTGCTTAAGTAGCCAAATGATGGCAATTAGCAATTTAGGAGTCATTATTTTAAAATACCTGAGTTTATAATAAAAATTAATGCCAGCACAGTTTTGCCTTTAATAAAAAAGACATTATACTCATACTGTTTAGGAATACTTGTGTTTTCCTAATAGTTGGAAGCTTTTCTTGGCTTTCTTAAGGACACAGATTTCTCACTAGCTGTAGCTGGGGGGTATGTGCTCGAAGCAGTTGGTTTGGGTCTTGGAGAGGAACAGTGGGCTTGCTAACTACTTGTTGGTTATTCCGGCAGAGTGGAAGGAGATATAATCTGTTCCTGAAGCGACGTCTCAGGGTAAAACAGTGATGAATGATATTGCAAGTAGCTTGGATGGCTGCAGTAATAACATGCTTCACTGTGTGATGCCTTTTGTTAACTGGGAGCAAGGTTCACAGTTATAAAGTTCGCTGAGAAAGCACAGAATATTTTTCACGTGCATCCTTGCATGGCTTAAGAGGGAGAAGACAGAGATATATCCCTCTGAATTACTCTTTTTTTTTTTTTTTTTTTTTTTTTTGTTCCTATTCTAATAAAATCAAAACCCAATTCAGTCCTATATAAATACAATTTTGCTGATGGGTGTGGTTAAAAAAAACCACCAACAACCTTCCTTAGCATGGAGGTAAATTTAGACCAGAGTATTAGCTTCTATGGAGAGCACTGTGCTGTATGAACCTCTAGTCTTGCAAACAATTTGGTGGAGCTGAATATTGATATGATAATAAATAATATTACCTAATATTATGCTAACTTCCCTAGGAGAGGGAGGTAATAGTCTTTTTTTGCTTAACATTGATTACTGTAGCCTAATCAGTGAAGAAGATGAATGTTGTTATTACGACATTCTGGCATGCTGATAAATGAAAAGATGACCTTTAATAGATCAATTGGAATACTAATTACCCTGTTGCATTGATACATTTTATTAGATTTCCCTCCCTGCAAGAAAGTAAATACTCAATTTTGAAATGTAACCCCTGTATCATTTGTGTGCATTTTCATATGTAGTCATTGCTGGGCCATATTTCTCTGTGGTGGTTGGTTTAGTGAATCTTGTTATGTAGAATACAATGCATGGAATTTACTTTTTGCTACCTGCTTCAAGTCAATGAGCAGTGTCCTAGCTGGCTTTTATATAGAGTGGCGTTCTGACTAACAGCAGAAAAAAACCCATGCTGTCACATAACACTTGTCTTGATCGTTTATGACACATTGTAAAGACTGTGAAAGAATAAACGGTAGCATTGTTCACAGGTTATTGTAAATACTAACATATATTTATTCTTCATATACCAGTTATTTACATGTAGTGTTTGTGCATATAAGCAGTTAATCTTGAAATTATTTTAACTGGATGTAGCCCTTGTTAAAACTTGTGCAAGTATATCTTCAGCTATGAAGAAACTATGAAGAATTGAGGCAATTTGGGGGAACTTCTTTGTCTTCTGTTATATTTTAGAGCAACGGCAATGCTTGGGGTTTTTTTTAATCATATGCCTATATCTTCCACAGATTGATAAAAGACATCAGAGCAAAGATTCTATTTTCTTCAGGGATGGTGTCAGGAGAATTGATTTTGTTCTTTCCTATGTGGATGATCTTAATAAGGAATGGGAAAAAAAGTTGGTAAGTTTGTCTTTTTGAGGTCCTCTGAATTCTTATCTGTCATAACCAGAATATCAATTACTAAGCCTTTCAAATAACTACACTCAGCTGGAATTGGATTTAGCTAAAAACTTGATAGCTGCGTAAAAAGCTATTCCATGTACTGAATTTCTGCGTAATTCACTGTTGTGCATTATGACCCAATTAGATTTTTGGGGCTTTATTTACTGAATTGATCACTCTCCATTACTTAGGCTGGTCAGTATGTTATACAATCAATGCCAAGTAATCCAAATTATTTTGCTTTCTTCATTTAACAGTCTTATAGTTAGCTGTGGCTTTGGTGTAGCTATCTGTAAAAAGTTAAATGAAAGAGGTTTCTTCTAAATAAGCAAAGCTTTATCCAAATGAGATGTAACAATAACTTTTTTTTTCCCCATCCTTTGACTTCAGTTAGAGCAGAAATGGATTCTTAGATCCAAGAATCCATGTGACTTTCCTTTTAAGACTTTTTTTTTAATACTCTAAGCAAAATAAACACAAAGCTCCTCTCTGAGCTCTTCCGTGTGCTTGACTTGCTCTTTACATGTGTCTGTTCTTCTGGAAGAATATTTAAAGTGGCTTTGAAAAGAGACCTCCTATGTAACAGAGCATGAAGTACAGGCTTTCTCTAAAATGCTCGTCAGTGATCATCCCTGAACTTCCCAGCAAGACCCGGTTGCCTGAATGGTAGCAGTAGGTCAGACTGAATCAGTAAATGACATGTATTTGTTCCTTGCTCAGACTGACACTTGAGGTCTAACTTGACTAATACATAAATTGAGGCTATTTAAAAAATCCGGTACTGTGAGATGCAGTCAAGACAAACAATAAATTCTATATAAGCATAATGTTTAAAAAATAATAATTACAGGGATTTTGATTATTTTGTTTTCTCTTTATTCACTGCCTTCTTTCTGACCAGGAGAGGTTACATTTACAAACTAGTCTTTCCAATACACACCTCCACAGTTTGTTCTAAAAAAAAAAAAAAAACAAACAAAAACCACCACCAAAAAAAACAAACCAAAAAAGACTTCATTCTCATGTAATCACATTATTCTGAAAGATAAGGCTTTCTGAAGAAAACTAATTATATGGAAGCTTATGACAAAATCATAATCAAAACTAAAGGACTGTGAAGTAAAGAATGCTTCTCATCTGTATCTTGTCATATTAAAGTGTTTAGTAATTAAAAATTATAATTTCCTTTGAACAAAACTGCACAATTGGGCTGTTCAAAAAATTGCTTACTGCTTACATTCTTTTATGAAGGAAATAATGTTTTCATTAAGGACTTATGCTGCCTATATGCAAATACGATCCGGTGTAGAACACGGCTCCTGCATCATATACTTTTTACCTTAAAAAAAGCAAAAATGCCTGTCATCATCTCTGATGCTTTTCCCATCTTAAGCATCTCAGAGTCTGCTTTCCTCAGCTAGCCACGTTTGGGAGATTTGCTTAGGAGACCAAGGTTATATTATAGCTGATACCATAGGTTTATATGAAGGCACACTTTTTCAAATCCACACTGGCTCTGTGTCAGGCTGTAATCCTAGCTACGTTCCTCCTTCTACCGTAAAGCAAAATACATTTTAATAAAGAAGGAAGAGGAGACCAATCAGTGTAGAGAGAAGAAAAAGATATCCGTGCAAAATATGTGAAAGCAAGTCTTAAAATAAACTTTTCCATTAGTCATACTCAAATAACATGAGGGAAGAAATGGAGACTATTTAGGTAATGTTTCAAGTGGGGAGGAAAACGAGCCAGATACTCAGTCTAGGCACTCATTCATATTGTGTGCAGCGATTTCCTTCTCATTGGTTTATAGGTCATTAGAGGGTGGCAGGAATCTTTGCCAGAGCACAGGCCAGGTACATGCGTGTCATTATTGACGGAAGGATTGACATGGGGAAGACCCCAAGAGCTAGTAGCTAATACTGAAGTTCCTCTTTGAGGTAAAAAAAGCACTTAGCTAGAAAGAAACATCTCTCTCTTACAAAAGAGTAGAACATCTGCATCAAGTTTTGTGAGATTTAATTCTGTATTTGTCTGTTACTTGCAAAAGAGTTTATGGCCGCATGGAAGAAGGCGTTTGGTCTGTGGCTCTGTAGGTTAGCTCTGCCATCGCAGAACAGACAGGCATGAAGATATCAGTGTTATGGTGTGTGAGTTTTTACGTGGTTCTTAGGGAATCTGCTAAGAAAATTAAATTTGCCCTACATTTTTGTCCATAACATGAATATGCCCATAGATTAATGCAGACTTCTTAGCACAGAAGTACTGTGCTGTTGTCTTTGTGGGAACAAGATTTAAATAGCGATGCACTGCAGCCTTTGGAATTTGTCTGACATACTGTACTTGCTATTGTACAGTCATCGCAGGAAAGAAATGTGAATTTCTGTAGTACGATGATACAGCAAAATGTAACAGCTAAGAATAGAAATGTTCATGGGAAGAGAATAACAGTTGTGACAAACGGGTTTGTTTCCTTGTCTCAAGGAAACAGCTTTATTCTGCATTTCTAAGAAGGAGATGAATAACTTCTTTGTGTGTTTTAACACAGGCCGGATACAGATGTAAGAGACGGTCTGTTCATCTTTTCTAGCTTCGTGCAGAACAAATGCATTAACAACTTTGATGTTTCCCAGAAACTTTGCAGCGCAAACTCTGTATTGAACTTGCCTTCTATAAGCTACATGAATAAATCCTAACCACAAAGTCTCTCTAAAGAAAAAAGAGGATTACATTTTTGTGAGACAATACTTTATATTTTTCCTGAAAGCCTCTAGCAGATAAGTGGAAATATTTTACTGATATATGAAACGCATGTGAACGTGGAAAAATAAACATAATTTCTAAAAGTCTCTAAGAAATTATTCAGGTGTGACCAGGACATGATCTTTATTTGTCCGTAAGTGTATTTCTTCTACAAGAAACTCCAGAGCGTTAGGACTCTGGGATCTCTGTGCAAAGTAACTTGTTCCTATATTTACTGGAAGCAAAGTCCTCCCGTCCCCAGTGGGGCATGGAGATAGGGAAAGAAATTTTATCTAGTCCTTTCCCACTTTTCATCATCTCAGACAGAAACTTCTGCTTTCTCACAGGCACCAGATAGCCCAAAGTTAGGGAGCCAGAGACAGCAAAAAATCAGATGCTTGTTGTTCCTGCTGCACTGTTAGGCTGCCGACCGGGAGAAGCCGCATCCCCAGCTCTGCAGGAGCAGCTGAAAACTGGGCTTGAGCCACACTGGGCACCTATCCTTGCTGTTTTACAGAAGCCTGGCTGGTACTTGCAGAAGGGAGGTGTTTGCTGTCTCTGGCGCTGTGGAGGGCATGCAGAGCATCCTCCCAAGCCATGGGAGCAGTCCCTGCGGTGCTGCGGTAGGGCCGGTTATCTCATCCGTCTCGTCAGCCTCCCGCTCTCGTGGCTACAGGCGGATGAGACGACAAGGGGCTTTTCCTAAACAGGCACCATCTCGCCTGAAATGTTCTTGCCAGGGAGCTGCGTGGGCAGCCTGAGCTTAATCTGAGCCCATCTGTGTTAGTCCTGTGCAGTGAATTGTGTTTTCTCAGGGTACAGCTAAGGGCAGAGTTCTTGTACGCTTTACAGGAGCATGTGATTGTTCCTAAAGGCCATATTTATTTCCCAATCTCCTACATGTGACTGCAGTTAAAAGTAAGCCTGAGCATCCTGATACATAAAAGGCTTTTCTAAGCTTGGTGCTCCCTCCTTAAAGGAAAGAGAAAAGCAAGGAGGAGGAATTTGATTAAAGAACAGTATGTTGTAAACTTAAAATTATTTTGTTCTTCTATTTATTGATTGTCGTTACTAGCAGTAACAGCATTGTTATCAAGAAACAGGTTTATAACAGTTTTCTATCTTCCTTAGGCACCTAATCATGCAGTGTTGTATCTGCATTGGGCATATTAGTACCGCTGGACTTTGGATCTTGCTTTGTTAATCTTATCGGGATGGTTCATTACAGCCAAGCATACGTTAGATGGTAAAGTTACTCTGTCTAAGTATGTGGGATATCCACAGCGGTGTTTGGAGAGGTGAACGATCTACTGGTCTCTCTCCTATATAGGCCACAGCGGTCTCAGAAAATGTGGTTTCAGTCTTTTACAGATGCTTTGGAGAGGCTTAAGAACTGTACTTAAACAAAACATGAGGAAGCCCACTGCTGCTGGTCTTCTGTAATGTGATTACTTATGTTGCTTCTCTCTGTGACTGCAGAGTGGCATCTATAGCAGAATCACAGATAGATGCACCAGGTCTAGCTTTTTAGGTTTGGGACAGTAAGCTTAAAATTCTTACAAGTACATATTAAAACAAAACAGCACTGGTCCAAGGGTACATTTTGTCCATTTTAAGCCTTTGATGGCAACATGAAGAAATCCAGTATTTGGCAAGAAGATGGGGGAGCATTGTTTTGGGTTTTTTTTTTTTTCGCAGCGGACTGATTTCCTTTTGAAGATGGTTGTTTCAAATGACTGGAAGGTTCAGTACGTTGACGTGGGTTTCGGAGAAGGTGACTTACGGGAAGAGAGCAAGGTGGTAAAAAGAGTGTAATTTCTATTAGAGCACTGCGATTTATCACACTAAGTGTATAGTAAGGAAAGATCAGTGAGATGGGGCCAGACCCTTTGGCTCTGTCTGTTATGAAGCTGCACAGCTGGAGGAGGAGCTGGCTGGTGTCTCTGGTGGCAGAGAGCCCTCGGAGCTGACTCGCTTGGCTCTTCTCCAGAGTTTGCTGGGGAAAAGAACGCATGCCAGTGTGCTTTGTTTGGAGAAAATGTAATCCAGAGTAGCGCGTAGCTTCGGATACCAGGCTGGAATGTCAGCTTTAATATAGCGCTTTCAAATGTAATCATAAATCACCTTGTAGTTGTATTGTTCTCTATTAGATCAGCAGGTCAGCGAACGAGTTCTCTGGTGAGTTTATACAGGTGCGTGTAGGCAGGTTTTTGAGATAAATTAATTAAAAAATAGTGCATGGAATAGCATTTGCCCCCAGCGTGTGCTAGAACTCGGGAATTATCATATTTTTAAGTTTATCTAGGTCAGTGTCTGATATAATATCTAATAATATTTGGTAAAATCAGATGTGACAGATAAAAATGCAAGGCCACTAACACAGGAAAATGTATCAATACATCTTAACATAGATTTGAGGGCCGTTAAAGCTATTCTTTGTATTCATTTATCCGAGTAGTTTATGCGAACTGAAATGCAAATAGGGTAGCCTGCTTCTCACAGATATGCAGGAAAAGGAAATTGGCTGAAAACTATGGTGTTTTGGGGTTTTTTAAGTGTGTTTGAAAAATGTCATTTAAGACCTTTCAATAGAGAAAACATCACGCAGCATTGCAGGTTTTAGCTAGAAATAAATTGGTAGTCTAGCTAGTGCTTTCTGAAGAGGCTAGGGCTCAGTATTTAGCTTAACTTGTAGGTATCCTGGCAGTCCTTCAGCAAGGTTTATGTAATTAAAAGGAAATTAATTCAGTCTCTCAATAGGAGCAAAAATTCTACAGAGAAGGAGGGGAAGAAAATGTTCTTACCTAAAGACACCACCTAGGAATTACTTGGCAAAATACAGACTTCAGGAAAAGCCTCAAAGTCACAGGCAGGTTTGTTTATTTCTGCATGAAGTCCCCACTGACTTTATGCAAGCTAAGCACATGTAAGCTTACACGTGATGATTTGTTAGTCTTATCTAGTTTTACGGTTATGTTGTTTGCGAAGTATACCGTTTGAATTGTCTGTAATCAGTACTTGAACATCTGTATTAAGCTTGATAGTTAAACTGGTAAATAGATGTCACTATAAACGATCAGTCTTCCACACGCTTCCAGAATTTCTCTTTTCATCTAATTCTAACATTCTCTTAGAAATATAGCTAAACTTGAACAATAACACACCGCACACACCACCCTCCCAAAGGGCCAAAAATGCTCAAGACGCATGATTTCATTTACTTCTCTGGTTAACGAGGTTGCACAGTTTTTGAGCCTATTCCTAACAAATAGGTTTCCTGTTGCTAGTCAATGCAATTCCTGATGTGTTGCAATCACTAGGCTCAGAGGTGGCCTGGTATGCATCAGCTGGATTTTTGTCTGTTGGTCTGCTTTCTTTTACAAAGGTCACATAGCATTAAGGGGTTGTTATCAGGGCAGTGAGGAGGAGTGAAACTCAGTGAAGTCATCAGTAAGTGATCAGTTAGTTGCTAACTTCATCAGTTAATAAAGTGTGTTTATTTCTTTTCAGGAAAGAAGAAAAGAATTTGAGAGCAATCTGCAAAAAGCTGGTTTGGAACTAGAAACAGAAGACAAGAAGGTAAAAAAAAAAAAGAGAGAAAAATTAGGACCAAAGAAATAGACCTGCAAATTATTAATTAATACATACCACTTTGTTTCTTTGAGAAAAATTTTAAATTATTCTAGTGGATTTCAGTGGAGTGTGACTAATTTAGGTGAAACAAGCTTAATGTGCTTATTTGCGTTATTTTTCCAGATATGTTCACAAGAATTGTAGAGGCAAAGTAATTTTGATTCAGGAGGAAGCAATGGCTTTTGATTTCATAACAAAAAGAAATCAGTTCCAAAATATCTGTGACTTCGTTTAAACCCATGTAAATGGGAAGTATGCTTACAGCTAGATTTAATCCCACCTAACAACTAGTAACATGTTTGGAAGTCAGTGAATGAATTAGCATACGTCCACTGCACGTTGTAATTATGAGGAAGGACCCTGATGTAATAACTTGAGGTTGTTTGAGTAGTGTTACTCTTTTGTTTAAGAACTGGAGAACACGGGATGCTGATTTATTCAATCAGCATGCTTTGTTCTGCCAGAGACCGAGTGGGGGAAAATAACTCTTGATGAAGTTCAGATTCTGTAACAGCCGTAGATGGGGCTTCATTGAGCAACATGCTAAAAATACCTTCTGATTGCCATTTTCTCCCGTGTATGCGGAGGAAAACTAGAACAACATATACTGTTGGGTGAGGTCTATGGTAAGGTTATTCCTTACTATAGCTGCGAGGCTGTAACAGAACTTAGCTCTGGCTGGTAACTCCTTTTTGTAAGGCGTCTTGTATGCTCTACTCTGCCGTATGAAAACTGCCACCTCCAGGAGAGAGAACGGCTTTACAGTCCAGCAGGGTGGCCTGCAGGACGCGTGGGCTGCCAAGTGGCCAGCCCTGTGTCGCAAACCCTTGCGTTTCCAATGCACACAGAGGGTAATGAGAGTATTCAGGCCTCAGTGTACAAGATTAATGTAGTTTGAAAAGCTTTTGTGAGCTTTTAGTAGCGCAAAGATTGTCTTTGTGAACAACCAACCATTTGGACAAGCTTTTCAGTTAAAAAAAAAAAAAATATATACACAAAAAGTCCCCCTGTTGCCCCCTCCTTTTTTTTTTTTTTTTAAAGCTTTCAAAAATATGTAAAAGGCAATAAATTTTGTATAAGAACTGTTCTCATAAATCTTGCAATAAAATACAGTTTAGTCTGATATCTGATTTAACTTTCCTGGGGCAGGAATCTGAAGATGGCAAGATTTATTTTGTGAAAATCCATGCCCCATGGGAGGTTCTGATCACATATGCAGAAGTGCTGAACATTAAAGTTCCCATCAAGGAAAATGACATTCCCTCAACTGTGGAGAACCCCCTGGACTGTATGCTTGCACCGCTCAGGCTCCCTGAGAAGGTGATGCACCCTGAACCGGATTATTTCACAGCACCATTCAGCAAGGACAAGCAGGAGCTGTACCTCATTAATGACGAGAGCACTTTCTTCTCACCATCCATGAGAAACAGAATAGTACGTATGTCAGTTTGCCTGCTTCTATTTACAGGTAGATTTACGCGGTCCCGTTGGAATATTCATGCAGAGGAGGAGTATATATATCTGTGGGTAAGTACGAGGAAGCCAAGGTGCCTGTGCATCTCTCTTAGAAATCTGGAATACTATTTGTTGGAATGGATCTTCTGGATGTCTGCAAGGCAAGCGTGCCCTCAACGGTCTCATACGGGGTCAGGCCTTCTGAAGAAACACTTTTTGCTTTTGCGTGTTGTTCCTGCAGGTTACACATAGTGCATAACCATTATAGGTTTCTGTTAAATAGCCTCGAAGCAGGAAAGGTCTGAAATTCTTGTGTTTGAATCTCAGGTTAATTATATTCTTACACGTTGCCCATATGGAACAGAAGAAGGGAAGAAAAAATTTGGGATTAAGAGACTGCTAAATAATGGCACCTATTCAGCTGCATATCCTCTTCATGATGTAAGTATTTTAGCTTTCTGCTCCCTTGAGCATTTACCAGTGTTTTTACTCTTTTACCTTCTGTGACATTTGCTGTTTCGAGCAGAAATGAAAATGTACTCAAGCCCTTCCATTTGTCCCAGTAATTGATTTTGGTTTATAATACAGAAGACATATCTGCCAGCCCTACTATTTGGCTTTTATGTGCTGTAATGTTTCTTCCTATGGATGAGTTTCTAGCATATACTTATGTGTCAGTCACATAATTTGTAAGAGGCTTATTCCATAGTATATTCCTATGATGTCTATGATAGAGATTATGTGATAGTACATTAAAAAGATGATAACAAGGAGTGAATACCTACTGTAGATGCATATATTCAGCCGTGTGTATGTACAAGGTGTGTACATACATATACAGTAGTGCATACTACCTGCAGTTATATAAATACTCTTGGGATCATACCATGTTGGGACTGAAGTCAGATGAGTTGCATGAGCCCTACAGTTCAGTGTGCAGTGGTCACTTGTCCATCTCCTAGTGAGCTTTGGTGAGCAACTGCAAATACTGGAAGTGTGGTAAGGATGGTAAATACTGGTGTTTAGTTTTGCTGTAGGGTCAATTTTTAGTACAACATGTGGATTTAGCCCTGAAGTCCCTTGGAGAAAACAAGAGAGATGGGTTACTCTATTTTACGGACTTCTTTTTTTAAATGGAGTTTTGTTGGGTTTGGTTTTTTTTTCCTTCTGAATGTTGTGTTTAATTCATTGCTCAAATCTTAAATTCTCTCCTTGTTTTTAATAGTTATTTCAGATTTGTCACAATGCTTTAGTGAACTTAAATTGCTTATTTATATCTGTGAATTCTACCACAAGATATTTTTAAATAGTTCATATAGATTTATGTTTTTAAACATTTTCAAATATTTATTCCTCCCTTAGAAAATGAAAAGAAATGGATGAATGGACATTCTTTAGGTTTTCGGGGGGAAAGTTTAGCTGATCAGAGTCTAGGCTGTAGAAGACTAGTCTAGGCTGGGAAGTACTTTATACTGTTGGGACTACCAAAAACACAGGTAATAAAAAGCAGCTGTACAAGAATCTCTTCTGTACAAGTACAACCAACTTTAAATGCTAAGAAATCGTATGAAAAAATTCCAAAAACCATGAGACAGACTCACAAATCATTGTCTAAAAAATAACTATTTAACCTCTTAAAATATTTTAAAAATGCGAACTTTAGGTTGCTTAAACTTCTTGATTTCTGTTTAGAAACTGATTTTCATGCTTTTCTCTGTATTTGAGAGACGTTCAGAAAAAAAGGAAAACCAAGATCACAAACTGAATATTTGACATAGCCAAATATTTCTAAAGGCAGAGTTCTACAACACGAAATAAAATTACAAGATCTGTCAGAAACTGTGGTTATTTTGTGCTGTTTCATTTCTAGGAAGCTGATGAAGTTCCAAAATTTTCTTAGTATTTGACAGGTAGATACATGATAGTGACGAATACCACTGAAGTTAATTAGTGTCAGAATTTCATTTCGCACGTCCTTGCCTTAGAACTTTAGAAGCCACAGCACGGAGTACGTTATAGTGCAATGGCTGGAGGAGGAAACAACTTAATTTATGTCCCCTAGTTCACATCTTTCGGCGAAATGCTTTTGGCTTTGCAATTTACAATGAGACTGAAGTATAGAGAACAGGATTTAAATTTGCATTATTTTTAATGAAGTCGAGTAAAATAGTGGTTTTCTACTTTAGGGAAGCTTCAACTTCTGCAGTTGCATATGCTACACCAGTGTAAAGGAACGAACCATTCACTGCAGTAATCTACCCGTGCAAATGAGTGTGTTGTACCAACACAACACTGGTGTAATGTAATGTGGTGTGGTTACAGTACAGGCTAATTTAATGTCTAAGATCGATAGATGTTTTCTGAAAATGTGTGTTATCTTGAAACATTACATATATAAAAAGGGTTCAACTTAAAGTGCTGAAGTAGAGTGCTAAGTTTGAATTTCAAATTAGTTTAATTGGCACAATCTTAAAAGGGATGCATCATCATTAATGTTTGTTTCTTTCAATGTAGTATTTGAGTCTGTCGATGAGGTGTTTTGCCTTTACTCTGATTTGCTCGCAGTGCCAGTACTGGAAAAAGGCAAATGATCCAAACTGTGACAATGAGAGATACACGCTGTACATGGAGTGGGCCCGTTTCTTGCGGTTCTACAAAGAGCAGCCTTTGGACCTCATCAGGTAAAATACTGCCTGTGTTTTATTATATTTACTCTGTTTTCATCGTAATATGAGCAGTTCTCATTAGTACCTTGATCCTGCTGGGAAATTCTTACTACTTTTGAGATCCGATGAGAATCGGATACTTAATTGGGCACTAGGTCCTTGGAAGACATGACACAGGTTTTTACTAGCAACTGGGAAGAATGCTTTATCTCAAATCAAGGCTCTTTCGATCTAGCCAGTGCTCCCAGGGTCAGGTATATTACAGATAATTCACCTGTAGAGGAACACATAGGAAGAATACCTTGCATTTTATAATCAATATTTGTCAATTTTTAAAGATTGATTTGAAATTTTGAAATTTCAACACAGACTTGAAAAACCACTGATAAAATCAGTTTTGAAGCTTGACTCTTAATTTAGTACTAAACCCAAATTTAAACTGACCTTACCTAAGATATCTTTGATTCAGCTCATATGATGTAACAAAAACATTACTTTATTCACAGGTTACAGTTGCCCCATTTGAAACACAACCAGTTGTATATCTGTGAAGTACTCATTTGTTCTAACCACATGATCCGGACTGTTATGCCCATTTTCATTTGTATAACTCCTTGGAAAATAAAAAAAAATCTTTGTTTACATTATCCTGTGGGAAGGAGAAAGAGTGATTTTAAAGCTGGAGCTTCTACTAGGAGGAAAAACAAAAAGAGACCATATATTTTGTTCATTCAGCTTGCGTAACAACTTCTCACAGCTAGCTTCAAATCTCATTTTTCCAGTGTACATCAATGCATTTACTCTTCTGTTAAATGAGAATTTTTGCCAAGTCTTTCGTTTTGACTCTGGCCAGTTTGCTCTATTGCAGTTTTAAACTTTGCTTTGTATTCCTATTAATTGCATTTTTTTTGTATTTAGGAAGTACTATGGTGAGAAGATTGGAATCTATTTTGCCTGGCTAGGATTTTACACTGAGATGTTATTCCTTGCAGCAGTTGTTGGCTTAATCTGTTTTCTTTATGGCTTGTTTACAATGGATGAAAATATGAGCAGGTGAGTGTAATGTTGAAAATCTCCTGGCTTTATAATGGGAAAAGCTAAGCAATGTGAAAATTTTGTTCTTGCAAAAAAACAGGTAACAAGCTTTTAAAGCTTGTTAGAGCAGGCAAATTTGTTCTTCAGCTATCTTTTGCTGACTGAAATGGTGGTGGACAGCTAATGCAGTACTTGTGACTATTAATTAGACTCAATTTGTAGGTGAAAAGCAATATTTTATTGCCATTTGGCAATAGTTTTTTATATTGGAGTACCTGCAATACATAAAATCCTAAGAGTACCACTGACATCTCTCAAAATTCTTTGTTTCAAGTGTTTATTGTTGCCTTAAGCTTTCCTATTTTAATCTATCATGCAGAGTAGTCCATTGACTTTTTTGTGTAGGTCATCATTTGTACTGACTACCAAAAGCATGAGTACAGGACAGATCAGCAGTGTTCTCCCATCAAAGAGGGATCCGGTATCTCAGAAGCCGGAGTTTGCTTCTTTTTAAATGAGCATTGTATTTGTTTCTTCAAGGGTCCCAAGATCTATTGTATTCAGGGATGGGGGGGGGTGAGGAGAGGAAAAGGGTGTTGACATTTCATTGTTCACTGGTTTTTATAAGAAAGCTTCCAGAAAATTTTGAGTTTTAACCATAAAAGATGAATAGCAGGTTAAAAGTATCATCCATTCTATTGAATTACGTCATTTTGAGACTTACATTTTAGCTAGGTTCAGAATTCACCTGAGAATACTGCTATACGTGTTCTGATTTCTCTGGGTACTAACGGGCTATCATAGGATTGTAAACTTCTCCCACTGTAGTAGTTAAATTGAAGTAGCAAATTTTACTGTAGATATCAAAGCTGAATTAATACCTTTGCTTTTAGAAAAGGTTTTTTGAATGCATTACTGACCCGATGAGAAATAACATGGTTTATATCTTGCCTGAAAGCAGTGCGTGTGCAGTACAGCTCCTTACAGCCTTCTGATTCATTACTGATAGAATCAGAAAGCCCATACCAAGTGAATTGCTAGTTCTTCTCCTTGTAGCAGCTTCCACATTTGTTGGCTTGCCCTGACCAACCACAGGTTAACACCAGTGAATGTGACAAGACTTGGCATCTTCCCTGTGAAGATGCAGATGTTGAGCTTTGAACAAATGAAGCTCTTCATTATTATTTTTTTTAAATAAATTTCATATAGCAGCTCCTAAGGTGTTATGAAAAGAGATACTGTACCATGTTTTTCTCCTCAGCAAAGAAATCTGTGACCCTGCAATTGGAGGAGAGATCATCATGTGCCCTCTTTGTGACCGCGAGTGTGAGTACTGGAGACTGAACACGACCTGTCAGTCCTCAGAGGTGCGTATCTGCTTCTCCAGCCACTTGTCGTTTGTGTTCATACTGAAAACTAGTTTGGTGCTGACCTGTTCCTGTGTATTCTGTTGCAGTATTCCCATTTGTTTGACAACGTGGCAACTCTTTTTTTTGCCATTTTCATGGGCATATGGGGTGAGTACATTTGATAAGTTTTATGTCGAACAATAAGGAGGTCTTGGCCGAACTGCTGAGGGACACTGGAAGTGAAAAGAAGGGGAATAATGGCTTCACTCTAATATCCTGCCTCAGATGCAAAAGTGATGAAAGAGTAAAAATAATTTAAAGTTACAGAGGAATTGAACTTAAAAAAACCAAACAAAACCCAGCAGATATCTAGGATATCATAAGCATTGTGTACTCGTAACTGCTAGCATTTGTTTCTTTCCTTAGTAACCTAAGACAGAGTGGTCCAACTTTATGCAGCCCTTGTAGAGTCCTCTCTGCTAAGCCCTGCACGTTATCAGTGTGCCTGTGAGGGAGTAGAGTGCTTTTGTGTCCTTTCGCTGGATGGTGGTCCATCACTAATACTTTATTAGCACCACTTTTAGGATGAGAATTGGTTGGCTTCTACTCCAGTGAAGTTCATGCATGATAGTATGTTCTGATGATGCAGAAATAGGTGGATTTCCTGACTTTTTCTCTGTAGGCATGGTTTCACACCAAGTGATACTTGTTCAGTATATTAATCTAATATAAGCATTTCATTAACACAGAAAGATCTCTGTGTGCTGATAGAAAATCTATTTGTGTATTTGTTATCGAAGGATCTAGCCACTAACGTTTTTCATAGAGAATTTTCCCCCCAAAATTTGAGTGAGGTGATGTTGTAAGGGTGTTTCACTAAACGTTTCTTGGTTTTAAGCACTAGCATTTGAGTGACATGGATTAATCATTCAGGAAGTACTAGCAAAAGATTTTTAGAATTGCAGAAGATAAGCTTTCCTGTGTTTGTATAAACCGTAAAGCCTCTCCAGGTCAAATAAGAACAATCAGATTACTAACGGTTTACATTTTGAAGTAGTTTATAGAGGGCTTTTAAAATGTTACATAGTATTATAATATCTATAGTTGTTTATTTCATATGTGAAATCAGTTCTCTCTAGTGTCTTAATTAAGCCAGCCTCGCTCTTGATCATATGAAAAGCATCAGATATTCACCATCTTAAAAATGACCATGATATCAAATAATCATCAAAAAGCAACAGAAATCTTTGAACGTACTACTTGAAATCAGTTCTGCTTATTTGTAGTAGTTGTTCATGTGTTACAGGTTTATACACAAGCAATTAGTTGAATTATCGTGTTCCTTTGTTACTTCTGTGTTGCTATTTGCATATGAAAAGTAGTTAAACTGTGATTGAACACGGTCGTCATAACCATGGGAATACCTATATCCTGTCTTGGCATCTTCCCTGTCATCTACTTCTGGAATTCAATTAGCTAATAAATTACTTAATCCATATTATGGTCTTAGCTGTGAACTTCAATAGGTAGTCAGTAAAAATAGATGGGTCACACTGTGAGGATAAATAATAGACTGCAGAATAGAAGCCGGTGCAGAAATAAGTTTAACTTGCTTCATGAACTTGTTCACTTCTCCCTTAACTGTATTTTAACGCTTCCAAATTGCAGTTACACTTTTCTTGGAGTTTTGGAAGAGACGGCAAGCCAGACTGAAATATGAGTGGGATCTGGTTGATTTTGAAGAGGAACAGCAACAACTCCAGCTGAGGCCTGAGTACGAGGCAAAATGTACCCAAAAGAAGAAGAATCCTGTAACTCAGGTAATGAGCGTGCTGGTTGACATGCATGCAAATTCAGTTGTGTGTTGAAAGTTTGATAATGTGTGAGTTCTGTCTCAGGAACAAGTCTGTACCTTGTGGCTAGGTAAAGATTTGTGTGACATGTGTAAGCAATGCCGCATTTATATTGAAGCAGGGCAGGCCCTCAGCTATTACTTCTCCACTGAGCAGTGTTTGACAGCCGTGAGTTTGGCTGAAATATGTAGAACGTGATGCCGACCACACCCTCACTGAATACAGTAGGTTGCATCAAATATCAAAGGAGAATTTGGTAACACGTCGTTTTCTCGCTGGAGGCATCCCGTTGATGAGTGCTGAGGTTTGGGCTTTTTGACTACTACCAGAGATAAACAGTTTAATTGCCAAAAGCAGCATGGCTGCGTTAGTGTCAATAAATCCAGGGGTCTGTTTACCCTGGCACAGGACCGTTGCAGTGTGGTCGTCCAGCTTTCCAGTCTGAAGGTAACAGCAACTGAAAGCTGTCAGCCCGATGGCCTCTTGCACGTGACAGGCATGCCCCATCTCTTGGACCATGGCTTTCTTCCTGCAGATGTCTTTTGTTATCTAGGCTTTGAGACACAATAAATGAGAACATGGGGGGTTTGCCTCTGGAGTGTGTGCGTAACTTTCATTAATTATCCTCTATTGATTTTAATTTCCGCTGGAAACCGATATGTTAAATCAGGAATACAAAGGCAAAGTTGATAGCTTTCACTTGGCTAACACCATCTTTGCAGTGTCCTTCACGTTCCTAGGTAGCAGTCTCTGAAATCTTCATGCCTTTAAAAGCACTCTTTCTCATCCCTACCCAAGGTATGAAGAAGCAGTTGTCCTGATACAAAGGTACAGAAGTGGGACTAGTTGCGGTTTTGCTTCTGATACACAGCTACTTTGTTTGGGGAACACTAGAGAGATGAAGGTTGCTGAAGCCCTTTGTCTGAAATCTAATTGAGATACAATTAACCACACTATTTAACTCTGTTAAACACTCTATATAAATACTTATTAAACGTTAATTGTCTTCATTTAAATTTAATTTAGGTACGAGTTATTTGACCAATTTAGGGATCAGATTGTTGCATTCCAATACAACATCTACCACCTCAATTTGGTGTATTTTTAAATCATCCTTCCTCTTCCTAGAATTGCATATAAATAACTTACTTTCACTAGTTGTAAGTATGCTTAGATAACACAGGCCTCAGAAAAGAAATAGAAGCTTAGCCAGAACATGGGAAGAATCATTGTTTTATAAACAGTCGCCCTGTCTTTCAGGGCTTGTCTCCTTAATTAGTAGGAAATATGTACACTAATTTATTTCTCATGAGACAGTTTTTCTGTCTCTCCTTCCCCTTCTGCACGTGCAGCATTAGTGCTGTTGTTATACCTGTAACTTGTACGCTGGACAAGTTACACAGAGATCTTTGATAACCACGCACTATGATTTTGAGCGTGGCTCTGCTGAGGTATTGATTTCTGCATGCTCAGGAAAACAGTTTCAGGTAAATAAATTTTTGATTAGCTAGTTCAGCTAGTTCACACAGGCGGCCCTGGTGCGTTCTGAAGTAACAGACTGCAGCAGAGGGTAATTGTGTGAGGACAGGGAAGTCATGGGCGGACTTGGAGGCAGCGGTTACGTACAGCACGGACCAAAACCCGTAGTCTGGGGGCGTGAATCAGCTGCAGCAGATCACAGCCAAAGGTGGCATGGGTGAGGTGCATTTGTATAACTGTCCTGAGGGAGAAGATTGTTCTTTCTCTAAATTCAGGCAGATCTCTTGGGTAGGGTGGTGTATTTGGACTTTCTTTAGGAAATAGAAATTGGACAGTAATATATTTTTCTTATCTCAGAGTGAGGTACTGCACTGGTCTGTGCTTTCTAAGTATGCATTAACAATTACTGTAAAAATTGAATGACTGTACAATCCTTTATTTTATAACACATCAATTCATTACCTTGGTGGATTTTCAGAAGCTTTTGTGCAGCAGGGTTTAGCAGTGATCCTTATCAATACCCAGTTATAGCAAACCGTACAGGTTAGCCACGCTGTAGTGTAATTTCCTTTCATTAGATAACGTGCAGTACTGAACATGTGAAAGGACAGTGCTTTCAAATAAGTTAGTTCCGCAGACTGATAAGATAATATGGATACAGGTCACCGAGTTTTTTGCATCCCGAGGCTGGCTTTGCTTTGCTCAGAAAATTATTTCCTCATTATTCCTGGCCATGATTCAAAGTTCTAGGTGCACTGAAACAGAAATTGCCCATCTTGAGGCTTTAATTAACACCTCATTTGCTCGTGATGCTCAGCCATCTAGCTAGATCATAGCTAAAATCTGGTTTTGCTGATTACAGTAGAATCTTAATTTACATAAATAATGAAGCATTCAATTCAAGCTTAGGCTCTGTCATTGCATATTATTGCCTACATTTTGTTCTAAAGTAGAAGACTTGTTGAATAGCCTAGAATATGTGAAACATTTATTCTTAGTATAGAATATATGTATTATTTATTAATACAAAATAAGTATAAAATGTTATGAGCCTATGTAAAGTCACCTGGTATCTATGCTCTTATCTTCAGCTGTTTTCTATAGTTCTGTTAATAGAGCCTTTAACTGTTACTGCCATCAAAAAACTTACTGTGACTTAAGACTACAGTATTGATAATTGCGTTTAGTAAGTATACTTAGGCAGATACAGGCAGTATATCTCTCCTGAGAGAACAGCACATTACGCTTCAAACAAAATCACATGCGTATGAGCATGCTGATTGAAGAATATCACCATCAGGAAGCAATGCTTGTAAAACAACTGCTGCTGCTTGGCTGTGTCAGGGAGAAATGCGCAGCTCAGTTGTGGCCGTTGTATTCAGCATAATTACGCCACGTTATGCCAGCGCGTTCGGCACGTTCTGGGCTTTTGTGCAACAGAAAATAAACTCCCTTCAACAATATTTTACAGGTTCAATACCTTCTGTTGTCAAAACAAGCATTTCCTGGTTCAATATGCTTATTGATGATATACTTAATATTGCACTCACATGTAATCGGTGCCCCTTTGTCCAAGAGGAGCATAAGCATACTACAATGCCTTATCCCAAAGATTTATCAAATTCAGATTATTTTTTACTAAGTAGTCTTCCACTGCCATTAGTTCTTAATGATCCTTTCTTAACACATGTAATCTGGTATTTTAGGAATTAGAATTGGTTGCAAAAAAGAGAACTTTACACGAACATGGAAAATTGTTCATGTGCTATATGGGGATACTCACTTGGGTAAGACCTAGCTGCCTGATGCTGCAGCAGAGATTGGCAACTAATGAATGTAGCCATTTCTTCAATTAAAAAAAATAAATTGAAGGAGTGGAGGAAAACTCTCTCTGGCTGTGTGGAAAAACGTGGTACATCCAAATAAATGACCATTTTAAGAAACCTCAACGTGAAGAATTTCTTGAAATTCAGTCCAGTTTTGGACTCAGAGCTGTATGACAGCTGACCTAGCATTAGAGTAATAGTTGTCCTGTTCCTCTAATGAAGGAGGTGGTCTTTTTCCTTCGGCTACTGACTGATTTTTGCAAAGGTTTAACCATTCTTTCCAAGTACTGTCTTTACTTTACAGCATTGTTATGGCCACTTCTGTGCTGATCTTTTTGCCCCCCAGCACATTCAAAATCCAAGTCCTATCGGCCCTTGTAGAGAGGGGAGTTCTAAAGGTTTTCCTCGGATGTGGGCACTTTCACACAGCTGATGAGAGCTCTGTGTGCTGCTTGATGTTACAATAGGATTATGGATCTGTGAACTGTGCTGTGCTTGCTTGACTGTTTCAGGAGATGGAGCCTTATTTGCCTGTAACTAGCCAGGCTGTGCGGTTCTGCATCTCGGGAACTACAGTGTTGTTCTGGGTGAGCATCTTTTTGAATCATCATTTTAACGTATATCGGAGTTGCTGATCATCCCTAATCATGACATTAACACATGCTTTTACTGTTGTCCTGCAGATTTTTCTGCTGTCATGCAAAATGCAATTCAATTCAGATTTAAAAAAAAAAAAAACAAACAACAAACCCTTGGAAAAGCCATCATTAATTATTAATTTGATTGGACATTTTAGCATAGGGATAACTTTTTCTCTGGCTTATGTGCTGTTAACACAGCATACTGAGAAAACTTGTAGTAAAGGCAAAAAAAAAAGAAACCCAAAACTGTTATTCACTACAATGAAATATCTACTTATTCCTCTTTAGAAATATCTGCAGATTGAATTTCAGAGTGGACAATATAATCTAACTTGACCCTTCCATCTCCATTTCTATAAGTCTGTATTCTTCTGCGCTACTTTTTTTTTTTTTTTTTTTTTTTTTAGTACTGGTATTAGATTGTCTGCTTTTTTGTGTGCGTTAACAGAATAATTTTCTTGGGTTTAATGTATGTAATGTAACAAATTATTTTGCCTGTGTATTTTGCATTTCAGTGCTGCTGAACTCATACCCATAAAGAATAAAATTTTTAAAACTATAAAGCATGATGATCTACATCTTATTTCAAAAGTTGCATGCATATAGCTATACTGAGCTGTAAGTGTATTTCAAATCTCTGTCCTTTCCTTAGGTGTCTCTGATTATAGCTAGCATGATAGCTGTGATCGTGTATCGTCTTGCGGTGTATGCTGCCTTTGCCAGCCTGATGGAGAACACTCAAACTTTACAGCCCATCAGCGGATTATTGACCCCACAGCTGGCAACTTCAGTCACAGCCTCATGCCTGAATTTTGTCATCATCATGATACTGAATTTCTTATATGAGAAAATAGCCATCTGGATTACTGATATGGGTAAGCGGTGTACTCGAAGACAAAACTTTGAAGGAATCGCTAAAGGTAGAACCCAGCTGGAGGTGCTCTATGTAGTTGTTCTCAACTCAGGCACAGTGGGAGCACTAGGGTGTTAGTCTGTAGCTTGCAGCAATGAATGACTCAGTTGTATCCATGACCATACTGAACATTTTCCCTGCATTTGAATAGTTATCATAAGCTGGTTTCTCTTAGTATAATGTTTGCTTATATTAAAACTAGTCTACAGAGACAACCATAGTTCTGAACATGATTAAAAATTATCGTGTGTTATAGTAGACTCACCAGAACAGGACCAAACTGTCTTGATTTAGCAGTATTTCAATTAGAAATCCTGAAGATACATTTTTAAAAAGAGATCACAGCTTTCACAGCCATCTTTACAAGAAAAAGGACTAAATAATCATGTCTCTTACTTTGGGGGAAAAGGTAGGAGGCTGGGGCACGGGATAGGACAGTATATTTTCCAGGGTTTTCTCTTGGCACTATTTCCCTTAGCTCTGGATTTACAGATTTGGAGTTAATACAGATTGAAGGTAGAGATTGAGCAAGTTGAGAAGTTGGGCCCAGGATGTGTCGTTGTGGCTGTAGCCATTGGTAGCATTACTTGCGGTAGGCTGACTCCAGAGCTGGAGGAGCTAGCAAGCAGGCCCAGAAAGATCTATTACTTTTGTAGCAGATTTTTATGTTTGACTGTTGCTTGCTTGCTGGAAATATCCTTCCCTAGAGCCCTTCTTATGTATTTTTCTTTGCCCTTAATGATTTAGATGTACAAGTCCCTGCAGGTGCTTTATAGAAAGAAATAATTGCAGAATATTCAGCTGGGGGGGAGAGCTGAAAGTATTAGGTATTTGTAGTTTGTATAGCTGTCAAAAACAGCTGGGTGGTCTTTTTTTAATGAGGTCTTATGAGCGGAATCAAGAATTGAAAGGTGTTTCTTGCAGAAGCTTAATGGGATGTTGCGTTGGGTTTATTTTGAGTTATCGTGGGCCATCTCTTGTCTCGGAGAACTGCTTATCTCACGCGGCCAAATTAGACCAAAGAAAGACAGAACGAGTAGTAAGTAAAATTGCCCCTAGCAAAACCAAAACCAAACAGAAAATAGTCTTTTTCTTTTTTTTTTTTCAGTCTTTCTTTTTTTGAAGGGCATGAATTACAAGCATGAAGGCTCAGCAATGTTATTTTGCTGCTTGCAAGTGTGGAGGATTAATTTCTTAAGTGTCAGCCCTACCTATGGTTATCAATTACAGAAGGAAAATCACTATTTACTTTTGTGGGACTGCCGCCCTCCTCTGGCGGCCGCGGCAGCTGCGCTTATCCCAGGCTTAGAGACACGGCTGGGTCCAGGCTGTGAAATGTTGGCTGCGGCTGTCAGGAGTGTCTCTTCAAACTCTCTTCACTCTTGAATTCCTTAAAAAGGTTAGGCTAGATTTTGCTTTCCACCGTGCAGGAATAACCTGCTTCTGGTGCTCTGAACGTTGCGTGTCTGACATAAACATTTGAACAATGACAATAAAAACATTTTGATGAGCTGCGACCTAGGCAGACTACATCACCCGAGTACTGCCTTCTCTATAGTACGCTCTGATGGCAGGTTCCCAATAAATACCCTATGTTCTTCTGTCATGCAAACTTATGCCAAGCTTGCAAATGTTAGTTTAGTCGGATATATAAAATAACTTTAACATAGGGCAGGTGAGTTCAACACGTCTGCCAGGTCCTGACCAGTTCAGAGGGACTTGAATGCTTGTGGTATACTTTCTTCCCCTTTTTCCCAGCTTGAATTAGTTATTTGTTACCGTTTAACAGGATGTTTTACCAATAATGCGCTTAGGGCCTCCTGCTACCTTTAAAAATGTAAACATGATGGAGAATGTGATTATGAAGGCAGCAAAATCTCAAGCAAAGGCTTGGTGATGTTCAGTACCACCGACATGCCTGCATCCTTCCCTATTCTTCTCCCCATTATGAGTCTCATCTTTCAGAGGCACAGGGCCCATCCAGTTTCTGCTGACTTCAATATATTGCACACATACAGCATATTGAAAAAAACAATAGCGTAACATACTTCTCTACCACAAAGAAAAAAAAAAAATTCTTTATCATGTGCATTGCCAACAGTGAAATTTTCGTACTCTAGGAGACCCTGCTAGTTACTGTTTGAGATTCGCCTCGGATCTCCTAAAATAGTGTAGGCTTTGGGGATGGGCAAGTGCTAATGGACAGTATAAAGAAGGGGAAATTGAAGTTTATAAGAGTTTCAAGAATGAATTTCACTTGCCTGCCTACTCAGAATATTGCATTGTAAATTAAAGGTAGGGTGTCTGAGAGCAGGAGCTCCATCTACTGAAATGTTTGTAGGTCTTTTTCTTTTTTCTTTCCTTTGGGGTGTAAGGGCACTGTGCATAATGAGTATTTATGAATCTGTATCCTTTTAAAGGGAATAAAGGAAAATAAAATTTCTGTTTTCTGGTTTCACAGAGATTCCCAGAACGCATATGGAGTATGAGAACAGGCTCACTATGAAAATGTTTTTGTTCCAGTTTGTCAACTACTATTCATCCTGCTTCTATGTGGCCTTCTTCAAAGGGAAGTTTGTTGGTTACCCAGGTGCCTATACATACATGTTTAATCGTTGGCGAAATGAAGAGGTAGGACTTTCTTCATTAAGGTGGATTGAATAATAACAAACTAGTTAAACTCCATTCCCTCCAACCTGCGCACTCATAAATTGCCAGCTGCAGGCTTGGTCTGGAATGAGCCAGACCTCAGCTGGCCATCCCAAGGCTGATGGAGGGGCTTCCAAGGATTCTTCCTGCTGGTGCTGGTCAGGGAAACACCAGCAGTGAAAATCTGTGGCTGTCAGTCACAAGGGTGAAAAATCGAAAAGCTTTTCTTGGCCCCAGTCGTCCTGAAATACCAGCGGATGTCGCCATAGGTCTTAAAAGTGATTCTCTGGGTTGAAGAAAGCTCGTATAAATGGAAATGGTGTCTGGCCTTTGGGTGTCTCCTTAGCTTTTTGAGGCACTACGTTTTCAGAGAAACCATTTGGTAAAAGGTACCTCTGTAAGCTTTTGCTTTTTTCCTCATATCATTGCTAATTATGCTGTTTGTACAGAGATGAAATGCAATATTTAATGTGAAGCGTTGCCTGGGAGTCAATAGTGGAGGAAAAACTTCATGCAGAACACCATCAAGTAATGCAGTGCACTTACTGGTTGGAGTATCCCCTAATACTGGTCTGGCTGCTAAAGTCTTAAGAAGGCCTCAATAAAGAGTTGAAACTTTAAAACTAGTGTTCTCAGCAAACAGCAAAGGCTAGATACTGGCAGGTATTTAAATACCTCTGGTGTAGGGATATGAATAGAAAATGCGTGTGCTTGGTAGGTCAGGGTTGGTCTGGTGCTGAGGGCTGACTGAGCGCTATAGATTCACCTTGCTGGGCTGTGGGGGGGCTGCTGCACGCAGATCCTGCTGCCCCGTCTTTGTGCATCTACACAGTGGTCAGCCTGAAGCATCTCTGAATTACTCTGCCGTCAAATGGTCGTTATGTTTTGGTGTGTGTTTCATCAAGCCCGTTGAGCACTGAAAGCCCTTCTGTAACAGCTTTCCTGAGAGACTATCTTAGCTCGCAGTCCAGGTGAAAATGAAGTACAAGTTTTAAGAAGTCCTCTTCTTTCTTTTGTTTATACAGTCATAGAATATAGTTTATCTGGGTAATGTCCATTATTCATGTCCATTAACCCCCAGTTTGTCTCTGCCAGTGTGATCCTGCGGGCTGTTTGATAGAATTGACGACACAGCTCACCATAGTCATGGCTGGCAAACAGATCTGGGGAAATATCCAAGAGGCCATTGTACCGTAAGTTACCTCTTACACTGAGATGTCCGTGTTATAGACAGAGGAAGTTCTTGGAAAGAGTGATAACAAGTATTGCCTTATGAAGAAGCTAAGCAATATTCTGTAAATTAAGCACAAATTCTGACAAATCGACTCATTTTATAGAGGCTTTTGGCCTCTTTTTGTGAAAGCCATGCTTGTAAAAGCACGTTGCAACAAGGAGCTTGCTTAGAGAAAGGGGTACGTGATCTGCTTCTCTCATTGTTAACTTTCTTCTGCATATACAGCTGGATTTGTAACTGGTGGGGACGCCGGAAAGCCAGAAATAATCCAGAAAATTTATACAGTCGCTGGGAGCAAGACCATGATCTGCAGATATTTGGAGCCTTAGGCCTATTCTATGAGTATCTAGAAATGGGTAAGTTTAAAAATACACATTTGGAATTGAGGACAAGACACCTTGTACTGACACTTATAAAAAAATAGCTTCAATTAATTGTTACGGGTTGATGCCACCACTTTCATCTGGTAAACAGTAGACAGTTAACTGCTGGAAATCATTAAATAGGTCAGCCCAATTAAAAAAAAAAAAAAAAAAAAAGCTGCCTTTGCATCTTAGACTGCGGGGAGTTTCACAGAAACGCTGCAAAGACTGTTTCCCTCATTTGAATGGGGAACATTATTCTTGGTGCAGCCAGCTGTCTCAGTGTCTGTTCTGTTCTTGTTCCCAAGCATGTTCTCAGCTGATGTCAGTGGAAGTTGTAAGTATGGGATGAGTGCCAAATATCCTGAGAGGATGGGTACTGCAGATATGAGATCTACGAACTGGATCAGAGAGAATCAGTTTAGTTTTAGCTTTGCCCCGATTAGTGCTTCGATACAGTCTAGTAGACCAGCAGAGGGAGCATGAGTAACAGAATAGGATTTTTCAAAAGTAACCGTGAACAGGTCAGCACATGAAATCACTTTAAGAAACCTGAGAAACTAAAACTAGAAATTGAAGCCAAACTAAAACTAAAAGACACTAAAAAAAAAAAAAAGCAGTATTTGTCTATTAGAAGGACAAAATTTGTTGAAAAGTGGTCCCTTGTATTGTTTTATCTGTACAGAAATAATTATTGCCGAGAGCTTTGCAACTGTATTATTGTCACTTAATACACTTCATGATATTTCATACAAGGCTGTGATCTTGTGAAATTCGTATGCTAAGAACCATCAGTGTTGTCAGCCATGCCCGTTAATAGATGTCCTTGCTCTTCCTGAATCAGAACTGAACCAGTACGCTCCAGCATTGTCCTGGGGCTGCTAAGCTAGTAAGAATTCTGTTGCTTGTCTAAGATGAAGAACTCGTCACTGAAATCATGGAAGAGCTGGTGACTGGTGTATAGGAATTTATTTTTATCCACTGCCTAAACCAGACAAGATGTTCTATTTCCTATCTTTAAAATACAGTGGCAGTATTGGCTCTGCACTGAGGACTGTCACATTCTGTACCAAGAGACATTTCATTTTGGTAATAACTAAAGGGATCGTTTGTGTATTTTATTTGCAATTCTTAAAGTAATTTTAAGGCTCCCCAGTGGAACTATTACATACAGAATCGCTATTAATATTTTGACTAAACCAATAACAATAGGTGGAGGTAAGCTTGTGATAAAAGTGAAAGTATTTTCTCTTTTTCATTTAGGAGTGTAGCCGATAAGTAAAAGGAGAACGGGCTTGCTCCGTACAAACTGCAGGAGAGGATAACTAGCCTGGTTTTGTTTCTCTCTGGTAATTCAGAAATATGATGTATGAGTACATTCCCATTCCCCTACAGTTACGTTCCATTCGTGAGAGGAGAACTGCAACACCGTGAAAGAATTAGTATCTGGCACAGCTGGCAGCATCATTTGACGGGACCCGAATGCCCCGTTCCCTTGAGTGCTGCTGAATGGCAGCCCCAAGAGACTGGAGAAGTCTTAGGGCTGGGGCAGGTTGTCGCTTAGCTCAGGGCAGGGCTGGAGGTGACTTGTGCAGCCTGGCAAAAGTTTGCCGTTTGTTTGCGAGTAGCAACCTGTGTGTTTCGTTGTCACCCTGAGGGTACTTTCCTTGGGGCAGCTTTTGGCACTTTTCTTTTCTCCCTTGCAGTCATTCAGTTTGGATTCATTACTCTCTTTGTGGCGTCCTTTCCCCTGGCTCCCCTTCTTGCTCTGATGAATAATATCCTGGAGATTCGAGTAGACTCCTGGAAGTTAACCACTCAGTACAGGAGACCTGTGGCTGCGAAAGCACATAGCATAGGAGTTTGGCAAGAAATCCTGAATGGAATGGCCATCTTGTCTGTTGTCACTAATGTAAGTACGTTAACTGTGCTATATCAACTTTGATTCTTCCGTGTACCCAGAATCTGCAGATTTAAAAATCAGCTGATGCTTTTTCTCCTTCATCAGTAGTATTCACTGTATCACATGCTACCCTACAGCGATGTGGTCGAGCCATTTGGGTGGTTCGGCTTGTCCGTATGTTGACAACATGCAGCTCCAAATGCACATTTCACCGGACCATAATTGTTCATTCACTTGTCTGTGTTTTCCAGTGGTTTGGAATGGCATAAGCCAGCCTGAAGCTTAGTCTGATGAAGCACACTGATTGCTCAGAGGGGACCGGAGGGGACAGGAGAGGCGGATTAATTCTGTCAGCCAGATGACGTTTCTTGTCGTGTCACTCTGAGGCCTATTCTGTGGGAATTCTGCTCGTTCAACTGCTTCTGGATGCCCCTATGGGGGCGGTGGCTCAGAGTACCTTTTATGATCTGGAAACTAAATGCTATGCTAGTATTTCACCTTAAATATAATGTAAAGCAGACTGCTGAGCAAAAGAGTTGCCTCTTTTTGATGTAGAGTACTAAACAGTATCAGATCTGCAAGCGTCTTAGGCAACAAACCCACTTGCAGGTATTGCCTAATTAGCAAGGTACCAGGGCATCTTAAGTATCTCAAATTTCCAGGCAAAATGTGCTAGTAGCCATTGTTTCCTTTTTAAATACAGCTGGAGAAAATGGCTCCCCTTCTTTCACGAAGTGATCACACACTGGGTTCGAGTTCATCCTTTCTCACAAGAATTCAAAACCACATCTCCTCTTTCACTACGGAGTGCTGTTATCAAAGATAGAAGACAGTGTGGTCTGAGGGAATGTTTGGGATTTGGTGCCTCTTGTAAGGACTATTCACATATTTTTGTTCAGAGTGCTGGTCCTTGCAGCAGAGGCTGCAGTCAGCATCTTTTCCAAGGTGAAGTGCCCTAATCATGCTGCTCATCCTTGCTTAAAAGATCCTGGGTTATGCCACAGAGTCACAGTACCGAAACCCTTTTATGAATCTGCTTACAAATATTGTGTGCCGCTTCCTTAATTTCTTTTTCCAATTTCTTTTTCAGGCTTTTATTGTTGCGTTCACATCAGATATGATTCCTCGTTTAGTTTACTACTATGCTTATTCTGAAAATGAAGACTCGCCTATGTCTGGGTACATAAACAATAGTTTGTCAGTGTTTCAAATCTCAGATTTTCCTGACAGAAACAAGCCTAAACTGAATCCGGAAAACTTTGTCATATGCAGGTTGGTGTTGGTGTAATAATAAATATTTTCTCGCTTTCCTTAGAATACAGCATAAAAAGTCGATGCAGATCCAAGTAGTCCACTAGAAATTAAATGATGTCATTCTCATCGTTCTAAAGTGCGAGAGGTAATATTTAGGCTGTTAGCAAGGCAGTGCTTGAGATGGTAAGAGATCATGCCAGTAGTGACAAAAATCACCTTTTTCTTGTTTAAGAAAGCCTCATTGCTAATGTTTTTTTGTTTGGTTTTGGTTTTTTTTACTTAAACTATTGATTTTTGAGCAACGGAGGAGATTTACATCCCTAGGGTTGCAAACTTCAGCCTATATTTTCAAAGGGTTTTCGGCTGCAATGCCTAAGTGGACAAGGAAATATCATTAAGGGGATGTTTAGATTCCAAAGCTGAAAATGAGATATGGTATTTAAAGTCAATTGTTATTGTGCTAGATACCACCAAGGATCTGGGCCATCCTGCTTTCGTTAAAAAAAAATAGTCCTTTCTTGCTAGTAGCAGCATTGGAGGTTCTAGAATAATTGAGAAACAACTTTGGAGAAGACCACGGTCAAAGAAAAGTATTGATTTTATGAAAAAAATATCCCCAAACAAATGAACCAAACAAAAAACCCCCAACACTTCAAGAAGCAGCTACATTTGTATGATGTTTTAGTTTTAAAGGCCCAGGAGTCTTATCCTACTTCTACATGTGAGTGTAAAACACATACTCAAGACTGTCCTTCCATTAAACCCTGCATCTGTCCAGTCCATAATCTGTCACATTTATTCAATAGTTGTCCATTACTGTGTGATACGTTCCATCACTCTGTCCTGTATTATTTGATCATTGCCTGAAAAAAAAGTAACCTATGTACAAAATTTCACTTCTCACACATCCTCATCTCTGCTCTGTTGCTGTGAATGTGAGGGTGTTTAAGCAAACGTAAGACAGAAACAAATTGAGAGGCAACCTTTTTCTGCAAAAGGAAACAGACCATTTAAAACAAGATGAAAAGGTTCCTTAAGTGACAGCTGTATTTGCCTGTAAGTGTCACTGAGCTTGTAGTCTGTCTCAGACTGAATATGACATTTCACCTTTGCATGTCTTTCTGTCCAACAGGTACAGAGACTATCGATATCCTCCGGATCATGAGAGGAAATATTTACACACTATGCAGTTCTGGCACATTCTTGCTGCAAAACTGGCCTTTATAATTATTATGGAGGTATGTTCCCTACAAAATTTCCTTGCGAAATTGGTGCCTTATCGATTCTCTAGGCGGTTACTGTTGCAGAAAATAGAATATACTCTGCAGAGAGTATAAAATAGTGCCTTCCCTAAGTAATACCAAACACTCATGTCCTAAGTGATTACTATAACTAAGTCTTTTAACTTCAGGGAGTTAACCTCCAAGTAAGAACAGTGAAAACAGCTGAGGAAGCTGCTAAATTTGATCCAAATAAAACAGTAGAATAAAAAAGGTCTTTATGCAGATGGAAGAGAAATGAACCACCAGGACTAGCACTTTCACTCCTGCTGGTTTCATTCAAGAGCTGTATGCGAGATGACTGTATTCAAAATCCAGAAAGCATTTTGCAGTGATGTATATTGGCTCAAAATAGCTAAATCAATAATTTGGATAACTGGCACCTCAGTATTAAGCCACTGTCTTGCAAGTTCTGAAGGGAAAAGGGAGTTGTTAAAGTGCTGCTTTTACCACTTTTCCTACTCTATCTTATCAGTTCTCAATAGTGTTTTCAGCACGGCCATATGAATTTTCTAAGAAACGACATGATGGTATTAGAAAGTGATGCTAGGGCTTCAGAACCTGACACGTTCCTCTTGGGTTTGTTAATTCATAAGTGGTTTGGAATTAAAGTTTCTGCATAAAAGGAAGTCTTTTAATCTTTGTGCACATCTCAGATACACATTAGTTTGTTATGTATTGTTCCAGGACAGCCAAATGAAACGTATTCTGTTTGTGGAAAAAAAAGTGATCTGTTTGGGGTTGGATAAAACAATAGGTGTTTCATTTGGTAATGAGTTGTAACACTTCTCCTTTTTTTTTTTTTTATTTTTTTTTTTTATTTTTAGCATGTTGTATTCATCGTCAAATTCTTTGTAGCATGGATGATTCCTGACGTCCCTGCAGATGTGAAAGCCAAAATAAAACGTGAAAAATATTTAACACAGAAAATCCTCCATGAGTATGAACTTGAAAAACTGAAGGAGAGACTGTGTCAAGGTGATAAACGAGCCACAGAAAAGGAGTTCATCGCCACAGAAGGGAGGATGGAGTTATCCAGAGCAATGTAGTTGGAAAAAACAACTGTTTGGGATTTAGCTCATTTTAGCTTTTTTTATCTGTGATTTGCTCAGTACGCATCATCTTGAAAACTATAGGACAGTTTCAACCCTTTGCTTTCAGTCCAAAGATTTTAGACTTTAAAAAAAGTCTTACTGAGCATTCTAGGTTTAGTAAATCTACTTAACTGTATGACTTCAGCACTGTTTTCTATTTACCCATCACTTTGAATAATAAGTGTAATCTTGTAATCCTAGAGTTCGGATTCCCAGTATAGGGAATGTTACCCTCAAAGGGCTCGCAGGATATGATAAGGTCATTAACACCAAGCCCTCCCTCTGTTGCTAAATGCAAAGTTCCAGGCTGTATCCCAGCTGAATGAAAAGGATATCATAGAGGACTCCTGCTGTGGAAAATGCTGAGAGTTATTATTGTTATGACATGATCATTTAAACAGGAGAACACTCCTGATACAGCAGTTAGGGTTTGGGGCTTTTTTTTATATCCATTAGTTCTTATGAAACATTTGTTTGCAGCTTTGAACTTCTATACACTTTTTAGAAGGAATTGATTTTTAAAGATATATTGGCTTAATTCCAGTTGGAATTATTTATAGGCACAGTCTTCAGTTAATACATACTAATGAAGGAAAAAAGAACCTGTAATTTATTTTCATAAAGATATGATCTGCCAAAGAGTTTGCTCTTTAAATGCAAATATTGTGGAATCATCTAATTAGTGTTTTTTGAAAAGGTGTATACAATTTGGAGAAGTACAGCTAATTTATTTCTCAATCTCAAAAACTGCCACTGGAAGATCATACGTGATGTTAGTTTTGGCCAAAGCTCCTTCTTCATTTGGATTCTTTGTTTGGATTCTCTGTGAATGCCAACAAAGGGCTAAAGCTGTGTGTCTGTACTTGATGCACACTATGGAGTATGACTGCACAGTGCAGTGGATTGGGAGCTGCACTGCCATACTAATTGATCTAGCCAGATGGTTTGTACGTGGATTTGTAGTCAGAAGGTTTTAAGCATGCCAAATAATCTCTGTTTACATTGTTACTGTCCTTATACATAGGAGCCTGGGGTTTTTGTTTTGGTTTTTTTTCTTTTTAATCTTTAAGAAGGAATTTTTTTTCTGTTTTGTCATGGGGCTTTTCTACCGTTATCAAGTTTATAAATATATAATAACTACTTGTGCAAAGTAGCTACCAGCTGTTTATGAATGTGCCCTCATTTTATAATTTGAAGCAGTTAGGCATTTTTATGATTTTGCTGTATATTTAAAACATATCAACACTTCCATGCTTAGTGCCTTGTTTATTTGCATTTGGCAAAAGATGTGAAGATGATCACTATGTGGAAATCAGTATTTCCAAAGTGTGCTTGCAGGCATCGTGATACTGTGAACCTGCACACATAGCTGTACAGTGTTAGCCAAACCATGCCTGCCTTGGCACACTTCTGTTTTAGTACTATGTGAACTGTTCACGGGGAGCAGTTCATACCGAGACTGCTTAGATAAAGTAGCACCAGACTGTTGAGTTCTCTCATGCTGAACTACACTAGCTAGAGAGATTAGAAATTTTACTATATTTGCACTTTGAAAGTTATACTTCCTTGCAAGTATACACACAAAAATACAGATTTGTATTCCATATCAGCCAAGTGAGGTACTGTTTACTAGATCCACAACTTAAGGTTTCCGTATTTTGTTTTAGCAGACCTAGCCTACGTCTTGGAATACTTGGCTAGTAACCTTAATGTTGTAGCAGAGTTTTAAATCAATGTCTTGAGTGGAACTGTCATTATTAGCAAAGGTTTTCACATTGAAGTGCCTACCTCGAACAAGCATCACGTGGTTTGGCTGTCAGTCAAGGAGTTGAAGCAGATGTACATTTCTCATTACTGTAAGTTATTCAGCTTCCTTCTGTAAGTTTGCTTGATAAATCAGGCAAGTTGGCAATTCATGTTCATGATGAACTGACCATGTTCTTGAATATTCAGATACATTTGAAGCAATGGATTTATTGGAGGAATGCATGTATAAATAAATTAGCTCTGCTGCTTAATGTATAAGCCAAAGAAGAGTATCAGTCACCATAATTATATATGCGACACCAGAATTTACACAACGCAAGCACTCCGCTGCTTCTCACACGTATACTGTTAACTAAACTGCTTAACTTAGATTTCACAGGTTTTTTTACTGTTAGCAATGCAAACAATTGCTTCAAACAGTAAGGTGATGAGATGCAAAATGATATTTCTATGCAAAATGTACAATCTGATTGAAGCTGAAAACAGATTTGAAAATTCAGCATTAGATGCACTATTCCTGCTTACAAAACGTGAGTTTCTTCAGGTCCTGTAATAAAGTGTCCTAATATACTACACTTGAAAAGATGTCGCCAAAATAGATGTATTGTGAATGACTAATGCTATTTAAAAGCAAGATGGAGGAAAACAAGGAGATACCTTAGTTTCAGATACAATGTTGATATGCAGAAGCTCCGCAGGCAGACCCTGAATTTGAATTGATCCCTACATCTTGCTTCTTTCCAACTTATTTTTTGAGGTCACTTCCTATTTAATGCTATGCAAACAGATGGTTTGCATATATTGTATCATACAGTAGAAAGTGGAAAAAATCTGGGATCAGCTTATTTAAAAATAAATATATGTATCTTTAAAATATATCGTTACACTTCATAGCATTACTTCTTCATATATAGAAACTGTTGAAAAAAGAATGTGTTGTCATATTAAGAGCTAACGTCACATAACAAAATAAGTCTAACACCTCTTTACATAAGAGTTTGCCTTTACTTGTCATTAAGCAGTATTTTGACAAAAGATTATTAGTATGATTAGGATTATAATGGTTCACATACATATACATTTCCTGAAGTGTTCTTGGAAAGTGACAAAAATAAGACAAATGAACTGGTCGGTTTGGGGATGTGCTTATTCTTACTGTTGGAATATTTGGTTTTGATGTGTTTAATATAAGTATCTAAAAGTGTCCTTCAACCAAAGTGAAGATAGTTCTGTGTTGGAACTACTCTACTTTAAGCAACAGTAGATTGCTTCATTAGAATTAGTTAGAAAAAGAAAATTGGCCTTTCAAGTGTAATACAATCAGGGATTTTTAAATTTTTTTTTTCCCTCAATTTAAAACTTAGTATTTTTACCTTGGAAAGATTTAGCGTGGTATGTTCTAAGCAAATGACTGCAAGATGAGAGTGCCACTATAAGACACTATACTGTTTTTTCTAGAAGATTTTGTTATTATGCTTTTACTTTTTTATGTAATACTATCAGTTTGAGAACAACAGAATGGAGTGAAAATAGATGGACTTTCCTACTGTTCTATGTGTACTGCTTGTTTTGACTTGTACTGTTATGTAATCTGAGTGGCATTTTTGTCTGCTAAGTATGTTGCTGATTTACATGATACACTAGCGTTGGAATAATTTTTTTAAACATTGCATTCAGCTAACTTATATATGTACATTTAATAAGATCTAGATCTGGCAAATAAAGCAGTGTTTATTTTTAATGTGCTGTCAACTTGTTTTTGAAAATTCCGAGAACTCAGAGAGGAGCTGAAGTATTAAAAATTAAATGCCCGGAGAGCCTCATGGAGAAAAGTATTCATACAGATTTCTGCAGCTCATTGCAGGATATTTGGATGCTGTATATAGATTTCCTGCAATTGTAACTTCGCAAGTTTCTAACTGAGATTATTGAAGAAAGCCCCTGACTGCCATCTTCCACTTGATAATCACATTGGGTAACTGTCTTTTCTGTCTTCATACATTTTCTTTAGAAGGAGTTACCAAGGAAAACCTGTACTGAGTTCTGCATATATTGTAAGCAATGCACGTGGACTGAGATGGCATGAGTGTGTGATAGCCCATGAGGGAACAGTTTTGCACAGTCCCTGCATTAGGAGACCACAGTTCAGTGAAAAAGGCTCAGCACTTTCATCTTCCTTTAGGTATGGTACAAACGGTATGTTAACACGCATTCATTTTCAGCCAGGCTGCTTCTCCCTGGATTCTCTAGCTACGGTTTTTATTCTTGCGATGCCAGGACCCGAGGTGACTTCTCAAGTTCTCAGTCAGTCACACACGCGGTTTTCACACGCAACGCGAGTGGTTCACATACATGCACTTAAATAGCTTTGAGCACATATACTGGGAAATGTGGCAGAGCTAAAGCTTTTCCAAGGGACTGGTACAGTCTTACTGTTCATAGATACCTCTACATCTTTTACTCTTTCTTAAAACTCACTTCTGGCACCATTGTAGGGCTTTGGATTAAATCACAGAGAATCTGGATTCAAGTTTAGGACTTGCTCTCAGTAGATGGCATTGGCATATTCTCACTCCTGTTATACCATGTTAGCAGAACTTCTCTGGGAACTGGGTCACCTGCCAGACTTGGTAGGTTATTTCCTTTGTAACTTTGAAATGATAAATTAAGAGAGATGCAATAGCAATAATCAAATGTAAGAAATGTGTGAGATGAATAAAACAAATCTTATCTATATTAAAAAAAAGAAAAGAGCAAAACCAGGTGTAATTCTGTATTATGCTACTACCGCTGTGCTGATTACTGAGGTGGAACAGGTTACTTAATTAGGTATCAAAAGGAAAAATAAAGCATTAAGAAAGATGGAGAAGAAAGTGGTAGCAAAAGGAAAGTGAGAAAGGAGGAAGAAAAGAGAAAGGTGCTGTTGCTATGCAGGATATAGGGGATATTTAGGTATTATGAAAGTGTTAAAAAGTTTTCAGGTGCATTCAAGCTTTGCTTTTGGAGGTTAAACCTTGCCTCCGTTGGGGCCTGTGGTAAATGGGTAATCAAGTTTAGTTGGGGGTACAATTTCATCTAAAGCCAATTATATTTTATAAGAAAGAGTAGCATGGCAACTTGTGAGACATTCACAAATCCCAGAGCATACCTGGCTCTTCCCACGATCAGAAACGGTAGCTACCCTTTAAAAGTCTTAATTCTTTCATTTATCTTGTGCGGTAAATGAAGAGATGCACCAAAGTTTTGGTGGTTGTACTTTTTGCATTGGAAAGAAAGGAGAGGCATCTAATTTGATCAGTGTCTTCACCTAGCCAGATTAAAGGGTCTTTCTAAAAGTAAGTCCATGTTTATTCTATGCAAAAAAAATGATAGGGAGCACTGAAATAGAAGAAACGTTTTGAACACGTGCATCGCAATCAAACTGGTGTAAAATACATTGTCTTAACAGGAGTAGAAAAATACGTAACCCATTCACTAGCAGATCGGTGGAAAAGAACAGCAAGATGTGGAGGAAACGATATCCCAACATCTGAAGGATGCAGGCTTCATCTCTGTTTCAGACATGTGGGCTCTGCAACAAATAAAATCTTGTCTAATGTTCCTCAAAATGTTCAAAATTAAAAGAAAACGAGTGTTTCTGAAAATAACGTCTTAAACGTGGCACCAAAAATACACTGAGGTCAGCACAACTGTACCGATGGCAGCTCCTGCAGTCCGAGAGCCCAGCTTGTAACTGGAAGGAGATTTAGAACGACGCACGGCTGAGGGACGCAGGGGCTGGGGTCAGGGTTCCTGACATCTGGTGTGGCAAAGAGATCGTACCAAGAGAGGGCAAAGGCAGCCCTCACAAAGGACTCATTTAGAAATGAAAATCCTTCTTTCCCTAAACAGACGGAAAGAGGCGAAGGGAAAAAAATGATGATCGTTATCATGTGAATGATAACAAAATAACTTCCAAAATATTTGAATTACTTCGTAACCTCCTTAAGCCACAGCTACTATTTCTTGCCTGTCTTCCTGTGTGTTCAGGGTGGTCACAACAACTCTGCAGCATAGTCTTGGCATCCTTAAAAAAGAATAGCTAATTTAAATCTTGTTCTGGTTTTAAATAATCAGTTGTCTCTACCCAACACTTACATCATTCAAATGCAGCTCAGGAAGTTTTTTTTTTGTTTTTTTTTTTTATGTAAGCATGTGTACCGAGAAATCTGCTGGGAGATGAGTAGGATGTGAAATTCAGCAGCCATACCAATTTTTGGAAGGCACATATGCACATTCTGCTGCAATAATTAGTGACTATGCTTTCTCAGTCAGAAATGAGTCAGTCTGAAACATTTAGTAAGGGTATGACTCTTTTTAATTCTTTTTTCAACTCCTCAACAAACCAGTGCTGTTAGCTAGTCAGAAACGCGTTTGTATTTAAATTACTGGCTGACCTAGCTTCGTCCTTGGGTGTTCTAAACATCCAGCGCTATTCAGCATTTCAGTTTTGGTACTGAAAGATGTAGGGGACATCATAGCTACTTCGGTAGGCAAGAGGCATTAAATAAATGTGCCTTTTTGTTATGTTGTCCCTTCCATACCACAGTAGGTTTGAAATGCTTGATGTTGCTAGTATATCTGAACCATACCATCCTCAGCAGTGAAAAGCCATGGTGGAAAAGTTCTGTCTCTGATGGCCCCTAGTTCCATGCATCTCCCACGCTGATGGCTTTTACTAATTTGTCTCGGCTAGCGCTTGGTGCGATGTAATAGGAAACCAATGTTCAAGAAGCATGTGCTGCATGCTTGCTGGCTCTTTTAATAAGTTTTCAAAAAGGAATAAAAATACCCCAGACAAGGTTTTAGTAGGGCAAACCGATAGGAAGGCTGGATTCTCTGCCACGTTACAACCTCATCACAACAGACAGTTTTGCTATCAGATTCTCTCGAATAAACATTTCTGTTGATATTAGCCCATTAGCAGAGTGTCAGCAAACAGTAATGCTACAGTTAAGCCTGTTTTCTGGTTGTGGCATCTATATTATTCTTCAGATAAAATCCTGGCTCTGTCTGTACTGATAGAGATTGTACTATTACTTTCAGACATGGCTAAGATTTCAACATTTCTCTAACAAAGGTCCAGGTTAAAAAAACCCAGCTGAAATAGGTGGGCCAAGAGATTTCCGTACAGTGCACCATATAATGGCAATCCGTTAATTTTAAGGTGTCTAGGCTTCATGCTGCTCTAAGCAAGCTGCTAATGCATTGCAATCAGGAACGATTCCCTGCTTTGCCCTTTCACATAGGATTGCCTCTGTGTCACGACAGCTTTTTTGGCTTCCTCAGCAGCAGTCCGGGAGACAATGTGGCAGTAGTACCCAACACCGAATCCTAGGTGCCAGGTCACACTTCCACTCATCTGCTAACAGCAGCATCCTTGCATGGGTTTCACTTTCTCAGCTAGAAATGAGATTCATGTGCCTCCCGATCATCCTTCCAAGATGCTGCAGAGTGTGCAGGGGCACGTGTCAGGCAATAGACAATTTTGCTGGGAAGAAGGATATTCGTGATGATGCTGCGTTGTGCGAGCATTTCAAGAAATATTCCTTGTATCTCAGCCAAGAACACAAGGCACTCTGTGGCAATGATGGTTCCTGCCACTTCAACTCCACTGAAGCTGGTGTGTGTAGGTTCAGGCCAGAGAAACGACAAGAGATGATCATGTAGGGTGTGTCAGGGGTGTTTCCTTCGGAAAAGACAAACATTCCAGCCCTCTACGTTTTTCTTTTTTTTTTTTTTTTTTTAATGGGACAGTCTGATATATCATCATAAAAGGATTTTTTTCACAAAGATTTCTAAGTAGAAAAGTCTCATGTTTTGAGTGAAGGAACGACAAGATGCTGGGTGTTTCATGGTAAGCAATAAGTGGCTCTATGCTTTTTTATCATATTTTTGTTGCTGTGCACTCGCGTGAAAATAGCAAATGATTCTGTGGCTACACCCAGCCTGTCACGATGACTCGTGTTTTAATTAGAAGATGCCACAATACGCCGATTCACCACGTACCAATGAACAACATTCAACTTTTTCATCAAATGAAAGTACTCTCTCTGGGATTGGTAAAAAGATGATGATCTAGTTAATGGGGTCACTACTGTGATTAGACCTGAAGGAGGTGACATGGGTACAGGAAATCAAAGCAGAAAGAAACCTACTTTGTACTTTTACTGTAAATTCAAAGTGCTAGGGTTACCTGCTGAACATGTAGAGGGAACTGAATTTAGCAAGAAACTATGAAGTCCTTATTGACGACTTTATCTTCAAAAGGGAGAGGGTGAATAAAGGGAAGTGTAAGGGCTCATGAACTGGAGAAGATAGAAAAACTGAGGCACCAGACAGGCTTGAAGCCAGATCATGTAGAGAAACTGCTATGGAGACTTGTTAATATTCAGATGTGTAGAAGAAGCCTTTAAATGTAAATGCTAGTCTGTCAGCAGGTCTCCCCTGCCTAGGAGACAGGAGCCAATTTTATTAGCAGTTAATACGGGAACTGAAATGGGGCATCCAAGAAGTTGATTCTTCAGGGAAGGGAAAAGCAGGCTTTCCTTTGCTTTTGCACCTGGAAGAAATTAAATGCAAAGAAATCATTTGGAGCATTTGCTGCACTTTCAGTGGTAGGATAAACTCTACTTCAGATGTCTATCCAGCGTAACCAGACACCTCCCTGTGCACGGAGCAGCCTCGCCTTCTCCTGTGCGCACACCACTCGTCAGTGATTTGTTCATGCGTCTGTCATTGCAGGGACCTGACTCATACCTGGCACAAAGACAGTCACAGGAGCAAGCGCTTTTCCAAAGAGCTCAGGGTGTCTAATGAGGATGGGGCAAATGCTAAGCAAGGTAACTGCAGTTTCTTTTGTGGAGAGAACAATTACAACTTCCTATAAGGCTACCTTGGAGAGTTTCTTCGTTCTGCAATAAATGCCAATTGTTTGGTGTACATTTGGCATACAAATGCACGTAATTCTCAGTCATTCTGGAACTTTATAATTAAACCTCTATCGTGCAAAAGGGTTGATATTATTTACCATAAGAAAAGCAAGTGATATGGGATCATTGGCTTCGAAGAACGTATTCCCTGTTGCTTTTTAAAGCATGCTGGAACAGCAGCTGGGTCTGGAGGTGTTCTGATATGGCCAACCCAAAGCAGTAGGCAGGAATTCCTCTGTCGATTTTAATGCCTTTGATCAGACCGTGGTGATTTGTCACTAAAATGTCAAACACCTAAAAAAATTAAGACAGTCCCATCATAAATCTCTTCTCAGAACTGGCAATAATGATACAGGCAATCACAAGATGTTCATGTTAACTGTAACGCAGAGAGGAGACGTCTGTCATGTAAAGTGGAAACATCGTGCTTTATGTCTCTGCATTTGGATAGAAAACAGAGACAGATTTTTGTGGAAATGCAGATACCATCTTGGACGCTGTTCACAGGACTCTTCTTCCAGGGACTTTTTCTTCATCCCATCTGTGGGGCTGACTGAACATCTCTGTTATCTGGATTTTCGTCTTCCAGGGGAAATGCTGGACTCAGAGAGTATGATTTTCCCTTGCAGCCTGGTCTCAGCTGAAACCATGTGGCTTCTAACCCTTCCCTTTCTGATTGCCAGCTGCACTGTATCTTTTGAGATGTTTTTTGCAAGATAACCAGGACAGTTCACTGTGTTTCCTACTACAGTAACATCTCTTTTGTCACGTGTCAGAGCGTGGATCACTATTTGGCCCTGATGCAGCCGCTGAAATCCTTGAGGGTGTCAAACAGTGGTGGGTTCTGATTTGCCTCCCCGTATGGACAATGACTACCCTGACCAGCGTGTCAGTCACATCCATTGTCAGTGCTCAGATGTGTCCAAACACCATCACTATTTGTTGCATCTACGTAGTTTCCAGCTTCACCTCTCCAACGCTTCCCCTTTTCTTGAGCTGTGCAGTTTCTGGCTGCTTACCACCCTTCGTTGGTATTTGCTACTGTTAACTGCACCAGCATCAGGATGCTGACAAAGCAAGCCCTCCTTTCCTTTTAACAGGAATAAACTCACCAAACGTAGGTATTCCACTCTGACCATTTTTGCCTTCCTTTGTTTTCCTTTACCCTTGAGAAGAAACACTTGCGTCTTTTCGAGAGCATGGTGGCCCACTGCCAGGAAACCCATTGGGTGGGTGGATACTTTCTGAAGATCGCAGCATGCAGCCTAAATACTTGCATCAATCCTTTCTTCTGCTTCTTAGCCGGTGGGGATTTTTGAGAAGAGGTTGCTATCCGAGCAGCTTCCTCATTTTGTAACGGCACAATTCAGAAAACTCAGCAGCAGAGGACATCGGTATAACCAGTATAACTCCAGCCTCTCACATTATTAGCTGAAGAAATGAAAACTTTTCTGCCATTGAAATCAATATCAAAGCCCCACCGACTTCCCAAGGTGGGATCACACCATATATATAGGAAACATACTGACACTCATGCTTCTATTCTAAAGACTACTAATTTGGGCAGCTTCAGGGATCATGCAAAATGGCTTCAGGCACCACAATTGTCAATATCTCCAACCCTGAATATTCTGTGATGTACTATTAAAAATGCCAGTGAAAGGAGTTAGCACATTTTGACCCACCATTTTTGGCAAATGGAATGATTCCCTTAGTTTTATTTCGTCGTTGTTAACCCAATTTTTTCTAAAATCAGATTTTTTCATGAAAAGCAAACTTCTATGTGGACAGTTTTTAAACTGAAAAAGCTTTAAATCATACAAAATGTTCTAAATGGTTATTAAGTATGCTTTTGAGACTATTTTAAAATATTAAGAGTGGAAGTTTTCATTGTTTTTCGTTATCATCAAAGGCAAAAAGTTTTCTACTTCTTGCAATTCTTGATCTTCCATCTTGTTCTGCAAGACTGAATTACCACTTGCCACATTCAGGTTGCGTTTCACCTACTGGCATGTGCGAGTTGTCATGTGGCCATAATATCAGACAGATTATATATGATTATTAGCCCATTCATATTAGCTGGAGAACTCATCTCAGGCCAATTCATAAATAAAAATCCTGAGAAGTATCAGGTATTCGAATGTAATCAAGAAGAGAAAAGGTCTTGCACATGCTCAGTCTTCTCTCCTGATGCACAGAGAACAAAGAACTTCTGACCCTGATTTCTCTTGGAGTAGCTACTAGCAGAAAAACCGATTTAAGTTACACTTTCATCAAGTATTTCTTAAGGGTATCAGAATTGGGCCCAACTGTTTAGCAACTGTTTAGAATTATTTTAATTTTGAAGGTGATCTTTTCCTATTTATGTCCCTCTAACCTTTTGTGAAATAACAAGGATTAAACTAAGAAAAAGCTTGGAGAAGAAGGTGATTCAGCTGTTCTGTACATTTGCCATCCCACTTCTTCTGATAGACATTCATTCAAACACTGGGAACCACTGGATCTGTAAACTGCTTGTTACCCTACTACAGGGAAATGAAGTAGATGAGGCGTGGAATGATGAAGCATACAGTATTTTGGAAAAAAGGAACATATATGTGAAACAGAAACCCCCTTCACCCCCCACAACACGCCTAGTTATGGTCTATTTTCAGGCTGATAACCTGCCTGTGGTATGGGAAAGCAATTTCAGAACGTGAATTGTTGTGAGATTTCCTGCAAAAATGCTAGCACTCGTGAGAAAGTCCTGTTGTATTTAAGGTCATATTCCTTGAGATTGAGTTTGAGTAGAGAAACCTGGGCTGTTTTTCACACTATCTGACCTCCCCTGTGCCCCACATGGACTTAAGAGAGAATCCTGCTCTCTTTTTCCCTCACTGGTCATATTTTCCCATCTCCTTCAGTCTGTCTGACTGGTCACCCATCCTTTTAGTGAAGAAGGATTAACGAGGATCATTTTGAAGTCTACTAGAAGTGCTGGACAGTACAGGGCAGCTTTTGAAAGACAAGCAATCAATTTATGAAGCCTTCTGGAGAACACTAGTCAATGTAGAAGACATGAGCAAAGGAAAGATGCCCATGTAGACCAGGAAAGCGTGCGCTGCACGAAGCTCTTAGGTGTAATGTTAACCAGATGCAAAAGTACCTCTCAATGATTTATGATGTGCACTGATGATGGAGCATGCACCATTCAGAAAGTGATTAATATTCTTGTCATAAACGGAAAGAAATTGGCAGCCTGCCAAGGAAATTTGTCTGTGAAAGCAGAAGACCAACTCAATTCACCAAGAGTAACTCAGTAATATGAGACTGATTGAACTCATGGATTCAGTAGAGATTTTTATTAAAGATAAGCTAACGCCAGGGAAAGGTGTTTCCATAAGCCATGGGGGCCTCGTAGTAAAGGAGAATTTGGAAGTGAAGAAGACATGACTGACAGAATGGATTTTAGGGTACTACTTGCTTTCCAGCCATTCAGTTTGGGGAGATGCATTTATTTCAGAGCTTTGATTATTGTATGATTATTCCTAACAGAAAGTCAAAAAAACATGAACCCTGTTGTTCCAAAGGCTACAAAAGCTAGCCTTTGTAATGTTTCTGATGTGTTCAGCCCTTCACAAAGCAGAAGACATCCAGAAAAAAAGGAGTATATAACAACATGCTAGGTGTGAATGAATTGGCAGTCTCAGACCAGTTACTGGACACATGCATCACTCCAAAACAAAATAAAACAAAACGAAAATAGGTACAACTAGTACCTTCCTTACTGAGTTAAAAGTCAGTCTATCATGATAAGGGGAAAAAAAATGATCTGCACAGAAAACATATGGCATGATTCAGATCACTGTAAGAAAATTTAGATCCTTTGTTCTGGAAATAGCCCTAGTGATTTTATTAGAATTATATACAAAGTTAAGACCTACAGTTTGGAACTGTAGGAAAATATGAAGTGAGAAAGAACAAGAAAACAAACAACTAAATTTAACAAGTTATGTGTTGCAGAAATTAATTACCTAGCTGCAGCCCCCAGGGTGTGATCTCAGGACATCTGGCAAACAGCAATAGAACTGTGCTTGTAGCCTACCTTTTCTTACATATTTATACACATCTCAGTCTTGATTTTTGCTTGGCTGTAGCATATTGCATAGTTTTCATGGATAAAGCAGGCTTAATATCTAAGAAATACCTATTCCTCAACAGGGCTTTAGAACAACCACATGGTAAGACAATTTTTGAGGAACTGGCATCACTTCTGAAAGGAGAGCATAGAGGATGTGAAACTGTGTATGGAAGGGTTCTCCGCTAAAGATAGACCACTGGTAAAATGCAATGTGCACATTAAAGTTAGTTCCATAGAGAAGGCCAAATGCTGAATTTCTTTCTTGATATTTTGCAGAGACGTGCCTCCTGCCGAGTTGGGTAGGAATACAGCCCAAGCAGAGACTTTGACATTTGTCTTTTTCCTCCTTTAAGTTGTTATTTTTCTAATGGATTGAGAAGTTTCTGTAGCACTAAACCAGAGAATAAGTAACATTGCCTTATAAGAGCTTTCTATCTACACTTTAGTATTTTTCTTTGGCAAACAGAGTGGGATTCATAGATCATACACCACAGCATACAGAGATAGCACTAATGGTAATACTCATCACTTCTCCAGCTGTGAAAAAAAAAGCCAGTTAAGAACTGCCTGTAAAACAGTGCCCTTTGGGTAGAAAAGGGAAGCAGCCAGAAAATCTTTGCTACAAGGAGAGCCAGAAAGTGCCTCAACTACAGAATGAGTTGTACTAATTAGACATAACGCAGTAAAAGTCCATGGTGAAGGCCAAGTAGATATCAGCTGCTAAGGTGAGGGCTGTTGGGCTGAAAACCAAAAGAAAGAAAAGCTTGTCCTAGCTTTCACGATGAAAATGCCAACTTAAGAGACAGACAAGGAAACCCTCAGCCTGGTAAGAGCTGAAGGTTCAACTTAAGTCTTTTGAACTGTTTGAACTTCCAAGTCTTCTAAATAGACCACTAAATATGTAATTAAAATTCACCACCCCTGTAAGAGAAACCCTGGAATAGCTAAAGACATCAGAACTGGTCCCAGAGAGACTGAGTCACACAAGAATCAAGGAGCTCAGTTTGACCCAGATGGACCTGAATAAGCCAGAGGCATTCCTTGAAGCATTTGAAGTTACGACCAACTACATTCAGAGGAACCTGGGAAGGAAGGGGAAGGACAGACTTGGAAGTGAATCAGAACTATGCTCTTGAATGTGTGGATGTGCCTGTCCTTTATCTGGTATATCTACATATAAAATTAAGATGCTAAATAAGGGTCCAGAAGCACTCCACCCATTTCAGTTTGTGCCTGTAGAGCCTAATCACGCCAGGGCAGTGCCACTGTAGTGTAGCTGTCAAAGCTAGTATCTCCCCGTGGAACTACACAATGCATTTGGAGCCACAGCTTCTTCTAGTGGAATCAAGTAGTTAATCCACCAGATCTGTGATGATTTATTTATAACAAATAAGAAAAAATAGATATAAAATATTTACACTTAAACACCGGATTAAAATGAAAAGCACATGAAGCCTAAGCTTGAGGGTATTTCCTGTGACATTTAGAAAAGGGATATGAACTAAGAACTTGATATTTTTAGTTACATTTAGAGATCACAGATATTTTGGAATGGATGGGTTGAGTGCTTTGGCCTAAAGCTAGCTACGTGATACACCGATCTTCCCCCCTGCCCTGTGGAACACAATGTGATCACCATTGAGCTCATTAGCAGTGCCCTAAAATAAAGCAGAGATTTTCCTGTCATAGTGAATTATGTGCTGCACTAATGTTTCCGGGAGAGAAGGAACATCTTACGTATTCAAGAAACCAACAGGAATAGTGCTTCTGTGCTCAGATTCCCTCAAAACCTTTTACAGTCTTTGGTTTTCCTTTGTATCTTGTGGTAAGAAAAAGAACATTTGGACATTTCTGCCTTCAAACCCAGGGACGTGTTCTCCAAAGAAGGTATCTAGCACTTCTTAAGTATTTATCGTATAAAAGAGGTGAGCGCTTTGTGGTTTACAGAAAGCAAAGGAATTGTTTCTCAAGAGATAAAGTAATATCAAGGATAACTTCCGCTATTAATGAAACATGAGATCAACAAACACAACAACATCTAACGCTGATTGTTTCAGTCCAGTTTTCTAATGGAATGAGACTTACACATTATTTTTTGTGTCCGTTCCCCTTCTTAATCAGTTTTGAGCCTATTTTGGTCAAATTTGCCAGAAACATAAAAACGCCAGGGTTAAGAGTTCCCTACAATTTTCATAAAAATAGTCTACCAAAAGCAGTTTTGTAAAGACAAATAGAAGAGAGACGATGAGGGAGAGGGAAAAGGCATGCTGATGACATGACGGGAACCAAGGATGCTGACAGGAAAGCATTATGGAACATGCAGGGGAGGACTGGAGTTCTCATAGATCCTGACCAGGGCCTGGTGTGAGGAAGGGGTAGTAGAAAACTAGGGTTACTGAAGACAGGAAGCCTCAGGGAGCCAGATGCAGTCATTCTGGTGCTCATAGAACAAGCAATATTTGATTATATATTATAAATAAAATGATGGGACTCTTTTGATTAAAATACTAGTCATTTGAGGATATGCTGGCATTGCTAGCTTGGATTAGTATTATCTGATGCAAATGCAAATTTATGACATAAGAACCACCCCCCCCCCCCAGATTCCTTATTTTCCTATTTTGGATCCAGACCAGAGACAATTCTATAAGGCTGATTCCAAGGAAATTTAAGAGATGAAATGTGATCACATTCAGTCTTGAATTCATGTGATGGTCATCAGCTTGTCAAGAAATAAAACTAAAGAAGGAAATATGGGATGAATGGAAGCCTCCTCAGTGAAAAACATGGTTCTTTCTCGGGAAGGCATAAGAATCACTTTCTACAGACTCCACTAACCCCAAACATCAACTGAAGACAAATGCTTCCTCCTCATTTATTTTTTGCTACAGTTATACAGACTGTCTCAATATCCTTCTACATGGAAAAGTTATGGTATAACAGTTGAAAATACACAAGTGTCCTTAGAACACTGGAACGTGTTCTGGCAGAGTCTACTGGTGAAGGCAAAATGTGTTGGCTGTCTGTATCACTAGCAAATTATACTTTGTGGATATAGCTTACTAATTGCAGTTTTGTGTATTTGTTTCTCCTTAGAGAAACCACTTTGCATGTAATAGAATCGCCATACATTCTTCCTACACAGCATTTTATATATTTTGGTTTAATTTAGTCTATTGACAAATCAATATTTGTCCTAAAGAAGGATTATTCTCCCTCTTTCATAACCAAAAAAAACGAGGCATGGAAAAACTGAGTGACAAATTCAGGCTGTAATATCAATCCCAGACCCAAGACTGCAGTCCAAGAGTCTGCCCGCAAACTCAGATGTCAGTTCCCTGTTGTACTAAGCACAACTATTTTCCAAATATCTATTACGAGTTGTATTGCGTTGTTTTCCCCCACCAAGAATAGTTTCCTGATCAAATGATGTATCTGAAGTTACCTTTGGTATCTCTTCAACAGTTCTCCTAACAAATGAATGTCTATAATAGATTAAAACCCTGTTCAAATCAGTGCGACCTGTGATCTGAATCAACAGAAATTCCTCCCCAAACTTCTCTTAATACATTTGAAAATAATATTAAGAGACAAGTCAACAGAAAAGAAAGGACTACTGCAGCTTTAGAAAATCTGGTTCTGATTTTCTAATTGTAGCAATAAAATGGCACCATAATACAGTCTTCAATTTGTACATTTCCCTCAAGGTTTTTCATGCAGTGAAAAGAGACCTGACTGTCACTAAGACCAAACTGATTCTTGCATAAAAGCCTTGCCTTAGCTGTTAAACAGTCCAATGATGGACATAATGGAACAAGAAAATAATGATAGATTAATGATATAAAAGATCATTAACCATCATATTAATAAAAGATAGGCTAATATGCTGCAATCCTTGGCTAAATATCATTGTGAGTAATTGCATCCCACTCACCAAGTGTTGCATAGCTTTCTTGTGTACTAAGAGAATTGTTACTCCAGCTCACCCCCAGAGCTAGGTGCGTTTCTGTCTGTGTAACATGACAGATGGCTTGAATTCCTTTGGGATACTTTGCATTTAACTCATGGAGCTGTACAGGAATTCAAAGGAACAGATGTTCCTCTAATATCTGGGAAGAAGATAAGCACCCCCATTTACTTTTAAAAGAACTGTATTCGATACTGTCAAATTTCTCCACAGATATACAAAAAAAGATATTTTTAATATGAATATCATTGCTTTTGTGATTTAAAAGGCATTTGCCACTGGCTGGATTTTTATTAGATTTTTTTTTTTTTAATCTTGTTGCTAATATTAAAAACAAACTAGATTTTAGACAGGAAAGGGAGGATGGAGGAACTAAATAAATCTTTATGTAATATATCGGGAAAATTTCCAGCCATGGAGTAGTCATATATGGTAACTGCAAATCACCCAGTGGGTTTTTATTTCACAGTGAAATCTGCTGTACTAGTAGGACATCAAAATTGTCTGCACTTCTAGTGCCTTAATGGCTTTTACCACTAGAGGGCTGAAGCAACAGCTTCAACACAATAATGAACCTGCCCTGCTACGAGCCAAACACACCTTGGATTATCTGAAAATTAGGCATTGCCATTAGGGTTAACACTATGAATTTATATGCTTAAAACCAAGATATTCCTTAATATAAAAAAGGGCAGCTTTCAGATACTTTTATGCCTTTTTTTTTCTTTTTTTTTAAATGACCGTTGTTACCTTCTCAGAAAGCGATAGCAACTTTCCAAATACTGGGGTTTGTAGCAAGTCGTTAGACTATTTCATCAGCTGTGTTAGTGCAGAAATTTCTGGGCAAATTGCCTCCAGTGTGGCTTAAAACTAGAAATCACCCTGAAAAATCAGTGTGCAACTTCTGTCCTCTATTTTGTATCATTTCTTGTGCTTATTAGGCTATTGGCAAAACAATGTAATAATGTTCTAGCAACAGAATGGAGGCATCTGAAAGAGAGTAGCCCAATTTGCAAGCTCTAAGCTGTCATATATCACATTTAGCTGAAGTAGTGGAAAAGCTACACAAGTTTTGCTTGACAAAATCCACAGTCATAGTTTATTTTGCCTCTGCAGCCAGCTTCCTGCTAGATTTTTCTATTTGTCCCTGTGATCTTGGCCCAAAGTTCCAGATTTCTATTTCCAAGAAGCATGAGCTGGTTGAAAGTGACCTTCCGTGTGAATGTGTATGTTCTGCTGAGACACATGCATTCTTTAGCATGTTTCAGCTCAAGCCTGTTCTCTTTGGGGCACAAAACAAGAAACATGAACAGTCTTCACGCTGTTGCAGAGATACAGAGCCAAGATGTGATCCAACAGTTCAACTTCTGCCATGTTTGCTCTATAGCATATAAATTACCAATCTGGCTCACAGTTCAAGAAACTAAAATATCATTCAAGATGTAAGCAACACAGATCAGGAGGAAACAGAAAGAAATTCTGTGAACTTCTAGCATTACGGCCCATTACAGCTACTCCTTCCAACACCGTTGTGTAATACACTTCTCAACAGGACATAATAACCACATTGTGCACACAGCCTAGGTCTGGAGTTATATGCACAAAAAAGAACAAGGTCATTTCATAAAATATATGTTTTGCTACTGCTGAATATATCTCCAAAAGGCAAAATCATCTATAAAGTATTGTCAACCCAACTTCATGTAGTTTTAGCTGGGATTTGGGAATCTTTACGGGTTGGAGTGCAGGATTCACCATAGTCACATCTTTAATGTGTCAACACGTGAACACTACATCTAAATCCTCAAATTGCTCAATTGTGTGATTTTTTCAAGAGGCTTGTCCAGTTGTTGCTGTGAACCATCATGACACTGGAGGATAAAACAAAAGCCCACCTAAGCTGTTCTAGGGAGTGACACTCACAATCTTTTAGGGAGAATGAGGAAGCTCCTGGTTTAAAACAATCTCTTTGTCCCCCTTTTCTGCCTCTTCAGTCAAGGGCTTGGCACAAGGTTTTATTTCAATAATTTTTTGAAATATTGAAAATTTATTTTCAATAAATAGTTTACTGAAAAAGAGTTTACAAAGCTGTTGTTTCTTCCAAACAACCTTCTTCCTGGTGGCCTGACAAGCAGGATTGCTTTGGAAATTTGCAGTTCCATAGTTCCAAAGAAAGTAAAACATTTCTTTGTTCCTAAGGTGACATCAAATTCCATTGGATTCAGTGGACAGCTACCATAAATAACAGTGAGAATTGGATCATAATTTTTAAGGCATGTTTATGCTATACTCAGTCCCAAATGACTCTGTATTACAGACATGCATTTGATGGCATAACTGAGATTTTAAGCACATAATTTATTTCTGAAGAGGATACTGTATCATTAAGAGCAGTATTTTGACACCTTTGAGTAGATGCGGAAAACAAAATCTCCTGCATTTTATCTGTATGATCATAGGAATTTTAGTAACACATACATGATTATTTTTCAAGGTGGATCATAAAATACATATTCATTTATAAGTTCTGCATGCATGCCACTTGGGAAAGAGCAAATCCATATTGCAGTGAATCAGCAGCTAAAATAAGGTCAATATGGAATTTAAATAATTTGTATTTTTAAATCGCTGGTATGTATCACTGATGAAAATTTTAGCTTAGGGTGTAGTTTGCTTCAGCAAGACTAAAACTTAGAGAAGAGAAATGTATATTGCTGTGTTGACTTTGTAGTCCTCTAAAAGGACTACACTATATTTAGACACTATTCTGAGGGTTATTGTAGCAAATGTTGAGATTAGATATATAGCAATAAGGAAAACCAAGCTAAGAACCACATCTGTAATTCTTCATCTCTTTCAGTTAACTTGTTGAAATAGCTCAATCTTGTAAACTTGTAAAAAGGAACTATTTATAGAAACAAAAGGGCAGGTAAAGACTCAATCCTTTAGCCTTCACACAAGGAAAAGAAAAAGAAAATCTTATCAGGCGAAGAAAATTGTATTTAATTACAAGATTTCAGGATTAAACAATAAGCTTTCTGCTCTATGTGAAAAACTGCAGGCATGTGCAGCATCCTGCATCATACCGTGCCGTCCCACAGATATTCTTAGAGCTTTTTCAGAACTGCATTTTTTACTGCGTGAGTTCTGACTGAATCTCTTTCCTTCTGGTCAACACGTGAACATTTAGTAGTGATGTCTGGACTAGAATTTCCTGCGTAACGTCCTATTTCACCTGCCACTGACACCAGTGGAAAGAACTCAGTGATCTCACTGGAGTTTGAATTAGGCCTTTTGTGAGGGGAATCTGTCTGTGTCAGGTGTTCATTATAGACACAGTTATTGATAACAATTTTGATAACATATATTAATGCTATGTGTTGTTTCTTCCAGAAATGGCTTATTTGACCAAGGTTAAATAACTAACGTATAATGTTAAAAAAGCTGACAAGACTGTACCTATTTTATAACACTGACATTAGCTTCCTACTGCTCTTATCAGTGCCTCATGTGAAACCAAAACAGCTGAGCTTGATCAGGATGTGACTCAGTGATATCCAAATATAACATGTGATAGACATAAAATTTCTACTTCAGATGGCTACAGCAGCAGCCTGGTCACTATAGCATTTTACTATACCAGGGTTGTTTGCTATTTTGCATATTTATCCAATTAAGGACTAGCTAATTCTCCTCTAGTAAGTAGTCTACACCCAGGAATGTCTCATCTGCCCTCTAAATTCGTTTTCATGTGATATGATAAATTATTTATCTTCTCCAAATCAGTCATCATTTACTTATTAAATGCTATTATTTCACTTTAGTAGCCATAGCATCAAAAACATGCCAGTGCTGAGCCTTCTAAAAAAAGGGCCAGAGCTCCTTGTACGTAGTGCAAATAAACAAAGCACCCTGGCCCTGCAGACTTTACAGTGTCAAATTCCAGCTCAGAAAAGTGCTCAGTACTTTGCTGAAAGGCTTGCATTACGGAATCCAATCCCATTTCATCCCTGCTAAACAATTTCCTGTTCCTGCTGCCCCTCAGAAAAAAAATCTATTAATACAGGTTTCCTTTGAGCATCTGCAATGGCACACTGGAGCCATGAAACACTGGGAAGACTTGCTTATATAACTGTGCAGCTTTGCATGTACTAGGAAAAATCCTTTCAGCAGCGTAATGGTAGTGAAGATGCTGTACTGAAACCTATGCTGAAAACCACACTCGGTACCTACCATGATTTAGAAATCAGCCCTGTGTTATGATGCTAATTAGTGGCATTTCAATTACGTATCATTTTAATTTATTTTCTACTCTAGTACTTTGTAGTTCTTTTACAACTTTGAAAGGAGATACTGAAATTCAACACGGATTAGTCATTGTGGGAATTTCAAAATTAGAATAATTGGTCTTTCTTGTATAAACGTGCTTTGCCGCTGTAAAACTTCATTAACCCTCCACCAGAGGGCAACATCAGAAAAAAATATTTGTATAAATCCAAAGAGCAGCTGCTTTCAGGATACTGCAGCTACAACACACGTTTTCATCAGGGAATCTTAGTTTTAAAATAGGCTGTTTACATTTTGTCACCAACTAAGCAAGTGAAGGAGCTTAATAATTTTAGGCGGCTTTGTTTAGAGCACAAGCTCTACTTTTTTTTTTTTTTTTAATTAACAAATCTACAGAAACTTTAGGATTAACATGAAGCCTAAGAGAAATATAACGGTTGTGACTTTCAGAAAGAAATGCTACGTTTTGCATCTTCATTCTGCTTCAAAGTGAATAAAGTTGGAAAATTACTACTAGATTCTGGAAAGAAAAATGATCCCGTTCAGAATGTGCCCAGCTCATTCCAGGGCCGTGAATATCACAAACCAAGTCTAAATATCACGCTGGCCTCCTCAGAGACATGAAAGCAGAGGACGCAAAAGAGATGGAAAATATTAAATGCTTAAGAGAAAGCAGCCACTAATGGATGCCTAATATGCTGCAAAAAAAAGCCGTTTGGGTCAATACGGATATAGAGATAAATATACCTATAGAATAAATGTTACCTATTTATAGCCAGACCACCATTATTTGCAGTCAACGCCCTGCTTCCCCAGAAGCGCGACTGACTGCGCGAAGGCCGTGTCCCTTCTCCACCCGAACGGCGCAAACGCATGAGCGACCCTCGCCCCGACGTGCGGCAAACCCCGCGGGGCGGACTCCGGCCGGCCCCGAAGCGGGGGGCGACGCTGGGTCCGCAGGAGCCCCCGCGGGCGCGGGTGGGAGGCGGGGGCGCGGCTCCCCGTGGGCTGCGGAGCGCGGTCCGCCCCCGCGGCGCGGAGTGGGCGCGGCGCTGTCCGCGGTGCTGAAGGAAGGGGGGGGGAAGGAATGGGTAGGGGGTGCCGGCGCTGTCCGCGGTGCTGAAGCGGGCGAGGCGCCCTGAGGGTGCCGCTCGCCTCCGCCTCCGCCGCCGCCGCCGCCGCCGCCGCGGGGCGCGACCTGCGCGGCCGCGCTGGGAGCAGCGCTGCGCGGGTGGGCGAGCGGGGGCAGGAGCGGACGCGCCAGGGCTCCTCGCCGTCCGAGGGATTCGGCCGGCGGCTCCGGGGCGCGGGGTGCTTGGCCGCTGTCTGCCTACGGCGGCGAATCGCACCCCTCCCCCTCCAGCCCTACAGCCGGGGACACCGCCAGCACTAAACCGAGACCGCTTTGAAACGCTCCCGCAAAAGGGAACTCCGTCCCCTCCCAGCCGGGCATGGCACTGCCCCCACCCGCCGCCACTGAACCCTGCAAGGCCGAGAAGACTTTCTGACCGAGCCTGGCAACTCCGCGCTGCCGGGAAAGCCGGGGGGCTGCCTGCAGCGCTCTCAGACTCCCCGCTCGCTGCCGCACACAGGCGCGCTCCCTCGCCCTCGCCCTCTCCCCCCCCGGCTCCGCACGCCGTCTCTCCCTCTCTCTCGCACACACGCACACACACACGCGCGCACGCTTCCTCTCGCTCTCCCTTTACCCGGAGGTGCACTGATAGCCATTTAATGGGGGGGGGGAAGTTAAGCGATTAAACCAATATGAACCATCGTTGCTCGTAGCAGTGCCCTATCCAGAGCAGAGCAGAGTCCAGCGAGCACCCCTGCAGGAATGGAGTCGGTAAAACAAAGGATTTTGACCCCTGGCAAGGAGGGACTGAAGAATTTTGCTGGAAAATCGCTTGGTCAACTCTACAGGTAAGACTGAGATCTCTTAGAGGACCCTACTTCCAAGAAATAATTGGAAGCTTTTCTTAACCGCCAGCTGGTGAAGGAGGTCGAACGCTTTGGGGAGGATTGTGGTGGAGGGGCTGGGAGCTGTTGAGATACCGCCGATATAATCTGGAGCCTGGAAACTAGTGCAGGAGCTTCTCAATATGGCACCCTCGTAACTTCTCTATCTGATTCGTAGATGGTGTCAGTAAATATGTAGCGAAAGATTACCCCATCTTTCTCCCACGAAAACAGGATCCCATCTTGAAATCATAATCAGGAGAGAGCAGCTCCCTGTATTTTTGTTCTGTGTTAATTTTGCAATGCAGTCACAGGATCTTTCCCGCTGCCCTTACCAATCATTAAAAAATAATAATAATAATCTTTCCTGGTTTCGATTAGTCTTGTCCCTTGTGTAATTTGTCGTCAGAGGAAGATAAACATGGAGATGTATAAATAATTGATAACCGAACGATTTTTTTTTTTCTCCTGAAGCTGAAACATATAGAGGGATGTGTTTAATTATTTATCCGTCTGCCTTGAGAAGCATCCACTTGTCTTATAAGTAATACACAACTGCAATTGCTAAACTCAAAAGCATCACTCCACAACAGTACGTTTCTGTGTGTACAGAACATTTCTACCATCTTCGATACCTGTACACACAGATAAACTAGCCCAAATTCTCGCATACCTAAAAAGTGTATGCACTGAAGTTGACACACCGTGCTCCATCCAATCTGGGGACTTTAGTGACCTCCGGGACGTTTGAGAATAGTCTGTGAAATTCCAATGTATTTTCGATTGTCCCCTCTGCTAGAAATTACCCGAAGTGGTTTTTTGTTGGTGGTTTAGTTTGTTTTGGTTTTGGGGGTTTTTGGGTTTTTTTTTGTTTGTTTGTTTGGGTTTGGGTTTTGTTTGTTTTTTTTTTTTTCGGAATTGCAGATTAAAGGTAACTGCGGATTTATCTGCCTAGGGTAGGTCACGTAAAAGTCTTTTTTCCATACCTATGCGGCAGTGTTGGGCACAGGCACAAGGCTGTTCCACAGCATGAGTCACAACTTCTGCTGCCATTTTCAGGAAAGGGGACATATCAGTGAAGTGATAAAGACAAAATTAAGATTCCCATTTTAGTAGGAAGGGTACAATTTTGAAAAGCCAAAAGCAAAACCAAAGCCACCAACAACGCAGTGAAAACCCTACAGTTTTTGGTCATATTTAAGTCATTTTCAATGGTCAGGAAAAGAAAAATAAAAATTGATAATCCAAAATAACTCCTTAAAATATAATTAAGGAAATCAACCTATTTTTCGTGCTAAAAGACTGTACAAGATATAAATAAAACGATCATGTCTACTGCTTTTTATATAGTCACACAGTGAATAATGGAGAAACGGTGTTTGTATTTTCCAGCAAAACTCCGTTTGAACTCCCCCCTTGATTAACAAATGCGCGATTTACTAATCTTTTTCAACGCACGGGGCTGAAGTAGTTTGTTGCCGATTCTTAGAATTAAAATAGTTTTCCTGTCCCTTAAGCATTGATTTCTAGTGTCTTCCCGAAGACAAGAAGCCCATTCAGGGAGAAAACATTTCTACACCATCTTTTATTCGCACGAACGAATTTTGAACATAAAAACACGGTGTTTTATTCTATTCACAACTTTAAGACATTTCTTAATGCTGCGGTCTTTAAGCATGAAAATAATTATCCCAGCAAAGAAAAACGTGGGAGAATTTCAAGTGAGTAACTATTGGAGAAAATCCCTGTATTTTCTCCAGAACACGGAGAGCCTTTTGAGCCTTTTTCTGCTAATTGTTACTGCCCCATTAGCCGGATGAGTTAACCTCAAAGAGATACTCCAGGAGAATTTCTGACGTGAGAAAACACTCCTCGAGCCGGCGTGAGGGCAGCGGTAGGAGAGTCCAGAGTGTCGGGAAATGGCCACATATTCGCTCCTCAAGCCGACGGAGCTAGGATGGAAGCGGTTAGTTTTCCTGTCTTTTAAATATCTCAGTGACTACAAAAGAAGATTAAGAGATTCAGCATGGGACACTTGCTAGATAAACCGATCTTTCTTACTACCGACACGGCATTTTTAAAGCTTTTCCACCAAAGAAGAAATAAAATGAAATGTTCTAAGTCACCTTTCGTGGATGGCAGGGGGTTTTTCGGTATTTTTCTGTTGATTCGAAATAGCTGCAAATAACCATTCCCCTTCAGATTCCTGCACATTGTTTTGTAGGAGATAGGATTCTCATGCAAAAACAAGGGAGTGGGGGCAATGAGATCGAGCTTAAAGCTGATCTGGGAACGTTAAACCTGCTAAGCAATCACGCCCTCACAACGTGTAGCTGAGCAGACGCGATCTTTTGGAAAGACTTCTCCGGAGATGCCAGTTCTTTAAAGACGGTCATGTTTTCTTCCACTGCATGTGACAGCCATTTTGCAAATCTAAAATAAGTAGCAATACCGCCCCCCCCCCTTTCTGTTAATATTTCTTTTATTCCCAGACCTGAAGCGAAATGCACACCAAGATGATCCCCCTTGGTGTTCCTAATAGAGCAAAGAGGGAATAAAACCTTCTCCAAAAGACTGTTTCGGTTTCCATGCTATGCCTCTTGGGCTACCCAACATGGCGCCTCTGCAGTGGTTACAGATGATGTCTTCTTAATGCGTCCTACATATTTAAGCAGAAGTCTTTAATGATAGATGAGCAATTCTCAGCTAGAGCTCCTCCCTGGGCTCCTGCGGCGGGGTGGCGGGGGGAGTTGGGGATGACTAATCCTGACTCCCACAGGTCACTGCCAAAGAACAGTTGAAGGTGACTGGAAAAAGAGGAATAAATCCTCAAATCAATCCAAACCAAGCCAAAGGGGCGGGGGGAGCGGTGAATTTAAGCCTTCAGCTACGCGAAGTGGCTGTGCGTTCAGGCGGCCAGGGCTTGACTTTCCCTTCTTGTGTCGGGCAGAGTCCTAGAGAAGAGGCAGAAGCCCGGGGACACCATCGAGCTGACGGAAGATGGGAAGCCCATGGAAATGCCCGAGAAGAAAGCCCCGTTGTGCGACTGTACCTGCTTCGGGCTGCCCCGGAGGTACATCATTGCCATCATGAGCGGACTGGGATTCTGCATTTCCTTCGGGATCCGATGTAACTTGGGAGTGGCCATCGTGGATATGGTCAATAACAGCACCATACACCGAGGAGGAAAAATTATTAAAGAGGTGGGAACCCTTCCCTCGTAAATCCCATGTCCTCCCAGTACAACTCCCAGATCAAGCACCTTAGCGCAGGCGAGACGGGCTCTGATGGTTTCGCGGAATTTCCCCCCGCTTCAGCCCGCGATGCTCCCCCTCGCCCCGCCCGGCCCCCCCCGCAGCCCTTTGTAGGACGGAAACCCCCGTCTTGAAGGGAAAACAATTTCTACCGCTTATTCCTATTTTTCCTTTTCGGTTCCCAGCCCCATTTTGCGGTATTAATTTGCGGACAGGTTGTGTGTGTGTGGGGGTTCTCTTTTGAAAAACGCAGATAGCTCGTAAAATAAATGTAGGGGATGGGGGAAGGAGGGCGTCGAATAAGCCACTGCCAGCGGCTGCGCCGCGCTGTAAGGGAGACGAGGAGATTGTGCAGGAATTTCTGAAAACACCCGTGTGAAAGAATTTACGTTGCTAAAAGGCGTTAAATGATACGACTCCTTTTGAAAGCGAGTTACAGCGTAGTGCGAAAGAGGTGAATGCTCAAGACAAGAGGAGTGTCAAATCTACAAGTCCGGAGACAAGCCAACTTACTCCTTGTACAGTTTACTCCTTGCACAGGGCGAGAGGTCCCCGCGGCTCCCCCCGGCTCGGCTCTGCGCTGCCCCGGCCCGGCCCCACGGCCACACGGGGCTCTGCTCACCCCCCCAGCCACCCTGCCCCTCTCGTGTCCCACGAAGGGTGCTGGTTTTATTGCTATTATCGAGTTTGGTTCGCTGTTTATTTCCCTGACGGGCGGCTGGGGTATTGGCTGCGGTGGGTTAAGGCAGAGGGAGCAGCTCTGGGCACCCCGCGTCCTTGTCCCTGTGCCCCGGCCGCCAAGTGCCACCGCCGGCCTCAGAAACCCTCCCGCGACTGCCCGGTACGAAGTTACTGCGGGTGAATGCTTTAATTTGGCACGATTACAGCCTTCCTCTTCTTTTTTTTTTCCTCCTTCTCTCCCGGGCCCTTGCATTGGAAGAAAGCGAAGTTTAATTGGGATCCTGAAACAGTTGGCATGATCCACGGCTCTTTTTTCTGGGGATACATAATCACCCAAATCCCCGGCGGGTATATCTCCTCCCGGCTGGCAGCTAACAGGTAACGACGGTCTAAATAGCCCCAGGCTCCCGTACGAGGGGAGGGCGGGGGGCGGTCAGTGGCTCAGCCCCCCCCCCGGGAGCTGCCCTGCATCCCCGCAGGCAACCGGTCCCCGGTTCAAAGGCAGTCGCGTTAAAAAAAAAAAAAAAAAAAAAAAAAAAAAAAAAGGAAGGGACGCTTGCATGAAGTGTGGAAAGGCGAATGCGATGAGGCATTGATCAGCTATCTTCAGACTACCTGCTGGTTTTGCGGGGGACATCTCCTCTTGGTTTCTTTTTCCTTTAAAAAGTCATTTACGGAGGTTGTGGCAATGATATTCAAACAACCTGTATTCAGAGGCGAATTCAAAGATTCATTATTTCAGCAAAGCTTGAGAGATTTTTTTCCATGATTGAACGAAAAATTTTTATGGGGTTTGTTTTAATGAAAAGGAAAACCATCAGCAGGAATTTTCCATTAACGGAGAAATGAATTTAGAATGGTCGACAAACATGTTTCAATGAGACTTCCACAATGAAAAGAAAGTGCAGATGGTGCGGGGACTTAAGGACTCGTTTCTATGGTGTCTGGCAATTTTTCAAGCACCCAGGGTGCGATTCTACCTGTTAATTAGATCCACTGAGTATTCAAGACACATGAGGCTTTCACGTCCATGCTTAATGCCATAGGCTCATCGTTTGCAGAAGTAGGGAAGGTCCTAGTGCCACTCTTCAAAACACTAACAAACTAAGTGCAAATGGGTACTAAAATCAGCAATATATACCTTTAACTCTTCTGAGGAGTGTGCAACATCAAAGGTAGGCTTGGATAGGCAGAGACGCTTTGCCTGGCGAGCGAGCTTACTTGTGTTTGTTTGAGAAAGAGGGGGGGGAGAGAGGGGAGCTACGGCAAAAATGCTCTCTTCAAGGTAAATACCTTCTAGACAGAGACCTACATTAAAAATAATGAGTATTTACTGATGGAGAGATGCTTTGTAACTGAGATAACCCTAATAAACCTCTTTTTAAAGCAAATGAAACAAAATACAACATTCATTAAACAGGGGTATCCATTGTCTGTCTGTTTGCAAGTGCCATCTTTCTGATAATGGTTTAGAAATGTAAAAGACCATTTCACATAACAATTAACAGCCAGTTAAAGGGTTCTTCTTTTCTTCCTCCTTCGAGCATTTTTGCATCTTTACACAGTCTGTAACTCCTCAGGATTAATTGGAGTTTTGCTTGAGTAAAGACTGCAGAATTTGACTCAGAGAATCAAAAACCTGTATTCATTCACCCAAGCAACATCAGTAAAGTCATTTGAATCAATCCAGATTTAAAGTGGTGCAACTACAAAGATTTGCAACACAATGGCAGGGACATTCCCAGGAAAACTCAGTGTTAGAAACACACAACCTGGCATATGTGAATCAAATTTTCCTCCTCTTCACAAACATTTACAACAGTAAATGAGGACTAGTTCCAGTTATTAACCTGGGTATATTTTAACTCAGCAATTTTCACAGATTAGTGGTTAGTTATTACTATTGTGGAAGCCTCTGAGACAACTCCAACACAAGGCAAATGAGTATGTAAATCACAGGTTTAATTAAGGAACTAGCTACGACTTACATGCCAGTAATTGCAAATAGTAAACTGTGGATAGTGGCTGTGATTTGTATTTAGTTTGCAGATAAAAATGGCAGAGAATAGAGTGCTGAGTGGCTAGGTGTAGTGGTTGGAATAACAGGGTATTGAGGAGGTGAAAGTACAAGTTAGTTCCTGAATGCTACAAAGAGATTCTGACATCTACACATTCAACTTGAAATGAACAGGATGACTGTAGGGAAAAGCGGCATCCAAAATAGGGTGCAAGCCTTGATGTCCATACCCTTACCAAGAAACTGCATGAGAAAAAGTCAGACAAGTGAGTACACAAGTCTAGAGGCCTGCAGCACCAATAGAATATGAGCTACTATAAAAGTCTCTGCTGATTTACATGTCTCGTGCTGCAGCCACAACTGGTCCCTTCGCACTGGTGGATGACAGCCAAGTAACTTTTTTTTCTTTTTTTAGAAGCCTCACTGAATATCTTTGTGGCGTCAATGGTTTCCTTTGCATTCAGAGCAAGTCTGAATTCATACAGAAAAATGAAGTTCAGATGTGCTCTGTGTAAAAAATTAATAGACTCTAGAACAGCATCACCAGATTCAAGACAATCTGTGAGAAACTCAGTCCTGAGCTCAAGAAAAAGGGACATTTTCAAGACATTCATTCCCTGGAAGGGAAGGAGATAATAATTACATGGGAAAGATAGCACAAATGAAAAACTGACTCCCAATTGCTAAGAGTGTCAAGGAAGGAAACCGGGAGGAGGGTTAAGGTGTGCTTTGCGAGTTTAATTTGTTATTGACGGGGAGTTGCTGAGTGTATGGCACTGAATTTGCCTGACATTAAGATTCAGTCTAGCAACCAATTACAGAGATTGGGTTGACATAATTTGAAAGTTTCTCTAAGGTATAACACATGGAAGAAATGACCCTCCTGTGGTATCAAGAAAACCTTTATAGACACAATGCATTAATTTCAAGCTGGGTTGAAACCTTTTATTTTGATTCTGACCCTGTTTTAAATGCTTACTGCCAATCAAGAATTAGCAACCTTGAGCTCTGAACTCTCTAACATATTTTCTTCAACTGAGTCTGTCAATGGGTAGCATTTTACTGAGCTCCTTTGCTAATTGTAGAACTCAAGGCTGCTGCTGCATGGTTATTCTGTTCTGCCTTGACCCACTGCTCTTATCGTGCATAGGTCCCCATTACTTATGACAGATCAGATTTAGTGATTTAGAGATTTACAAGTAGTAAATGGAGTTTCTCAGGAATTTGCACCTGATAGCTTGGGCCTCAATTTATCTCATATTGCTTCACTGAGAATGTTCTGTTATAGAGTATTTTCAGCCCAACACTAAGAAAAATGCTTTACTTAAAAGAGGTGTATTTACACTGCTATAGTACCGACGAGGTCAAAAAAGCTGTGTTTGAAAATTCCAGAGAACATTCAGAAACAACATGTCTCCTGAGCACTTACCTCTCTGGTAGGCAATAGAAGTTGGGCTAGTATGTTACAAAGCTCAGTGCTCCCAAACACTTGCAACCTCTGTTGACTTCCGTAGGAATAGAGAACTTTCAGCACATTGCAAGACAACATAATTTTTCAAAAGACACGGATTTGGCCTCAGGTGCCCCCTCATTTGCAATCAGTGAAGCTTTAAACTTGCATCCCTTGAGTAGTGTGTGAAAATAGAAGAGGATTCCCTTTTGCCAAGAGGCTAGAGACCTCTTCTCCCAGAGGAGGATCTGCCTCTGGAAGATCCTGGTATGAAAGCACTACGCAACCGACCACAGCAGACTGGGGGAACAAAGGAAGCGCAATGTGGAGTCCCATGGGTAGCGTTTATTACAGCTATACCTTTTCTCAGGGTTAAGTTCTCAATGAACAATGAACAATTAACCTTGCCGTCGATTAAGCACGACACGATGGTAGCAGAGAGTATGGAGCAGGCTCTAGTAGTTTAGAGAAGGCATCTTGTCACATGGACATCCAGGTTTGCAGGTAATCTAGGTTACTTCTCCTATTTGAACATACGTACTGCCTTACACTAAAAAAAGCGCCCTTCTCCCCAGGCTGCAGTACACTGGGAGTAGAATTCATGGTCCCCGCAGAGATGTTTACGTAACTATCTTTATCAAGAGAAAAGCGACTATGATTCAGAGCTTTTGAGACTGTAGGGGCAAGAATAGACAAGCAGATTCCAGAGACAAATCCAAAATAATATAAATATTTCTTGGTTACACCCTTTCTGATTAGTAATAGCAAAGATTTCTCCCCAAAAAGTGAATGAAGAGTGAGACTTTTTTTTTTTTTTTTGAGATTGTTGGGGATTCAGTGCTATGTTTTTCATTAAATCACAGTGGATTTTGACTAGTGTGAGCAGGGTTTTCAGGAGGAAGGAACTGAGTTGCTTTTGCATTGTTTAAAAGTATTTTTCCTTGAAAAATACAAGAAAACATGGAAATTCAAATGTGATGCCCTAATACCATGTATCCATACTATTTAATCAGCTGAGCTATTACTCATAATGGTAGTTAATGCCATTTAAAAGCACATAAATCTCATTTGAATGCTTTTAAACTACAGGTTTTAATATCAGCATTACAGAGGCTTCCACCAGAGGGGTTGTCATTATATGATTACAATGTGATATGAACAGAAAGGGTATGAAATGCTGACAGTCCTCCAACCCCACTTAGTCTTAAATTTCTACTTAGTCCATGTGAAGAACTTCTGCTAGGGCTAATCAGAATTCATCTAATCTTTACCAATTAAAAAAAATAATCATCATTCTCAGTGACTGAAATCTTATTAAAGGAAAGAAAAATAGATTTGTGGTTTGGTGATTCTTCAATTCTTATTCAAAATTTGATTTAAATGGAATGCATTTAAATACCAATGGCCAAGATGTTTAAATGTTCTGACACAATGCAATGAATACAATATTCTGGTGAGAAATTCAGAAATTTCATTTAATAATTACATTCTTTTGTAGTATCTTAACAATTATATCATAGACAGATTTTGCTGTTCTGATGCTTTGAAAATAGCAAACTGGAAACTGGTGCAGTTTTTCCTGACTTTGAGGTCCTCCAGGAAGATTTATACTGTTTAACTAAGCAAGTGAGTTAACAAGCACTTCAAACCTCAGGGGTATTGCATCATTCCCACAATATGCATATCCCTGCCTGTATACTGCATAGGGACGCCAGGTTACTTGGGGTATTTGCCTGGGTCATCACATAGTGTGATGAAACCCCTTCTTTTTGTGTTTTGCACAACCAAGTGAATGCCTGTAACCAGACTAGTGGTATTTATCACACTGGGAGACTGATGATTAACTGGCTAGTGTTTATGAACCTTTCAAAGATTTAGATACCATTATGATACCACTGAATAGTCTTTAAATAAGATCTACTGTGATCTTCACATTTCATCAGCCATTTCAGGAATACGTATAAATGCTGATAAACTTGTGCGTACAAAAAGGACCAGACAATCAGATGATATATTAAACACCATTTGGTAGACTGAATTCTGTTCAATATATATGACACTTAAGTGCAAAGTAACAGCAGGGAGTGGGAAACCACGCTGGGAAGCAGTCATGCTGAGTGGGATCTTAAGCCATGCTGGACTAGAAACCCATCATGAGCTTCCAACATGATGCTCTAATAAGGAATTCGATGTAATCCTGGGATATTTATTTTTCTGGATTTAGTGCAGTGAGTGTATTTAGGTCAATGACACTGACCTCGGATTGTTGCGGGTAGTTTGGGTTTGGGTACATGAATATTAATATGAGTGTTGAAAAACTAGAGATTGATTTAGAGATCTTTAATTACTTAAAAGATGATAGGATTGTAGATAATGTCACATAATGAAAGAAATAGCAAGAACTATGTATTCAGGTTATCAGTATATAAAAAAGAATACTAGGAGGCAATCTGATTACAAAGTATGCATACAACTCCACTAGAAAAAATTGCTGGGTATAAATGTGTGCTTTAGTCCCATGGAAAGATATAACAAGAATCAGTAAATGACAGCCATATAAATGAAAAAAGCATAAATATTAACAAACATGACTAGCCACCACTGGCCCAACCAGAGAAATTATATGCAAGAATCTTCTTCTTTGGGTGTTAAATTCCTATATTGGAAGTTATATTTCAGTTATTAGAAAATGTTTTCAGTGCAGGGATAATTAAGCAAAATGTAAGGGATAATCAAGTGAAACATAATGGTTAATGCCATAGCGAATGTTAGGCTAGATGGCCTTAAAACTGAGCACTTGTTTTGTTTTTAATCTAGAAATATAATAATTTTATTTAAATTAATATTTCCTATTCCACATTCATGCTACTGCAAAGCTGCAGCTGTCTGTGAATAAACTACCTGCTGTGCTGTCACACATATATGGAAAGGTGTGAAACTACTGGTTTTTAGGACCTCATCTCAGGATAATTTAAATATTGTTGTATTTTAACTTCTGAAACACTCTTTAAAAATTCTTTAAAAACCATGCCGGAAATCTATAATAAACACCTTGCCCTATCAAAGGTACTATCAAAATGCTGTGGCAGTATTTCCTCACTGATTTCCTAAGTGAACAGTTTAAATACTTACTGTAAGTCAGGAAAGATTCTCTGAAATTAATGGGTCATTGTTAGATTACACAGGATAGGGAATTGATTCCCAAGTTTGCAGTTATATATTTAAAATAGAAATGCAGGTTTTGACTGTACATGCCAAGTACTGTTTCAAAAATAGATCTGCAGTAATCACAGACATTTTTTTGGTAAAACAGACCTGAGTGACCATTTTAGGTGTTTTGTGTATACTCAAACATTAGAACTTTCTTACACAAAGAGATACAAAGGGCAGAATAGAATGACAATTTAAAAAAAAATTAAAGTCACCTTATAATTCTATCATAATTCTATCATAATGACACATATTTCTCATTATCTGTTAAACCGCAAATCCTGGCACTATTCACATTAAGAATCACCGCTACATAACTATACTAAATTTCTTTACAATGCAATTATCTCTCATCTACGTTGAACTCTTCATCATTGTCACATTCTAACCTGAATGAAAATATATAAATCAAACCTTTCACTTCAAATTCATCTTTGTTTTTAAAGTGCCATTCATCTTGTTATTAAGGGCTAAATCCTTCTTCCCAGCAAGTAATCCGATAGGATTATTTGCATGAATAAACTGAATGATATTTCGGACAACTGTATGTCAGTGCATCTCATCTCAGAGTCCCAAAGATTTTCACTGAAACTGTGTCATTAGTGTGTCTGTGAAATCAGAATATTTCTCCCTAACTCAGCCTTAATGACAACAAGCATAAAAAATGTAAGGTAAAGTATTGGTTTAGAAATACAAGTACAAAGATTTCCTAGAACTTTACATCTTTACATTTTTCTGTTTTAAAAAGAGAAATTCTTCACTTCCCTTTAGCAGGTAGACATATTGTGTGTTTTTCTAATTTGCAAACGATGTATAATTCATGGCACGACCAGGGCATTTGTGAAAGGTTAGACAAGAGCCAACTTCTGAACTTCTGAAGACATAAGCTGACCTTGCACTGTAAGAAGGAACCCCCAAAGCTGTAGTTGCCAACCCCACCTTTCACGTTCAGTTCAAAATCCTCTAGATTAAACTGGGCTCCGATCCCAGGCACTGGTGTTGGGTTCATCTGTTTCCAGGCAAAGAAGCCAATATTGCATGAAAAACCCAAGATGATTTTGTCACCTTACTGCATTGCAGGGTCTTTTAAGCACCAGTCACTGCAAGAAGGGGACTGGGGAAACGTCTATGGGTGGCTGGTACTGCTGTTCCCTCTACCATATGGCTCAGGGTCCCTCCATTTTTCTGTCATGAATGATGAAGCTGTTTTCACAATTTAATGATGCAACAAGGGATTTGGATGGGGGTTTTGGTTGATAAAAGGGGGCCTCAGATGTGTGACAAAAATTAATAATGTATCCAAGCCCTTATTATACTAGATTAGATGGCGGGAGGTCGGCTTTTACATATTAATGCTTCATGAAGGGCTTATAATAGGATTTAGTATGAAGGGCACACAGACACACATCCCCCTCCTCCCTTGTACACATATGAATGAAAATAACCTGTTTTATCATGTTTTTAAAAAGCCAGATAAAGCTGCTGTACTATGGCTTCTGGCCACAGACTATTATTAAAGAGGATCGGTTTTAAGCGATTCTTTCATGAAGCACGTTCAACGTAAGACTGGCACTTGGGAATAAGTGTTGCTCTCTAATGTCAAAGGTAGCTTATTCTATCTGTTTTGCTGGGCAGCTGAGTTCATCAACCACTCTAATATTCATGGCATAATCCCAGCTTTGTTAGCCCTATGCCATTTTATGCAAATTAGAGGCCCGATTCACAAAAACCCCACTACATTCTGTCTATCATTTATGAAGCCATAAACTGTCAGGGTGAGCATTTCACAGGAATATGTCTACAGTAGAGGGGTCAACAGAGTCATCAGGAAATTAGCCCATACTAGAGAAAAGTCAGAATGATATTATATGTTGCAGAATACCTAAACAGTGTCTCCCCATACTGGGTTCTTTTTCACTTAGTCCATTTCAAATACATAAACTTAAGTAGAAGTTGTCCCAAGAAGGGTAATCGGCATGATTACAGACTGAAAAGGCACATAGAGTAAGAGAAATATTATCAGGAATATTTACGTTGCAAAGGAGATGAACAAGTGACATGATAGGTACATACTTAATAAACATCAGTATAGGTAATGTAAATATTCCAGATGAGTGGCTACTCACAGTTTGCAGTCAAGGATGTAACCATTGATGTACATGGGAACAGCTGAAAAAATGCAAAAAATTGTCACACTGTATTACTGAGGAAAAATAATCTTTTCAGAAGTCAGTAAGAGCACTGTTTGTATTTACATAAATTGGAAGCAAGTAAACCAGCATTAATGACATTAAATTTTTAGCTTCCAAGCAACTCTCAGGCAAGAACATCATAGGCTAAAATATTATTTTCTCTGTTACTGAGAAGCACCTGTATAACTCTTAGTTGACAAATGTGGAATTTCAGAACTATTTGGATATAGAATGGCAGTGATCCTCAAGACACTAAATGCAGAGAACTACATTTACTTTTGATGACTTATTTCAGGACTAAATATAAAAATTTCAGAATTTGGCCCTGCTTGTTCAGATATAACTAACAGGAGTAGGATTATGTCTGAAATTTGGACTTATTTTTGCATTCTATCCCCCACTGATCCAAATCCTTTGAAATCGATATCTGTAGAAAATTTGCTACACAGTTTACATAAAATTACACCAGGTGCTTTCAGACCAAGCTGATAAAGAAACTTATTATTTATTGGGATTATATCATCCAGGTACATCAATACTGTCATATAACTTTGCTCCCAGTTCTCTCCCAGGTCCCGAGCCTCCATGAATCCCTACTGCATGTATGATAACTTATAACCAGAGTCCATTTCAGACGGGAAAAGACTAATCCTCTCTGAAACCCCCCCCATGTGTGCTTCTGACATAGTAAGCTCCAGGCACTCTGTCCAACAGGTATCTTTAATCACCTCTACCTGCTTTCATAGTTCACCCCAATACAATATGTACACTGGATTTCATGCAACAAAATGCGGCTTAGGTTGGTTGCATAAACACACTAATGTCACAGTCACTTTGCTCTGAAGGAATCTGCATTTGCTCTGAGCAGTCCAGGTACAATCAGCTGTAACATGTGGCCCATATGTCAGAAAACGCTCCACAAAGCAGTACAGATGTAGCTTTGGAGTCCAACGCATAGTGGTTATCCTCCCAGCCAGCTCCACAAAACATTTGAAAGATAAAAACACAGGTGTTTTCTTTGATAACTGTACTATATATCTCTAAATCAACAGAGACAGTTGAATCACAGTCTAAGCCCTAGAACTTGGTAAGGTAATTTGAATGAGATGGTCTTGGTTTGAAACATGACATATTTAAAGAGCAAGCCATCCTAAAGCAAATGAGCTAGAAGAAATGAGTCAGAGTTTTATCTAGATATATATGGATATAATGAGTTGTAAAACAAAACCGCAGGTTTTAGAGATTCCCCAGCTGAATTCAAACAGGAGAAAGAAAGGGTTGGTAGGGCAATCAGATGAATGAAGAATAAAGAAGATGAGGTGAAGCGGGCCTGGCTTGCTTAACGATGCGAAAGAAAGAAGATAGGATTGCTATTGGGGTAAACTGCAGAGATTAAAACCGCTAAAATAAAACAGCATGGGTACAGGATATCTACCGGATGTAGTAAGTAACAAGCTGGAAAGGCCTCCAAAAATAAGTAGGGCAAATGCTAATTACTTCTGAGATGGAACCTGATCTGCTTATGAAAGGATGATGTAATGCACTTGCTGGTAAGAGCAACGATCAGAATTTAATGACCCAGGAGTCTTTTACATTCAGGATCGATTGCAATGATGCTGTCATCCAGAAGTGCCCAAGTTCTTCATAAAATACACACTGACATATCAAAAATAGGTCTGTGAACAGGCAATGGAAGGTGCAGCCTGGAAACTGTTTAGGGTTTTGGTTTGACCTGTATGAGTCAGTGGCATTAGGGGGGCTTGGAGAAGACAGAAGGCGAAAGGGACTTTGTGTTACTGATACACATGGACTTAGTCTCTGCATGGCATTTCACTCTGGTGATTGATCCAGTCCTTGTACAGTCCATGTGGCTAAAAGACTTGTGAATATTTTGGGATTTACTTATCTTCAAAGCTGGCAGATCAAATCACAGAAAATTCAGGTTGTCAAAATTTTCATGCTCTGTATCAAAGTCTTAGAAGGCCCTCATCACACCTGATATGGGTAGAGATACACTTTGTAAGAAGGGAAGTGTTAACTGGCAGCTAAACCCCTGAAATTTCTATGTATTCAGTCACTGCACAACTCAAAGGAAAAAATAAGTTTAAAAGAATGATCATAAATGGTCATTGCTAGCAACATTTGGAGAAGGAAGGATTCCGAAAAACTGCTGCATGCCTACAGGCATGCCAGCTAGCTCCTGTGCTGTTTCTCCCTAGACATTATGTTTTACTCAAAAAATAAAGCATTTAATCCAGCATTCAGCCTTGCAGTTCCTCTCAGACAAGAAATTCTTTGGGCTGTATTAAAATACAACATAACCAGTTCTGTGCTGTGTTGTTGGCCTTTTGCATGAGGAGGTCTGTCAAAGATGAATGATAGTAGGTAGACTCAAAGATAATAAATCTTAGAAATCTTGAGCTGACAAAATAGTCTAAAAAGTCACTTTGGGCAATACATGTTCAGCTGTTCAGAGCTGCTGCTGCTCTGGGACTCTCCCAAACAAGCACTGTTCAAGAAAGAACACCAAAGGATAGTCAAGACCCCGTTTATTTTTTATATATGTTTGATAAAATAAATCTTTGTTCAACATATTTTATGTGTTTTCTGTAAGAAATGGCAATAACCAGCTCACCAACTTGAATCCAAATAAATTTCATTTTTTTTAATGACAGAATTTTCATCTCATCTTTAAACTAGGTTGGAAAAACTTTGCAAGGAAAACTCATGTTTTCACTCCTCTTTAGTTTCCACTCCTACCTAACAGAGGACTCTCATCTAAGACTAGGAAAAATGTTTTATCACTGTTTACAAATAAAGTATTAGTTCAATACAGATACTTTACCCAATGAAAATAAGGTCCTCTATAATATGGTCAGTATTACTATAAAATTGTCAAGTACAGAGGTTGTATGTCCCAGAAAAGAACATGGGCTACATTTTCCATAGTTTCCTGTTACAGTCAGAATAAACCACCTTATAATATTTTGATTTAATTTATTGTAGCAGTGCGAAATGTTTTCACCCTCCGCCATGATTCCCTAGAAAACTAACAAAATAATCAAACTTCCCTATTCTGTAGATAGGTCTTCCATGAAATGATGATCAGTAGCTTTTCAGAGGTGAAAGCTCTTCAGTTACAGTCCTGAATGAATTTTCTATTGAAGCCATTGAAAACTTCCTTAGGTTATCATGAAGAGTGATGTGAAACCTTCTATGCCTTCCTAGTTCTCAATGTAAATCCATTAAAATATCTGCAATCTTGTTTTGTAGTTGTCAGTTACCAACACCTACTATTCTTTAATTCTTTTGGATTTTAGTGAAATGGCATTCATAATTCATTGATACAGCATATACTCAAGCACCTTAAACCTACAGTATTTTGTCTTTTAAACGTATATAAACAATGGTGTTTTGAACAAACAGAGTTACTCCTTGATTTTAATTTTTTTTAATGGATAAACTTGAGTTAAGGTATTTCATATGCTTTAGAACAGACATATTATTTGGTTTCCATAACAGTTTTGTTCTCACAAAGTTGAACCACTTATTCAGAGAACAGAGGCATAGATAATTGTGGAATTTGTCAATTATATTAAAAAATTACATAAATAGAAGTACGTAGGACTCAGCTGAGGAATTGACTCCTCCCCATACACATAGGAAAGGGGTTTTAGCTTCATGGAGTCATTGTAGCAATTTTCACTCCCAGTCATTGGGGTAAAAGGATGCTTCCAACCAGGACCCCTTACTTTCTGATATCGTATGTGTAACCCATATGTCACCCATCTGGCATTCAGTATTTGGCATGCATCTGTGCTCCCACTGTTCTCAGCTCACTTTTTGAGCTGGCACTTCTTCCAGCCAAGTAACAATATCTATAATGCACTTCCATGCAGAATACTCATGTAATATGAATTGCCTGGAAAAGGTGGATGAGAATAGTGGGGCTGCACAGATGCAGAGATTAGAAATCCAGAGATGAAAATAAATACATTTCTTTCTCTTTAGTTTGTCCCCAAAGAGAAAAATGAGCCAATTGGCTTGAAACCCAAAAAGATTAATTGCCCCTGCAAACTCATTCCATTCTAAGCATTTTTCCTGAATTGTCAGAGTCATTTCCTTCCTCTGCTCCCATCCCAAACGTCTCTTAGTCAAATATGATTTTGCTATTATTACTACTTGTATTACAGGAGGACTAAGTCACAGCTCATGACCTTCGTATAATGCCAATGTCAGTAAAACACTGAGGATCAATGTTAGATTCTGTCTTTTGGGACTGAGTCTACCAGGTCTAGAAATAGAAATAGATAAGCAAAGCATAATTCTTTGTTTCAGGGTTTCTGGTCATTATGAGGACCAGGATTTACCTTTTTTCCCTCTCCTTGACATACTTCTAGTGCATTTATTCATTTGTCTTCTTCTGTATATGGTTATTTTCTTCTCTATATAGTTACACAGTTGGTGCTTTCGGGTCAGAAAGGAATTTTCCCCCAAGTCTAGGGGCTGCTGAAGGCATGTCAGGGCATTTTAATTTCCTCCTAACGCCAGGGCCAAGAATGATGGCAATGGCATTGGCCTCTCCTGCTCTGTCTCTGTGGCATACCGTAGTTTTCCCAGAGTTTACCTTCAATCTGCTAAAGCTCTTCATTTGTGCCATGGCATTAACATATGTTTTGTGGGGTTCGAAGTGTGCCCAGCATGAAATGTATGTTCAGGGACACCTCTGAATGAAAATTCAACAGCACAGCTACATGGATTTCCTAGGCTGAGCTCATCCCAAGGGACACTATGCAGTAAGGCCTGGTTCACTCTGTAAGAGACGTGAAGTCTAGTGGTGTTTGTGCTGGAGGTATAAAACCTTCTCCACAAGCCCATGCCTCTGTAGAAAGCATGATTGAAGAAATGCACAACACAGCATGGCAGCTTTACGACTGTGTATCCCATAAGGGTCACACCTATCCATTCAGGATTATATCAGAATATCAAGAGGACAAACAGATACATATATAAAAAATGCAGTGGGTTGTGGGATAGGAATGAACACTCCTAAACAGGTTGAAAGTCTCACTTTAAACAGGGAATCATGTCTGTCTGAGAACGAACATAATCCGTCTTCAATTGCAGTAAATACAACTATGGAACCCACATACTGTCAATTTGCCATGGAAACATAAGGATCTTAAAGAAAAACATGGTTTCTAACGCATTGTTGGAGTTAACATTGTAGCAAAATTGAGCAAATGAGAATTGTTTGAGAAGCAGAAATGAAACATAACAGATCATAAAATCACTAGCTTAATAAACATAACAAAAATGTAGGCACGAAAAAAGAATGATGTAATTTTGGGGTTTGTTGCATGGGTCAGTAAAATGCCTTAGGAACAATCAAAATGTTCCATTTCCCAATTAAATATATTCAAATGTGAGAAGCATTCAAATACATTTAATTTATTGTAGCTCAAAATCATTCTTATTTGACCTAAATCATAATAAATGTAGATAGCTGAGATATTTAAAACAATAAAACTGTAAGTTTGTACAAAACCCAGAACTATATCACAATACTCTGTTAGGAAGAAGAATTTAGTATTTATGGAGGTGACATAAATGTAACAAGACAAAAGAGTACAAAGGAGAACTACTGATTATATTTATGGATGTGCATTGAGAGATGCAAAGCAAATGCAGGAAGATGTATTTGCTCTTGACTAAGAGTTATAAAGGAAACCGACTCACTAAAATAGCCATGCACTAAATTCATGGTGCAGCTTTTAATATGCATTCAAGAAAAAGGATAATGCCATTTCTGACAAGAATCATCATTTAACTCTAACTTATTCTACCCTTAAATCCATAGATTTTGGGGGGGAAAAATTGATCTATTTTTGAGAAGGCTGTTCCTATAAAGCATAGTTCTGAGAGAGAATTGACTTACAAGTGACACTGTGGAAGTATTTCATCATCTCCTTCCCTGTGTAACTAAATATTCACTGGTACTTGTATGTCTAAATACAGGCAAGATTTTCACTGGGAAGATGCATATCTCTGATCATTCCTTAAATTACATTTACCTTTCTCTTCTAGATGGAACAGACTCAAGAAAACAGCTTCTCTTTAGTGAACATGAGAACAACAAAGGCAATTCTGGGAAACACAGCTTTCGGTTGTGGCAAACGGAAGCTGATTTCAGATACATAATTGAAAAACTAGAGTAGATTTCCTTGAAGAAACAGTCACCTACTGTAACAATTTTGTAAATCTCACCCTTATGAAGAGATGGCATTTTTTAATATTCTATCTTAGCATCATTTTAACAGAAATAGTGATTTAGAAAGAGTTGCACTGATTCACACTAGCTAAGAATCTGCTCCAGCAAGTCTATGCACAACCACAAATGTAAAATGGGATTGGTGCATTAGGCTTTTAGCTAAATAACTATTCAGAAAAGAAACAGGAAAGGCTACAAACCAAACAGTCCTTTCTTCCTGCTTACAAGCAAATAAGGATTTTCTCGATGAATCTTGAGAATAGTTACAGTCTATTGCTCTTCAAAAATTGCTGGCAGGTACATCAAACTTTTTAAAAGAATTTGTAAAAATCACAAGCAAAGCTTCTATGAGTCCCAAACTCTTCTCATTAATAAATGAAAAAAAAGCAAATGAAAACCAAGACACCATTGTGGTTTATGTGAACATATGGGGGTATTAAATTGTAAGGAAATGAACTGCACGTACTTTTGGAGTAGAAACTTACACATAAAGAAATTCAGGCCAAAATAGTTCATGCAGTGTAACACAAACACGTGCACCAGTCAGTCCCAATAAATGTATTGAACACGCTGCCAAACAAAGCCAGAAATGTGCTGCACAGCCAGCTAGATGTTGTTTAACATGAGATGGGGATCACAGGGAACACAATGAGGAGACCAGATTTAGAGCTATTTAACAAAGCTTCCTTACCGTGCCAAGAAGCTTTTTTTCTGCTGCCCTTTAATATTTCTCACATAGAAGTGGCGTATGCTCAGTTTGCTATTTAAAGATTCGTGTCAGGCTGTAATTCTAAATAGAGAACGTGAAACATAGATGTCTCTGGGAAGAATTTTTGTCTTGAAACTTAGCACTGCTTCCTGCTTCTTTAGCCCAAGGTCTGTTTCTCACTAACTTATGGCACTGTACCAATTTCTGAAGAACACATGCTGAGGTTAAAGGTTTCTGTCAAATCAGTTCCACATCAGATACCATGATGTCATATGTTAAGACATCTCCAGGATTTATCTTAGCATTACATAGTTTTGTATAAAGAAAGTGGCCAGTCATTGCTACTGGTTTCATCCCTTTGCATAGTTCCACTGAAGGGAAAATGGGGGAAAAAATGATTATTTCCACAATAAAGGAATGAATGAACATGAAAAAATGATATAATAATGCTGGAGAAAGGGATTTCACCTACCAGGGGCAGATCTTAATTGAATCAAATTCAAATTCAGACAAAGCAGTGGAATTCTGAAAATGAGTCATCACTTCACACATTTATGTGGACCTTGTAACATGCCTTATTTGAAGTTATTCCTAGGGTGCTGTTGGAGTAAAAATCAGCAATATTCAATGAGTAGCCACTGAAAAACCAGCAAAAAGAATGAACTGTTTTCTATGGATATGTGCTTCCAGATTGATTAACTCTTGTGTCTAAGAAAATCCCAGCTCTGTTTGAAATTCTTCCTGCTGCTTTGGCATTTATAAAAGTGGATTCTCTTCTGCTTTATAAGTAGTGAATGCATGGAGCCACTTTCTTACAATTAAAGCACTAATGAGAATCTCTCTTTTACTTGGCCACCTGTTTTAGCAAACAATTTAGAGACCTAATTTCTCTAGAGGGTGGCAAATTCAATCAGATTTGGTTGAAATAGATATGAAAATTAACTAAAGGAAAGAGTGGGGATATATAGGGAGAGTAAGATCTATACCTATGACTGCGTAAGATGTATTTCCTCAGGAAATTATGCTAAAGAGATGTCTATGTCCATGTTTGGTGTGGGTCTTATCAGACAGGTTATTACACTAGATGGAAGTAGACACTAATCCAGTCCAACAGTTAGTATATTGCCTACATAGAGAGCATATGTTTAAATACATCTATATTGATATGTGAGCATATGTGGAATAGGTCAATTGGAACAACACTTAAATTACTTCCTTTCCTTTTTTTTTCCACCTTTGCAGAGTATTTGGTGCTGCTATACTGCTGACATCCTCCCTCAACATGTTAATACCATCTGCAGCCAGGGTGCACTATGGGTGTGTCATCTTTGTTAGGATCTTGCAGGGCCTTGTAGAGGTACGGAAAAATTATAAAATAACCAGTAAATGTGATAGATGTTTGTTAGCCTTTAATTAGCAATTGTACCTTTTGGGGGAAAATAAAAATTGCTTTCAGTTTATTACTGGTTTTCAGCATAACAGATTTCAGTGTATGAATTACAGCTATTTGATTTTCCTTCACCTATGAAATTACATAGCAAAGTTTTCTCTTGCTGAGAAGCCAGTATGATATGTATTTAACACTGAAGTTTCACTGAAATCCTGTACTGCATAGGGTTTATACTGGTGCTATTCTCAACACTTATTTGCTGTCCAGCCTCACAGATTAAATGTATAATAAAGAATTAAGCTTCTATCGTAAGCCCTGACCATGCTCTTGTTGGAATGAATGAGAGATTTACCATAATTTAAAAAAGAAAAAAAGTTGAGCCTGCCTTCTAAATTTATTTGTTTGTTTCTTTACTGAAAGACAGATTTGTAGGCCTGTGACTGCTGGTTCTTTGTTCCTCAGGGCTACACACTTCTGTTGCATGAGCTGATTTTAACTTGTGCACTTTATTGTATAAAAAGACTCCAAAAGAGGGTGCAGAATATACCTGAAAGTTAGATAATGGTCAATCGAGTTCTTAAAGTATATGTGTATAAATCTGGATCCATTCCTGAAAAGTGATCTGCATGTACAGAGGCGTGCTGGACTGCAAAGAGGAGAGGAACGGAAGCAAGTGGGTAATTAAAAAATAAAATACCTATTTTACACCCACTCATTTCTGTGATACTGTTCAAAGGAATTGTGAATGCAAGACATCTCAAACAGGACCGTCGGAAGAAGGTTTACAATAAACCCTGACAATTTTAAGATTACATCTTTGTATTTTTTTGAAAAATTGACAAAAAGACTGAAATGAACATGAAATTGGTTATTGGATCTTCTTTCAAAATGGAAGAATGTATTTTACGACCTTTTGCATATTGAGACCAATAATCTCAACATTTATGATAACCTCAATATTTGCAAAAAGTTACTATTTTTTTCTACTTTTTTCATAGGAAGAAAACCATCAGATTAAGAGAAAAGTGACTCTATATAACTATGCATACATCATAATAATTCTTAAGTAGGAATTTTGTGGGAAATTACTGTACATTTCATATTACATTTTCTAAAATTTCAACACTGCAGGATATAATGGGTTTTTTGTTTTGTTTTGTTTTGTTTTTCTTTTCTTTTAGTTTTTCTATTAGTAAGTTAAAGGCTGGTTTTGAAGAGACACCTAAAAAGTAACTGGCTTAAAATCAAACCAACTAACATCATTCCATCATTTGCTTTAAGTGCTCAAGAAGGTTCATTAAAGACAAAGATAGTGAAAAACTTCTCTCTGAATATTATATTTTTAAGCTCTTATTGACCTTATTTTCTAGTTTTAGAGCAGTGGAACAGCAATCTGTATTTCCTAAATGATACTTTAAATGTTAGATTAAAAAAAAAAAGTTAGAAGGCCACCAAAACTGAGGGTTGGAGAAATCAGCCCAGCATTAGAAAGACTCCAGAGGGTCTGTGTTTTCATCCTTCCTTTGACTCTGGTACTTATGCATTAAGATTCTTTCTTTTTAACTCTTTGCAATTCTTTCCTGGAAGGGAGAGGGGGAGTAAAAGGAAATAATTATGTTTTATATCTGTTTCATAAGGCCTCTTTAATAATTTGGAGTGATATACAAACCCCATTTAATCTTTAATAGAAATTGAAGTTTTTCTATGGCTATGCTCAGACTTGACTATAGAAATGCAAAGCATTCTCAACTTCTTGTTTGTAGCAATTAAAAAAAAGTATCATGCAAAGACAATGAACTGAGTGATTGATCAGCATTAGCTAACTTGTGGCACACCCATTCCCCAGGGGGTCACCTACCCTGCCTGCCACGGTATTTGGAGCAAGTGGGCCCCCCCATTAGAAAGAAGTAGGTTAGCAACCACTTCCTTTTGTGGTAAGTAACCTTCTATTTTTGTCTTTCTTTCATTTGTAATGTAAAAGTATTTTGAGACCGAATTTTTCTCCCTTTTCATCCACACATGTCTTGTTTTGTAGGTTCCTATGCAGGAGCTGTTATTGCAATGCCTTTAGCTGGAATTCTAGTGCAATATACCGGGTGGTCTTCTGTGTTCTATGTGTATGGTATGCATTTTTGCTCATTTCACTCCAATAATGTATGACCTTACTCTACCCTTTCTAAAAGTGTAAAAGCTACTGTTAAGAGGCCAAGAAAAAGAGAAGTGGGTCTGCAGAGCTAAAAATACAGTCTAGAGAAAAGGACAAAGAAAGAATAGAATTTAAAGGAGACAGTAGGAAAGCAACATTATTAAATAAGAAGAGAAGCTAGTTCATGGTGAAATGTTCATCACTTCTAGTACAAGTAGTGCAAACTGCTACACAGATCTATAGCATCTTAGATCATGTAACATCTCTCTTTCATTTATACAGCTGTAAGATTAGAGTACCTGCCCTGACTGAGATATCCTGATTTTTATCTGAAGAACTACATAACTTCATCCACACTATTTGTGCTACCTTAACTTACACTGATGGAAAAAAAAATGTCCCAAAGGAGTTCATTCTGCAGTGTAAAGTTGTTGTGAATTAGGGGAAAACCTTATAGATATTTAATAAACTACTCGTGAAGTGCATTGCTATGTTGAAAACAATGCCACAATCTTGTATTTTGCAGGCAAAAAAATTAGTGCAGTAATCAAACAGCAGTGGTTTAAAGCAGAATGGAACTTCATTTATAGTCTGGTGAAATGAAATGGAAGCTGTTTCATTGCATTGCATTGTACAAATTGATGCTAAAATATCAGTGAATATTCACTTACAGTGAAATCATTCCGTAAATGAAACAGAGAAGACTTCAATGTGGTCCAGCTCTGCATGTATTTTGCACAAATCTTGTTTGCAGGATCCAAGTCTCTGTTAGAATGACTCAGTAGAAGAGCAGTAACAACAATTGCCATTTAAATTTGTTATAATTATTCACAGATTTTTTTCGTTGTTTGCTGCTTTACTATGCATCTTTTAAAAGTCTTTCTTTCCATTCCAAAGGGAGCTTTGGTATAGTCTGGTACATGTTTTGGCTTTTGGTTTCATATGAGAGTCCTGCAAAGCATCCTACGATCACAGATGAAGAAAGGAGATACATAGAAGAAAGCATTGGAGAGAGTGCCAACCTCCTAGGTGCAATGGAAGTAAGAATATTACTTATACACGTTTCCTATGAGATAGTAATAAACCGCCAAAAAAAACAAATAGAAACAACAACAACAAAAAAATCAAACATCCTTCTCTTTTAAGAGAGAAAAACAAGTTTCAAACAATTGAATGGTTTTGGGGTTGTAGTACCTTGAGTTCAAGTGGTTAATTTACTTCCTATAAAATCCCTTCTGGAAGGTTTTCCTCTTCCTAAAAGTAAACTGGTAGAAAAGCATTACTCAGTGTGTCTTGAGGTCCTCAGAACATCAGCAAAAAAGCAAATCCTGACTAATCTGTTTAATTTGCAAGGAAGACTGTAAGTTGCAACAGAGCATGCTAGGAGAGTCATAGGAACATTCCCCATTATTGTGGTAACTTTGCTGGAAACATGCTATCAAGCCTCTCAATCTGACTTAGTTCTGTGCTGGATTAGTTCTCAAGAACTCCTAAAAAACTAACTATGAACTCAGATAATTGTCTAGCCCCTTAATATTCCCATCATGCTAAATAATAATTTTCTTACTTCTCTAACTATTGAAAAGCTTTAAAGAAACTATCAACATGCTTACTAACTCAAGAAAGTAAAAAGTTTTGGTTCTTAAGCCTCACTTCAACTGCTCAGATTTTTACACCATCCATTCCCAGTAGACCCTCACTACCACTCTTCATTATGTTTTCTAATTGGTCAGAACATTGGTTCTCTGGAACTCTGGAATAAACCATTTTTCTCTTAGTAAAAAACCTTTGATACAGATTAAATAGGGAACTGGAAATATTACAGAGTCATTTCTTTGATAGCTGACATTTTTAGGTGTTCTTGAGGGAGTGTCTGGGTTGATATTCAATAGCATTCAGCAGTGTTCATGGTTTCTTATACCTACAAGTGCTTTTGAAAATCTGACATGAAATGAGATACTTTGAAGGATGTCCATATAATTCTTACTTGGGTTGGATAATTTCTGTCTATTTTTTATTGTTGCTTTTTAATTAAACATTTTTTTGAAGCGATTAGTTTGTATCAATAGTTCAGTTGCTTCTAAAATATTTAGGCTGAAATTCTTCCCATAGTACCAAGTTAGCTTTTCTGGCTGGCTTCTCATTAATTAAGTCACTCTTAATCTTTAGCTCTTACTTAAGTGTAATTTATTAGGTATACAAGGTACTGCATAGATCCATCTAGAAGCCTTTTTTCTTTGAAGAAAAGCCAGTATTCAATTCAACAGTAGACCAAATCCAGCCTGAAACCTTGCTGAAGCAATTTTCAAACACTCATCTGGGTCTGGATGCTGTATTTGGATCAACACAGATGGGCAGAACCCTGGGCTCATGGGGAGGTGCTGGGACTCAGCAGGACTGTAGTTCTGTCCATCTGTCTTTTTTTATTATTATTATTATGAAATTAATTTTAAAAATACAATAAAACAAACAAACAAAATGTACTGACCAAGCAGTTTGAGCTGAGGTTTGATAAAAAAATTATTCAGAATGCTGGGATTAAGATTTAAATGCTAAAATTCTTAAAATAAATCTGGATGAAATTGTGTACTTAGAGAGTAAATCTGACTGTTGCCTTAGATAGAAGAGCATTGTCCTTTAAAGTAAAATTATTATTTTGGACTTAGTATGTTCATGTTTACATGATTGAGATAATGGCACTTGTACACGAGTGTTTTGATACAGCTAAGTATCACCGAGTTTCTCCACTTGTGCATTTTGTAGTAATTTTTATTTGCATATGTTTTTAAATTAAATCTTGATCACCCAAACGTGGATGCATGTATTTTATGATAATTGAAGTCATTGGAATTCAGATAAATAAAGCTGTGTATATATGAGCTTGTTGGAGTACAGGTAAAAATAACAGATAGGAAAGGGGAAGATAAGTAGTTGATAATGATCAAAATGGTGACTGGATCCCCCTTTCTATGTTTCAGAAATACAAAACTCCATGGAGAAAATTTTTTACATCTATGCCAGTCTATGCAATAATTGTTGCAAACTTCTGTAGAAGCTGGACTTTTTACTTGCTGCTTATTAGTCAGCCTGCTTACTTTGAGGAAGTGTTTGGATTTGAAATAAGCAAGGTATGTAAAAATAATGTAAAGCTTTTATCTTAGCTAAGTAAATATCACAGCTACATTTGTGGTATTTATTAGGAGGAGAAAAGTTTTCTGCATCTTTATCATGGGATTAGAAGTCTTAAATCTTATCCCTCCCAGTTACTGTTTCCTTGACCAGCACATATAAGTGAAGTAATAACAATGACAAAGGGTTGGATAGGGGAAGGTGAAGGCAGGATGAGATTTAGCGATGATCTACCTGGGGCCATATTGCAAAAAGACCTTCAGTTAAGTGCTTGAAACCAGATCATGCATGGTATTAGAAAGATATTGAGACACCCATTACACTTCTGTCCCTGACAGCCCAGGGGATGCAGGATCCCACCAAAGCTGTAAAGAAAGCATTGACAAGTGGTTCCATTTTTCCAGGTGCATATTACAAAGCAGGACCACCTAGTTTTAGAAAGGATAGTACAATTTATCACCTTCCTATATCGCCCTTTAATGTGGTGAGAACTGCTCCCCCTCTTTCACTTAGGAAGTGAAAGAGATGGTGGCAAAATATGAGACATAGGGATGATTCCCTAAGGGAAGGTTCCATGTAATTCATATGGATTTTGGATCAGACCTGTAAAGTAAATATAGATTCATGCACACAAGCCTTCAGAGTGTATAGTAAGCTTCCTACTAATACAGATTTCCTTCTTGTGAAAGTTAGGGGGCTTGTGCTTTTGAGAGACCTGTATTCTTTTGATCGTGTTCCATGAGGTATTGTCACCCTAAATTGTGGTGTAAGTGACAATTAGATGAGTAGCTTCCAAAGTGTTGCCCTATTATGGAGTACTGTCAAAATCATGTAATGCCATCCTGCATTTAAGGGTGGGCTTCCATCTTTAGCTGGAGTTATTTTAAGAAGCTTTGCTATGCTTGAAACATCATCTGTTATGCATGCAGTAAGAATGGTCACATCCTATAGAATTAATCTGATCATTTTGTTCTAGAAGATTTTTCTCAGAGTGTATTCAAAGAAATGCAGAGCTTTGTAATCAATGACAGCAAAATCAGTTTTTATCTGCTGTGGATATGGATGCTTATAAATGAATATTTATCATTTAGTCAGGAACACCACAAAGCAGTAACTGCAATACCATAATTACCTCATAGTTAATATCTGGCTTATTGGGAGAAACTTTTATTAACATGAAGCTAGCTGTCACAACATAGTTGCCACATATATAAACTGTAGTGAAATATACAATTTCACAACTTTAATTGAAGAGTAGAGAAAACCTGTTTTCTTTTTGTTCTCATGGAGTCTGTCTGCTCTGCACACTGATGTAACTCAAAAGTCAGACATCAGGCCAGCTGATACACTGTTCAGACAGGAATTATGCAAATAACCCCTCTGCTTAAGCACTTTTTCACATACACAATAATCAGCACTCCCTATTAGAACAAAATGCTGCGTGTACTAAATCAAACAATTTGCAAGGCAGTTATGTTGACAGGAGATTGCAGGCGGCAGCGCCACGCTCACAGACGCCCTATCCTGCTTTGAAGGAAAGGTCTTCAAATACATTATTATATCTTGGAACAGTCATCACAAAATTACTATGTCTTACTATGCTAGTATGTAAAGCATTTTGAATATTGTCAGTGGATATTTAGCATGTTATCTTTCACTACGTACAGAGTTTCTCAGACGTACTTTTGCCCACGTGAAATTGAGGGATGGTCAGAAATCAAAGGCAATGGCCATTGTGCACGTGAGGATGATCCACAGGGAATCTGTCTGGACGTGTTAGGTTTACTGGGCAATGCTACACCAAAGACATCACCAACAGAAATGTAGCAATTCAGTTCAATACATTTGATCACAAATTTTCTGAAAAGAAAGGGCAGAGGAGCTATAAATCGGGGGGGGGAAAGTCATTAGCTTAAATATAAACTATGAAAACAATCTATAAACAAAAAGTGTCATGACATCAGAGGTTCTTAAACACTCTGGCTGTCCTTCATAAAACACGATGACAACTTAAGATAACCAGTTTTTTTCATTTAATAAACCAAGCTAAGATTTTTAGTTTTAGCACATAGCCTGAAATTGAAGAGAAACAATTAATTAGTTGCTGAATGCTTCAGAAAATGAAGAATCAATATTTTCTTACTGTTTATACTCTGCTAATTCTAATGTTTATTTTAGGTGGGTATCTTGTCTGCTGTGCCACATTTAGTGATGACAATTATTGTTCCTATTGGGGGACAAATTGCAGACTTTTTAAGAAGCAGGCAGATTCTTTCCACCACTACTGTGAGAAAGATAATGAACTGTGGAGGTAAGTCCTCCTTTTCTATTAAAAAGCTTCTTGTACAGATTCAATGTCCATATAGTACACTGTATACAGTAAACAAACAAACTGCACGGTTTTACGTACTTATGAAGCAATACGTTGTACATTTTTTGTGTATTACAGATGTGGTTACTAAATAAAAGTAAACACAGTTGTTCCTGTTCCCAGTTTCAACATAGATGTTTGGTATTTGAAAAAGCATTTTGACTGTTAAAGAAACAGATGAGCTTTGGGGGGGTAATTTGCCTATCCTTAGCTACTTACTGAATCTTAACTCCTCATCTAAACACCCTCTGCACTAAGAGAGCCCAAACAACTACCTGAGATTACATATCTGACTTCTGAGCTGAATCCTGGCTGTGATAAGGGCTGCAAAATTCATAAGCGAGTTAAGTGTATATTCCCATTAGGGTTGACTGGAATGACCCAACCAAATCACAGGTACTTCTTTTCATCTTAAAACTGACAGGGAGTAACAGTAAACTAGCATACAAAGAATAAAATAAGGATTATTTGAGGCAGCAAGAACATGTGGGTTTTAGGGATGAAAGAAATACCTGATTATATTCCAGTCTGAGGTAATGTTTTGCCTCTGTCTTCCTATGAAATATCGCCATATCCTAAGGTGTGTAATATTTGAGAGGAAATTAAATCTGATGCCTGGTTTTGTTTATGATTTCCCCAGGTTTTGGTATGGAAGCAACTCTTCTTCTCGTGGTGGGATATTCTCACAGTAAAGGAGTGGCTATTTCATTCTTAGTGCTTGCTGTAGGCTTTAGTGGATTCGCCATATCTGGTAAGATTATATTACCATTATTAGTAGATTATTTTCTCTTAAGAGATAGAACACCTCATTTGGTTTTTATTCATTGATAGTGATTTAAGCAAACCTCAGAACTCCAAATGACATTATTTAAGATCATTACAAAGGAAAGTACAATCAGTACCACATCTTTTATATTAGATTATTTTTGTTCAAATACTTCAATCTTTCCATATTCATTGCAGCAGATTAGACTTTCTTCGCAGTGAGGTGCTAATGTACGCCGTAGATTTTTCTTGAAATCAAATGTATGACACAAATGGACTGGTATTATACAATGATACCTAAATGTACAAGTCTTTGTTTAAATATAGGCCCTTTACTATTTTTCTCCACTGTATATTAGTTAATGCTTTGTTGGTGTTGCATTATTTTATTACTTTGGGGCCTAATTACTAGCAATTTTTTTCTGATTTAAAATTCAGCTCTTCCCCTTTCCTGCTGATATATTACCCCTTTGCCTCTGTCTTTCCCAAACACAAGTCAGCTGGCCTTCCCTTGTTTTCCCACTGTGATCTAAGTATCCTCTCCCATGCTGGTTCCTTATGTCTAAAACAGGCTCTCTTTTCTTTTGTGCCAAATATCTAAACTATCCATAATCAAATCTGTCCTCAATCCCATGTATTCTGCAAGGTATCATGCCTGTTTTGTACAGCTTGAAAAGTGTACTGCACTTTCTTTAACAGTTATCCATATCCTACTGCCTGCCTTTCCCCTTTTATTGCATTTCTGTATCCAAAGATTCGGTTTCTGTTTTCACTTACTTACATGCTTATTTTGGGGACAATGAGTTCTGTCACTTCAGAGAAGCATGTTTTTTTTCTAAGATTATTTAAATAGTTACTGCATAAATTTCAACAGAATTAAGCTGCTGGAAATGCAAGAGAACAAACAAGTATTTATAAAAATAATTAATAAATCATTTATACATACTGTCTTTTTACTCCCTTCATTTTACCACTCAAGAACAGAAGGGAACTGCCTTCTGCTGGTCTGTGTAACAGAAAGAAAAAATGTGGGCAATAGGAAAGTGGTGCAAGCTGGAAGAAGAAATGACATGTTATTTACAGCATGAAACGGTCATGAATGACACTGCAAAATATGAACTTTCTCCCTGCCTAAGTATATTCTGGGTTCTCTACTCCACACAGCCACTGCTGGGATTTTTTAAAAAACTGCAATTTTGGGAAGAAAATGCATTTGGTATCCTTTTATAATATATTTTTTAAAGAAAATGAAAACCCAGAGTCTCTCTAGGAATATTTAACCATTATAAGCCTTTTAGAGAAAAAGAAATGCAATTAAACAGCCCAAATATGTCATAGTAAAATTGTCAAGTGATAGCATTACTTTTCAGAACTGAAGTAATGCTCTGCTTTTCGTATGGATGTTTGTTGACCTTTGTATTCCAGGATTCAATGTCAACCATTTAGACATTGCCCCGAGGTATGCCAGCATCTTAATGGGGATTTCTAATGGAGTCGGGACCTTGTCTGGAATGGTTTGCCCTATAATTGTCGGAGCAATGACAAAGAACAAGGTAAATGGCAATACAGTTTTCAGATCTTCCAGTTTAATACTATTGGTTTCAAGAAAAAGACCTTTCCATAGTACAACTTGCCATGATATCCATATTAGAGTCTGGGACCCCCAGGGGATAGCATCTAGGAACTTGCAAATTTGAAGCGTGCTTCGGTATATGCTCACCAGGTCAATGCTTTTGTAGGCTAATGGATAGTGATTTTTCAAAGAAAGATGGATATAAATAACTGGAAACTGGACACTTAAATGTTTTAGGTGTGCTGCCTACCACAGCCTCAATCCCTAATTTAAATCTTTCAGCTCAGAAGAGTCAGATAAGTCTATGCACTAGTCTGATTTAGCAAATTTCTTCTTTACAGACACGTGAAGAGTGGCAGTATGTCTTCCTCATTGCTGCTTTAGTTCATTATGGAGGTGTTATCTTCTACGGCATATTTGCTTCAGGAGAGAAACAACCCTGGGCAGACCCTGAACAGACAAGTGAAGAGAAATGTGGCTTTATTCATGAAGATGAACTTGCTGAAGAGACAGGGGACATTACTCAGAATTATGTAAATTATGGTACCACCAAGTCTTATGGTGCTACAACCCAGGTCAACGGTGGTTGGCCTAATGGTTGGGAGAAAAAAGAGGAATTTGTACAAGAGGAAGTACAAGACTCATACAACTACAAGGAAGGAGATTATTCATAACAAACCTAAATATTGGGTATATTTTGTAGTGTTTGTGATTAAATTCATTGTGATTGTTTGCACACAGAAATAAAATGTGGTATAAACATGTAAACACATATCAAACAGGAAGGTCTTACTGTAAAAAAAATACATCAAAGTGCAATCTGTATGAGTTGTGACATGTCATCACTTTCATTAGGTTATATTTGTTCTATAAACATTAGAGTTTTAAGGGTTTACTGGTCAAAACTATAGAGGCAATTAGATACTTAAGGTATACAAGAGCTAAAACTCATAACTAAGGATTAAAGCACAACTAAGCAACCAAGTTGGCACATCTAATGCTCTTTTTAGAAAGCCAAAATTACTTGATCATTAAAAATGCACTTATATATTTGTTACACTGTATTGAAAGAGATTGTGTTAAATACACACGTTTACTCAGTGCAATGTAGGAATTGTGTGTTTAGTCTAAGACAAGACCTTTCTTAAAGGAGAAAGGTTGAGTCCTAGGCATTTACAGAGGATTGATCCAGTTCCTTTAATGGCAATTGTATCAAGCCTAAAGAACAAATAGGGCATATTGTATGTTTATCGTGATTACATGCTGCAGGCTACTCTGTGATGAATAAAGGAATTATTTAGGAGTTTTATACTGAATATTTGGGCACAAATTCTTATTTCTATTCTTTACAGAATCTTATGAAATTATAGGCATTGTCATGTTCTTCCCTGCATTTATCAACTAATATAAAAACAATATACAATGCTGTCTGACTTTTCATGCAGACTGTCAAATCCCTTTATCCAAAACCAAGCTTTGTTATTCTGTTCTTTGCAGTATATTCCAACTTTGTACTGGTGTCTTTAGAGAGAAAAAACCAATATAACCTAGAAGAAGATATAGTCTTTTACAAAATTCCAAAGAGAAATTTACTATGAGCAAGTAGCCCTATGAAAAAGGATGTATTTGTTTTGCAGAATATTTTGAAGCCAATAGAAGAAACAGAGAATAATTTAACCCTTATTCTTCCCTTAATAGCTTTCATATTTTTACACATCGTGCCACAGTTGTATACATAGATATAAGTTTATTGAAGATACTGTAATTATAGAAAATGTTGCTATTTTAGAAATCCCTGAAATAAAAAATGTATTTGTCTTTCGGTTAAACCTAATAATAATAATGGACACTGAATATGAGTAACATATGAACTCACAATAAACCAAAGTGGTAAATAACTAGTGTTGGGTTGAAAGAAGCCAACAAGCATCACGCTTGACTTTTTAGCATAACTCAACAGTGACTGCAACATTAGTGTACCAAGCAATAAGTGCAATGCATTATGAAGTGCATAATCTTCTAGACTATATATTAACCTTCATTTAGCTTGTTGTATATATTTGGGGTTGTTGGGATTAAACCAAACTGAACCAACTGAATTTAGCAACACCAGACCACTTCTTAATACTCTAAAATGACAACAATGATCCATTTCTTAATTCAATCAAATGATTATTATTGTATGTAATAATCCATTCTGGATTCTTGGTCTGTTCATTGTATCGTGCTAGTGATTGGAAACCCTGCTACCGCAATATACAACTTGAGGATTGTTTCTTCTCCTTTTTTTTAATGCAAATCATACCTTGACCTTAAGAAAAAAGTATTTTGCTTTGTGCCTCAAAGTGATGTAAAATGTGACCATAGCTTTTGCTGTGTTTAATGAAAAAGATGTGGACTGTGTCACTTTTGTTGCTGCAAAAAGTGTTAATAAAATGCTCTATTTATCCTTTTATATAAAAAAGGACCATTGCAGTTTCTTGTCATTTTTTTTAGATGCGCTTTAATATAGAGGACTAAAATTATAGTCACTGCAGAACAAATCCTGCTATCGATATGGAGATAATACCTTATGTCCTATCCGGGAGCTATGCTGAATACCCAGCGTCCTGCATTGTCTACTCTCGCCTCTGACCATGCAGAGGTGTGTGGTGGGAGAGGCACCTAACTCTAGATTGTTGTTCCTCCTCTCATAAGGATGGTTGGAGTAGGTGTGGAAAAGAAAGGAACAGGAGGATCAGTGTGCCACCCAATGAAGCGAAACTGGGAAAGACAAGCTAATCTGTGTTAGCTAAAGAGCTGGCGTGGATCAGCATCCTCTAAAGAAAATAAAAAGCATCACAGACTGCTGTTCTTGGAATTTGCTCCCTTTCTTGCTCCTGGAACAAGACTCCTTAGCCGAAACATAATGTTACTTTCCATTCATCTTTAGCTAGGCCCTACAGGAATCAGTAAATTCAAGAAATCCTCTATTAAAAGTAAGTCTTTTTCTAATAAAATTTTTACTTTTCAGTAATTTTCTTGCACCAAGTAGAAGAATGTAGAAACATCAAACTGAACAGAAGGCTGCAAAACACTAGACAGAACAGTAATGTGCTCAGCGTTTCTCACCAATAGGCTAGTTGTCATGAGATGCTGAGTCAGGTAACACACAAAGTTACTGCTAATTGTTTTGATGGACTCGTGTGATGTTGCCATGGAAACTTCCTGAAAGATTCAAAAGTGGGATAAATAGGGGCTGTAAAAGTGCTGTTGCATTTCTCATGGTAAGTGGACAGCTCAGAAAATGAAAACTAATTAACAAAATTAAAATAAATTCTTCTTAGTTTTCAGTCTAATCTTACAGGTTCTCTATTTTTTGGAATTGTTTCAATAATTTCCTATCTTAAGTACAGGTAATTTTTTCTTTTCTTATTAGCTTGACACCTTTTAATTACTTAGAACAAAGGAGATGATACTTTAATTCAGGCACTAGACACTGCAATGTTCAGCCATGCACTACTTGGTGGGAACTCAAAAATTGCCTTTAAATGTTACAACACTAAAAGATCCTCCACATTCTCTTTCCAGCTCTCTGCTTCTGTTTTGACTCCTTTACTTCCTCTTTAAATGGCAGTGCAGAAGAATCTGTCCTTCTGGGAAGGAAGAGGAGCGCAGCAGGTTTTAAGATTTTTACTTCTTCACAGACCCCTATTCACAGAGAAATACAGGAACCAATCATCAGGAATATGGCTGAGAAAGAAGAAGGGGACATGGACAAAATAATTGGGTTCTTGCAAAGGATGATTAAGTGAAGACAAGCAGCAGCAGCTGGATCTGTTTTACAGAAAAGTAGAGTTGAGGGGACATGACCCTTCATCTAAACTCCTTTATTTCTTCTCAGTAAATACGTTTACGTTTCTCCCTTGCCACTTCATTTTTATAAAGTAGCATTGCTAAAACATACCTCTTCAGCCTCTTCTGAACTGTGCCCTCTGTGCCCAGAGATTTCTCTTTTACACTCAGATTCAAAGACTAGCTCTGCAGACACGTTGCACTCCTGTGGTGCAGTGTTCCTCTTTTGAAACCTTAGCAGCTCCAATCATCCCCATTTATCAATCAGACTGTGCTCACAGTCACTTGATCATTTTGTCCTGTCACCTGTTTCCGTTCTGTTCCCCTATCTGGTACTCTCTGCTCACTTACTATGTTGAGAAAAAGGAAAGGAATTATTACTCACATTTTTATTTATCAGTTAGTTATTTTTCAGTGTAGAACAATAAGTAAAAGGAAGGGGCAGAATCCAGGCTCCATTAAAATTGTTAGAAAAGCTTTAAGTTTAGATGGGCTAGAATATCACCTCAAACGTTCGCCTTTATGTCCTCAAATGATTTCATATAGATAGTATCACTCAATCATCAGTGACAATTTTTAAAATATTTGAATCTGCATTGGTCAAATCCCTTCTGTTAACACATACTCTTTGTTGCAGAGATAAAGCTATCATAAAGTGCTCTTTGCTTTCAGAAGTGATCATGAAATTCAATGGACCAAATTTCATAAAAACACTTCTCTATGGGGGAAAAGAAAGCCTCAAGGTAAAGGTTGAATAACAGCGACAAAAGAATATCTGCAAATATGAATGAAGTCCTCTTTCAGCATGAAGCTAGGAATAGGAATGAATGTGGAAGTCAGAATAAATGTCACAGTTCAAAGCCATACTGTTAGAAAGATAACATCACAGTCTTAGTTGCTGCCTCTGAAAGATGAAATGTTTTGTTCCTTTCAGGATAAGCGGTGAAGGAGTTTGAAGGCTAGTCTAAGTCTAGATTAGCTACTTAACAGCAGCTGCTTTTGTACTTATTTTTAATTTGTCTGTGGGTTTTGCTTGAATAATTTTCATTGCACTGGGAGATTTAAGAGTAAATAATCAAAGGATCTAGAACTACAGTCAGATCTTTTAATTAGATATCTATGTATATCCTCTCTGACCCAGCTAATTTGTCTGATGATGCTATTCTAGCTTTGCTTAACACTTGTTCACTCTGTTGTAATGGAAAGCATGGCAAAGAATGAAATGTACTATATATATACATACGTACAACTACTGAAGCCTGTGTGTTTAGTTATACTGAGGTCAAGTGCTTAGACAGTATCTTCCATGTTTGAGAATTAATGTTACAAAATGATTGTTGGCAAATGCCTCCTTGGTAAGGCTTTTAACATTAGAAACATATAATCCTTGCAATTTTTGCTTTAGGTGAAGTCACTTTCTCTCAAATGCCATGGGCGAGGCATTAGAAAACAAGCCAAAATAACATTTTGAGCGACAGTCCAACATCTGGGAGGCTCTTATCTATAAGAAAGTAAGTAGAGAATAAGTATGAAAGGCAGATGTAATGTCAAACATAAAATATAAGGATAAATTAGAAATTACAGGAAATAAAGTGTAGGAAATTAAAGGAAAAGCTTATAGAAGAGCTGCCAAATTTCCTAACTTTTGCTCATGGCAGTAGTGAGAAGAAAAAAACTGAATATGAAGTCCTAAATATCCTGAAACTGAATATGAAGTCCACCCTATCTTGAGTCTAAGGTATGACCAAAGGTTGGCTCAGAAGCTGATTACCATGTTCTGGCTGCACCTTACCTTATCCTAACATAGTTTCTAACACATTTCTCTGTCAGGGCAATGAGGCCTTAACTGCCCTGAGCATCCTGCCCTGGGACCCCCCAGGAGCCCATTTCAGCTCAGGTCTCCGCTTCCCTCTCTCTGTCCTGTCTCCTGAATAGAAGTTGGATCTGTGTTGTGTCCTTGTCTCCAGTCCTGCCTCTGGCCCACCTCCTGTTGCTCCTGAGAGGGCTCTCTGGATGGACCCTGGCCCTGATTCATTCCTTGCTGTCTCTGGGACTGTCGGTGGAGCTAGTACCCTGCTCTGCCCACGCTGCTCAGACCCTGGAGGACTGTGCCCTGGTCAATAACTGCACAGCCAGCAGTTGGGTCACCCTCGGCTCGTGGCTTATTTCCCTAGGGAGCTGCCCTTATCGCTCCTCCTGCTCCTTGTTGGACACTTCCCATGTCGCGCTGGTGAAAGTCCAAAGAGACTTATTAAATGTCACGTGTGGTCAATTCACAATCCTGAAATTAATCTTTACACTACTTCTGGCTGGGCATTGTTGCACGATGGCATACTGTCGGCTCACAAAAGTATGCAAGCGAATGATGTTCTTGATCTTTGCACTAACCAGGGTCAGCAGTTAAAACTGATGGTTTGCAAAACTGGCGATCAAGGCATTATAAAGAGTAACGCAACCTTGTACAACTGACAAGGAGTTGACGACGAGGTGTTGCTTGTACCCTGAGGATCAAATGGCAGGTTCTGTGCACAAAGAATAGTGAATGAGATAAACATTTGACATGGACAAACAGTACAGCTATATTTGGTTTAGCAAGATCCCAATTCATACTAAGTAGTATGAATTCATTCACGTCTACTCTGACTGCGACACCTTGAACACTCAATATATAACTTATACATGTGCAAATTTACTTCCTCTACTGCTTTTCTTTCAGAAAATACAGACATTACATGTCATTAGCAACCTAACAAAATAAACTGGTTAACTTAATCAGCAACAGGAAGAATTTTATTTCAAATGGTAAACATATCTTATATGAGAAAGATAGCAGCCGTCCACAAAAAAGATGATTATTAAAATTAATCCAATTGTAAAATTTCACTTAAAATTTAACATGAACCATGTTCGAGTATTCTTCTGGGTTTGCATATACATACACAAACATGCACATACAATATGCATATATATGTACATAATATACAGATATTTGGAGCAGTAATAGGAGAGAAATCTTAGTGTACGCAGAAAGATTTTAGTTCTTTTTTGACCTCATCAAAATCCTAATGTATCCTCAGCAAGTTCAAATAGCGCTTATATAAGTCTCCTCTAAAAACCATTACAACCTACAATAAACATGGGCATCAGCAACAAGTAACAAAAATTTTAAATCTTACATAAGAAGTTTGGTTGGTTTTGTTCTCTCTGAGAAGATCTTGCAGTCTGATAGCTTCAGGGAACTTCAGAATGGCAACCTAAAAAGGTCCGTAAAACTGGATGGGGATATTGGCAGGAAACACTTGGTGTTGTATTGCTTATCTTGACACTTCCACCATTACATTTTGCAGGTCACAAATGTAGAATAATCTATTATTTATTTTCCCCATAGCAGGAACTTAGTATGTGGTACTTACCTAAGTTGTTATAATTAAGGTTCATAATATTTCTAGAGGTATGAATAACCTAATAATATTCCCCAAGTTAAGGGATTTCCTTGAATTCAGAATGTACTTTTTCAGAGCATCTCTGTTCTCTCTTGAAAAAGAAATATGAAAAAGAGCTTTCCTTGAAAAATGGAATTTCTTTCACTTATTCAAATGCTTGCACTCCTCCTGCCAGGGTTTTCAAGATTCCTGTGCATCACACTTGCTGAAAAATCTGAATTGATTAAGTAGGACATGCACAGTAAAAATGATACCAGGAAATGTTGGAATTACTATTTCCATGCCATGCAGATGAATCGCACATGCACTGTAAAAATGTGTCAAGGTCCACACAAATAGCGTCTGGTTTAAATCAGTGTTCAGAAGATGTGAGTGGGTGGCTAGATGTCCAAGGGTCCAGAGAGAGGAAAAAATTCCTCATATTTTGAAAAATATTTCTGTGTGATACAAGGAGTCATATCTAGAAGAATCGAGATACATGTGTGATAGCCCTACTCACTTATTACTTCTCTCCACCTTTCTGTAGCATCTGGGAAGGCCAGCAAATCAAAGAGGAAGGTCACTATTACGCTAAAAACAGATGTGAAAAAAAAAAAAAGCAAAAATGATGCTTGGAAGCACAATATGAACTAAATAAGAAAGCATTTAAAAAATAAAAGATAGCATTGTTAAAATTGGAAGATTGCCATTTAATTAGAGTTTGTCTTCTATAATCAATTAAATGTGTCAACACTGGATAATTGCCATAGATGGCCATGAACTAAATAAGTTTGTGAGGAGGGTATGATAATTTTCTTCAAGGTGAACATCAGAACAATCAACAGCTGCTTTCAGTTTTAATCTGCAAAGTTACAATGTTATTTTCTTTTCTGTAAATGTTGCTTTGTGGAATTAAAACTGAATCAAATACAGACAAGCTGAACCAAAGCTCAACTTTTTTCTCAGCTGGGTTTTTCTGTGCAGTTATGTCTGACCATAGGATCAATAAAGCACAAACTGTTTACTCTGTATAGATGAAGCACCAAATTAAATGTGATGTATGAAAAGATGCTTGTCTGCATGTACAAGTCCTACACAGAAAATCACAAGGCAGCACTGTAAGGTGAAGACTGACCATCTAGCTCTACTTTAGGAGTCCTGAAGACAATGGTCCACAGTTATTTCTTGACTGGTAGTGTGTTGGAATATAATAGGATGGGGCTATGAAGAAGTGGACTGGCTGTGCTTTGTGAGTTAGTATTCTCCATTGCATGAACATGCAAATCTCAATTACTGTTGACATATGCCCTTTAATAATAAAAATATAATAATAATCTCAGCCTAAAGTCTGAAAGAAGAGCTAATTCATATAAGATATATGTATACATCCTCCAAAAACTTTTCATCTCATTTTAAGCAACCTGAAAATTAAAGACACTAAAAATTGAATTAAATATTTGTTAAAAACCATGTGTTTCAGGAAATATAATTTTGATTTTTTTTTTTCTTCTTTCTCTTATGTCTCAATCATACCTGCCCAGTTAAAACCAGATCTCTCTTTCTTTTTCAGATATGGCCTGGGTCATGCTGAGAAGCTTGAAATTTGACTTTTTCATAAATCAGTACAACTTTCTTGTAAGTCAAATAATTATTTTTATATACTGAACACATTCAGTAATGAATGAGACAGAAATGAAAATCTAAGAAACCAGAATGATCTCTTTAGGCCAACTATTTCAAAGGACATTCTTGTGTGTGTGTGTGTGTGTGTGTGTCTGTGTTTCATATGAGTAAAAACAAAGGGTATATGTTTAAAAAGCACTTTCTAGTTCATTTATTTTCTTGTCTTAGAATATCTTTATTAACCTTGAAACTTGTTCATATGATGCCAGCCTTATTGCAACTGTCATTTACTGTTTATATTAATAAATGTAAATACTCCATGTTTTATTTAGAATAAAATCCTTCGGGCCATCAGTGGTTTATTTGTTCTTGTGCATTAATTTGATGTGAGAGGATACAAAAACTATTTAGCAGAAAACATACAAGCTGAAATAATTGCTGTGGAGTTGGAATACCAGCACTATTTAGCATTCAACTACTGGCACTCATTTAAGATCTATTCCCTAACTGACACTTTAATGCACAGACCGTGAAACTTTGGAGAATCGGGCCCTAGCCTCTCTCAAAATACCCAGTTCTGCTCCCTATGGAGGTGATGTGTTTTGAAGACACTGACTTCAATACAAGGAAGATAAAGCAAGTTTCTCAAAATTGCCACTGATTCAGTGACTGAACACTGTGCTATTTAACAGCCAGACTGCAAGCACTGAAATTCTGTTCTAGAATAGCCCCCACCAGGTAGGAGATTATCTGCAGTGCTGCTTCTCACTAGATTTCAGTCTATATTCCCATTTAACAGAATGGAAGAACTGAAACAGAGAGAAAGCCCTAACTGTATTTTCCTCAAATTGAGAGCTCCTGGCATTTGTTAGTTCTCCGTCAGAATGAAAGCTTTATCTTCACAGGACTTTGCAATGAAAGCGAATCAGCTCCAGAGTAGTCATGGGCTATGGCTGCTGCTGCAGTGAATCAGAACCTCAAATATAAGCCTCTCATATTCCAGGCAAATGTTCAAATCCTTCTGTCACTGAACTGATCTTCTGTAATCTCCTGATCTCTTCTGCTTACCTAGCATGAGTTGGTAAGAGTAGTTGAAGCAAAGAGAAATGTTGTCTTTGTGACACAGAGTAGAACTGGGGAAGGTACAGCTCCTGGTCACCGAGCGAGGTATCCGTGTCCGCCTGCCACGGCACCCAAATGGCGGATGTTCCAGATGTTCTGATTCCAGCATCAGTTAGGTAATACACCTTAACGCACACCTATGTTTCTGTCAGTAGTGACAATGGTAAGTCACGCAAGAAAGACAATCCCATAAAATAACAAATGACACAACCTAGAAGCATTATGTCACCAGAGAAAAAACCTGTTTGACTAATAAGTGAACCTGGAGGTGCTGCTTGGAAATGTTTATTTTCTCTTTTGTTATTGATTCATTTCATCTTGTGAATCTATCACTTTCAATTATGTTATAAAAATGAAATAGTGGATCATATATAAGTTGATTAACAACAATATGTTGGTAGCATGACTTAATCATTCCCTGTGGGATTCCTATTTGCTTTCTTGTTTCTTTCATTTCAAGCAACTTTGGACTTCTTTTTCTGCAATGAAATCACAAATCATGTGATTTGTCCTGGAATAATCTCATAAAAATTATCAGAAAAGCATACAGAAAAAGGAAAGTGTGAGAAAGAGTGAGACAGAAAAGAATCCTCCAGCTGACTAAGGGGAGAGATTTAAAGGTCACCATCAAAACAGGCTGCAAAACCAAACATCAGAAAAGACGATAAAATCCATTAGCAAAATTGTATTGTTGATGTTTGAAAGTTAACTGTCTTAATAACAGGGTACAGACACGTTATGTATTCAAATGCTTTGGGGAAACCTCAATCTCTTCCAAAGTAAAAGCTCTATGTAATTTTTACTAGGAGCTAAAGTTCCTTTTAAAAACATTTTTGATGTGCATATGTTAGGGTTTATATGGACAAAAAGTGTTTATAGAATAGCTTGAAGCCTGACATCCTATTAAGTGTGACTTTGCTTCTGTTGCCTGAATAAACAGCGTAGGACCCACTGAGACTCTGTGTCATCTGTAGTGAAATGGTGTTGATCTCCCGAGGAAAAACACTGGAGTCCGTCACTTCATTTGTTGTGTGTGGCCATTAATTTAATTTGTGATTACTAGCAAAGTACAGGAAGATATATACAGATGAATTATTGATCTGCTTTTGGGCACTAATTAGAATAGGTTTACAGCTAATCTCTGAAGCACTCTTTATCTTGTATGCAATAAAAAGAAAAACAAATTTAATTTGTCCTCTGTTGTTCTTGTGTTTAATTGAATGTATGAAAACAAATCAACATTATATTCCTAATAAGGCATTTGCAAATGAACATTTTGGTTTGCAGACATCATTCTGCTTATTCTATATCTGTAGAAAGAACAGAGATTGTCAGCAACAACTTTGACAGAAGGCAGGACTTGGGGTAAATTTAGCTATATGCTAATTGATTTGCAGCGGATAAAATGCTTTACTAAGAAAATATAGTAAAAATGAAAAAACCCTGACATTTTATAGTAGTAAAACAGTAATTTAGCATATGATTATATACTGACAATGTCTTTCTCCTTTTCCTTTCTCCTTCGTCACCTCTCTGAGCCTGGGATATGACATTTACTATCGTATGGCAGAAAAGCTGAAGCTCCATTGAAGGCTTCCTCTGAGACCGTGCCGTTGTTAGCTGTGTGGGCAGCGCTGCTGCAGTACTGCTCCCTTCTTCCCTTTGGCATGAGAAACAACAGTTTCAAAGAAGAGCTTTGGCCATAGACAGTTTAAAATAAGGAGCCTGCTTGCCTGTGCTGCCAGCGCAAATTTCACGTCACGCCACCATTAAGATTTGATCTCACGTTTTGAGTAACCTATAACAGTGCCACACTTCCAGGTAAGCAAAACCAGACTTTACACAGCATCATCTTGCAGTAGGATCCTCTCTTACTAATTCATTTTTATATTGTTTTTAAAGGCAACATGTTTTAGATGATCCTCCACTCTGACATGACACAAAAAATGTGATATAATCTATATATTAAATGGAAGACATAAAGATATCTACATAAAATAACAGTTCTAAGTATCTGTTACTTTTAAAACTCTATTTACGCTAATTAAATTCACAATGGTGTTTTTTGCATTAACATTCACAATTACCTCACTACTTAGTAATGTTAGATTTATTATACCTTAAAGAACAGAAAATCAGAAAATCATCTCTCGTTTTTCTCTTGAGGCTTAAAAGCAGGTTTAAGTCCACAGACAGAAGAATAAACCCTCCTTGTAATTCCTTCTGCCTTCTACTGCCTCCAGATGATGCTCAGACATCAAACTGAGCATGTGCATCATACACTTGCTAAAAATTCTGGTTGCTACAGCGTATATTTATATGCATATACATATGTGTGTGTGTGTGTGTGTATAAAGATTAAAGACTGCAAAGTATTAACAGTTAGGAGACATCAGAATTAAAATTTGCGTGTACAACCCTAATCGGCTCCTTTTCCACATATATTCTGAAACAATGCATGATGAACTAATGTATTTTTCCCTGAGACCTCCGTGTCACTCAGTACACAAATGAATAACATAAACTAATGAGCAGCTATTGAATATGTTGTTTTCTCCTCCTTGTTCAATGTTATCACCCCATTTAAATCCTGATTTGAAGACAGGATGATTAATTTCCTTGTTTACTCTTCAGTAATACTCATCACTACAGTGTCCTAGTGCCTCAGACATTGATCCACGTTTCCTCAGCACCTATGTAATATAAGAGGGTCTTGATTGCATGCTTAGGTAGAGAACTAGATCCAAAAAAAGAAAATTATAACTAATTTATAGGGCACTAATTTGAGAGGTTGTAATCCTGATTTTTCAGAACAATTGGTGATAAATAAAACTACCTAACTTTATAATATAGCCTCCCATATCAGCCACAGTTATAAATGCTCTAATGCCATCAATCAGATGTATGATCTGACCATAATCAGACTGAATCATCTCACACTGTTCTCCCAGAAATAAGAAATACAGTTATTTATTATCTATGAGAAGTTTTCTTTGTTTTGTTTAATAACTTGTTTAGTTTCAGTCTCAAAGTTTTGGAATAAGGAAAAAGGAAATCAGTTCATTGGGACGGCATTCAACTGTCTCAAATAAAACATCATGTCCTTTTGCTAGTAATTTGCTGCCTCGGTCAAATGCACATTTTTCAACTAATGCAACAAGTCACTTGTATTCATCTATAGTGACAGTTTTCTGTGTAATGAATTAGTCAGCAATCTTATGAGAACAGTAGTGCCCAATCCCCCGCCTGTGTTCCTTGCCTCACTCTCCATCAGCCCAAATCTGCAAACTGCAATTACCAGTACCAATCTATAATCTCAATTTCATTTAATTCCTTACTCCAGAGGACCATTTTGATAGCAAAATTGTTGTACCTAATCTACCCATATGCCAAGCCTTTTATGTGGTTGATAAGAGCAGCCATAATGGTCTACATCACCAATGGAATCTTTTTCACAGGGATTCTTCGTGAACTGGAACCCCATATGGAATTTATTTCAGTGCATGCAGATAAATATTTGTGCATTTGAGTAGGACGAAGTGGTGCATCTTTTGCTAAACTTCAGTGGACAAATACAATGATTGTACATGCTACTCTGGACCCCAAATATTTGAAAGCATGCTTTCAAAAATTTCAAAGATTAAAGTATTGCATATTGATTTAATTGTCTAAGTAAGTAATTATCAACTTCTGGAAGGTTTTCTTCTTACTCTCTGACAGAATGTTTTCATTTTGTCATGTATATTGCAGAAATGGACAGAAGTGGATGGGATATGTTGCTAGTAACAAAGTAAGAAGGTTGCAAAGAGACGGTCATTCAACTTTGGTGGAGTAGCTCTACTGTCTTCAGATGATTCAGACCAGTTCAGGAAGAGTAAGAGCATCCCCAATACATCTGCCATTTAATTTTTGGAAGACTTCATTATGTGCATTTTTTATGAATTAACACACATTGAAAAGAAGTCAGGCAAAATTCCAAGAAACCTATCAGTTTGAAAGTGAATATAATGAAACTGCTGAACTACTTCATAAAGGACTTCTGTCTTCAAATATCTGGGTTATTTTTATAGCTATTACTTAAGAATCAAAACCTGTATGTACATTAAAGCAAATGTAGAAAAAACCCCTTCAACAAATAGTGAATCATGTGCAGAAGTTCAGTCTAAAAAAGGCAACTCCACAAGGAGCCACTAGAGTATAAGAAATTTCACTTATTTGTAAATTCATGAGAAATATAGTTAGTCAAATCCAGACAATGAATTATGAATGGTTCTGAGCAAGGGGAAAATTGTACATACTGTACAACTGACAAAGAACATTTTGGCATCCACACACTGAGAAAAATACTGAATATAAAAGAAATAGTAACTGACAATATGAAAACACTTTTCTATCTCAAAGCTGCCAATCTAGTGGTGAAGTATATAGTTTGAAGATTTTGTCCTTTATTTACATAAAGAACGAAATGCTAGAGGCATGAATTATGTCATCTGCCTCTGGTATTTCTGAGTTGCATCCCCATCTCTCAGTTAGTAATATCTGTTTCTCTAACCAGCTATTTTTAAAGAGAAAAAATTGCCACTAGCTACATTTTTTGAGTACACAAAACACAGCAGTGTGGCTACTATGTTAGATAACAGCAAAAAGGAGCTGGCAACATGATGTGCCAAAGGTCAAACTCTCAAAGTGCAGTTGCATACTTCTAGCTACTCCTACTTTCGCATACTTCTGACATGTGTCTCACTGCCTCCATTTCTGATTCCTGGAAGCTGCCAGTCTACCCACTCTATGTCAAGTTGATTAGGTATAGAATCATATACACTAAGGACAGGAGCTTGACATGACAACTATTATGATTTTCCTTTCAGCATGCTGAATTCGTTTCAAGATTTTCAGATAGACTATATTGGTATGAAGAGAAATAATTGCCTGACCTAAAATTTTAAACACAATTCAACATCAAATATGGCAAATGGGTTGAGTTTTACTTGTATTGTCTCACAAGCACACGTTCCCCCTGTATCCTAAAAGCTGATTAAACCAAATCTTTCTCCCTTTTCTCTGTTTCAAAATCTTACTATCAAGACTCTGGCATAAAAAGATCTTGCAAATCCATAGCAACCTAATTTTTAATCTGTACCACCAAAAATAAGTGCGCAAGCGTGGCTTCCTCCCCCTCCCCCAGTCATATGCTTTGCTGACAAATTCAGCATTTGGAAGGGAAGGGATTAGTCACTGGAGCAGCAAGGGAGAACTAAGGATTCCTTACAAAAAAAGTGCCTTCAAACCGCGTGTCTGCTACTCATCACTCTCTTCACGTGAGAATTCAAAAATACTTGGCATGTTTTATGGCAAGTTGCCTTTTTAAAAGTAAAATTATAATAATGGGACCTCTCTGACAGCTGCTCTGTGGTTTGGAATATGAATACTAGTCCCAGTGGAGGCAGATTAGAGGCCAAAGTGTAGATGAAATGGGGAGAGGTGAAAGGTTATTAGCTTGAGACATGTGTCTCCAAAATGTATCTTACAGATCTTCGCCACATAGCTTTGCTGTTATATTTACATCACATTTTTAGTTTTGGTTGGGTGTTCTTTAAAATAGAGTATATATAAAAATATAGATTACATAGTCATTATACACATGATATACCTGAAATAGCATTTAGCAATCTTTAGAAAAGATAATGAATCTTTTGCAGATTGAAGGGAAAATATATTAATATTATGTATTATAATTAGGCAGTGCATTGATTATGTGAAGAGGAAACTCTTTAGACCGATTTTTTTTCTTTTGTTCATAGATTATTTTCATATTTAGCCAAAGCATGCACTGTTACCAAATCTTAATTCTTCTGCTGTAGTGTTTGCTGTTCAGGAACAAATACTGACAACTACCAGTAATAATTAGCCAACTAATTTTACTACATGGAAAGTCTAGGAATAGATACGCACTATCATCCCAGCAGCATCAAATATTATAGAGAGAACCTGTGGAAACTGCTTGAGCAGCTATCAAGACTGGGAAATAGGATATGCTATGAGATCATCAAGAAAGATTTCTATTGTTTCATCGCCTGATGTAGCACATATGCAAAGCAGCCCATTTCTTACCTAGCCTAGCAGAACACGTTTCCTTTACTAAGAGAAAAAGAAAGCCGAGCACCTCTTTCTTCTGGCTAAGCCCCTTTTAGGATGAAAACCTATAGGATATGCTATCATATAATTTTTAGTGGCAGCTATGTACGGTTTAAGGATTTACACACCATTGACACCATAAAAGGAGAGGTCTGCTAAAATCTCACACAATATAATTTAGTTTTACATTTCCCTTTTAAAGAAACCTGGTACCGAGTAAATATATACAAAATTATTCTTAAAAGAACATTTTAATTAAGCACGTGACATTTGGGAAATACAGGACTTATAGATGCTTCTGAAATTTCAATTTGTGTATCTTTCTGTATATGTACGATAACATTTGTCAAGGATCATTTGACACATTTTGCACTCATTTTGCACACACAGTGTACACAAGGACAACATTGCTAAGAGCACTAGAGCTATTTTAAATTTTGCTTTTTCAGATATTTGAAGTCCTAACTTATGTGCTACTTAGCATTTTTCTAGTACATTGTTGCATGAGTTTTTGCAGTATTGTATACTGATATTCAGTAAAAGCTTTTACATCCAGAGAAACATTCTTTTATCACTCTGAACCTGCCAAGAGGTCCCTGCAGCACTCAGAAAATGATCGATACTGTAGAAAACATCAGACACATCCAACTTCCTTTTTTTCCTTAAAGCATTAGCACGTAGCGTATGTAACTTGATGCTCAAAAACTTCGCATAATGTCACAACCCCTGACAATTCAGTGTCGTGTCTGGCAACTTTCAATAGCTATATGAAAGGCTACTTGAGAGGGTGGAGAAGATAAATATTGGTAGATTAACAGTAATATCTTTTTTCTCTAAATAAAATTCAGTGCAAGTTTGGAAAAAGCAATACACTAGTTGGTAAGTACTAGAGACACTTGAGTAGAGCCAGTTACTGTGTACAGCAGGCACTGTCAATGTAACTAATTTAATCACTGGAACTAACTCAAGAAAAAACTCAGTTAATTGTGGTCTTATATAAGGAGTGACGTCAGTCCATGTCTCAGTACTGGAAAATAATGCAGCCTTGTGGGGCTTTTAAATCTGGCAGCTGGCAGACTGTGATGTTGACAAGGAGAAAGACTAGAAGCAAGAGCTATTTTATTTTTAAAGTCAGAATTCTCTGTTCAAAATCAGGAGAGCTCTGATATTTTTCTGTTTTCCTTTCTTTGCCCTCTGCCAGTTTGGAGTTTACATGGAGGCAATTGGTCTAGATTCAGGTGTGGCAACTCTGGAACCCAGGCAATTTAAATTTTGTTATTATAATTTCTTTCAAGTTGCAGACATGCTGATACAAAACACTAATACGAGCACAAATCACTGTGAATGCAGCATTTATCATAATGTTTTTCCTCAAAGGAATATTCAAGTAAAATGTAAGTAGTCCTTATTTCTTTATGCTGCTTTCGGAAAATGTTTCTTAGGAATCTTCTCCACTATGCAAGTTGCTTTGTTATGTGAAATGGCCAGTCACTTGGCATGCATTTTGGAGATAGGATGTGGAATGTGCCAGGCTGAGAGACCAGCAAAGATACTGGTCCAGCGATCTCACTTCTGTGACCATGCAGAATGGCTGATTCACTTGTCTGGGTCCATGATGGTGGGAAGAAGAGCAGATAGCAAAGAAGAAAGATGTGGCTACAACTCAACTGATCTAATATTTTGTTTCATGACAATGACAGCAAAGCTGCTGGTTGTTTATATGTTACCTGAGTGATCTCAAAGAGATCTTCACAGAGAAAAGAAAACATTATGCTCTCTTACGGGTAGGAAAATCCAAGTACAGCAAACTGAAAGGAGCAGGACACGTTTATTCAGTAGCCTACTGGCAGAGCTAGGAACAGAACCTAGTTTCCAGTTCTAATGTACTATTGAACTATGCTACCTTTTTTGGTGAAGAGGAAAACAATAGACACATACAGATATGCTTGGATTAATTGGATTGGACTTTGATTAATTTCAGCACAATTTAATTCTTGATTCCGACAGAGCACTGACTCATCAGAGTCTGGAAATTGTGGCTGAACTGCTGGGAATGACACTTAACGATTCTTTACTCTCATTTCTGTAGACGGGACTTCCGTAACATCAGGCTGTGGGCACTGAAGACGTTCAGCAACTCACAGGATTTAAAACTAAGCCATCATGTTGTGCTCTAAATAATTTGATAGGGAAAAATATTTCTCAATCTCCTTTTGGAGGCTCCCTTCAAGGGCACTGACTTGTCTTTCCACTTAGAAAGATTCTATTGTTCTTTAAGCAGTGAATTGCAAGAAACAAAATTTTACTGGGCACTTCAATAAACCACTCTGAGCTTCTTGCCTTTGCAGACATGCAATGAGTGAGTAACAAATGTTCCTTGAAGGATCAGAGCAATTGCCAGTGAATGAGATTACATGCCACATCCTGCTGTTGTCTATCTTGGCAGTACTTACACATAAGAACTCTGCAGGAAGATATTAGAATTATATTACTAGGGGCACATATACTTCTAAATACAACTATTATCTCCCGAAAACCAACATCTGCATTTCAGGTTCTACACCTCTCAAAATGTAGCATTTCAAAGAAAAATGCATGAGCAAGCACAGTAATCCTATGTGAGGAAATTCAATTTTGCTGAATTTTCTGCATTGATATTTCTGAAAAAGCTTTAAACACCGCTTATGTATTTTCCGCAAGGAATATCAGTTTGTAAATTCGTTTCTTTGAGAAATATATTCATTTCTGCACAAATGTTACAGAAGAATACAGAATGCATAATAGTTTATCATTGAGATAAATGAGTAAAAGAAAGAGCTCTTTTCTTTCTCATGCCTAGGCATAAGCAAGTATATTCCTCTGTGCTATAAATCACAAATATACAAGAAGTCCAATGAATTTTCCAATAAAATATGCCTCCTTTAGATTTAATGTATAAATATAAACATTCTATCCTAAGACAATGACAATGCTTTTATCACAGTGAGTGACTGAGCTACACAAACCAAGGGCAGCTGTAACTTGCGTTGCCAACAACTTATGCAGCTTTTCTTACCTTCTCATCGTGCTGTTCAGTAAAAAATACATACAGGTAGTTACCATGGTAATTCTTGCATCACGTGATAATCATAAGCTGTTGCAGAGATATAAAGCATCTTCTTAAAGAAGCATGCATAGATGTACATAGATAACAGATGATAAATTTTAGATAAACTTCCTTGTTCATTACATCTTAAATTAGATCAGGTGTGAAAACATTAGCACAGAAAAGATCATGTCAAGACTTCCCAAGCTAGACAACTGTAACAGTGAAAGCACATTTGCTTGTAACTAGCTCAGCGGGCACAAATGATTGACTAGATTTTAAAAACTTAGGACAGAAGTTGCATTCCTTTCTTGTACAGTGCAAACAGTATTGCATATACTTTATAAATAATCATAACAAAAATAACTGATTATTTCCTTTGTAAGATAGTCCTGAAAGCACTTGATAGATATGCTAAGAAGGTATCTGTATGCATTAAATTAAACTCATGCAGTCACACAGAAACAGCAGAATTAATCCGATTTTTTGAAATTCTAGGGTTTTTTTCAAATATGGAAGTAACGTCTTCCATTAGTTAAGCATGTGTTTTAGTCTTTGGTCACAATCTAAACACCAATGCCTGAAGAAAATATCCCAGTTACTCAAACAGGAAAAATAATTTCAAACTTAGGAGTGTGCCCTTGCCTTAGCTTCTACATCTGAGAACAGAGCTCTTTTTGCTTTTGAAGCAGCTTGTCTTTAACTGTGAAGAAATCTCTCTTTCGTCAGAAAACTCTCTCTCTCAAGTTCTCATTTAGGTTATCTAAAGCAAGGCCTGGTGTGTGACTAGGGAAGGATGTGAAAGGATGGAGGAAATAAAAAATGTTTCATTAAAAGATGTTTGCTTACGTATGTGGGGGTAGCAAGGAGAGGAGATGGAGGAGGTAGTGTATCTATCTATTGCGTCACTTTTCCCGTTTCGCTAATGCAACTACTGAGTTTTTGTGTGGCTCACAACATGTAGAGCAGCAAAGCCCATTAGGCAGCCTTGTTGCTGTTCTCTGCACAATAGATGCAAACAGGGCTTCTTCTTTTTCTATTTCACTTCAATTACAACCTGTGACGGTGATTTTTCACAGAATCTTTCTGCACATTGGGCCAGACATACAATAAAGAGTAGAAAGAGGGGCTGGGTACAAAAGCCTGGCCTTTTCTCCCTTACCAACCATAGAGATACAATTCAATACAAAAAAGCTAAAGTGATATCACCACTACTGTCTACCATCAGGATTTATCACAAATTTCAAAGTACTGAAAATGGAAGTAATCTGGTGAATTTCTCCTGATGACCCAGTGGCTGCCTTTTAATCCCAAACACGTTGGGTCCTCAGCCAAATTAACTAAATTTACCTCATGTCTCTACATCTGATGCGTGAATCCATCTCTGAAATCTGCATCCTAGACCTCTCAAGATCTAGCAGCATCTCTATAGCAATTTTGAATGTATTTTAAAAAGGAAAATTATTAAAATTATTTTAAAAGCTACTGAAATCTTACACAGTCAATTGCAACACTCTACACTGTGTTCCTGCATTCCACATGAATCTACCGGTAGTCAGTACTTACCCCACATCACCCAGTTAAGAACAACGGTGATGAGATCCCATCACCACAAAAGCCTAGGAAAACTTTGGTTTTCTCCCTAAGTGGAACGAATATTACATAAGTAGTCTGCTAGACACCCTGCTTTTGACTGCTCAAGGCCACGTAAGTGAAAGTTAGCATCTGGATTTAAGCCAGCACTTCTAATGAACAGAGGTGCAATAGGTTTAGTGTGAAAGTACCGCTGAGTAACTAATTTTTTCACTTTTCCTCAATTCTTAGTTAATTTTAAGGAAAAAAAACCATACAAAATCGATCGTAGAGATAGTAGTGGAGTCCAGCTGAGAGAGTGGGGGTAATTCCCAACTTGAAAGTCAAGGCTGGTACTCTTTGTCAAGTGAAGGAAGAGAGAGAGAAACAAAACCGCTCTAATTAGGGATAGAAATTAATGACATTTGATTATGTGTATAAGCAGCTGTGCAAGAAATGGAGAACTTCAGCTTCTACCAGCATCTGAAGACAAGGAGGGGTCATAAGCACTTCACAAATGCTTTTTCCAACTTTTGAAAGGGGTTTTTTTTGCGCATTTTCTTTGTCTACTTTCCATATCAGAGCTGACTATTTCTCCTGTTCATTGCCATAAGCTACTTACAGTTAACAAAACTTAGTCTCAGGAAAATGTCAAATATAATGAAAAAGAAAGGGAAAAGTTATAAAACAGAGAAAGTTGGCAACGAGTTCTCCTATGGGTCACATTGTCGCAGGTTCGGCAAGTTCTTCTGTTTCATCCACTAAAAAACATGCTACCACCTCAGCTGCTTCTGCTGCTGCCATTGCTGCTCTGGTTTGTGTCACCAGGGTATTGTCCATAAAAAGAACACCTCCTAAAGCACCGCATAATGTCAATGCTGGTTGACAAGGTGGAAAAACAGCTCTACTGAAAACCACCAAAAATGAACCACTGGGAGTTTACCCCTTTTCTTTCTTTACCATGAAGCAGATTGTGAAAAAAAAATGGAGTATAATGACGTCGATGAAGAAAGAATAAACTATTTGTTAACATAATGTGATGTTCAAGGATAATTTTGAGAATATTAGAATATATGATGGATCCAAAACCTGAGTAGAGTCTAGTAAAGAAGGTTTTGAGGTCCTCTAATATGAACTCCAACACTGAGAACCCCAAAGAAAGAGGAAATGCCACTGATTTGTCTGTTAGATATAATCAGTACAATGGACTTTGTTCTAGCTCTTGGAAAGATATACTATAACTTACCAGAATAAAAACTAAGGTTATGATTAAACTAGGAGCTAGTGGGCAAGTGATAAAAAATAACAGAAGGCATGTCAGAAAGTTTAAAATATTTTTTGTTAAATTGCCTGTTGTTCCTGTAAGTTGACAGCAATTGGTTTACACCTAGAGCAAAATTAATTCTTAAAAGAATGGAAAAAATCACCTGTCAGCCAGACCCCTACACAAATATATCTGAGAATCTCCACAGAGATTCCAAAGGCACTTTGGATTATAACTATCATACTGAGGCATTAAAATGAGCCACGGTGAACATCAAGGTACTAATGACTGTGGGGAGAAAGTGATGAAATATTTCTGTTAAAGATGAGGGTAAATGGACCTTCCATCCATCACTTACTGATGTTTATGAATATATTCTTTAGTTGTAGAAATCTGCAAATCTGACGTATCTCAATATTCTTCACTGGTAACAGGAATCTGGGGAGTGGCTGAAGCCTGGGACAGTGTAAGATAAGAACTAAAGTACAAACTCATTTATAATTTATAAAAGTTAGAATATCAATTGTCTAACCATCTGACCAATGAGATCCCGGAACACCTTTCTGCATGGAAGTTGAGGAGAGGAGAAGAAAACTTAATACTTTTAAGGTGGAGCTTGATCATTTTCTGGAAGTGTGTATGCAATGTGGTTGTCTGAATAGCAGCAGAGTACATATGAGGATTCGCAAGTTTATCTCTAGCACTTGCAACATGTAGGATTATTTTTAAAGGACCAAAAAGTACCTATGGGAAATATTCTTAACACAGGCCTCTCAACATCATTTCATATCCACAACACAATGCTATTATTATATTTTTTTTTTAGTAAACTGGATTCTGTTCTAGAGATAATAAATAGTCTTTGGTTTTCTTTTACAGCGAATCCCTGAGGCAGAATTGCTAAGAATTAATCATTAGGCTGAATAAGGGTTTCTCCAAAAGTTACTGACCAAGTGATTATTATAATGCTGTTAACTGAGCCCGCTAGCGCTTTGGAGCTAACATATATGTCTCTATTTGGCTTTCGGGTCTAAACCAAGTATGGCAATACCAGGCAGTTTTCCATAACTGCTGTTTCAGACTGACAGGTACAACATTATCTGTTCTCTTTTTTCCCCGTATGTTTTCTGGTGGTGAAAAAAAGGTTTTATTCTCTAAATAACCAAATGCATCTTCTGACTTTCAAGAATATCAAAAAGTCTGTGAGGATCAGGATGAATCATTTGACACACACATATTTCAATGAATGTGTGGGTGGATGCCAGAATGTTTTACCCTTACTGCTGTTAACTTTCAGCCTACAAAATTATCAGGTATCAGAATTATGTCATTGATTCCACAGAATCTTCACTAACAAAATCTGCCTGGTGATGACTAAAGAATTCTTCTGAGATTTGGAAGATTTAAATTGAGCCCTGTGCTAGGATATAGGCTTCCTGTGTGGTCTCGTGCGTGTTACTAAGGTCATTCATATGTGATGCAGAAAATCCTATGCTTTCTCCTTTGTATGAGGGGATTTGTTCTCTCAGAACAGTTGTCTAGTCATCAGGGAATAAGGTTTGGTTTGGGAACAATCTTTTAACCCATCTTTACTGCTGAAGCAGTTCCACATGCAAGGAAGGATTACAGGATAACACAAGAATAGCCATACTTGTTCAGACCACAGCTTACTGCTTTAACTCCAACACTAAACAAAAGGGAGCATCTATGGAAGAGTACAAACAAGGCAGGCATCTACAATATTTCCCCAGTTGATACTCTCCCAGCCTTCAACAATTTTCAGCTTGGAAAATTCCCAAAGCCTGCTGGTATTTGTCTCCTAAGTAATCCTTAATGAATCTCTCTTCCAAATACTGATTAGTCCCCTCTTGACACAATATATTTTGTCATTCAAAATTTCCTAAAGCAAAGAATTTCACAGGTCTAACACAACTTCTTTGTTGTTTGGGGTTTTTCTTTGGTTTGTTGGGGGTTTTTTTGGGGGGTGGTTTTGTTGTTTTTTTTTTACTACTGCCCTAATTTGATGGTCCTGATTTCTTGTGCTGGAAAAGACAAATGATAGCTCACCACACTACTCATAATTTTGAAGACTTCTGTCCTGATTAAGTTGTCTTTATTTCCATGTTGAAAATTGCTAGCTTATGCAGCCATCCTCCGTGTGGAAGTCATTCCATTCTTTTGAATTCTTCTTCTCTAAAACTTTTCTGGTTCTAGTACATATTTTGTGAGGTCAGAGGACCGTAACTGTCCACAACATTTCTGGTGTCAGCAAACCATGGGTGTATTCAATGGTTTAATGCAGTTTTCTCTACATTACTTTTTCCTATTCTGGTAATTCCTAATGTTTGATTTTCTTTTTGACCATTGTTGAGCACTGCGCATAGCATGTGTCTCTATACTATGATTCCAATGCCTTGCTGCTAAATGGTAATGGTCATCTCAGAGTCCATCATATTATATATGAAGGTAAGACAATCTTCCCCATGTGCAACACTACACACAAATAAACCCAAGTTCTCATACATAGTTTATATATAAATAACTTACTCCAGAAATGAGAACCAGAAATAGTAACACAATCAGTGTCACATAGAAAAGAGATCAGATTCCTAATACCTACTCCACTAAATAATTAAATTTTTATATTACTTATTGATTGGAAATAAGAAGCATATCTCACCCTTCCTCACTTAATGCTATCACTAGGCTGTAGGCTCTTTCCCTCATCTCGAACATGCCTTCTTTCTCTTGCAGACCGCCATAAATATTTAATTGTTCAACTCGCTGTGGGACAGCTTCAGGCGGGAGGGACTGGCAACATATTATTCTACAGTATTTCACTGGCTGATGACTAAAGCCAGAAGGAAAGGAGGCAGAGAGAAATGGAAGGAAGCGGGGAGGGGGGGGGGGGGGGGGGGGGGGGGGGGGAAGGATGGAGAAGTGGGGAGAGAGAGAAAAGGAAGAGAAGGGAGAGGGAGAAGGAAGGAGAGAAGTTAACATTTGTTAGACAAAAGAGGGAACTGAATTCAAGTCTATAGCCCACATTAGTCTTTGTACTACTGAGTTATTAGATAAATTTTGGAACACCTGATTCCGCTATCTTTTGAAAGAAGATTGGCCTCACCTCAGACAAAAGCTGAAATGCTTGATTCCCAGGGAGAGTTCAGGACTGACCTGAGAAAAGTAACTGATCAGCATGCCTGACAGCCTTTCAGTTCCTGGAAAGGAGAGGAGTTCAACCTATGTCTTTCTCATCGTGATTTCCTCTTGGCATTTTACAGTTCCTTGGTCAGTACTCTAGCCTTTGCACAGCATATTATGACTAAAGCCTGACTTTCCTTGTGTTGTGCCAGGCCCGAGGGACTTTGGTTCCGATTTCCATGCAGTGGCAAAGCAAATGAGTTAGGATCTGCCAGGTGAGGCATTATGAGACCCAAGGTCCCCTTGTCACTGTAGTCTCTAAGGGTAACTGAAAATCAAATGGATTTAGGTTCAACAGAGTCTGAAGTCTGATCTTCAAAGTTATTAGACTCCTATTAAATAGAATTAAAATAGCTAATTATTTTTTAAGATCTTGGAGTAAATAATGTTTTTAACATGACACTTAAATTCCCAAATGAAGTAGATATTGAAACAAAGGATGAAGCCACAATAAGGTATTTTTAATGTATTGCTCCTTAAATGCTTCCACATTAGTTACTTCAGTTTCCCACATGTAAGGTTAGTATGGTAATGCTTTCATTCATGCTTCATTTCCATGTGGATTTTATGCTTTTTTGGGGATATGGGTTAGTTTATACTGTATGTACAGTACCTAGTGTAGCAGGGTCCTAATCACAGTTATGGGCTATAGTAACTTTGGCAACATAGCGACCACCTGTTTCATTTATATATGAGCCTTTTTAGTCATCACTATCTACTTTTATGATGTCTTTCTCTCTCACAGAGAGAAAAATCCTTTCAAAATGGTGGTATTTGTGGACACCACTGCTGGCATACTCACTTACAATATTTTCTTCCCTAAATGTGAAGAAGAAACCTGAGTAAAATCAGCAGTGCCTCAAAGTGCTTTGAAAATCCAGGCCTATGGGATTTATATGTGCATTTCCCATTGAAATAAAAAGGAAACAGTCAAATACCCTGTGCAACTCTGAAAACTGTTATCTTAAGATTTATGACAATGTCTAAAAAGCTAAAAAGGAAATTCTTTCCCCAGCAATAATATGTATTATTGATGTCCATATTTAGCTGTATTTTCATTCTTCACCAAAGAAGAAAACATCGGTAAGCCTACTGATTTTATTTTTTAGTATTCCTGGCACATATAGGATTGTTTTCATTAGTGGCAAAACTTTTGCTCAGCTAGGCAGTGTGCATTCTGTGCTAAGCTGTAATGCAAGCTAAAAGCTTTTCTTGGGTATGCAAAATAGTTTATTATTACTAACAGTTACACACAACCATCTTTAGTTAAAGAAATATGGCTGGATTTAAAGGGCACAAACCCTCCAAAGACCTAAAAATAATCAATTCTTTAGGGGGTTCTGGAGCTTTTAAGTATGTTTCTGCAGTACAGAAATCTGATGTGGATTATAAAAAGAAAACAGTGCCCTAATAGGTTACAGTATTATTTTACATCACAAAATTGTACAATTCAAAATGTACACTCCATAACACGGGGCCAAAATCTGCGCTTCTATGCCTCCCCATTGATTTTAACATTATTTAAATTGTTCAAAATGGAAAGAAAGCTATTGTAAAAATTTTTAGACTGTAACATACTTTACTGTAATGACATGTATAGTATTAGCATATTCTGTGAAACACAGCAGAGTTTTCACGTGGAGCAAGTCTACCTCTGGCTCCAAAGGTGTAGAGGCCTCCTGGCAGTGAACCAGGGCAGTTCTACTAAATGAAGCATTACTACATTTGAGCACCCCCACCAAATTAAAGATCACTATATTTTAGTGCAACATTTGAGCATATGGAATCTGAGGATCCAGAGTTTAATATCTAATATTTAACATTCACAAATCATTAGTCAGGCCTTAAAACCTCAGGGTTTAGGGGAAAAAAAATCATTTTCATGAGTTAAAATTTAGTTTAATCAGCTGTTCGCCTGTGCTGTGGTTTTTTCTTTTAGCTTTCTGGATCATAACAATATCATTACATTATGCTGTCCAGCTTTCTTCCATATGTATAAGGACTTGAAATTGGCTTTTTTTTAAATGAAAGTTTGTGATTCTCACTGAACTGTCTGATTTAGGAAGCTAGCTTTTGTGCAAAATTGTTAAGCATGGTTACACCTTTGCTAAGATGCTGACAGTTCAATTAAAGATAGTTACCTCAGTGGTGCCCCTTTTACAGTTTCCCAAGGAGGATGTGCTCAGGCCATATTGGCTACATACATTAGGGTTCCATCTCTTTTTAGTTACCCTGAGAACAGAACTGAATCCCGTCCAGTTTAGTTTTTCATAGAGCTGAGTCTAAAGGGTGATGTATTATCAAGTCTGCCACCAGTGTGGATGTCTGATATACTGTGATCTGTAGAAGTGCTAGAACTGGTAAAATATTTTTACAAAGGAAAAGAAGTTCACTATTTGCAAAGAGTTATACACAGATGCTTCAGGACTAGAGCTTTGTGCATGCAGGGAAGCAGAAACAATACAGAGGAATTAATGCTGTCCATTGAAGACACCTTCCAGAGAGCATTTCTATGGAGTCAGAGCCAAAGGTTTTTCAGATCGCTTCCAACAGCAGAGTCCTGACATTAAAGAGAAGGGAATTTTTGGCAAGGAGAACTGAACTAAATCAAAATGAAACTGTCATTTATAAAATATTTAATTGAAATATTTTGCATAACAATGCACTCACCTGCCAAAAGCTGAAACACTCTGATTTCATTGAAATATCATTTAGTTGAAAAATTAAAAGAGGTGTCAAGAATAAAGCACCCTGTTTTGGCACTTCTGAACTGAAAGTCTGGTTTTTCTTACACACATAGTGGAAGCAAAATAGAATGTTTCAAAATATCTTAATTTTTTTCCCAGAATTTTCATTTTAGAAATTCCAAAATGTAGATGGTTTTCTCCTAAATGGAATAGGAATAACTACTGAAATCTTCATTTTTCCACAGGCTGGATTTTCTATTTTATGTGTAGCATTCGAAGTGTTCCACCTTCTCAGAAAAGAATGACCATCTTTGGTCTACATCCTCATTGGACTGGTGTGCTTAGAAGCAATTAAAAACTCCTATTATTGAGCTGCAATTTCCAGTCTCCTAGAAGAATGAAAAAAACGGAGTGCCACATGAAGGCAGTAACACATCCGTGGTATGACTCTAAATTTCCAGCAAAGTCTTGACAACGCTTTCAAAAATGCTATCAATCACATAAGGTAGCCATAGGATCTGTGCTACGTTATATTAGATGACTGTCTTGTTGTTTGGCAGTCCCAAGCTCAGAGAATAAAAACAAACCAACCAACCAACCAACCGATAATGTCTTGAGCTATATTAAAAAAACAAGACAGACTCAGCAACCTGAAGAAAATCATTGTATATCCTCATGGTAGTCTTGCAGTTAGTTCTTGTGTGTCTTCAGCTTGCTGACATGATTAAAGGCAGGTAGTGTAAGGTGATGAAGGAAATATTTTTCTCAATGTACAAAGAAAATACTGATTACATATACATTTATTAAACCAGCTTGTTTGACCACACCTATGAGTTCCTGCTACTTACTACAAATGTAAAACACACGTAAGGAGAATAAAGACATGTAGATTTGTACACACTTCATGGTCGTACAGCTGATAAAAAGAGATTTGTGGTTCAACATAATTGCCACACATTTCTTAAAAATAAATGTAGATTATTCTACAAACATATTCTACAAATCTATAAATAATTGCAGGTTTTCCACCACACATCCCTTTCTAGGTAAGCTGTTAACTAACTGGAATAATGCTAGCATAAAAAGGCAAATGAATATTAAACAACCTTTTTTTGTTGTTGAAAATTTAAAAAGTATTTTTTTTTCCATTAGGCAGAGAGATTTTGGCAATATTTACTTATCCTAAGTTTCCTACTTCTATGGGGGCAGAGTAGGTACAGTGTGTTAGAACCCTTAGCATTTACGCTTCTAACTAAATTCATAGATGCTGGCAAGCTTTGCTCATTTGTCAGAATGCTCTTTGCTCTGCTTGGTTCACGGTAGCTGTGAAACTGGTCTCCAAAGCCTATGCACGCCACAGATATTTATGCATATAAAGGGATGGAAGCAAGAGAAAGCTTTCAAAGAGGGAGCTGGCTGTTCCCATCTGGAGCTCTAAATGAGGAGCTTTAGCCTCACTCCGCCCCACAGGGGACATGCACAGCAGTGCAATAAGGTTTCCTATACATCTTGTTAAGCCAGCATTAGATTGAAAAATGCCAGTTTTCATCCACACGCCACCATCTCCTGAGCCCTCAAGCTTGTCCTCAGGTCTCATAAAATACTTGCTTCCACCTGTTTCCACCAGTATCCTCTAGAGTTTACCATGAATTTAATTGCCTGCCAGTTTTTATGTCTGCTTAAACTACAAGACCTTTAAATAATTTATGTCCTAATTACTGTTCATCATTTTTTAACTAGAAGCCTCAATTCCGTTCACACAAAAGAAAATTCATGGGATTCGTTCTGAGGAAATACTTTCAAGGAGGCATATAAAAATAGCAAGTGTGATCATGGTTTTGAAAAATGAACTTAAACTTACTCTAATAAAATGTCATAAAAATATTAATCATCCCCTCCTGATATGGATCATAGTCATTTTAGCACAGATTCTATTAAATAAGTTCATAGTTCATGTGAAATGTAATACCTCAGATTTCTGGAACAGCTTATTTATTGATCATCTCATTCAGGGCTACTATTCTGCTTGCAATTTATATTCCTTTCTCCCAAGCAGCAGGATTAAACCCAACTGATGTTTCAATCAATCTCAACTAACACAACCTCGGGCTATCAAATTCATCTACGATAATTCGGAGCAGAAGCCTGCAATGCCTCTGGGCCACAGTTCAGAATTAAACTTCTCTTTTTTGAAAGGGAGAGTGATTTTTTTTTCAGGACTACAGAATTTTCAGGTACAAGCAAGTAATGCTTAAAGTTGCTCTATGATTTGTGGCAGGGCATCTTAGGGAGAGGGGAAATCGTTCTAATGGAGTGTTATAAGTTTCTTGAGTTCAACAAGTTAATAGAAGACACATGTCTGGAATGATTTTGCTGTTAGCATTTTGTCTGAGAAATATACACAAAGGAAAAACAGAAGATGAAATTATAGGACAAAGGTAGACTAAAGGCTTTTGAAGTTTTACTGTTGCTACCAGGAATAGCTGTAACTCTTTTACAGGTTTATGGTATTTCTGTTAAGCATATCCTGGCCAATACTTTAAAAATCTGATTGTGTATCCATGCATGATCGCTTCTCTGCTTTTGCCCAACTGAGCCTATTTAACAGAGTAGGGGCCAAAATTCCAATGGTCTATTCATCCAGAAGCTCCAAAAATGAATTCCTTGTGAATTTGAAATATACATGATTTTGTAGACAGAATTAGGAGTTACAGGAGACATTGGTTATTAAAAGGTTTACTTAAGAAAATAAAACTCATAGATGTTGACCACTGTAGAAAACAAGAACAAAAATAGTATGACTGCTCAGACTTATTTTTGTATAACTTTACTTAAATCAGTAGTGCAACATTTATGAGTAAATTTGTCAATATATGGATGTTCAACCTCTGGCTGTGGGCCGGATCTGACTCACCAATGTAATTCAATGCCTGCTCTCCAATTCCCTCTTCCCAGGAAGCCCTTCAGGCACAATCTGTCATACAACCTATCTGACCTTCAGGGTCCTGAAGTGCCACATCCATGACCAGAAGAGGTGCTTACAGCATCATCGGATGAGAACATTTTCACACATGCCTTCATGAAAACAATGCTGTGTTTGCTATGGTGCGTCCCAGTATATGTGCATTGCATTCTGGTGCCTGTCTGCATTTGATCGCAAAACAGATACCCTTGTAGTCACGTCACTGGGGGAAGGAGAATATATGGCTCTGCATTATTTTCAGAACAGACTATTGGCATTTCCCTTTACTCAAAAGATCGGGTAGTGCTGGAACAGTTGGGAAAACAGACAAAAATCTTCAGGTGAATCCACTCAGTTGTGATCATAAGTTATACAGGAGATGAAAAGTTTTCCATCTAATTTTCCATACACCTTTTGGAGTAAAGGTGTTACACACACACAAAAAAAAAAACAACCCAGAGCCCAGTACATTCAATGACTGCATATTTAGATTACAGAAGTAATTTCTCAGTTGCCCACATTTATCTTGTTTTACTTGAATACCTCATCACATCTGAGCTTTGGCTAGCCTAGACTCAGGAAGTGTGGTTAAATTTTTCATCTAATACTGAAAAAGGTGGCAAAGATTTCCAAGCCAATTTTCTTCCCCAGCTTTCTCCAAAGGCGTAGCAGATATTCTGCTTTTTCCCTTCAGGAGAGGCAACATATGGAAATAATACAGGGCAGATCTCACTCCAAGCCACTTTTACACTCTTCGAAACCTGACTGTTCAGGCAGTAAAAGTATTTCTTGACACAACTGCTCTCAGCTACTATGTTCTTGTTAAAGCAGTCAGTTGTTCTCAGCCCAGATGGAATAAATATAGTGACCCACATACTCTTTGGCCTGACAGATCGATCTCTCTCCGTATCCCCAGTCAAGGCATATCATGCCTCTATTGGTGTCTGTCAAGAAACCAGCATACAGCCACCGATGGCAGCTTAATACACTGCAAATTCTTGGCACTGGGTGACACTGAAGTCTTTTAAAGATAGCTTAATGCTTTCCACCTGTTTCCAGAAAAATATACGTGTGTCAAAGGTATAATCAGAATTCTTTCACATCTTCTGCCCAATCTTGGAAGTATCATGCCTGCAGAAGAATATTTTGCATGATTTCAAACACACAGTGGGATTACTGGGGCACTCCTTAAAGCTGAATAAAGAATTTCATACTTTGTTCAGGTATGCTGTTCTGATCTTTTATCATTAAAATTAAAAGGAAAGACTTTTATTGTCAAATTGCTTCAAATACAAGACTTTTGCTTTCACCATATCTCTGGTTTAAAATCAGATAGTTGTATTCATTACTGAAAGTACTGATGTGAATTCATAAAGGGAAAGTGACTATATGCAATCTGTTTAGCAATGCTAATACTGCTTTGCCAAATGTTTCATCCCAATAATTTTTGTATCAATAAGGGAAGTTCAGAGGATGTTGCTGTAATAAATTATTTTTCCTGAGAGGGATTAGAGTCCTCTGATGGTGCCCCATGTGTTGTAATAACCGTGGGCTACAACAGTTTCATCATGCTGTGGTATCCTTTGTTGATTTATTGCTTAGCTAATGGTCTTTAGAGGGGAGACTTGCTAATAATTTTAATTCACTCCACATAGAGTTCAACACGGATAGCGTTATGTGTACCATCACATTGTGAACTTCTAACAAAAGAAGCCCAAAAGACTGCCTGAGCAGCAGGCCTCATTCACAAGGAATTAATCAATATCTAAAGGTAAGGATCCTGTTCAGACAGAGGGACATCCATTGGAATACATGACTTGTGTCTATTAAAGAGACAGAGACTTTAAAAATCATTTAGTGTTTTTTACAGGACACAAGATTGCACACCATTTCTTACACAGCAACAGCATCAAAAATCCAACTAACTAGTTTAAAAGGTAGAACTCTCTGTTGATTATAACCTTAAAAAGATGTGGTATATGATAGAAAAAAATCAGTTACTTACTTTGTGGTGCATACTAAATCTTTTTTTTTAACAGAACTGTTCATGGAATACGAGCTGCAGAATCCCGATTTCTGTGAATATAAAAAAAAACCCAAATAAGTATGTCCTTAATATTTATATTAAAAATACTATTGTGCCTTGAAAAAAAATCAGTTAATTTGTGCAACACATCCATGGAAGATATAAGGGGGTTTTAATTTCCCTTTAGGTGAGTTGTTTAATCACTGACTGAAAATTAGACCATCCACTATGAAAAGAACTCCACACATTTTGTAGGAGCTAATTTGTCATTCAGGTTTGCAGGTGGAACTCTGTTTAACTTTTCAATGCCAGAATAAAGAATACTGAAAAGAAGTTAATGTGAATTCTCATTAAAGATAGTAGATTGTTGACACCATTGGTCTGCTTCTGTCCAGAAATTTCCTTCTCTGAAAGTCTACTTTCTTTGATGAGAGACTCGTCTCTCTAACAAGTCAACTAGCAAGTAAGCAATTTGTGCACTTGCTTATTTGGTGTAGATGATTGCCTTAAAGGAACAGGGCCAAAACCGTTAGTAGTCATCTCTGTTTCATAACTTCTATCTTGTTAAAACTCTATTTTTTTATTTATGTCTTTGTGGGGCTCTAACGTAAAGTGTTTGGAAAGGTAAAGGAACAGAATCCATAACCATAGCTAGTTAGAACAGAATCATAGAATCATTAAGGCTGGACAAGACCTTTAAGATCATCAAGTCCAACTGTAAACCTAACACTGCCAAGTCTACCACTAAATCATGTCCCTAAGTGCCACATCCACACGTCTTTTAAATACCTCCAGGGATGGTGACTCAGCCACTTCCCTGGGCAGCCTTTTCCAGTGCTTGACAACCCTTTCAGTAAATAAATTTTTCTTTATATCCAATCTAGACCTCCCCTGGTGCAACCTGAGGCCATTTCATCTCATCCTATCACTTGCTACCTGGGAGAAGAGACCGACACCCACCCTGCTACAACCTCCTTTCAGGTAGTTGTAGAGAGGGATAAGGTCTCCCCTCAGCCTCCTTTTCTCCAGGCTAAACAGCCCCAGTTCCCTCAGCCGCTCCTCATAAAACTTGTACTCTAGACCCTTCACTAGCTTCGTTGCTTTTCTTCAGACATGCTCCAGCACCTCAATGTCTTTCTTGTAGTGACGGGCCCAAAACCGAACACAGTATTTGAGGTGCAACCTCACCGGGGCCGAGTACAGGGCGACGATCACTTCCCTAGTCTTGCTGGCCACACTATTTCTGATCCAAGCCAGGCTGTTATTGGCCTTCTTGGCTACCTGGGCACACTGCTGGCTCATGTTCAGCCAACTGTTGACCAACACCCCCAGGTCCTTTTCTGCCAAGCAGCTTTCCAGCCGCTCTTCCCCAAGCGTGTAGCGCTGCATGGGGTTGTTGTGACGCAAGTGCAGGACCCGGCACTTGGCCTTGTTGAACCTCACACAGTTGGCTTCGGCCCATCGATCCAGCCTGTCCAGATCCTTCTGTAGAGCCTTCCTACCCTCAAGCAGATCAACCCTCCCTCCCAACTTGGTGTTGTCTGCAAGCTTACTGAGGGTGCACTCGATCCCCTCATCCAGATCACTGATAAAGATATTAAACAGAACTGGCCCCAGTGCTGAGCCCTGGGGAACACCACTTGTGACCGGCTGCCAACCGGATTTAACTCCATTCACCACAACTCTTTGGGCCCGGCCATCCAGACAGTTTTTTACCCAGCGAAGAGTACGCCTGTCCAAGCCATAAGCAGCCAGATTCTCCAGGAGAACACTGTGGGAAATAGTGTCACAGGCTTTACTAAAGTCCAGGCAAACAACATCCACTTTCCCTTATCCACTAAGCGGGTCACCTTGTCATAGAAGGAGATCAGGTTAGTCAAGCAGGACCTGCCTTTTAGTTTGGTAGTGTAAAACAGCAGTGGAGCCTTTCCATCTACCGAATTTTAGCGCCTAAGGCTTATATAAATCTTCTCTCCTTGCCCTCTTCACCTCTGTCATGCACCGGATACCCAAAATTGCTATGCTATGTGTGAAGTTCATGGGTCAAATATATCCATGCTCTGAATACTCTCTGCTCACGATACAGAAAAATTATTCTAGGAGTTTTGTCAAACAAGATTATGCAAGTATACAAATGGAACTGGCAGCTATTTATGGCCATGATGTTTCAAAAGTACAAGAGATCAGAATGGTACTAGCCCATAGTCAATAGTAGCAGACTTCAAGGGCTCACCCAAAATAAAATAAAAAACATTGAGACTGTCTTTGTACACGTCATCAACTCCATTAATAAATGGCAGTTTGCCACATGTGTTGGAAACTTCTTCGTGATATATTTCTACTTGTGTTCTCAAAATTGCAGGTTTTGGTAATTGCAAAGGTAATGGAAATCCCAAACTGTCCAACATATGTCTTTTACTAAATTGTCCCAGTGTGAAGAGAGAATATACTTTTAAAACCTTGTTAAAATTTCACCTGGAATGTCACAGGCATCCCACTGCACCCTTAGCACTTCACATGCTTCAGCTGAATGTCGAAGAACAAGAACACACTTTCTTACAATTTTCATGGTTTCATAACAGATGCAGTGTGACTGAAAAGTAACAAAGAATGAAACAGCAAAATTCAGCTGTCTTTTGTGTACACAATAGCAACTTAGTATGGTAAGTGCTAGTACAGCACAGATCCTAGTAGCTTCCTCTGGGTGTGTCCTAGTTTGTGCCCTAAATGTGAAAGTATCTGGCAAACTTAGATTTGTGGTTTTATTTTTAAAACCAGTCTTTCACTACTCGGGAATAAATTCTTAGAAGTCATCAAGATTTCAGTGACCCAACTGTTATGAGAAACCACTAATAATCACGATGTTGCCACATAGAAAGGGGGAAAATACATATAGAGTTGTAATGGTATAGATTTAAGTTTCAAGTTATCAAAAAGTTAATTTTGGTGATGTGCCTGAATTGTTTTTCTTTGTCACTCAAACAGACCTAGTGAATTTGCAGACTTGTTTTGCTCACTGATACAGAAAGAATATTTTCCCTTTACACAGATGAAACCAAGTGAAGCAAAGGACAAGAAGTGGAACATTTTATTACTTGAAAGGTATTTCATAATTTTCTGAAACATTTCAATTTAATCAAACCCACCTAATGTTATTGGTAGCCCAATCCAGTGTTGATTTAATCAAACTGATACACAGCAGTTGAAATCAGGGCCTGGTTCAACTAGTTCCTCAACGATAATTTATTTTCCTTGAAGGTGGACATATTAGTTTCACGCACTTTGACACTTCTGATAATGAAAACATCAATAGCTTGGAGCAGTTGTAATGAACATATGAATAAAAGCCACAGGATCAGCCTTTTTGTCTATTACCAGTACTTGGGGAGACTGGGCCACTTCTGAGTGGGACACAGGAATCTGATGCCAATGCAGTTATGCACCTGGGATGGAATGACCCCATGTAACCCAGGCTGGACATCGCTGGCTAGAAAGGACCTTTGCACAATGAGAGATGGGGGTCCTGGTGGGCGAGCAGAATGTGAGTCGGCAACGTGCTCATCCAGCAAAACAGGCCAATGACGCTGGCCTGTGTTAGCAAGAGTGTAGCCAGAAAGTTGAGGGAAGGGATTTTCCCCCTCTATTCAGCATTTGTGAGATGGCATCTGGAGTAGTGTCTAATTTTGGATTTCCCAGTATGAGGAAGACATTGACATACTTGAGCAAGCTTAGTGGAGAGACACCTATACGGTCAGGGGGCTAAAACATGTTACGTACCAGGAGGTGGATGTATTCAGAGAAATGGGTTTGGGAGAAGGCTAAGGGTGGATCTTACTGCTGTCTTCAACTGCTTATTGGGAGGACAGAGTCAAAGTCTTAGGGGTGTACGCTTGTGGAACTAGAGGCAATGGGAAAAGCTGTAAGAATGAAAATTGCCATCACATATTAGGAAACTTATTTTCACCAGAGAAGTAGTTAAATATCAGAAGAGGTTGCTCAGAGAGGCTGTGAAATCTCTGTCCTCGGACATACTCATAACTTAACTGGACAAGCTCCTCAGCAACCGGAACCACATCTAAACTGACCCTGTTTTGAAGGCAGTGGGGTCGCACCCAATGATCTCCAAAACTCCCTTCCAGTTTGTATTATTCTATGATTCTATGATTGCATTGCATTACATCCCTAGTTCGATGTCTGGTTCTACTGCGGATATATGATATGACCATCAGCTTTATTTCAATCATTGTTTTCACATAAACTGTGAAGAACACTACTTTTTCTGTCAGTTTTGTCTCACATTGTGCATGTTTTTGAACAGATTTCTCTGACTTTAAATTTGGGGATTACCAACTAGAACAGGGCTGAAATAATGATTTAAGCTTTTCTATGCTTCTCAAAATTTAATTTGGAGCCAACAAGAACTATCGAGATGAAAGGATAATAAGAAATTACTGATCCATTCTTATAAATAATAAATTCTTATCCGTTCCCTTTGGCCAGGTATCTATGACATATGTAACTTATTTCCTTTTTTGTTTTAATATTTGTTTTGAAATAACCATGACCAACGCGTTATGAAAATCATGCACCTGCTTCTTAAATTCCTATTACTGTACTACATATTCAAATGTTAAACTTAAACCCTAGATCAAGTGATTTATTCACTATATCCTCTGACGTGCAAAGATGTATTACATATATGTAATGAATAAGTAAGAGCTACCTAATAAATGTAGTTAAGATCTATTAAATGTCATTAACAGTTACTGTAGAAAAACCAGTGTAACCCAGTAAACAGCATATAAACTGAAGAGATGGCACAGGTTCTATTGTGGTCTCTGTCATATTTTCCTGTGTAACCTTTTTATGCTAACTACTCCCATGCCAATGTGATTTCCTAGTAAATTTTAGCCCTCTCTCCAAAATTTTTTGCAATCTATTAATTATGTGTTACCCAAATAAGAGTAGGTATATGGTATCAGAATTTATACAAAATTTGAAGATTATGTCAATCTGCAACAACATATCACACCCAAACAGCACAAGAGGATGCCTCCCTTCTCAGCTCATTCTTTCTTTTGTTTGGAAAAAAACCCCTATTAGGAAATACGTATTCATTTTAGTGTACCTAGAAAGTGAAAAAAATAGATTCAGTGAGGAAGAAGTAAGACAATATGTGAAAGGAGCAACCGATTGAGGACAGTTCCTCTAGAAAGATACAGAAGCAATGGGTAATTTACAATTAATAATATCAACTGAGTTTAGCCTCTTCATCTTCGTGGAATATTTTTAGGCAGGTTGTGATATTCTAAAAATGCTTCCTTACTTACCTGATCTAAAGTTCACTGAAGTCAACGGAAAGATTTCTATTAACAGGGACACCATGACCAATTTGGGAGGTAGTTTTGGCTCTATGGATTGGACTCAAGGAAATCTCTGCAAATAATAGAATTTATAAAAAAGGATGGAAGGGTTATCTTCTAAGGATCATTTATCACTGCTGTGTCCGTGCATAGCAAGTCAAAATAAATACTACTAATTTCTACTAATATACAGCATTCTTTCTTGGAGATGAGTGGTTTATGCTGCATGTCATGTTGTATTCTATGCTAGCTATACTATCTCTGTTTTTTATTGTGGCACAAATGCTCCCTTGTAAAATTTTAAACTTTGGTTTCTACTAAATCATGTTAAGCCTGAAAGATCTTGTGCCAATAAAGCTCAGTTCTGTAAAGCTGCTACAAAAGGGATATGAGCTTGGTTAAATGCATTCATTTAAAGACCAGAGAGGACATTTACATGAAGAGTTCTTACACTGTTATCGTTATTTCCATTCTCATTTGGATCTCTATTATATGATGGACTGCCCAGTAAAGCTGTAAGAGTGTTCATTCCTTTCATGATCATATGCTCATCTTGACTGTTTCTTCAGTCTGAAATACAACTTTCAGAAAGATGCTTTAGGTGAGAGCGCTCAGTACTACCAGAAGTAGAAGTGATCTTCAGGAATCAGTGATATGAACATGAAGGTCAGCTCTCCGTTCTTCAAGTTTGGGCAAACCATGTCCTCAGGCAGTGAGACCCTCAGATCCAGCCAGCACGGGACCCCTCCTTGCGGCAGTCAGCTGGATCCCACTTCATTTTGCTGCTGACGGCTCCTTATGGACCGCTATTCTAAAGTGTGTCAGGGCACAGGATCAAACACCAGCATAAAATTGTTTGTAGTGTTTAATTGCTAGGACTGTCCCTGACACAGCTTTGTTCGAGTGCCAGCCAGCATCCTCAAAATGCTTGGGCATGATATGAGACACAGGATTGCGCAGGGATAATTCTCATCAGGCAGAATGAGCCAAGGCCACCTCTAAAGGAAGGAACAAAATCTAACCTCATAGATGTGAATCCTGCTGTGCCAGAGAAAGGTTCTTTGTCTATTTTGCTTGCCTTGACAAAGCCAAAAGAAGGAGGGCTTCCTTTTTTATGAATTCTCCAGAGGCAATGTCTTTATTTTTGTGAGATCTTCTCATCTGCTAAATAATGCTTTGACACAGCAATTTCAGTATAAATGAAAATAATAATTTTGTGCGCCTTTACTAATGAAGTAAAATGCTAATTTTACAAGTCAGTTATAAATGAATATTGCTTTAAAATTTTCAAATGAAATATTCATCAGAATTCAACATTCTAGTAAAATTAGAACAGTACTATTGACTAGCCACAATTGAACACTAATTGCTTGTCACATTGTGATGAATGCTTTTCGTTATATACATAATTATATGTATATAATATGCTGTAGTACTACCGTTCTGTAATGAAGAGTCTGATTTTCCGGGGTAATACATTTATAACTTAACAGTATGAAAAAGCAATGTATTGATTATTTTAAATTCGCAGCAGAATTCTCCCTTGTGACTAATTGTGTATTCTGATGTTCTTCCAGTCTTACATCCCTCTGCAGAGCTCCTATGAATCTTTAATCACCTTCTAACTCAGTTATGCCAGAATCACTTTTCATCATCATATCCACTCAGCTGAATTCCAATAATCTCCACCAAACAGTGTATCAAAATATATTTCTGAGACTGATTGCTTCACAAGTTATGAGCTATAATACAAGAACATTAAGTTTCATTACCCCCCACACTCTTCTTAAGTGGTTTTCAAACAATATTTCCTCTGACTGTTTCAAATGCTTGGGCGTATAGCAAGGTGGGTAAATAAAAGCCCTTTCAATATCAAAACAGATCCTTTGGAAAAATTCTTTCCATGAAACTGATAATTTTTAAAAAGTTCTTTCATTGTAGAAGTATTTGACTAAAATAGTAAAGAGAGAGGTTTCTATACATAACATGATTTTTTTTTTTTCCTCTTTGATCAGCATTATCTTTTGCTGGTCATAACCTTTCATTTATTATTTGGTTATGCAGCTTTTTCTGTATTTATATTTTATGTCAATGCATCATGTCCATAAACATTCTTTTCTGTTTTCAGATAAACTTCATTGTTGTTTTCTTCACTGTTGCATTGGTTGTTCCTTCTTCACGATGGAGAGAAGTGCAAGAGCAATGCAATTTTAGTTTCTGTTTGCTATATCTTTGAAACCAATAATTTTTAAAATGAAAATTTTCATTTTCATAATGCTATACTGATTTCTTACATCCCATATGGGAAATGAAAGTATTTAAATTTTAAAAAATCCAGCTTTTTTGCAATTATTTTGAATATTTTATAATGTATTTATTATAATGTCTATGTTTTATAATATATATTTATACTAGTGCTAGAAAACAAACCATATTAAGTTATATAAAATAGATATTGTATATGTTGTGTATTTTATAGAAAAAATGTATATATAGATAACTAGCCCCGATGATTATTCCTCTCTCACCATGTTAAATCTGCCTAAATGTCTCATTTCTCACTTTCATTGCCACAACTTGACCTTTGATTATAAGACAACATGTGGTAGTTACACTCACAAGTAAAAATTTATTATCAGCTCTTGGCACTATTTTTGGAAATGGCAAAGCTGAGAAAATGCAGCATAACTCTTTACCGAGTGATATAATACAGTTGGTGGAACCCTCATTCTGAGAGGCGTCAGGAAAAACAAGTCGAGAGGAGAACATCAAAGGAAAAACAAACCATCAACAAACCCATAACTTCATTCAGGCTAGACTGCGTAAGGTGAGACAGTACACAACTTCAGTGAACCCAGGAGAATTACTCCCGAGTTCATGGTCCCCCTTTACCGTAAAGGCAAGCCACCTGCTACCCATCTCCTGGTGGCAAGTAGTGTATTCCTTCCACACCGGCTCATTGCAGTTGACCAGCATGGGGTATGGGAGCAGTTGGCCCCCGTTCCTCCTCTCTGTGCCGCAAACTAGACCATGTATACATCAACATGTGTACATAATGCAAGCAATAGAGCAAAACTTGTAGGCAGAAAGTGAAGTAGACTGAGTATTCATATTGCAAGGTAGCCTGCTCTCGTAAATAGATTAAAATCCCCATTTACCCTTTTTTTCTTCCCCTTTAGCTCCTTTTTTCTCGGTTGTCTACAGAAACGGCCGATTAAAGATATTCTCTGTATCAAGAACACACAAAAGTAACACACTACTATCCACTGAATTATGCCATACATGAGATTAAAACCAGAAACAAATCCCAACATTTCTTCAACTTCGACATTTCCTGAGACATTTTTATTAGAGCTACAGCTAATAAACAATTTTTTCGATATGGGGCACTGGACCCTGAAAGCATGGTCTGACCAGATGGGTACAAGCACAGAGACAAATAAATAATTCAAGATAAATGAGGCTTCACGGCCCCTGCAGGAAATGAGTGACAGATCTCATGCTCAGAGCATTAACATGACATAAATTCAAAAGGCTTGAAATTTATGTGGGCCGTTAACACTGCACACATGTGCACAAACACATGCAATTTCTTAATCAGTCCTGGCTCTGTTTTCATGTACCAGCCCCAGGTCAGAAAGGGTGAATGCTTCCAATCAATATCCAGTTGTTAGAGTAACAGCCATGTCCGTTCTGGATGGCTGAGTGGGTGAAAACATGTTTGTTCTACTTAATGTGACACAGTCCCGTCAAATTAACAACCACGACGGCAGAAGCAGGCTTGCTTAATGGGCTGAAGTCTGTTCCACAGAGAATTTATTATCAACACTCAACCAATAGATCTGAAACCTCATTACTAAAGGTTTATTTGCAGATAATAACTAAAGGCACACTTTATGTACATAGGCGTTGTCTGATTTTAAAGATACAGCATGCTACGCTACTTAGTAAACAGATTGTCTTTAAATTGACATAACCTCAAGATAACATCTGTATGTTATGTGAGTAGTAGATTTATTTAGCCAAGCCCCTGTTTGGTTGAACTACAATAGGTACTAACCCCGTAAATGCAAAGAATTTCTTTTTCCTGCTGTGTGTCAATGGTAACTGTAGAGCATATGCAAGAAAGCTGACCCCCAACATGCGAGCCCTAATCAAGGTCTAAACCACAAATTTCAGCTCCCCTGTGTATTGCCAGAATGGAGTAACTGAGAGTGGTTAAAAGTCAGCTTCAGTCTGGACCGGCTCTTTGCCACAGACATCCAGAACTCCTTGCCACGCAGCAGTAAAATTCTGATAATCGGGTTACCAGATTCTCTTCCTTTTTCCATTCCTGTGAGAATGATGTCTAGTGGTAATAGATAGCAGAGTCAATCAGAATCATTCAGAAAAACTCCTTTTAACCAGATATGGCTGGAATTTGTCTTACTTGATAGCGCCTGATGCTCAGCTATGAAAGAATAAACTTTATTTAGCTTCTCAATTAATCTACTTGTACATAGGAAAGGATTTTTCTTTACCTGACTGCTAAGCGGTGGATAGAAAATTTTGGATAGGAATTTCACACTTACTCAGTATTACAGAGTCTATATTGTATGAAAAATATTTTTACTGGTAGTTGGCATAGGATTAATAGTTTTCTGTTTCCCAAAATAAGTATTCTTTTTCGTATGGAAAGCAGTGTGCTGTTGAAATGGCGGTGTAGCAGACAAAACTCCAGCTGGGTTGATAGGAGGACCTTGCAATGCTAAAGAAGCCCGTGCCCGTGATCTTAGCGCAGTCGCGGTGCTGGCTGTGCAGTGCCAGCAGCGCTGAATTCTGCTGCCATAGGATGCAAGGATGCGGCCCAGATACTTCTGCTATGCAAAAGAGAGAGGAAGAAGAAGGACAGAGCTGCAGAGTCGGGTTTACCTTTCCTATAGGAGTGGAAAGGTGAAGATGGCAACTGATGTTTGTGGAAGAATCTTTTTCTTCCCAACTGATGTTTGTGGAAGAATCTTTTTCTTCCCAAAGGGGTACAACGGCCAGCCTGGCTTTCTAGAGCTCTCAGCATTTTGCTCTCCTCAGCTATCTGCTGCCACAGCCAAACGTTCACTTTGCCTTCACGTAGAACTAGCCCTGAGCATTCCCTTGTGCAAAGGACAATTTTACATAGTTCATAGCCTTGACCATTCCTGGTTGATTTCCACTGGGAAATCAAAATTCAGCAGATTTCAAGATTAATTCCCTGCCACATTTCAAAAACCATACTGTTAACTACAGAAAGGCTTAGAAATTCATATGGGAAATCTTAATATTAGTGTACCTCCACCTGACATTGCTCTCAGTTGTTCTCATTTTTGCTTCTAAAAATTGTAGATTAAATTAGTAATCCAATACTAAAAAATCAACCAAAATGAAAGTTTAATGGAATAATTAGTTTACGAGAAGATCTAATAAAGGAAAATGTTAGGCTCACATATTAAATGCTCCTAAAGTAGGTTTAAAGGAAGTGTTCCATCAAAATTAGTCAATAGAAAACCATCGAAATTGTTCCATAACTGAAAATTTTATTTTCAGTTATTTTTATTGTTATTATTCTACCAAAAAGGTCTGCTTTCTACAGAGAGCTCAGAATTTTAACTGAAAAAAAACCTTAGATGCTTGAAAACCGAAATATTTTGGCTGCAAGCTGAACATCCTTTGATTAGGAGATGCTGCCACCTAAGAATTATAGGATTTGGAGTGCAGGTGTTTGTTTTGTGCGGTACTGAGGAGGATGAGACAGAAAGACACAGATCACAGTCACTTAGTGGTCTCTGTACTTAACTAGGAAGAGCAGAGATATGACCAAAGGGCCTGTAAGTGGTCTATGGTTATTCCAATTTCTTTCTGCATTGGAACGAAACTGCTAAAATATTGCAGTTCCGCAATGTATGCTAAACCAGGTATGGTTTTGAAATCTCAAAAAATTTAGTGAAGGAAAACTAACATGTGGGAAGGTTTAACCCACCTATGTCCCACTAATATAGTTTGTGTTTCCATCATGTAATTTGTTTAAAATACCATTTTCTATAATAAAACAAATTAATCAGTCAACCAGTCAAATTAATCAATCAAAGATTTGGAAGAATCTTGAATTCACCCCTAACAATAGCTAATGAAGAACAGCAAACAAAGCTTTATTTCTTAAATAAAGATAATTATTCTAACACTTGGCAGAACTCTCTAAGGATTTTTCCTTAAATTTTTGCTGTTAAAAGTTCTTATACCTCCTAAATCCCAATTTAATTATCTCTCTGCTTGCCAGACCTTGAAAGACATACTTGAGTCTGTTTTATTCAATTTATATTTGCCTTTGAGTTTTTCAGCAACAGTCCCCCGCTACCTGTCTGCTGGGGAGCTATCAATATTGCCCATTGCATTCAAAGAAAAGTCAGACAGGAAAAAAAGAAAAAGAAAGGAAAAAAACCCCTTAATCTCTCCGATTTGAGACTTGCTGCGTGAACATATGGTGGTGGGCACAGTTCATGTCTGCATTTTCGAGTTAGCTTTCATCGTTGAAGTGTAATCCACATCCAACAATTTGCAGCTTTGTATGTCTTATGCTAATTTTCCAGTTCCTCGGGAACTCTTCTAAGTGAATTTAAGATTTAGGAAGGTGAACACGGAAAAACTTAACAGACTTGGGGCAAAATCCTGGCCTTGTGAACTCAGATTTTGTTACTGACTTAGGCAGAAACGGAATCTCATCCATCTGGTCTGCCATTTTCTCTTGTTGTGGCCTCAGCTGCGTCCCTTGCCAGGCATCATAGCAACAACAGCCTGTGATCAGAAACAGTTGAATTAAACGGAGAGCTTCAAATAGTTTAGCCAACAGGTAAAAAATAACACCTTGGCATTTCATCACGAAAATGAATGATGAAGCTCAAAGTGTTACGAAATGGGCTGGGAGGGTGTCTGTTTTGGAAGCTAGGGAGCAAAAATGCTTGTTATTCTGTGACATGTGTCAGTCAAAAAGCAGGACTTTTTTTTAAAGAGATGACAGATTCTTGGATACCTCTGTCTGGTAATAAAATCCTCTAAATCTATCAGCGCCAACAACTCAGCTGGAAACAAGATGGAATCATATCACCTTCTCCTTAAAAAGAAGGCATATGGAAAAGTAAGAAAAGTGTTTGTCGGGTAAGACAATAAACAGCATAAAATTCATGTGCATGAATAGTCAGTAAATTTTCATCTTTTCCTTTTGATCTTAGTAAAATATTTTCTTATTAGATGTCTAAACTGATATATTCATTCTAAAATTGTCTGCATTATGAAGAGTTTTGCCAGCAGGTCAAAGGAGGTGATTCTTCCCCTCAGCTCAGCACTGATGAGACACAACCGGAGAGCTGGGTCCAATTCTGAGCTCCCCCGTACAACGGAGATGTGGACATAACTGGAGGAAGTCCAGTGAAGGGCCACAAACATGACTGAGGGATTGAATCATCTGTCACGTGAGGAAAGCTGAGAGAGCTGGGGTTGTCTAGGCTGGGGAAGGTTCTTGGGGGATCTTATCAATATATGTAAGTGCTGAGTGGTAGGGAGGGGAGAAAGAAGATGGAGCCAGATGCCTCTCTGTAGAGCCTAGTAACAAGAGAAGAGGCAATGGAAAGAAATAAAAATACAGGAAATGCTATTTAAACTTAAGGAAAAAACTGTTTACTGTGAGGGTGGTCAAACACTGGAACAGGTTGCTCAAGAAGGTTGTGGAACCTCCATCACTGGAGATACTCAAAATCCAACTGAACAAGTTCCTGCTGTAAAGAGAGTTGGGTTAGATGATTTCTAGCGGTCCCTTCCACACTTAGCCATTCTGTGACTTTGTGATTTTGTAGCGTAAGCGTTTACAACCACCTTTCTGTATAGCTGCTATTGCAGGAAGGAGGCCCTGGCTAGACACAGACTGCACCGTGCTCAGTCCAGGTCCTGAATTTAGATGATCCCGGGTTCAGAATCTCCTGTCACATGGAAGAAGTTGTCTGCTGCCTAAACTAGATGGAGACACAGAAACTCCTGCTGTGCAGAGGATGTTGAAGCAGCACAAAAGAAAGCTGGATTAAGTAAAATGGGCAGGGGTTATTTGTTGAGGAGTATCACTGATGCATTTCTGAAAGTATCCACCCGGCTAGAAGACCTAGGAAGCACATTAAACTAATTTAATTTAATTTTAATACAGAAAAAGAACTGCCACTGATTCTTATTTACAATGTATCGGGCTAGAATTATTTAGTTATTTGTTCTTTCATATATCTTTCTAAAGTCTGGCTTCCCCTCTTGGCTGCTTCATCTCAAAATGAGGTTATAAACGTCACAGCTGTTTATTAAGTGGAGAGAGCACAGGTGTGTATCAGTTTCAGCAGTCACATAGGACAATTTTCTGGCCCATAATATGTGGATTCGTTGAATGTTGGCAGGAGACTGAAAGGGGAAATGGAGGCTGTACATATGTACAAGAGGGTACTCGGAGCAGACATCTGCCATCCTTATATAGATGTACAGCATCAGAGAAAAACAAGACAATGCAATGTATCTTAGGACGTCTGTGCTTAAGAGAAGGAGCTCTTAAGAACCCCATCTAAAGCTCTGAATGTAAATCTTTTTCTCAAAAAACCCCACTTTTTGCCTCCCCTAACATCACAACTTGTCCCTTGGAGAGATGAAAAGCAAGGGCTGTAGCCAAGCAACAACAAATAATCTTTAAGACTCCTTCTCTTTTCAAAGCAGAACAGAGCCTCAACCCACACCACCCCATCCTTTCTTCATCAACGTAGGCAACATACAGCACAGCCTGTACACAAACAAGCAAAAGCTTTGTGTTTCTTTGTTTCTCCAAAATAAATAAACAAGATTGATGAACAGATTAAGCTTTTTTAATATATTTGGAAATCCTCCTTCTATCAGAACATAGCAAGGCTGACAAGCGAACTGCTAGAAAACACAGTCTGCTCAGACTGAAAACACTTTAGACAATCATAGACAAAACTTTTGTGCAGATTCATGTATGATTCCCCTGTAGAGTAAACCTAGACCTGTACAATTAATTGAGTTGCTGGCTTACTAGAAAGAAGTAAATTTTAATAAAAATAAAAAAGATTAGATTCTCAAAAGAAAAAAAAGTCCTCACACAGCGAAACTTTGAGGTTTAGATTTAAAGTCAATTAACTAATTGAAACAACACGACAAGAAGGTTAGTCTTTGGAAAAGTCAGGTTCTTTCCCCCCTTGCCTTTTCTCTCCCTCTGGCTAAAAGAGCTAAACAAAACTACATGCAAAGACCCAAAGTATTTCCAAATGTCCATTTATAGTTAAAAGAGATTAAATTTGCTCTAGTGCAGTTGTACTCTTGCCTATCCATGCAGGAATGCTTTGTTTTCCTAGCAGGCTCTGGTGCTGGTACCGTTTTAAAAAAAGAGTCTCACAGAAATAGTTTCAGGGAGGATATGGAGCATTACCTGTTACATCTTGGCTTACCAAACAAAACCACAAGCTTTTTCCCATTTAACTGTCTGCCCTAAGCCATTAGTTTTGCTGGCAAGACACATTCCTCCCCCATCCCCTTCACTCCCTTCTGATTAGAGGACCTTAATAACACAACTAGTGTTAATCCTTCAGAAAAAGATGGTCAGCAAGAAAATGTGGTTTTAGCAAATGCTGCCACCTTGCAGCAGATGCTTGAGGACAGAAGGCACGTTGCCTACCTTCTCTTGCCTCAGCTTCCTTACTTGGAACTTGGAGGACAATAGAGATCTGAATTGCAAATGGTATTGAGAACTGTTGATGAAAAAATAAACTATCTATACAAAAAAAGGTGTCTTTAACAATAGCTGTCAACAGGCCAGATGAGAGCGTGCTTTACAGCTAAATGTCCGAGTCTTCCCACCGTATATGAAGTGGAGAACGCCGTACATAAAGAAAGTAGTATGGACACATACTTAGCAGTACATAAGTGCATTTCACCATTATCAAGGCTCTAGGTAGAAAAATAAATAGCTAAAACACTCAAATAGCATTTTTTATATTTGTCCCATATGCAAAAAGCTGCTATTTACTTTCCAAATCATCTTTACTTTAAGTGGAGGAAAGGTAGGACAAAAAGAAGGGAGAAAAGATTCACTTAATATTAATCTGCATAATAACTAGTGTTGTTTATAACATGCTGACTCTCAAATGGGTGCAAAATAGCAACTGCTTCCAAAGAATCACATTTGTATAACTAAGTAAATTAATGCAGCTAAAAAAAAAAGTGTAATCATTAGGTAGCTCACACACTATAAACTTTTTTTTCCACTTCAGCTGCTGAAACACTTAAGTTGCTTGACTACATTTTGACATTCACTGCTATATAATAAAGTAAGAAAGGATGTAATCCTGTTAATTGATGATCAATACAGCCTGCACTATATTTGACTCAACAGTTTGCCATAATAACTTTATCAATTACTGAGCGGCATTTTCCTTCTCTCATAATTTACTTGTAAGTAACACCGTATGTCACAACATATTCAGTGGGCAATTATAACGGGAACATAAAAAAAAAACCCCAACCTAAGATGAATGTGTTATTCTCAAGGTTTCAGTACAGCCAAATAAATGTTGTTAGGAGAAATCTAACATGAAAGGCATTTTTTCTTACTTAAATTCTCTCCCAAAGGACTAACACAACTTTTCACTGGAAGCGAGTAGAGATGATGTGATGAATGACAGGCCAACAACTTAATTTAACTAGAGACATAAATTTATTATTGTCAGATATGCAGCTTTACCAAAGTCACATCCGACCCACACATTAACTCAGATAATCACTTGTAAGATGTCTCAGGTGAAATATCTCTTAACCTTCAGAGATAAGAGAAAATTACAACTAACGTATACTGTTCTAGATTTTTGCAGTGCAGATTCCACAGGACATAACCTGCTTGTATGGTGTTTCAATCAATTTAAATTGATTTTATGAAAGCTGTGTGGCAAGCTGTTGGTATACGGCAGTTCTCTTTGATTAAATATATTCTACCCTTGCACAGCCTCTTTTTCTTTTGCAGTTGCCTTTTTGTAACATTTTGCAATCAGGAAATAATTCGTGGTGAATAATTTACTTGACAAATTTAGGCAATACACACAGAACTTACACAAGGGCACAAGAGTCTGTCTTTTGGGGGCAAACAGGAGAACTGAGGCATAAACATAACTTTCTGCAGCAAATCTGTTCACACAAATGTAAGTGTGCTCATTATTTGAAAGTACAGACTGTTTGATGCACCTTCCTATGATCATCTAAAAGTACAACACTGAAAAGAAAATAATTTCTGGGACTGTTAGGGGTAATTATATCTATTCATCAAAAGAAAACATTCCTGTCCCTCAGGTAGATGTGTATAACTTCAGAATCCAGACAGGATTTTAAAAATCTGTGTAGCTTTACCTAGGTATATGCTGATGTCAAACAGGTGCTTAAGGATTATGTGGACAGACTTGTGCTAGCTTTGAACTAGTTGCTCTAAACACACATGGCAATGTGGTTGAGGAACTGCGGAACACAAAATACATTGCAGCTCTATGTAAATACATGATTAGCCCAAGTTTGGTTGTGTGTGTCGTAGGATCTTGCTACCAGTACTCAGTCCAGAACATCTGAAATTGTTGACTGTTGTATGAGCATGCTCTTAGAGGTAGTCAGAGAAATGCAGCAGCTTCGTGAGAATAAAGAGGGTAGAGAACGTGAGTAACTTTTCACACTCCCTAATGAGGTATTTTTTTGGATGGTAAAATACAACTTAGACTAGAAGGCAGCAATTTTATCGGATTGCTGTGGTTCCCCCTGCCTTTACTACCTCAGACAGTATCTGGGGGAGCTGGCATTGACTCATTCTCTAGGCTGCAATGAGAAGAGGAAATATTTAAAGTTCTTTTGCATAACTAATGTAGCAGAAAAAGGCCATTAGTGCAATTAATGTCCATTAATATCATTATCCTTACGAAAGGCTTCATAAAATAATTAGAAGATAATATCATAGGGGATCTTTGGCCCAAAGTGTTATCTTTAGCTATGTATGTGCATAAACTATAAAATCTCCATCTGGTAAATGCAACAGAAGATTTTAAACCAGATTTTGGATGCAGAAGGTATTACCTGTTTGAACTTAAGGATCAGTGGATGTGTAAGCTTTACATTTTAGTTTGCAAGTTTACCAAGCAAACCCACATTCATCTACACTATCTTTTCTGTAAGCAAGAATGATAGGCAGTGATTGCAGTCTAAATAAGCTTATAGGCTATTAAAGAGTGGCCTCATGTTGTTGCTGTTCAGTGAGTAAGGGCAGGTCAGTTTGAAAATCAGTTATGTCAGTACTCATGCACCAGAAGAGAAATAAGTATCGTAAAGATACTTATAAGAGAAAAGGGGGCCTTAGCACTACCTCCCTACTTCTGGGTCCAAGCATGGGGAGCAAAGTACCTGTGTAGAGGGGCTGATGGGCAGAGGACTGTAAGAGGGGAATGGCTCTTGCAATAAAACAGAAAATCATCCTCAGCTTGTAAATATTCTATACCATCTTTTTTGCTTTGCTTATGGGGTTCATTTTGAAGGTGTGAAGATGACTAATATGTATCCTTTTTAAGTGTAACAGATGGTACAGATTTTCTGTAAGGTGTCTTAAAAAGATGATACAGTGATACTGAAAATAAGATGACTAAATGTTTTGGGACTCAAATCACCAGATAATGTTCTCCACAGGAGTTGAGAAATATGAAAATTCAGGCGTGATACATGCTTTTTTGTCACCAGATACTTACTCTCATACAAGAACTTATGCCTTTTTGAGGCACTATGGATATGAAAAATAACACAATTCTTTAGGTCACGCTTGGTTCTACTGAAGGAGAAGCTACATACAGAGAAATGCGGTATATCAGCTGATGGCTGTCACTGGTTATACACAGCATCTGGAGGGTATTGAAAGCCTCTTGCCTTCTAAGAAGGCTTAATCACAGCGCCTACCAAATGTTGCTTCTCCCTGGATTTCCCAGAACTTCCCAGTATCACTAGGAAGAAGAGTCAAGAAGAAAAAGGCCCACGCTAGTTCACCCCATCCAACTGCAAACTGGAGTGACTAGCTCAGCTTAGACTTGCAGCCACGTGAAGACAATAGGGTGGAGGCTAAGGCATTTTCCCAGTTTGAAAAAATAATTTACAATTTAAATGAGGAGACAGCCTAGGTCTCTGGCAGAACTGGCGGTAAGCACCATTCTACCCTGGCATATCAGTCTTCCATTTTCATGTAGAGGTAATACACATGTCTATCTATCAATTCCATGTATGTTCTCAATTACTATCTAAATAAAAACAGGAAGACCCACACGACTACACAGTCATAATTCACGAAGAAAAATAATTCTCCAGACTTAGAGCAGAACAATACCTACAAACACTGAGAATATATTTCAATGTTCCAATGCCTCTGGAAGCAAAGCTACATTAAAGAAGCACCTACTTTTCTTCAGTGCCCACTGCTCATTTCTGTTCCCCAAATCCAGACAGCTACAGCAAGGGTTTGTAAGACTGAGTTCTGAACTAGATCAGTGATGTGATCCAGGTTTAAAGAAACAAAAGTAAAAGAGTCGGAGAACATACGGAGTAATATGATTTTGTGAATAGAACATTGACTTAGCACTCAAATATCTATTTTTTTTGGCCTTGCTAGTGGCCTGTCTTCTTACTTTAGATAATTTACTTCCTCTCGGCCTCAGTTTTCTGTCTGCACAATAGAAGAATTATTTTGTTTCTTTTTGTAAAATACATCAAAATCTATACCTGAAGAATGTTTTCTAAAATCCAAGTTTTCATTTTAATGGATTTAAATTATACTTAGTGTTTCTTCTAAACTATTTCAGAGGACATTTTAAAATGTGAATTAATGTCAATGGTTAATTATTTCTTTTAGCTGATATAAGCTCTCAAATGGATTTCTTTTTTCTTTCCATAGTAAAGAAGGGGGGTTTTCTGCATCTGTCAGGTACACAGAAAAAGTTCTATTATTCCTCATTTTCAGGATAATGAAACTAGCCAGTCATTAACTAATTGATAAACTTTTTGAGATTGAAAACCACGTCTTTTCTGTGTAACAGCAGGTTAAATAGAGCCATGATCTCAAGTGGGAGCTTTGTCCACTTTATTAAATAATAATTACATGCATAACAGCTAAATTAATATTCTATTTGGCTATCAGTGAAAGAACATCTTATTTTTAATTAGCTATTTTGTGAATTCTTGAGGTAGATGTCACTGTTCTTTTTTATGAGATTTTAGCATGACTATAAGGATGCTGTGTTGGGAAGAAAATGTATTTTTAATCCCCTTGAATTAAAATTCAATAATTCTTGACCAATATATTCCAACTGGATAAAACAATGCAGGGAAAAAAGAGCAAAGAAAATGGGATACGAAATCAGGTAAGTCCTGAAACAAATTACAGTATATAATCTAACTACAAACCATACACAGCAGAATTATGAAAAAGGCCCGGTCTTGTAAACTCATGTTTATGCATAAAGCTTTGAATATATGAGTAGTTTCATTCCTTTAAGACCCCAGAAACAATAGGGAAGATTGAAATTAGATACCTCTACATGAAATCCTGGCTCCGCCCTGAATGCTTTGTGCATTGCCATTCTGAAAACCAGCAGTATGACCAAGAGCATAGGCAATGCTTGCAAAACTGGTGCTTTTATTTGTTTGGCTTATGGACCTATATCATGGAAACTACAAAATCATCAAGTTCTCAGTGGTTACAGGAGATAAAAGATACCTGAACTCTAAGTATAGCATGGAACTGTTTGAAGAACTCCAAAAAGGAGATATATTTTCACATCAAAAAAGCAGAGATAGAAAAGGGAAATCATTCATGACATAGCTACCTGAATTTTGACTTATGTGAAATGACTGCTAAACTGCTCAAAAAATCTAGCAAATACTGCAAAAACAATGAAAACCTGATTCCTATATCCCCATTCTGAATCTCACTAGTTACTTTTTTTTTCTGGCAGATCCTGATTCATTATTCATGATTGCTTGGAACTGATGGGCTGTCTAATCAAGAGCCAGTTTATGAATCATGAAAGGTAAATGTATTTTCAGTATTCTAATTTTCATTCACTCACTCACTCACCCAAAAAAAAAAAAGGGGGGGGGGGATAGAGATGTTCATTATTTGCTATTGTCTCTTATTTCTCCATTTTTGAAGAAGACAGTCATTTGAAGGAAGAAAAAAAAGTCCTAAATTACCACTTCTGTACCACTAATAACAGGTGGTCAAAGAGCAGATTCTTACATGCTGTAAATCAAATTTATTCCATGTATATAATAGTTGTCAGGATGCGTACAATGAGAATAATTTACAAACAATAAACTAAACACCTCTTGTAGGTAGTAACTGTATCTGGTGACTACTAGCAGGTGAGAGCCCACAGGAGTTGAAATCAGTACACAAAAGATATATTTAAAAACCAAACAAGCTAAGATGACAGGAGGTATTATTCCCAATTAATAATTCAAACAGATGTACTTGAAACTAACAATCAGAGCAAAAAAACATACCAAGCGCTGCACTGATTGCCTTAAATGCTCTATCTAAGGGCAAAACCTGCTGCCAGTGATGGTCAGTTGAAGAAATTTAAGACGCAATATAAGAACAGAATGTACAGAGAAAATCCATTCAGGAACTTTTCAAGGCATACAGAGGAAAACTGTGCAGAACTGCTGTGATGATATATTCTTATTTGCACAAGTTTAGGACCTAGTCCAGCCTGAAACAATCATCTGTCAAAAGTGGAGAAATGCAGCAGTGTTCTGCTGTTCATATTTCTCCGTCAAATTGCATCAAGTTTTTTCAATTTAAAAACAAACCAACCAAACCAAACCAAAACCTGTTTCCCCAAAGTACAAGGAGCTAATAAAGTTTTGAAATTTCTTGTAGTGCTTTGACAAAGAATGGAAGAAAAATTTTTTCTTGTCTATTTAAGCATACTTCAACAGAGAAATTGCTAACTCAAAATGTCATGTCTATGGTGCTCTCAGGCCCTTTATGAATTTTAAAGCAAAATGAGAGAATGTATACTCTTTGGTTCTTGCCAGCAGCATTCATGATATTGGACCAACAGGAGATACCATGTCCGAATGAACAATTTTCTGCAGGCTGAGAAGAGGATTTTGAAAGTCAGTGCCATTGGCAAATGTTCTTACCAACTCCCCTTCAACGCCCTGTAGAAGAGAACACGAGCGGCAGAGCAACACCATGTCGCGTCTCAGAAAACACAAAACTTTGAGAAACAGCCGCGCAGCCATTGCCCAGAGTAATTGCACACAGAAGGATTAGGTGCCATGTTGGATGATGCACAGAGGCAGCAAGAGAGAGCAGAGCAGCCGTGGCTGCTCTGCAAGCAGCAAGCCTGTGTGTTCACGGCATTCTGTTATTCGGGTCGTCTGCCAAGAGTATGAATAACCTTTAAGGCCAACACCATTAAACCATTTCTTGGAAAGCGTTACTGTGGTTTGCTGTAGTAAGCCAAGTTTAGACTATATCTGTGCTGCATTTGTGAGCACATGTGTTGTAGTAATCTTTCAGGGTAATGCATTGGCAGCAGCGGGAGACATTTTATTTTTACAATTGCTGGTGCAGTAGAAGCATATTCGTCTGCACTTAAATACACTTTACGGTTATTCACATTAGGGGCAAATTTTCAAAGAGCTGCTAAGGTTTTTGGCCAGGTATGCCACTGCTTTTATTGGGAACTGCATGTGTTAAACTGAGCAACGTGCTCTGAAAAACATACATACACTTACTTCCTCTGAACATTCAGGAATGTCTGATTTTTTTTCCCCTAAATTGTTAAGGCAGTTAGTATGACTGACAGTTTGAAAGATGTGCTGGGAGAACTTTGATTCTCTGGTACAACTGAAAAAGGCTCTATGCCACCTGAGGATCCTCTCCAGCCTGGGGAATCCTCCTGTGGTGCAGTTTGGAAGCCACTTGGCATCAGTGAAGCAGTGCAAAAGCAGTCCGAAGGTCAAAGAGCCAGGTCTAATTGTAACCATCAAAGAGATATATGTTCAAGACTAACATGGTACCCTTTCCCCTACTCCCTCTCCAAGTACGCTGGCTTCCCCCAGAATAGTCATATTTTTGTTTCAGAGCATTTTCCTTTCTAATTTGTATGCCTGAGAAGAGGTCTAAGCTGATATTAAAATGTCTTTTTCCAAGCTGGATGGCCCGCCATCAACAAAACAAGAGTATATATTTCACTCAGGCCCTTTGGTGCTCCTGTTGGCTTCGGTCCTGCAGAAACCCTGTCAACTCCAATATCCTGTCAGTTCACAAAGCGAGAGCCAGCCAGAGAAGCAGAAGGACTGGAGCAGGGACTGTGTCCTCTTGAACCACATATGGCAAAACAGCAGCCACCACAAGTTCAGAATCGTTATTGTGCTGCCCAACATGCACAGATTTCCCTGATTATGGGCACGTTTTGTGTAAAAGGAATATCAGATCTTGTGACTGTTCCTATAACAGTGATTAGAAAATATTTTAATTTGTAACAATTATAAAAGCAATAAAAGCGTAATGAATGTTATTATTTCAGTCTATAATTAAATGCACATTTTGCAATTTGGAATGCAAATTGGCCTCCTTAAGACATAAAAGTCTACTTAAGATATAAAAAGTGCTGGCTAGAAGATGTTTAAGATATATTTTCATACTTTTTGAAAGAAAGTGCTCATTACTTGAAATATTAAGACAACAGTTGCTTTTGCAGAGAAAAGGAGGCAGTCACTCTACATCGTCCAAGGTGCGAACTCAATGTGTTAATTACTGTTTAACATGGATACAGATGCTGCTCTAGGCAATTTTCACCCACCATTTGGAGGAAAAGTTCAGTTTTAATCATAATCAAATAAGGCATTATGTAAAACAGCTCTACAGCAACTGTACACTTCACTTGGTATACATGCCGGTGCTGTTTTTAAAAATAGATTAGGACATCTGTAAAAATCTCCTAGGCTTAGAAAATTACTTTTCTTACCAAAACCTAATATAGCAGCAGAGAGTGAACTGGCTCTAAAGAAGCTGCAGTGAAGTCAGTACCCTTTTTTCCAGCCTTGCCTTTTGATATGAATCAAGATTGTATCCAAGTAAGAAGAGGGTGGAGCAAAGACTATTCTCTCAACAAGTGTTTGGATTAATGGAAAGATGGACGAAATGAATGATATTGTCATTCAGCTCAGAAAATATGCCAACCTGAGGAGATTCTGAAAGCTCTGTAGGAAGGCAGAATAAATTGTTTTTTCTTCTCCGAAAAGAAAGGGAAAACGAAAGCTACTGTGGCAGTCACCTGCAAAGACCACTGGTTCAATACTGAAAGACAAAAGCAGTTGAACTTACTGATCCATAGGCCATTTCAAAGAATTTTTTTTCTGTTAAGGTAGTGATTCCTGGTTTGAGTACATATAATTTAGCTCAGAGCAGGGCACACAGACAGAAGAGGCAACTGAAGGTTTTTGAAGTCTGCATTTTTAATATAATCATACAATGGTAATACTTTTGAGATTTTCACTCAGCCTGTAAAAACAGTATCAATGTAACTGTTAAGCCATATGATACAAAGTACCCATATGTACTCATCTGAATGATTAGGCAATTTGTTTTCATGCTCTTGGCATATTTTAAATTAGCACTTAATCATTAAGAACTAAAATGAAGTAAGATGAGCTTTGTAAGCTTATCATGATGCTGAGATAGTGGATTTTGACAAACCTGCTATTATCCAGTTAAGCGTCTCAAACAAAAGGTAGCACTTTTCTATAGCCTGAGAACGCAAATTCTATAATGTTGTAAAGCAGGTTTGCTGCTGGAAAGCCAGATGATAGTGCTGAAAATATCAATAGCTGGAAATTCCATATAGCTGCACTACAGGAAAAAATAAATGGACATAATCCTATTACAAAAAGGCATTGCTGTGAAGAAATATCACAGATTTCAAAAGACCATATATCTGTATTCAGGTAAAAAACCCACCACCTTTCTCAAGAAGCAGGAGTTTGCTGGCACTAGGTGTGATCTATGATCTAGTCTTGAGAAGGCAGCGGCAGTACAAAATAAACTGCCACAATCTGGAAGAAAGCGTTCTTCCTCCTCTACTACTGGTGTTTCTCTCCTGCATTCTTAACAGCAGAAAATTGCCGGCTGCCACGATCAGTACCTGGGCTTTATATATCTCTCTCCTTTCCTAAATACACAGTTCATTATATGGAATAATAAAACTTGCACCATGTCATATATGTTTCTGAGCAACCTAAACAACCACCTTCTCACCAAACTTACTCCAGCAGGTTAAGTTCAATTAGGAACCTTCTTTATGGTTCATTTATGGTCTCTGGAGATAGAATGATGTGTTGTGGTAAAGCTGTTTCAACTGAAGCTTTGAAGGAGGCTGGAAGGGTGGCTGATAGAGTTGAATGCCTTCAAGGAATTTTGAAAAGCCCAGTCTATTTAAAGAATTACATTATTCTGAGATAAATATCAGAATCTGGTAACATAGGGGATCCACAGACATGGTCTTCATGTTACTAGGCTTTATTTCAAGGTAAATTTTTTTTTTGCCCCTGAACTGTTCTTTTTTATATGTATTTTTGTATGCCCTTTGGTTTGTTTTATCCTTTCGGATTTAACTGGAGTGCTGTCTTGATCGTTTCTACACAGTGTTGCATGATTTGTTAATTCCTGTGTTTCTGTGTTGTTTTCTCTCATTCTGAATTGCTTATTCGTGTAGGCAGTGCTTTCTCTGAGCTGAATGGCAGTATCCCATCCCTTCCCTATGACATTTGCTTCTGTTCCCCACCTGTACTCAACAACAAAAGGTGGTGCCTAATTTCTTCACCTTGATCTCTTGTACAGAGCGCTGCAGCGCTGGAGGGGCTCAAGCTCTGCTCTGTGCAGCAAAGAAACAAAGCCTGTTTTCTTACAGGAACAGACTATTGTTGAGATGAAGAGGTAAAGATACACCAGTACCTTTCATTTGCTGCAAAGGTACTGTTGCTTACTTCAAAGCACAGAAGGGCTTTTCTAAGCAACTGTGGTTAGAACGTGCTGGCCAGGCTGTTGAGCATTGAAACTGTCTGCCAGGATATAGAATACCAGAATTGGCTGAGTGTGTGACTAATAGAAAAACATTTTCTTTGGGGGTTTGGGTTTCGGGGTTGTTTTTTTTTTTGAGAAAGATTTTTTTGTGCATACAAAAGTATATGATGTATAAAGAAAACCAGCTCTTTGCTAAGGTAATGTATTTTTTCACATACCATTTCACAACAGCTAGAGCATTTTGATTTAAACTTCCAGATATGCTCTGCACTCAAACAGTGATTCAAATAGCCTATAGTTATGACATACCTGCAATAATAAAGCAACTGGATGTAAATAAATAAAATGGAGACTGTAAACACAGCTTCAGTGTGAATGGTCTTGTCATATTTCATCCCCTCATTTTAATTCAATACTAAGCAAAGCATGGAAATGTTTACCTTTGTCTGATCTTTAATTCCCTAAATTTATGTGGAATCATGCACAGATGCTCTGGAAACCAGCCTGGAAAAGCCTGGCATTTTAATTGATCCCAGAGCCTCTTTCCTCACAGCCCCTGCTGCTACGAAGTCTGCTACTTGCTCCAAAGGGGCTGCACGGTTGCCTAGCCACGGCGAGCGGCCAGGCAAGGTGGAGAAATCCAGGGGAGGAAGTAACCAATCAATTTTTTAATTTCCCTGTGTAAACAGCAGCAAATCAGGATGGATTTTGAAATCTCATTAGTGGAAAGTGAGACGCATTGTGTGCATTTTAACATATGTATTAACTGTATGCAGTGGCTTGCAGCCAGAAATTATAAGCCATTGGGTATGTTTTACAAAGCTTATTTCAGAAGACAATCTGAATATGTCATTTAAAACTCTAATTTTTTTGTGGGGGTGGGATAATTTTTATTCCTCTATCACTACTACCTTACTAGTTTTAATGTTTTCTTATTCTGTTAATTAATTATGTTATAAGAAATAAACTTTTCTTTATACCTGAAAGGCTAAATATTGGCAGAGTTAGGAGGATGATATGCAGAACCAAATCCTGATGACAGGAAGATTTAGTACAAAAGGAAGAATTGTACGCTTGTCCTTAAAGATTTTCAATTAGTGTTGTCTTGGCATATGAGTAAAAATGAGTGCAAATTTATCAGTGTCATATTTGCAAGTCAGTGAGTTGTGTGACCTCTCTGCACCTTCCTGCATAACAGGATGGTTTTGGATTGTTTCTAGGTGTTTAATACAGGTTGCCTAGGCAGCTTGCCCTTCTGTGTCATTACGGATAAGAGATTTTTCAAGGTATTCCATGCTTCCTGCTGTATCACCCCAGTAACTTCCATGGAGAAAGGATCAATGGTCATCTCAAAACACTGACTCATTGCTACTTTCTAGAAAAACATACATTCTACTGTGCCACTAGTAATATGTCACTTCTGCCTTTGAGATCCCTACTGCCTTAATGTAGCTCAAAATTTTAATGCACGTAATTAAGAGTCTTACATATGCGACACAAAATATCTGACTTTACCATAAGATAATACAAGAATTTGTTGTAGTGCTATATATATGGAATTTGAAAACTATGATGCATATCAGAAGCTATTTACTCCATAAAAACTGAGTTAAAACCAAATATTATATATACATATACGCTGACCTTGCAGAAAAATGGCATGTGGAATTTTAACAGGAAAATACATATTTGCTTCACTGGTTGCCAAGAGAAACCCTTTTGGCACAGTGAAAGTATTAAACATGGACATTAAAGACTTCAGAGATCAATTCATTTTTTCAGTAATCTTGAAAAGATAAAGAAATCTTAGCCACGTTCAGATCCACACGAGTTCTGCCACTGACTCGAAGTCAACACTTTTTCCAAGGGCTGTACCAAAGAAAAGTGAAGGCCATTGAAAAAGGGGCCAGGCTGGCTGATTACTGGACGTGTGTATGACTGGGGAAAAAGAGAAGAGGAGAGGCGAGAAACGGAAGGACCCTGAGAAAGGGACTGGAAAAAAATTTTCACAAAAATAAATTCTAACCTTATCTCCATGAGTAAGGCAAACGTAGCCTATACAAATTCAGACCCAGCAGTGCTTTTGGGAGATAACACTTGCAAGACCTAATCCTTATACTGTATAAAACCCAAAGTTATTCAGAATGGGAACTAAACCATTCTGGCCACCAAAGCACCCTGTCTGAGCAATGCAGACTGGCACATCTGAATGCTGCTACATTTCAAATTATCATTTTGGTATTAAGAATAGATATAATGCTCTCCATTACAATCTTTTGAATGCTGTGAGTCATGTTTGTGAACTTCTTGATGAATTGTCTTCCTATAAACATTAGAAGCGGACTTTGTCTGAAGGCTGGCAGTAGGAAAAGACGACTGGAGAAAGGGCCAGAGCAAACTTTTCTGAAGCACTAAAAATACCATCCCCCTCTTCTTACCCCCAGTCAAGCTCACATGCTTGCTGCAAGTTCTCCAATGATTTCACTTCACACTCCATCACAACCCTGAATGCAGATGTCTCCAGATGAAAAGAAAGCACATAAAAAAAAGACTAGTGAGCCAGCAAGAATTCAAACAACTCCAGGACCTGAGTGCCAATGCAGAAGTTGAGATGCAAGGCAAATCATCTGTTTTTGCATAACCAGAAGAAGGTCTGGTTTATTAATACCCAATGCCAGCCAAAAGCTTGAGCTTTCCAAGTACTTCAGAAGTAAGAAGAATAGATTTGATTAAAAAAAAATACAAATGAAAATCATGTTAAAAAATGTTATTCACGGGGTATAAACTTGAACTGAAGAAAACTTCTTGAAAACTGATGCATTTAAGGCCCTAAACTACTCGTTCATACATATGGGGATTTATACTCATTTAACTGAAAATGAAATTTGGACCAGGGCTAATAAATAGTCTGAAAAGCCTAATCTAGAAGGCAAATTATTATTTTCATAGGAAGAGCACTGTCTATCCCAGACTTCGTAAATTTTCATTGAATGTGACTGATAAGCTGCATTAATCTACACAGTTGTGCACACCTGATTTTTATATCAGACTAGTGAATGAAATAGCTGTCAGAAATCATGTGACCTCTACCAATATGTCTAATACAAATGAGCATTTTTATGCTCAAATTGGAAAAAGTACAGTCACAGCTTTGGCAGGTTGAATATGGAAAATGGTATTTTCCAAGAGCTACAATTATCAGGTATGTGGTATACACGTTCCAAATAAACCCACCTTTAAACTATTACGTTCTTATGTAGGGTAGCTGTCTCCAGAAAAACAATCTACAGCTGAACAACAGCCATGCAGCTACAGTGTTTATTAGAAGAAGAAGTTCCTGATTCCAACACAGAGAAATCAAACCCCAAGAGCATGACCCCTGTGAGTCCAAATGAAATACCATCAGGGATAAATATTGTTTCCTTGAACATTCTCTTTTTCGTTTTGGCAAGTGGAACTAGTCAAAGAAGACTGTAGAGGTACAAGCCCTGAAAGATTTTGATAAAAGATAAAGCTACTGCTCCATGTCCCTCCTTGGCATTCTTTACTGGACCTACTACGTTCTGTGTCCTGAAGCTCTAAGACCTGTCAGAGGAATTAGGGACTGGGTCAGAATTTATCGGTTCTTTTCTAGACTTTAGCTTACTTAACAGCCAGCCCAGTCCACTCCTCTTTTTCCAACATATGAGACACAAAATTGAATTTGATTAATTTCGCTTACTGAAGTAAAAGCGGGGGGAAATTTCTCAATAGATTATGGAAAATTTGCTAAACTTCATGTCGGCCCATGGAAGCTGACTGGTAAATTCAGAACAATTTCACAGATATTAAACAGAACCATGTTAAACTGAACAGCAAAGAATTCCTACCACGGCCATCCCCAAACAACTTTGCTGCTGCTCCATTTTGTCATACAGGGAAACACACGGATGTTATTGTGAGCTACTTTAAAACTGGTTTAAGGATCCTGACAAGACTCTGACATTTCGAGCAATATTTTGCATTTAAGGTAGTGGTCTGAGTGAGCTAAAATTATCACAATAATTTCATCTGTTCTTGATAATGAAATAGCTAGAGCCAAAAAGCAAAAAATATATTATTTAGGGGCTGACATTACTTTTATTTTTATTAACTTTCATGGGAAAAAGCGAAGCTCATTCAAAAAATACTTGATTTTGTACTAAGCAAAAGACGAATAAAGAGGAGATTTACGGGTTGTTGGCTGTTTGAAGAGTCGTTTCTTCTTTTGTTTTGTTTTGTTTAGCAAAAATGCTTTTTGTTGTCTTAGGTCTTTATGTAATAAAGTGGATATTACTTACTTGTCAGCAGACAAAATCAGTGGAAGTATCCTCAGTAAACTTCTCCTGGAAGGCAGAAAAATAAAAATTTATTGAGCATCAGCTATAATCAGAAAAATCCTTTTGTTTACAGTATTTAGCTTTGATTTACCCTACACAGACACTAACTTGAGTATGAGGGTCAGTGAAACCTTTCTTTGTCAGACATAACTTGAAAATAGTACTTTTATAAACACAGACACTTTCCTGCCCTCATAGCTCAGTTACTGCTTGGAGAGAATAGGGAAAGTGTAGGAAAGGACTCTAAAGGGATGCTTCATTCTCAACAGGCTATTGTGTCCTTGACTGCTTTGTTCTAGCCTCCATTCAAATTGCCAACTTAGAGACAAAATGTTAGTAATTTTCTCTTGCAGATGAAAATCCAATAGGGAAAAATAGACTTACTTGTCTATTGTTTAGAAGACCTATGACTTCTAGAGTCTTCAGTCACTATCAACTTAAAACTAATTTTCAATTCATAAGTCAGGTGAGAACAGTGCCACAGGAGCACTGGGAAAAATATTTGGTTTTTGTCAAATAGATTTTCAGAACAATGGAGGTTGCTGTTAAAACTAAAATCAAAACTTTTACGTTGAAACTGATTCCAAATAAAAGAAGTATACACACTAGCGCTTTTTTGCTTGGAAGTATTCCTTTACAATGAATGAAAGAGGAGATAAAAAGAACTTTTACTCAGAGATCATACGGATGTCACAGTTCAGGCATTTATTTTATCATTTTTCAAACAGCACAAAAACCTCCAATATCTAATCAGTTCTAAAACTTGCAGTCCAACAAGTAGTAAGAGTCTTAAAACATTCATCTCATTAGGTCTGAGGTGCTATAATGAGGAGTAAAAACAAAAATAATTTTCTTAGAAATCAAAACTTTTGTAGCTGTTTGAGGCACTGCATTTTAGAGTTCCTCTCTTTCCTACTACAAAACCAGCCATCAAATATTTCTCTCTCCCACAACTCTTCACACCAGTTTCCCAAATGGATTTTCCACTTCTTTACCTTTTTGTCCCTACTTAAACATTAATTTTCCTCCCATTTCATTGTGTGCAACCAGAGAGGTGAAGTAATTGTGGATGTTGCCTGTTTTTATTGTGGTAAACAGGCGGACTCTTTTCATGCTGACAACATACTCTCAAAAAGCTGGACTTTACTTGTTTTAGCAGACATTTGCTTTTTAAAAGCCTCAAAGGGCCTGACCATATGTTCAGCTCACATTTATACAGCCTGGTTAGTTTAACCCATTAGAGTCTCATAAGACTTGAGAAGGCTTGAGAAAGTATATTTCATAAGTATATCAGGCTTGTAAATGTGATTCTATAAAACACAAATTAATTTTCAGTGTTAGGACACTCAATCTAGGTTTTCTGTTTAAAATACATTTTATTTTATAGAAATTGCATAAAGTCTCAGGCCAGAAACAAAGAAGAAATCCATTTAAATCATCTCTCAAACACTGGAGATCCTTTCCAGCTTTGACATGGTTATGGTGGAAAATGGACTCTCAAAATATTTTTATTGATCTTTTGGTAAATGTTGCTTTTCTCATAATGATATATTGGATTAGTATTTGCAGATGTTCCCAATAGTAGCTTTTCTTGTGCCTTCACCATACCGTTTACATGCTCTGGAGCAGCAAGACTCTTGAGAGACAGCAAAGGAAGGTGCTGATTCCTCCCCAGCACTGTTAAAAGCATTTCTTCAGAGCAGGGGAAACGATAGTACTAAAGCTGTCCCTATTCTGATAATTTTGAGACAAAGTAAGAACTTTGCCAACAAAGGGTTCTGAAATATTTAGTGATTGCTGAAAATCCCTTTTCTATATGTAAAACATTTTGGGCTCCATTTAGCCAATGGAGAGATGTAAGTACCTGGGCTAGGGAAGGGGAGGATAAAGCAGAATGTCTAAGTCAGGTCCAAAGTAGACTGAATTAAACAGTACAATTACTTCCTTTCACACGGCTGTCATCATCCCCAAAGTAGGACTCTACATTTGTGAGCTTATGTTGAGGGAGGCAGGCTTAATACTACGCTGGATCTGGTTATCATACCAAGGCTGAGATCTTCCAAAATATGCAGTCCTGGCCTTCGTTTCTTTCCATACACTAAGTGGAAAGAGTATTAGCTAACACCGAATGCTTTAAAAATCCTACCCTTCTGTTAGTTTACTTATGCATAAGAATATGACTTTGTCATGTGAAATTAAAGATAATGATTACTTGTTACTAGTTTCAGTAACACCTGCAAATAAAGCAGGCTCTACAAGGCGCAAGGAAAGGACCATTCTTCCCTGGAAGGGTTACAGGATAGAGGGCAAGCAGGTGGGAGAGAGGACGTAGTGCCTCTGACAAGAAAGTGGCTCAGGTAGGGAGAGACTTAAACAATCCCAGTCCTGATAAAAAGCATACTGAAGCCAGTTAAAATCTTGATTTTAGGATAAGGCTTATAATGAATAAATTATAGAGAGATGGAATGAAATACATAAACATTTATTTTAAAAAGTCTTTTAAATTAAAATACAGTTCCTATTACTTTCCTCAGCTGGAAGGGGCAGTTAGTATATGCTGCTGTACCGCATTTTGGACAATGGCTTTGCAGGCTACTTTGTTAGATATTTCTTTTACAAACAAACAAATGAGACAATAGTAACTAAAAAATATTCATAACCTCCTCAATGTCTCTCATAAGTGGAAAGCAGAAAATCTACTTCATAGGAATTTCTTCTTGCAGAACTTCACCAGAAACATTCATTTTCAGGGCTAACATTTCATTTTCTCACTATGCTAGCAACTCGGTAACAAATCTTAGGTACATGTTCAGGTTACATTCCTCTGCTTCTTGCACATTCTTTATTCACTGACTTAACCCTCAAAGCAGTTCTGCAAGCAGGAAAGCATACTATCTTTCCAACTTATTTTCTCAGTGACAGTAGAAATGCATGACAAGGATCTGATCCTAGCCACTCATAAATTGAAGGCCAAATTTTTAATTACAAGGCTGTTTGGGATTTTTTCTAGCCACAGGAGAAATGAGTTGAGACATGTCATTTAGGTAGCATTCATACCACCTAATTTTAGAGAATTGACTCCCTCCACTCCTATATATGAGTATGCACATTCATTTTGGAATCAAATCAACTCAGAAGTTCTCATTTCCTCACTGGTGATATAAAGGGGCATGGAAGGTGCGGTTCCTAACTGAGACAGCTGCATACAGCTTCCTAAAATTTGGTAGCAGGAGTATTACCCCAGATTTTTCTTGGGGCCAGGAACTGCCTGGAGTACTTCGCTTCCAGCCACAGACTGGAAGCGCAACACGCAGGGTGCTCAGCAGAAAGGCAAAGCATGGGAAGACAAGTGAAAGAAAATGATTCACCACTCACAACATTTCTGTATGAATTTCTTGATATGTGAAAATAACGGAATATAGATGCTGTCTCTGATTTAGTCAAGACAGTCAATAGGGAGAGTAATTTTTTCAGAATTCCTTCGGAATCCAAAAGTAATTCAGCTGTTTTCATTTACACTTCTTTCAATATATCATTATTTTTATATTTTAAAGGAAAACTCTTACCCTTGCTATGCATTCTTTTCACTGTGATTACTCCTTAAACCCATAACAGAGAGAGCAGCATGATGTTTCACAATAAGAGCTATGACTGGTAGTTATAAAGACTGCTCCTTTGTCATTTCAGTGCAGTAGGTTATCTCATTACCAAGTTATGTACCATAGTATCCTATACTATTTCTTAAACCTTACTATATGGCCTAAATGTAACGTAAGTGATTCAAGAGCCTACTCTAAATCTGCCTTTCTAAATGCAGATCACAGCTGAAATTCAATTCTACAAATACATGCATAAAACAATCGCGTGCAAATCTTGACAGCTGCAACTTTAAAGATTGCTTAGAAAATTTAAATCTTAAACCCTAATTCTGTCATAACACCTCCCAATGACTTCAGCAAAGCAGGATCAGCTCTTTAATACATACGCACAGGAAAAAAAAAAAAAAAGATCTTTTACAACTGATTTTTTGATTAGTAAGTCTCAATCTGATATTTACTGGGCTTCATCAGAGAAAACTTTAATGGATTACAGGCATGCAATACACATTCCTACACTTATTATATCTAATCTCTAGTTTACCTTCTGTGGGTTTTTTAATCAGACTATTTCGGCCAACCATGCCAGAGAGTGCTTTTTGCATCACCATTCCCTGTCATTCAAAAGGGAGGAGGTGACTCCCCCACCTAGAGCAAAACCCTGGGACATGGATTTGCTGATGAAACATTTCCATGAGACTAGACTACAAATGAGCACCAGAGTCTATAAATCTACCACTTGAAGTGAAAAATAAGGTAAAACCAGCTAGGCAAATGTCAATAATTTGGCAAACACTTAAAAATACAGGATTATTTCATGCCACAGTACTAGACAAGCTTTGTGCCCCTTACAGATGAATTTTGCCCACTGATAAAACAATGACTTTGGTGCAAGTCATAGGATGCTATTTTTAGAGTTAGGGGGTATTTTGTATTGGGAATAAAGTTTGGGAGTTCTCTATTAGTGGATCAGAGCTTTGTTCAAGACAACTTTTTATTAGTTTTATAGTCTACCTCCTGAGTATTTTAAATCACTGATGAAGAAGCAGGTACAGGCATGAAGCAGTTCCACAAAGCTGTTTCTAATCTCATCAGTAAGCTAAGTGTAAAAGAGGGAAGCCTCAAAGACAGTTGGAGCATGCAACGGCTACTCCAAAGAAGTTCATAACCACCACACCAGCATAATTTCTAACTCTTCTAAAGTAAAAGGAGAGCATCCATTAGCTTATAATAATTTATAACAAAGAACTATTAGAAGATGATATCTCTTTAAACTTTCTTTTTCCTTTTGGAAACCTTCTAAGTTACAGTAGTGACTAGTATTTGCAGAAGGAGAGCTCACCTTAACCTGGTAGCATTTTTGATCTAAGATTGATAAAGTAGAATGAGAAAATGTGGACTCCAACATCAATTTTGCTGTTGTTGGCGGTAGTGGTTTTGTTTGTTTGTTGGTTTTTACAATTTCTAGAGATGATTTTGTATTTATTTCAAGTAGGTATTAAGTTGGCAATAGGTCCCTATGAACACCTAAAATGAGCATCATTGTATCTACCACTAAGGGTGGTAAGACCGAGCACTGGAACGGGTTGGCTGGAGAGGTCATGGAGGTCTCCCTCCTTGGAGATATTCAAACGCTGCCTGGACACAGTCCCTGGCAGCTTGCTCTAGGTGACCCTGCTTGAGAGGGGGGGGACTACCTGACCTCCCGAGGTCCCTTCCAACCTCAACCTTTTTGTGATTCTGTGATTCCCGTTAGCAAAATGTGAGCAAATCCTGGTAGGATGCTTTCTCACTATTGTTCATGTTATGGTATCATTGCTACTGGGGTACGAGGGACAGTTACAGCACTATTGCCTCCGAGTAAGAACTCCATCATGAACAAATGTCATAAAAATTAATTCCTTCTCAAGCAACATCAATAATGCAATGCTCTCAGAATAGAGCAGGCTTCATCCCTCATTTTAAAAAGGGATTCTACGTCACCCTAATGATGAACTCCTTTTCAGCTAGTGGCAATAGCTGGTTGGAAGCTCTTTGAATACTTCTCAGATTTTCTGCATTATTTATGAACAAAGCTTGCAAACATAAACTGAGCATAAAACAGATTACTATTTCTTTTATTAAAATAAAAATTGAAATTCCAATACTATTACATGCTTTAGGGAATCAAGACCCTAGCTGTAGGGTTAGTGCATCTATGCTTTAATCTGCTCCCTTTCCTTTGGTCTTTCTTCTGGTAGTTAACAATGAGATTTTGCAATTCTTGATGAAGGGAAATTCATTCTTTTAGATTAGTAAAAATTGCATCTGAAAAATAAGTCTGAAATAGAATTAAAATATTTTCAGCATTACAATATAATTACGTTTAATAATCATGGACCCATGTTAGCAATTCTTACCGTTGCCATCACCTAGTAAAAATTTCAGATAATATTACAAGCAAAATTATATTTAATCGAAAATGTTCCATGCTTCACACCTGCATCATTTTTCTTTCTAGAATGCCCCTCATACTTCTCCATCTTCTGCAAGTCAGTTAACATATAAAGTTAAATTCTGATCATAAGGCCATGTTTTGGTTTTATTCTGCAAAAATAAAACAGCAACAAAAGCTGCTAATGCAGACTGATTTTGGTGCACATATTAATACAGACTTTTGGATGGATACAAATTGTTGTCACAAAATGTACTCAAAAGACCAGTGTTTCTGCATGTTCGTGCAAATGTCAAACTATGGCATCATTAACATTGTGTAGTGTCCAATAATTCTGTTCTCCCCATGGACAAGGACTGTGCAGAAATAATTACTTGGCAGTCACATGCACTTCATCACTTCCAAATTAGATTTTAGTAATCCACCGCTTTATTTCCAGAGTAATCAAATTACTACAATGGAGTTTCCTTCACCTTTTTTTTTTTTTTCATTTGATATTTATTACCACAGACGCAAACTGTGAGTTAAGCACAGTCAAGAGAGAAACACGATTTGGGGAGAAACAGTTGGATAATGTGTTTTAAAACATAAATGAAAATGATCCTTTAAATCTTCTCTATCCCAATGTAAACACATTTAGTAAATCAATGGTATAAAAAAGAAGCAAAAAGTACATCTAGAGATCACTCTGAAGAAATTGAGATTTTGGGAAAAAAAAAAATCTGATCAGATAGGAATTCCTATTTCACTTTTAACAGCACTCCTATAATGGAATTCTATAAAAAATTTCATTTAGTCACCTTGGAAAACTTTGGGTGACTTCATTTTGTTGCTGTGATATCACCAGAAAAAATTCAAAACAATTTTTTTTCTGCTAATAAATAATTGGCATGTGAGCATTTGAGCTTTTTCTGGACTCTGGATGGCTGTGGATGAGGCAATTGGCCCACATTTATCAGGTCATGTCTATTCATCACAGTATTTAATCAAGCACTTCAATTTAAGCACACAAGTCTCCTGCTATTGAATGAAACCAAAGGAAATGTTTACATGAAAATTATGTTTAAGGGATTTGCTAAAGCAGATTTATTTGAGTACATTTTATATGCTCAAGTGTTTTGGTATTTTTTGTTCTTTATTTTCTGGACTGAGGGACTTGGTGTTGAATAAAACCTATTGAAATTGATACCAAGTCTTGCAGATCCTCATGATCCATACAACAAGCCAATGATTATTTTTGTATTTTTTGTTCCTCTTTTTGTGGTCCTAAGAATTTTTTTTTTTTTTTTAATAGCAAGGGTAGGTAGGTCTAAAATCCAACAGGATCATCTATTAGTTATTTGTTCAATCACCACTGATTGTATTGGACCTTTAGGCAATTAGGTACCTAGATTTTACTAAAGTCTCAGTATGCCTTTTACAGATTAATCAAGTCCTATAATACTAAAATGAGTGGTTTTAGCTCAGGATCAATCAGTATTTACTGAGTCCTGAAAAAGAATAGACTGTTCTTACTAATATATTTGCAATTAGAAAGAAAGGTAGGTAGATCAAAATACTACTGTTTAAAAGACACTTAGAATCTAATGATGTGTTGTCTAGAAGCGGAGTTCTCTGTTGCTTGGTGCTGTGATATGAATGCATTGATATATTATTGCTTCTTTATTTGTGAATATAAAGACAAAAGTACCAAGGTAAGTGAAATTCCAGAAATCAGTATTCTTGATAGACTAATAGCCTGGGTCTTTATTTCTACAGTAAGCAAAACCTAATGTTTCAAATTAGAAATACAGGCTATTGGTTATCCTAGCAGAACCCATAAATCTCTCTTTCACCACTCTAAAAGTCCAGAATACTTCATATGAATTTTTCTTCAGGGAGTTAGTATCCCTAAAGTTTCACAAGTCAGGACTGGGAGAACATCAACATTTCATGTTATTCTCTCACATTTTTTACTGGATTTTCAGTCTACTGTCTTGCACATCCTCTACTACACAAAGGCATTCTCTGAGATCCTTTGGTTTAGGTTACTTACTAAAGAGGACTTTCAGGCATCCTCAGGGGCACAGCTTGCTCTAGTTCTCGTATGTCATGAGGTGACAGAATGGAGAGTGCAATACTGTGGCCACCAAGGTCAGCCTTGCAAACAAGGGAAGAGAGTACCAGATACCCACGTGGTGAGGACCTGGAGAACCTTTCTGAATAATAAAGAAAAGATACAGCTCCTTTTGAAGCATAAGCTCCCTCCCCACAGCATTACCTTTGTGCTAAAGGTATTTCTTCTACCCAACAGTGAGGATAAAATCCTGGCTTCACTAAAATCAATGTACGTTTTGCTATTGCTATGAGAGGGGACAAAATTTCATTCTGTCATGTGTTGTCTTGTTTTCAAGCACAGCTAAGTCAGCACTTCCATTCAAATTTAGCTTGCAGTGTTACCACTCCAAAACAAAATAGAAGCAATTAAGGAAAGAAGTCCCTACCTGAAATCTGCACCAACTTTCATGTCTTTTTTAATGAGTGTTTCTCATTTTTGGCAGTAATAATTACAATCAGATTTTCATCTCTCAACTCGAATGCTGATACAATCACATTAATTGCAATTGTGACTAGGAAAAAACTGACAGAATTGTGTCTCTAATCATACTTTGTGTTTTCCACTTTACATTTGCTCAATAAAACCCAGTGTTACAAACTCAAGAGTTCAAAATGTCTGTTGGCAGAATTAGCAAGTTCATTTAGGTTTTGTGAAAGAAACTGTGAAAGAACTGCTTTTTAACTATTGAAAGCCTAAACTTTAAGTTATACCTTTAGATATGATACACCTAGAAACAGATATTTTCTCATTAGACATTTATATTAAAACTGGGTTAAAATCATGCAGACATGTTAGTAGAAATTTGTACAGCATAAAATAACACTATTTTAAGGCGGGGGAAGTTACTGCAATCAGTCCATTACAACCAAACATTCTGGTGCACTCTAGTGGCAGAACATCGAGATGTACAATAGCTTTGCTATTTATTTGCTTTTTAAAATCCTGGAAAAGACAGAATTATTTTTTTTATTCTGGATGTATGGGTAAGTAAAGGTTTCCCGTACAGTATGTAACTAATGCTCTCACATGGGGGAGAAGTGAAGTGTTCCTAAGTATCAATAAGAGACAAAGAACCCTTGATAACTGGTCTCCTGTAAAGCCAACAGGCTTCACATTTAAGGCTTCATCCCAACACAAGCAAGGAACCACTTACATCCAAAACACACTGATTTGGACTCCAAATCTCTCTCACCCCACTTGGAGTTTGTGGCCTTTCACTTTCAGGGTTTTATGACCAATGACTACTACTACATAGCTGATGTAACAGGCATATACAGGCACGCATGCACAATTGTATGTACACCTGCATTTACCAATACACACGCTCGTGGATGTAAAAATACTATACCAGCCAAAGGACTGTAACATGGGAAGGGAAAGAAACCATGAGTGCATACTGACCGACAATTGCCCAAACATTCAGAAATTAAACAAGACAAAAACTTGGGAAAGAAAGAGAGGAAGCCAGAAAAGGGGGACTTAAGGTACACTCATTTTATATCTCCTCAAAAAGCAACAAAAACAAATGCCAGTATGATATTCTGAAGCTTTAAAATTAAAAAGCAGTGCCAAAATTGCACTAAAATACTACATGTGCAAGACGGCCATTGTTGGTAACAGAATAAAATGGGTTTTACTAAAAAGACACTTATTTATCTTTAATGGCTAAATATGGAGTTATTAGGAAGAAATCTCAAACATTCTGAGGAGAGGTAGAGGGGATATTGTACCCCTACAAGGCAAACTAAACAAAATTTCTTAGCTAAAAGTGCCTCACATAGGTAGCAGTAGACCGCTAGTTCATACACGCAGAAACTGAGATGCAGGAAGATGAAGTGTCTTGCCCAAATTCGTTTCACTGCCTAATGGCAAAGTTGAATTAGATCTCAGGTCTCTTGAGTTCCTCTCCAGCACTCACCCAATAAAGAATGCTCCTTAGTGAAAGCACATATCTTACCTTGAAAACATAATGGAAAGGTGCTTGCCTTTGTGGAAACTATATTTATCGTAATCACTGCAGTCCAGGTGATTTTTCTAAATGGTTCTGAGATTAATCCTGTTTAGAAACTGCTATACAGCACAAGATAGATGTTGGCGATTGAGAATATTATATGAATGTGTATTAATGTATCTCCCAGGAGAGTAGTTGCATTAGGACAAAATAAACTCTGTTGCCCACCCTGAGCATTCAAGAGTCATTACACAACTTGTCTCTTTTTCTTGAAGACTTGATATTCTTTTCACTTGCTTTCTAGCCTCTGAACTTCTAGGTACTGTTTATTTTGAAGCATACAGGTTTCTCCCTGAAGCTTACTGGAAAACAAACAAAAAAAAAAAATCAAGATTCCAGATCTCTTTACGTGTCCTAGAACTGAGACTTTAAAACAAGAAGACTAAACTTCACGAAGTCTGTGAAAATTCTGAGAAATGACAGAAATGTATATAGTTAGAGATTACAAATAAATAAGCCAGAACACAGGACAAAACTAAACAAAGAGCCTCTGCCTGAAGGACAGCAGAAAAAAAAAAAAAAAATCGCTTGCATACGCAGAAGCCATAATGGGATAGTAATTACTTTTGCAGGAGTAAATATAAGCATTGCCACTTCTGGACCATTGCTTCTAAAGATTATGTCTACTTTGTAGTATAGAAACACAATGAGAACTTCTGTTGAAGTGTGTAGACTAGCTTTAAACTAGCTAATTTATATGGGTAATAAGAATAATATCAGTTGTTCCTGTCTGGGACCTGAGGTCTGTATTCTGTAATGAAAGCCCACGCCACAGCATCTGCAGCATTATCAGTAACCAGATTACACAGTAAAGGTCTATACAAGGTGCAGTCAAATCTCTGGACTAAAAGGTAGGTATTATCTTCACCCAGTTTCAGATCCTTTCAGATTTAAAATAATAATTTGCATTTACCCAGAATAGGTTAATTTCTGATACCCCTAAACACCATGAATGTTATTCTGCACCATGAATGAATCCACTGAAGTCAAAGGGGTTCCTCATGAACAAGATACAGGAAGGTATACCTTGTTTAATTCTAGGCCAACAAAAGGAATTTAATTTCTTTGCTAAGATAAACAAGGACACAAGGTAAGTTTGTTGTCACCGTGTTCCTTCACAGCATCATCTCTTACACTTACGTCAAGATATAAGTTTGAAAAGGGAAAAATCTTTGTCAGAGAAGTTGCTTATCATTTACCAGTCAGATGAAAGCTCACACTCTTGCGTTATTCTACAAAATTGCAGTTGTTTGCAATTGCTTGCCTGTCCCAAGTTCTCAGAATGTGTGAAGAGATAAAAAGTTTCAAGACAGTTTGTTTAAGAGGACTCTTGAATATTTAAAAAAAAAAAAAACCAAACCTGTAATCAGTAACTTAAAACCTTCTAAAAATAAATTGCTATTCATGCAGTTCCTGACCATGAAACCTACTCTGCTTTTTGCTGTATAAAGAGAACAAAAAGAAACGGTCTTCATTTAGGACTCTCACTTCATCCTGCTCTAACGTGTTGTCCCTCATCTTCCATATAGTTTTTAACTGGGGAGCAGAATGAGCTGTTTGTGGAACTTGCTTCACATACCAATTCCAAAAAAATATTTTCGTGCCATCTGGACGTTGCCTACAGGTTGGTAGCTATCCAGACTGGTGGGAGGAAGTCAAGTTATGGTGCTGTACTAGTGGTGGTATGAGACAAGCAATAGGTGCTTTATGCACAGAGAATGAATATATCTATTATGTCTGAAATCTGCTTCTTTTAGAGAATGGGTTTCCTAAGCTGCATTGCAGGCTCTGAGAGTGCTCATATGCCAATAATCTGCCAGCCATAAGGACACAGGAATATGTCCTGCTCACGAGGGGCATACGTCTTCACCCTAGGGTATTGAAAAGCAATCGGTTCACAGGATGTAGCAGGAACGTTTGAAACAGCAGAGAACAAAGAAGCTTTGCTGTTGTACCTGAGGAAATGAAGAATTTTACTTGTCTCATTCAACAGAGTATCTGTGTTCATGGCAATAGTTGTTTCAAACTATATTTAAGCACATTCAGCCCTGTTTTGAGATTAAGTAGAAGAAAGGAGTTAAAGCAGTCAGCCCAAGGTCTGTTACCGTAATTGGTTTTAACTTAATTTCAGGCTGGGGAATGCCCACAGGATGTTAATCTGCAAGAGATGCCAGAGTGGCCTAGTACTTCTGCTATGCAAGGGAAATTTTTCATTGCTTGACGATTGAACAGTGCTGGAGAGAAATTGTAAACTGCATGGACAGCCTTTGGATGTGTGCCCTACCCAAAAATCTAAATGATTGCCTTGAGTTTCTCCCGTATGGAAAATGTCTTACCATTCAGACATGACAGTAGATGCAAGTCAAAACTAAAAAAAAAAGATTCTCTTTGCTTGGCTCCTGTAAGGCTTTGAGGTATGGGAGGAAAAACCTGAAGACCACTGATTCCAATTTTTACTCTCTTAAGTGATTTTTAAAAGGAAATAGATGCCAAAAGTCAGTATATTTACTACACTGATGAATAAACAAAGTCTTTTTTTTTACCCCCGCTAAAGCACAGAAATGTTTTCATTAAAATATACTTTTGAGTATGAGGGTCAGGCCTTGGTGACAGATTCAGTGCATTAGATGGATACATATTGATTAAGTCCACTACCTAAGGTGAAAATACAATTTAGGAAAAAGAGAGATGCAAACTTTTAATGAGCAATCACATCCCTAAAGAAAAGGTGCCAGATGGTTACACTTGTCTTGGAATACTGAAGCAGAATAAAGAAAAAAATATTGTTCCTTTTTTGTAACAAGAACTAAAATAAACTTTTAAAGACATCAGCCCCACTCCTAACAAAAAAATAAAATTAAATGAATGCATATTCTATGAAAATTCACAATATTACTTGCAATTTTATCACACGTGTTGGAACATGCCTATAACATGATGATGTTGGGGAAGGTTTTTCTTCCCTTTTTAGATGTGACTTCAGCAGAGGTGTGAACTGTTTTCAGCTAAGGTCATATAGCCTCGCATGTTTAATACACAATGCTTCCTTTCACTCCTGGAAATTTTTTAAGATTGTATTATTTTCCATTTGATAGTGCTGCAATACTGTCTTTTAACTGGTCGCTCTTTCATTCCCAAAATGTTTTGCTTTTGGGGTTCTAAGTCACAAATTGATGACCTGGCTCATTTGCTTTTGCAGGTGCTTGTAACAGAAAACTACAGACTCCGTACAGCGTAATTTAATTGCGCTAGACAGATAACCCAGGAGTGGCTGCTAACTCTCTGGAGAAGAGAGAGACTGTGTTCTTGGGGAGCTGCATGCCAAGGAGTCCATCAGCCTGGGGAAGCTGACCTGCGGAGCAACAGGAGGGAGCTGCCATTCCCTGCTGGCAGCACCAGCCAGACGAAGGATCACATAAACTGAGCTCTTCTGAGGTTTCCTGCCTGTGTTTCTCTCACCATCTCCCAGAAAAGGGAAGAAAACACCAGAAAGAATATAGATCAATTTCTTGGCAAATCCGGAGTAACTGAAGACAACAGAAATATATTAGATGAAAACTACATAAATTTAAGCTAGGATCCAGTCCATTTAATTAGAAGGACACTTAATGATGCACTTGTATCCCCCTACCAGCACGGCAAGAGATGTAGAGTCTAGAAATATCCAGGCAAAGAGACAGTAACAAGAAGTACAATATCTAAAAGGAATATTGAAGTGCAAAACAAAGCCCTCAAAAGTTTGGAGTAACCAGAGCTTAATGCTAACCATAGAATTATTGCTGCTTCTTTCTCTCCCTCTCCCTTCTCCCGCTCCACTCAGGATGAGCAGGCTTTTTGCTGGAACTTTTCAAAAATGTTCATCCTGGGGAAGATACCCAGCAGGAACAGTTAAAATTTTTTACAGTTCAAAACACTTCAGATCATTTTTTAAAATGGAAAGTGTAAGACAAGTGCTAGCTATAAAGAGCAAAACAGGGACTGATTGTAAATTCACATTCCCCAGATAAAAGAGTGCAATTATCAATCTGACACAAAAAACAGTGCACATTGTTCAGACTGGTACTGATTTGACAAAATATTCCAACTAATTTCAAGATAAGGGAACATGGTCTGGGACTAGAGTGATAAAGAAAGGCTGAAGGGCTTTCTCTCTAGCTCTGCCAAATGACACAATGTTTTACATAGATCAAGTATTGGACCATTTCTTTGGATTATTCACTTTTCAGGTTTCAGAGAACTTCATCCAGGCCCAAAGTTCATGATTCAAGACCATTTATAATCAGCCAGTCCAGAACTTCAGATCCGGACAGCCTTATTTTATTAGGAAATCTGGATTTAGATCTGGACTTTTACACTGGGAACCCTCTCATGTTTATGAAAGGCATTGAGAACCACAGTGAAAGGTGTTAATAACAGAAGTCCCGTAAGACCCTGCTAAATCTTCCCCATAGGTGTGCTGGGATTTCACATCTTCCGCCGAGACTGCTATGACTGCAGACTTTTATTTTGTTGCTTTCCTAGTTTAACCAAAGATTCTGGCACCTTCACCCACATGCACTGGCGTTTTCCTCCTCTGCTGGCTTTAGTACATCCACCAGGCAGCCCTGCTCAGCTTCAGCAAGTGGAGCCGAAAGGAAGGCTCCAGTGGGTAAGCAGGGAGGGTAGCAATTTATGTAAACCTTGTCCTGTAAGCATACAAGCCCTTCACCAGAACATTTTGTTCTGATGGCTATCTAAGACTCAGATATAAAACCTACGGGGAATACTCTGAACACACTTCTCTTCTCTGCCCCTTTGGTCTACTCCCCTCTTCCCCCTCATCTCAATTTCTCAACCTCCATGCTAGTATTTTTATCTTTGCTGTCTCTGATTTATGCTTGTTATAAATTCAATGAATTAATTTATGTGTGCTTATCACTGGCATTTCATGTGATAGATCTCATTTGTTTATTTCTATGTTTACAGTTTGTTAAACTTCTCTACTTTGGTTTTCCACAGTCCTATTTCTCAGATCTTTGTCTCTCCCTTTTGAATCCTGTTCAACAATACAGTATGTCTACCATTACCAGTCTCTGAAAATATTTTCAACCACTTTTGAATAAAGTTATTAGACCTTTTCACCGACTGAAATACAGCTTGTTTGCTAACTTTTTCTTTCCCTCTGTGAATTATTCATTAAATTCTCCATTTTAACAAATATGTCTTGTGGGAAACTATTAGCTGATTCTTCTAACATGTATGTATTTTAGACAATGAATTCATCATTAAGGATTCCTGTTGAGAATTGTTTCATATATTCAACAAAAAACTACGTGCTGAAATCTAAGTCAGTCGATCACAGAAGTGACATTTATTTTCAAAGACATGATGATGATCATGTTCCTAAAACAAGTTCCCTGCCATTTTACATTCAAAATCCAAATCCCATGTCCTGCAATATTCTCTTAAGGTTTCCTGTGTTAGTGAATAGTTATGTCATTAAATTAGTTTCCTACAATAATCACAGAAAATGAGAGCAGAAGGTAGGTTTAAGATAAGTTGGTTTTGATAGCTGAAATATATATTCATGGTTTCTGTTGCTTGCATTTGGCTAAGTAAAAGCATTTCTGCCCTAAGCTATGAGTAACACTAGCGTCCTTAGCAAACTATTAAAAAAAAAAAAAAAAAAAAAGCAATGTGCATTAGAAATATGACATAGTAACTTATTTATACATGACAACTTGCATGACAAGTGTGGCTTGGACTTGTTCAGAAGAAAACAGAAAGTGAACAGAGTTCAAGATGTCACCCAAAGTCCTCTTTGAAACCTACACAGAACTATATCACTCTTATTCTAAAAATTAAGTATCTAAAAGCAAGGCCTTAATCATAGGCTAAAATACCACTAATTGTAAGAGGGGGATGCTGTAATACAGTCTAAGTGGTCTTCCAAATTCCAAAATGTAATATATCCTCAAAGCCTTAAAGGATAAACCCACCCTGGTTTTGTACTGTGTAGCTACTTGAAAACTGTCAGAAGTAAATGCAGACCACGTTTTCATACCATTCTAAATAGTTTTACATGCAAATGTTTGCAAACAGTGGTGAAGATTCTCCCTAAAATCAGTAATTATCCTTGTAAATGACACCATTATACCAACCAATTAGTGCACATATACTTTGTTACCGCAAACTAAATTGAAAAACAGTACAACTAAAAGATTTGAAAGGTATAACTTAAAAGCTCTAAACTCAAAGAATTTAGAACAGTTCCTATTTTGCACCGAAGTGGTCTATTCATATTTTATCAAAACATCATGAAGTGATTACCATCGATATTACAGAATCAAGACAATAAAATATTCTGGAAGTAACATATATATGTGTGCTACAGCCAATTTTCAAACTGAAACATCTTAGCAGTTTCAAAGCTTTAAAGACTATCTTCTGAGACGGGTGCTGCTTGCAAAAATCTAAGGTTTCTTTAATAAGCAAGTAGATTTTGGCAAAAAATTCGCACAGGACTGTCTTTAAATTACCTTTCTGCACTGCTCAGTAACTAGAACATAACTTAAGATATTAAAACCATTTGGGGCTTTAAAAAATGCTTTCATGCTGAAAAGCTGACTAGTAAAGTTTTAACCTCGTACAATCTGAAGCAGCTGGGGCAAGAACCTCACAAAATCAGGTTTCATAATGAGAGAAGGATCCCAGTTCCCATTATGAGCGGCATTTCTAGAGAAACAATTGTTTTTCAAGGTGTCGGTGGTCTGATCACGTAAGTGACTTTTCTGAAAGTCCTAGACAGTCTCTGAAAGACTTGAACTCATCTTGTGCACATAGACGTACATCCCAGATCTGATGATACTAAACAAAAGCCCTTGCTCGATATTTTCAATAAAAATGCTGCTCCTAGAGCTGTCAGTCACATACAACAGTCCCTTAATGCTTTCTAATATCACTTTTTTAAATCCATTTAGATTCTTAGATTCAGAGCTCTTCTACTACAGTAATCTCGAGGGTTGGGAAAAATAGCTTTTTCCACACTCCTGCAGGACAAGATTCTCTATGTGTCTGGATCGCAGTGAAAAGGTGCCATCCAGAAAAGAAAGGTTTACTAGCTTATACTAGTAGTAAGTTATGCTGCACTTCCACTATTCTGAATGATCAGGAAACCGTAAAACTGTCAAGAAATGTTATGATCCCCCCCAATCCCAAGGACATGCTCTACGGTGGGCAGGGAGCTGGGACTGAGCCCACGTCTTCTCCAAGCGCGGAGGCTGCTCAGTGTCACAGAGAGACACTTCTCCCTGCTGGGAAGCATCCTTTGTGAAGTGGAACAAAGCTCCACTGCCCATTGATTCACATCCAAGAGATTTCTACAATGAGAGCAACATTTTTGTCAGTCAACAAGTGGTCGCAGAAGTCATCAGAAAACAGCAGCAAGTGGAGGAATAGCTTCCAGATATGCTGTGAGTACACATCATCATGGAGATGGTCGTTATTGTGGATTCCTCCTCTAAGTGGGCATTATGCACAGGTCTGAGGAAGCCTCCCTTCACCTATAACCAAAGTATGTGTGACCCGACAGACAGCAATAGTGCTCACAGCAGCTCTGATGCCAATGACTGCCAGTGTAGGGACCCCACAGCTATTCCCTTGCCTTTTGAATTTCACCCTATATCTGTGCTTAAAACAGCAGCGGTGCCATGCTCAGCAGTTGCACTTTACCTTCCTACCTGCCACCACACACCAGAAAACAGAATCAGTGAAATTCAAAAGGCCCTAAGGCAGACGTGATCCCACTACGTTATAAGAATATATTGTGATGAAAGAACCGTGCCAAGACCGCACAAACACATTACCTAGAGCCCCAGCACAGAAGTCTTACAACTGTGATTTCAGATCCCCACCTCAAGGAATCATTAAGATCTAAAATCCTACCAAAACGTAGTAGCAAAAAGTGCAATTAGCAGAAGGCAAGTTTATTTCTTAAGTGGTAACAAAAACCTAGTGAACTGGCTCAAGTCACAATGCAGAATCATTAGTGAGCCTAAAACAGATGGTATCTCATTTTTAGCTATAGGCAAAATGCCAAATGACATGACTAAATAGAAAAAAAATCCCTATAGTATTGCATTTTTGTGCCTATTGAGCATGGAGACTGAAAGGCAGGAACATTTTTAATAACCTTTCTTTGACAACCTTAAAGCCATTTAATGCTGAAGCCTGTCCTCGACATAAAGCCAAGAGAATAGGCCTCTAGAGAAAGCTCACTGCTGCACAGCTTCACCTCCCAGCAAAACACATTATGCAGCAAAGCCACATAATACTTACTTTCCATTAAAAAAACCAGACCCTCACCGGCTATCGCAGTAGTGACCTTTCAATCCAGCCTTCTATAGTACTTATTGGCTGAAAAGTTGTTTCTATGAATAGCAATTGTCTGGTTTAAAAACTGAAAATCTCTTTTCTGTTTCAGGGAACAGCATTTGTAAAGGCAATGGAGTTCCATGAAAAAGCAAAGGTACCTAAAAGTAATCAAATACCATGTACCAAGTGGCTTCTATGAACAACTACTCATACTTGGAGTGGTTTTGCCGATACAGCAGTTTTCATCGGAGGACCTTAAAGTAATTCCAAACACAAAGGCCCTCCACATGAAAGCATTCCAGACATGAAGGCTTCACAACACCTTTGAGAAATACTTATATGACAGATGAGTAAATTAATTAAATAGCGAGCCAGGCTCTGGACTTAATTCTGGCCTGTATTTTCTCCTTTGACAGCAGGAAGAGGCCAAAAAACAGCTCGATCTTTCCATCTCAGGATTCACCTGGCACTGAGAAGTCTCCAGCTGGCCTAACTGGCACCTACTTAACACTCACCTGGAGCAGGATGCCGAGAGCTGTAGGGACACTGGAGCAGTACTACCCTACGGCAGCAATTTCCCAGCTGGCAGATGGCCCATTCTAGGCTGGAAGGAGGAAGGCTGCATGAGAACAGCACCAAGACTGCAATGATTTATGCCGCTACTCAGACCAGGATACAACTTGCTCCGGAACCTGAGAAATCCCAGTTTTCTGGCTTTCTGCTCTTACAAGATCAGTCTAGCAGATACAGGGAACAATGTAGAGATTTAGGCCAAAAAGACAATGTTTTGTCCAGGTATTGCACGGTGCTTCTTTAGTAGAGCTAAAAGAGCTCAGCACTTCACAGTCCTATAAAAAACCCCTGACTCCTGAAAGTGTATGTAGTAAAATACAGAAGAGAATCAACTGTGTTTGGGGGATAAACAGCGAAGAATACCATGGTCAAAAGAAGGCAATGTGGTAGACCAAAAGTCAGAATTAAATTTTGATTAGCATGTTAGGTTTTTTTTCTAGTGTCATTTAAAGAAGTGGCACTGAATTCCGGACTAATTTAATCTCCTGATTTCACTGGAAATCCGTGTTGCCAAATCTTGTGATTTTAATCCCAAATCTTGAATTAATTGGTGATTTATTGTTTATTTTTTTAAAAATCCAAGCTCATATAGTCATTATATTAAGTGAGAAATTTTTTTTTTCTTTTTTTAAATGCTCTCAATTCTCTGGGTGGGTGTAGGGAAATGAAATAAATCTAAAGAACAGAAGCCTTAAGGCTCTAGCACAGAAGGGAAATTGAAAAAAGAAAATGTATCACTTTAAAATACTCAGATGTTTAAGCCAAACTTATGATTTGGGGTCCAGATTATAACTTGTAAATACCAAAGCTGCAACTATTGAGCATTGTAATAAACATAAAATGGAACAGGATTTTGTTTAGGCTGTGCATTTTATGCAATTTATGTATTATTAATCATTCTACAAACACGGAAGAGGGAGTTCTCAAAAATAACCTCTTAAAATTCCCTTTTCCCAATACAGAGTCTAGTGTCACTCAGAACTAAATTAGTATTTTAGCAATCTCTTTGCTCCTTTGAGCTCCAGTTATCGGCACACATTTTGTGAATAGATTGTATTTGTTTTTCAAAGCTTCTAGTAAGAAAGAACATTTATATAGTCATTCAGCATTTCTGCATTTCCCCCTTGCATTAAGGGTTTCATCCTGTCTCAGCTGTTTCATTTTCTTTTCAGCAGCCCACAGTGTCCCTGCTATAATAATGATGAGCTCCTGGTTCCTTCTGTTCCTTTTCATAAGGACAGGAGGGCATTGAGGCTACTTTCATTCAGAGCTTACTGATCTCAGTGAGTGTTTCATTTAACCCTTACTGTGTAAGTTAATAGGAAACCCAAACAACCCCCTCCGCCTGCCCCCAAAGAAAGGAAAATCCTGCAAAGAAGTTATCAATCAATTTCTTTCTCAGTGTTTGTTTCAGCCGTACATGATAAGCCCTCTCAGTTCTGGATCAGAAAGGGCAACGTGTTTTACTTTTCAATATGAAAGCAAGGGATTTAGAATACCAGGAGGCATAAATAGAGGCAGCAGAACCTGATATAGCCCCATTAATGTGAGCATATGTACAAAAAGTATGTTGTAATCAAACTGTTTTTCCACTTCAGTATATGTCATTGATCACTTTTTTTCCACCTGCTGTAGTGAAAACTGTAGCAGATGATTACCAGTTTCAAATGACTGTGCTTTAGTCTATTACTGTTAATTTGCCTCAATTCATTAAATTACGTATGCATACTGCATTGTACAGGGTCATTTTCAGAGGAGTTCTTTAAATATACCATCTTCCATCTTTAGAAGTATCCTATTAAACAAGGTTTAATAATAAGTGGCACTTGTTTTTTCCAAAAATATACATTGTGCCATGCATGTTTATGATGTATTTGAATTTCTCAATATTATTCACATTATCAACTAATTTATTAACGGCTACTTTGCCTTGTGATCAAGATATTGCTGTAATTAAATAGAATCATAGAATGATTTGGGTTGGAAGGGACCTTTAAAGATCATCTAGTCCAAGCGCCCTGCCATGGGCAGGGACACCTTTCAGTAGGTCAGGTTGCTCAATAAATATAATAAAACTGGAAATCAATGACAAAATGTATCCTCCTTGGCCTGATTTTGGATAAGGTAGGCTTCACAGGACACAGAATAAGAAATATTCTTACTCAAGCTGTGGAACCTCAGAACAAGTTGGGGCAGTAGGTCCAAAAGTTCATCAGACAGTACTCCCATGGCTGCATATGCTATTCCACCATGCACAAAACTGGCTGTCAGAGATGCCTCGCAGCAGATCAGTTGTCCTCCCCACCCCAGCACGTGCCTTGCTCCAAAGAATACTTATTTTAAGCTAGAATGGTGCTCCAGAAAGCTGGCTTGCTTTATATAGCCTTCTTTTTGGAGACAGCAGTTCAACTAGTCCTTATTTAAATACAATGGGAGGTTTTATTACAGGGAATTTGCATAACAACAGGTGTCCCGGTGCCCATGGCAGCTCCCTTAATAGACTTATTTTGTCAGTGGCTCTCATGGGTGAGAACGTCGGCCCTTCCGCATCCCTATGGGTTCCAGACAAAGCGCCAAGTGGTTCTGAAGGCTCTGCTCTTCTGTGTCTTTCCATTTTAAGCATGCTTCCCAACCTCCACCAGCATTACAGCAGAGTGGTGAAACTTAATCACTGCCTGCTTTTATAATTATAAACAGGTTATTGCTCTCCAGCGTTACCAGTCTCTAAAACCCTCTAAGATGCAGTTGCAGCATATTCCCCATCATATCAGGAAAATTTAAGAAAAATCATGTACCTGGAAACCTTAAAAAAAGAAACAAATGAAAAAAACCCCTAAAAATTCTTGTACCTAGTAGAACTGGCAAGAACATAAAGGGGAACATAGCTGTTGCCAGTGACCTCATGAACAGTAGCTTTTAGAGAAAGAGCGAGAAGGAATGGGATGAAAGATGGGCCAGATGCATCCACCCCAAAAGCTGATGAAATGACTTGGCAAGTAAGAGGAAGCATGACACAAACTCTGCAAACACTTTAATGCTTGCATACAGGAACTATAAGGAAGATTTTTGGCTCACGAGGACTCGCATTTCTGCGTGACCCTTTCATCCTTCCTTCTAACAGGGGGGAGGATAACGGGGACACAATCCTGCCTCTAATGACATTAAAATTACAACAACAAAGAGATTAGCCTAGTATTTTATCTATTTTTCTACAACTCAGGCATTCAGAGAACAATTTGCAAATATTAAAAGGTATTACAATTACCTATTTTTTCTTGTGTAATATTATAGCCAAGTTATTTTTCCTGTTACTTAAATGTCTCCATTCTGATATACTGACCTTCTGAAGTTAGAAATGAAGCTTTTGCAGTAAACTTTATTTTTTTCCCTTTCCTCTTCAAAATGTAAAAACTTGTCAAATTCTTTTACTCCTTTGGGGTACTTTTTTTTTTTTTTCCAAGTATAAAAACCCATTGGCACTGTATTGCACAGATAATGCTACAATAATGGAAAAGGCTGGCAAATAAAGGTTTTTAAGAAGGTGCTTCACCTACCCTATTATTCCGGAGGCTCCAAAAATTCCCACTGAAGAATTTAACAATATTGAAGTGTCTTCTGGAATAGGAATTCAAGACAAATAAATTTGTATTGCTGAATGATGATAAACCTTTTCTATCTCCTGGATTTCTGCATTATTTGTTTTCTTTCAAAGACAGAGGCAGCATGAGTGTATCTTGTCTCAGATTATTCTCAATGGAAAAGAGCTGAAATGACATGAGTTCTGTTCTCCACCTCCTAGACTATAAATCTGCATTAAAATTTCATTTAGTCTGTTCGCTTAAAGTATAAGGTATATGAGAAACTATTCCGCAATCTATCTAGTAATTGTATTAGATATCTTTTATTCCCTCAAAATGGCCTATTTACCAATGTAGCTGGTTATGAATCAGAGTGATAAAACTCAGCGCTCGATTCAAACCAAGTCTGAACATCATATTTATTCATCATGTTTGCTTATATATTGTACTAAAAATGTTAAAAGAATCTTGAACCAAAATTTTAACTTCAGTCTTTCTTTACCAAAAAAGTACATCAATTAGTTCATATATACCCAACCTTTTCCCAGACTGAGCTGTTTCTTCCCTGAAGTTCTGACCATTCTTAATACAAACTTGCTATTCTTTCCCAGAAAAGGTTGAATTCTTGAATTTTTAGTCACCTGTGCATTTTTCTATTGTGAAAGAATCAATTATGCCTTCAGTTTAGCCAACACACAAGATAAGTCAGAACAGTAATACTGAAGAATTTTATGTTAAACAGATTTTAACTGGTAAGTTCAAAAACTATAAATACAAATGCTAGAATCTTTTTAGTGCATTTTTGTACATTACTATGAATGCACACTGAACCTGACAAGATATACGCTAAAAATACTGTTTTCCACAATATTTCAGCCAAAAGAATTGTTTCATTAATTAATAGTATTTTTGTAACATTTAAGGCTTCCAAAGCGTTTTGCAAAAAAATTGGATTCACAGCTCTCTAGGAAACAAGGAACATATTATCAACATTTTATAGGTTAAAAAACTAACAAACCAACAAATACTAACTGGTGCATAATCTCACAGCAATCCTGCAACATCAGAAAAAACAAACACTCTTCATCTGTATTGAAGACTCAGTTATAAAAATATAATTCCAACATTCTCAGAAACAGGCCAGTGGCTACCATACATGCTTATTTACATAAATCTTTGCTCAGCAGCTCTGCTGGTCACTGAATGGGCTTGCCACACAAAGTTATTTTTTGCCATGAATCCTTACTCAGCTATGGAAGACCAAGGTCCCACACCAAGAAAGAGCCGTTTGTATGAAACGTCTCTGAACAATCACAGTTAATAAATTGCCCTGAAACCACGAGGGCACAGCATGAACAAAAAATTTACAGGTGTGGAACAGATTCTAGCACAGGGGGAGAATCAAACAAGTGGTGAGTGGAATTTTCTCTACATTTGGCAGAATGTTTATAGAGAAAACACCATGGAAAGTGAGAAAAATTCAGAATACTGAATGTATTTTCCAAGTACCTGTGCCAAGAGTAGTAAAAATTTTGATTATTTACTGCATAAATGCTTGTCATATGTACAAGACCTATGGCAGGCCTAACAATCATATTAGTTTTAAGGATTATTATGCTGCAAGCATGAACCATTATTCTTTCCTGTTTACTTCAATCTAATAAATAGATCTTATAATAAATGGAATCGATTAAACTTACTAACAAATAATTATCTCTATTAATGAACCTATAAATTAATGAAATTAATGAATGCATCAATCAATAAATTGCTACATTTATTTATAAATATACGACTATATACACAAATCAACTCAAACTGATTTTTAAATAAATAAACAGTAAACATTTTTTAACCTGAAAATGAAAAGCTAACTATGAATGAATTTTTCAATTTGGCTTTCCTTAATTTTGTTTCCAAAATGAAAATAAAACCAAATGGTGAGAACTGCCTATTTGCATTGTCTTTAGTCAATAGGCACCGTATGAATAAGAAGAGAAATATGCCTGGTGATGAAGCCAGAAGAGGAGGACAACTGTTCGCAAAAATGCTGGACGTCTATTAGTCAAAAGTGATGTTAGTCTATCCTTAGGTTTCCATAGGAAAATGAGAGCAATACAGTACGAACTAAATCAAATTCTGCCTGAGAAGACTGGTGGATAGAAGAAGGTTTTTCATATCTATATTGCCTACAATTCATTCCTGTAATTCTGTGGATCAGCATTTTATCAATATCAAGAGTTATGAAGTAGTGCTAAACCCAGAGATCAACATTATATGAAAGAATGTCATTTGAGGGAGACGGGGAAGCATAGTTTGCTAGCAGATATCTTGAGTCTCCCAGATGTCTGAAAAGAAAGAATACATCATCAGTCAAAACAAAAGCCGGTTCATGAACTGCTAAACTAGAAACTGAATGCTCTTGACTTCATGCCAGAGAGGATGCAGTTCATCACAGTTCCACATACTTAATCTCTATCATTGCGCTCAATACTGTGAAACTTTAGAACAACTCTTCTGCCCCAAGGAGTTGATCATTAAAATTAACAAAAAGCAAGTCATGTAGACAATGCAGTTCAAAAATAACACACCATATTTTATGATATAGATGCACTAAAAAAATGGTAATTTGATATTCAAACTAAGCACTAAATTATAAGGGACCCTAAATCTGCAAAAGATGAAGAAAACTGCAAAAGATGAAGAAAACTGCAAAAGATGAAGAAAACTGCAAAAGATGAAGAAAACTGCAAAAGATGAAGAAAACTGCAAAAGATGAAGATACTAAATATTCTCTGATGTAGAAATATGCCAGCAGGCAACTCCAAGGGAGTGACAATATGCAATTGCTATTGATTTCAGCTATACAAGCATAACTCACAGCTACTTTCAAGGCATCCATCCTTAATTTAGTTTTGGTCTTCCAAGTGTATAAGTATTGCACAAAAAGTTGTGATCTTAGTGTGCGCAGACCCTCTAGAAACAAGATTCTGTATTCCCCAGTTCGGATGTCACCACTGACACATCCACTAGACCACCCACTAAGAACAGAAACATCATTTATTACAGCATACTCCATAACAGGCAGCTATACTAACAATTTCAGTGAGCAAAAACTAGAAAGTACTCTGTGCTATAATCTAGCCTACAGCTAGCATTTTCTTGTTTCTTCATCACCTCTTGCTATATACCAGCAGCAAGAGTATGCATTTCATATACTTGCTCTGTACGAAGCAGAGTAGATGACACAAGATAGTTTCACAGATCTCAGATCACCAGCTATGAAAGGACAAATATGCTAGCAATGATAAAAAAAAAAAAAAAAATTTCTACAGGCCTTGTTTCCCTAACGTTAGATCACTTCAACAAATAAAAAGTTCTGATGCTATTCACATATTTTCCTTGGGTATAAACCATTCGTAACTGCATTCACCCAGCTGCATGCCAGTGAGCTCATAATTTTAAGATGTTTGTACAAGCACAGTACAGCTGGGAATCTTAAATTATTTATAATGCAGCTGAGAGACTAGGAGTTTTGAACAGTTATTTCTAAAGCTGCAGCCTATCCAGAGAGATGCCAGACAAACATCCCTCGGTGGCTGTGTCCTAGCCTAGCAGCAAAAGGAGCGAATGCAATGTTGGATTTCTGGAAGATATAAGAGATTATTCATCTCTTTCAAAATGACTCAAACTTGAAAAATGCTATACAGTGATACCTAAAAGCTTAAAAACATTTAAGACAATTTTGTTCCTTAAGTTAATGTTTTATTATTTTATTCAAATAGAAACCTCAAAAAGTAGGCTGAAATTTTCCTTTTTTTACAACTCTGTTGACTTATATCAGGCCTGAGTTTGGTCCTCAAATTTTAGAGGAGTAGTAAACCAAACATGACATTAGTCAACACAAAGAACTTCCCGATATGCACTGCCACACTCGTTTCTAATATAACAACATAGCTAGGAATCGAATTGTGAATGGGCCGCTTATGCCAGCCAGATACTGACCGGATACGTACTGAAAGTCTGATACTTCAGTAAACAATTTCATGTTACAGCTTAATAAAAAAGGGCATTAAAAGCTGGATTACACTGAATACTATCCACAGTACATCTTAATACTTATTTCTAACAGCCTACTTGTGTGATACCTATTTCTTACATAAATTACCTAAGCTTTTTGTTCCATTCTCTAACAAATGGCCCAAAAGCCTGAGCTAGAAAGATATAATGATTTCCTGCAAATGGAGAAATCCACAGCAGGTAAAAATGCAAGACAATCGGGCTTGACAGGGACTGCACAACAATACAATGTGCTCCAGTAACCCCCACGTGGTGATTTAGCACAGCAAACCCTTTCATTTTTCACTTCCAAATGCCAAACTACTACAGAATAACTACCATGTAGATTTCAATTTGGCAATTTTAGTGAAACAGGGAAAGACTTACCAGGAAGCACATAAAGGCCAAAATCTCAAAATAAAATCTCTGAGTATCCACTGCCATAAAATCAGACTCACAGATTTCAGTTTACATTGCTTTCAAAAGCTGAGGCACCCAAAACATATCAGTTACTCTCAAAAGCTTTTCCCACAGTTGTTCATGAATTGTAACACCTATCATAACCCAGCGACAGAATTCGTAAGTTACAGTAAAAAAAAAACCAAAAAAAAACCCAAACACATATAGACAGTAACATATCCCAGTCCTAAAACTGTATTTCCTACTGTTGTAAAGTTTGGGATTATGAGTTTAACTACACAGCGGTACTTGAGATTTGCAAGATAGAGATGAGCGTACAGCATTTTCTTATTATGGGTGCCTGCAATTATCAACTATTGACTTCTTATAATGACTTTACCAAAGAGGCTAATAGCATGTCTGGCTGGCCTGATAAATTGTCATCTCTGAATGCAGCTTATTTTTCTGCTGAAAACTGCTGTGGCCTTTCTGTGGAGTAGAATCTCTGGTAGGATAACTACACAGATGCTTGTGGCTCATCTCTTTCCCCCTTCGTTCATGCTATTTTTGTACAAGTAGCATAGATGGGCTTGTCCGACATCCCTCTTCTTGCAGAATATCTAGGGGTTATTCTTTAATTTTTACTTTATTTTCAATAGGTACTGAGCTTTCTTCCATTTATTAAATCACTTCTCACAGGACAAAGAGTTCTCTCTTTCCTGATGTTCACTGAAAATCTCAATGCTTGCCAGCCATAGGACTCCCATGTTGGCTCTACACCCAATCCAAATGGTCGTGGCACAGAGTCTCTCTCACCAAAGAGATGTTTTGGAAGGGAAGATAGGAGACAGACTTTGGAGCAACGTCTAAACAACATAAAACCCAATAGGGTGGGCTATATTTGAAAGCATCCTATAAAGATGAGATGTACCTCAGCCAACTAGCATTAAACAAAAAATATACCAAAGCGGTTTCAAATATTCAAGGCACAACAATTTATTGGCATGCCTTGATATGTAAAAATGATGTTTTTTCACAGATTGAGTTAGCTCTATCAGGTTACCGTAACACAATTCAAACATCCTATTAAAAGGCAGGCTAGCGTCATTGAACCATACTGTTTGGCTAAATGTGGCAGGCTAAAACAGTTTAAAAGTGCCAGTCAACCTTGTAACCACACATTTCAATCCTGTTAAATTTGATTAGAACAGAATGATTGAAAGAGAAATCCTACTGCTAGAAGTAATGTATCTAAATGCTTGTCCGTAGTGGTGATTTTGAGAGCTGTACATTTATAGAAGCACAGCTAAACTGTTAAGATCAAACCAGCGCAACTACCCCAGGTTAATATTTTTATTACAGAGTAAGAGTGGTTTTATATTATTTTCAATATTTTTTAAAAGATTCAACATGAATTAGAAAAACATTGGAAAAGTAGTTAAGGGGAAAAAAATCTCTGAAAAAGATTGTACACACCTCTAATTATACTGATATAACTACGGAACTGAAAATTCACATCCTGCCTTAGGCTGGTAGCATAGAGATCAAATCCCAAATAAGTTACTAGGATGTACGATGTGCCCTTAAGGTACTCTAGGATAATTGTCAACATGTCGTCTCACCCTATAATAAATATGACATAGCTTATCCCTTAACAAAAGTTAGCTGGTCTGCCTCACATCTGAAAAAGACAAGGCCAGTAAATAAGCACCTGCCACAGGATACTTGCCATGCTCTAGAGTCACAGTAAGTTAAGTGCCCAAATCCCAACATCTGTTTATTGATGAGCCTTTAGATGCTGACTGAACAAGTGGCATGGTGTTTGAAAGTACAATGACGATAGCGAAGAGTGAACGGCGTTTGTGGTGAAGACAATCCCTTCCTTGTTCTCAGTAGCAGTATTCGTATTGTAATAAATACCCTACAAAAAAGGTTCTTCCAACCTGCCCCACTCAATGGTGTCAGCTGAAGATCTTAATGTAAATATATTTCATTATTGTCTTTTACATAAAATAAGATTTGTTCTTATGACCGGTGTTACTTATGCAAACAAAAGGCATGTAAAAAGGGCCCATGATTTCTTTTGCACTGCAGTATCTGGCCATTGTGCAACGAATTTCAGTTGTATTCCTTAATTCAGTGAGTAGTGAATGTTACAGAATTAGTTCACCACTCACTAAAACCAATTCAGGCAAAATTAAAAACATTATTTTTTTACCGTTCAACAGTAAAGAAAGATACTACCTCAAACCTTCACTGGGCCAGATCATTAGCTAATATAGCTGTAGCCTAGCTGTGCTTGTTGCAGCAGGGGCTGTTTTTCAGCAGGTGAAGACCTCTTCCTACATCTGTAATAGATGACTTGTCCGTACCAGGTTTGTGGAGCAGACTTAAATTCCTGCTAAGCTTAATTCATCTGCACTGAAGTAAGCTACATCTGCACAGCACAGCTCAATGTGCATTCTATTATCAATATTGAAAGCATATAAAGTTCAATGCTCATTAGGTCTTTGTTTATAACATTCTTATGGACACATCTCTACTCCATATTAGCCTGGAAGTTCTCCAGTCATCTCATACTGGTTTGTGTCCCAGCAGGACAGACCCTTCCGAAGCCCTCCAAAATTCTGATCTCAATCCTATTTAAAACAGCTGCAACTTGCCAGAGCCTTCTCATCAAGGCTGCCCATAAACTGGAACAGAGAAAACACTCCGGGAGTACCCAAAAGGCTTATTACATTATGACACCCGGATACAAAGGAAGTAATGTGGAAAGGAAAGAAAAAAGAAAAAGAACGAGAAAAAGAAAAAACCCTTGCAATCTGCCAGTATCAGGAGGAAGCTGAAAGCTGCAATCAGAATCGAGGAGAGATACTTTATTTCAATATTGCAGGCTTGAAACAAATAACTGTGAATGCTACCCACAAGCCCCACACAGCTCAATAGACACAATCCACAAGAACAGAATCCATAATGATCCAGGGCTTAACAAACCTGTGAGGAATTCCAGAAAAACCCCAACAAAATGTGCATTTAGAGATCTCTTAGAACACGAAAAGCAAACACAGATGGCTCAAAAATGCAGAGGATTCCTCCGGTCTGAGTAAGAGGAATTAGCCACTCTGAACTGGTTCTCACTTTGCTCAGGAATTGGCTCATAAAATTATGAAAAAGTGCAGAGGCCATTTCTGAAGATCACCAACAGGCATGCTGGCTTCCTCAAAAACACAGCAAAGCTACGCTCTTCCAGCACAGCAAAGCAGCTTCCCTGAAATGGTGCCTGGACCACAGCACTGAGGGCACTAAATCTCTGCTCAGCACAAGCTGCTGCTTTCTTCGTCCTCCACGGCAAACCTCGGCCCCCAGCAGTAAGATCAGCTGCTCTGGCATCCACCTTTCCAGCACCAAAACTAAGCAACATTCCAGCCTGCAGGTTACCTGTGACAGCCCTTTATGAGTTTCAACCTGTACATTAAGAAACCCTTTCCTCCTAAATTTTTGTCAACTTTATTTCAAAGTGCAATTTCATTATATTGGCACTTCTAATAGTTAAATATCCTTTGGTTTTGGATTTGAAAAATATTTTTCAAGTATTGAACGCTTAATAAAAATTTAATATAAAAATTATATATACTTCACTATCTCTATGTAAATATGTGCAAAATTATTCTCCGAAATGTTATAGAATTAATAAGGAAAATATTATGAGTTTAATAAAAAGTGCATTTAAAATTGCATAACTATATCCCTGTAGGCAAGTGGGAATATGAGGCACTGACTGCATGGTCCCTCCATTCTGCCCAAGGGATTCTCACGTTACGTACAGCATTCCAAAAGCCTTGGCCCTTCTGCCTCTTAACCACCGCTGAATGCCTCTTTGCTTTCCATAGCCAGGGGAAGGAGTTTCTGTTTAGAGAAACTAAACTCTCTAAATTAGGGGATGCATCTTCATGAGCTCAAAGGACTATAAGAATTTTCACGTTACTATTTTAAAAACATGCAAGTTTTTCAAATAGAGATTTTTAAAGACAAATAACATTTTCATGTATCCACACTGGAACAGATTTGCAAAGAGCTCCTGTATTCATGTGGCACACCAGCAAAGCAGTAGGTTTTAAAACAGTAAGAGCAGTGCTCCCCACTGCTACTGCATCTCTTCTGCAGAGCACCCCACTATTACCAAGCTTTATCCTTCTTCATCTGCTACTCATGACAGTAAAGCTTGGAAACAGAATTTTTTTTTTCTGCCTCCCCCTCTTGTTACATTACAGAGAGTGGCAATCCAGCACAGTGTCTTTATTTTTCAACCCATATCATAAATGATTCAAGTAGTATGAGACCTTAGGAACAAGACCTTGCCACTGAAATAATTTCAGAGAACATCCTTACAAAAGCTATAACTCAAAGCTAAACCATCAGTCTTCCAAAATGTACTCAGGCAAAAGGTAATCAACCCTGTGCGTCATGTTAAAATAAGCAGAGAAGGAAACATTTTAATTAATGAACTTGAATGTTTGAATTCATCATGGGGCTTACAGAAAGGAAAAAAAAAAAAAAAAAAAGACAAATTACTGCTCTTGGTAAAGACCCCAAGGAAATAAACCAAACAACATTTAACAGAGCTCAATTTTCATTTGTCACTGAAATAATGAATACTAAAATAATAATTAAATGCCCTAAAGATTTCTATGGTAGCTGGTAATAACCTTATCATGAACCACCTAGTAAATTTTTGCTTTAAGATTCCTTAGCTGTAGCTATGTGGGTTTAGTGGCCTGAAATAACTATGGTACAAACCCTCATTTATTTTCTTGCTTGTATATCCACCATAGACAGCTGCCCAGGGGTCTGACTAGTGGGCCAGCAGTTCTGACGCAAGGATCTGCTGCAGCTCTGCTCCCGCAATATGCTTTGACATTAAACTGCAGAGTTTTACTCCACTCTGCAGGTCAGGCCAGGTGATCTGAGGTATCTCTGCAATTAGCCTGGTACCTAGACCGAGCTAATAAGCCCTACCAACAGCTGGCTAAAAGCTCAGCCTGGGCTAACTTGGGCTTTTTTTCCACACTTAGGAGTGCACAAAGACCAAACTTGTAAAAGACCATGACCAATATCCATAGCTGTGTAAGCGCTCCGACACAGGGTGCTCCTTTCGTCTCTCCCACTGTCTCTCACTCCACAACACAACTGGGACCTTGAGGCTAGCTGAGCACCAACAGCACCGTTGCAATACAAGTAACAGAAATGAAAAGATTAAAATATTAAGAAGGGAGAGAAAACCAAATATTTTGCTGACATCATCCTCCTGGCTTTATGGGAGTGACAAAAATTTTTGCTTACAATAGCTACTGGGTTTCACCATCACTACTGAGGACGCAACTTTTCTGCCATGGCATTTACCTCCAGTAAAATGACTCTGTCACTCATTATTTATGCTTTGTAAACATTATGCTCTTAAAGGTTAGAACAGAAATCCTGCTTTCATATTCTGACCAGCATAACTCAATAATTTTATTACAAATTCATCCTGGAATAAGTTTATTCTGATGAATTGGATAGTTTTTTCTTTTTTTTTTTTTTGTCTGTAGCTGTGAAAATTGTTGATTAATCATAGTGTACAGACTTTGCATCTAAAAGTTTTATGAAAAGCAATGAAGATGCTTTATTTAATACTATACAACTTTTTGCATATTAAGTATATTTGCATATATTCTCGCCAAACACTGTGCTAATTACTGCTTTCTACTTAAACAGCACAGTAGCAAGAAAGTGAAAGCATTTGAAGATGGATTTATATGTTGATTTACTCTTCATTCAAACAGACAGAAATCCACCCTGGGAAGAAACAAAAAGGCAAAGAAAGATAATAGAGACAGTATTGACTATAGTAGTTTAAGGAATGACAAAAAGTCAACATAATAAAATAGAAGAAAGCTCTGCTACAATGTTATAGCAGGATAGATTGAAACATATGAAGTAATCTAAGCGTGAAATACTGAGAACATATACAAAAAGTCTGTGCATTTGGTGAATAATTAAGCTATTCTTAACAGGCCAGTTCAATACTAAGCTGCCGCATAAGATCTTATTTTAATTCCAACTTAAATGTTTTAAGTGAGAGTAAGGTGAGGATAGAACTTATGTTGCCTTTTGCACAAGATTAATTTCAGCCTTACAGCAAAAAGTAGAGAGAAATTGGCATTTTTAAAATATCATCCTGCCCATCCAATTAGAGCCAGCTACCAGTTTCTCTTAAAAAAAAAATATAAAAATCTACATCCAATCTTTGCAGATTTTTATTCATGGGAGGAAAGGGAAAGCATAAATCAGTAGAATAATTAAATAGGTTAGAAAGAAAGAAAGTATAATGAGAATGACAGAAAAAGACATCCTGGAATTAAAGAAGGAAAAGAAAAAAAAAGAAAAAAAATGGAAAAAGTAAATTAAACACATTAGCTGCAGCAGCTGCACCCAGTGCCCCCCCCCACAGAGCTGGGCAGTGCTCACTTGTCGTCAGCCCCCAGCACCCGTTTCCTCTGCTCCGACCAGCACCAGCCTCTCATCCACTACCAGGATGCCTTACAGACCGACCCCACTTTTTTTCCCCCCTTCCAGTAAAGACCCCCATCGCATTCATCCCAAGTAGATGCTGAGTTGGACTGTCTTGGAAATCCCTCTTCCTCCAGCCCGTGGCGTAGCAGGTCACCTGCTCTCACCTGGCTCAGCCTTTCGTACCCCCCTGGGTTTCCCAATTCCCCAGCAGACTCAATTCCTTTTGTTAACTTTCTGCCCAGTAGCAGAGTAAAAACTGACCTGAGAAAGGAGAGACCACCCATCAAACAAAGTTTCTGCCACGTAAATAGCATCCAACTGAAATGCAATGAAGTCTAATTCTGACAAAATCTCTGTATCTAAAAACAACTGTTCTCATCAACTCATTATATGTGCCAGAACTGTTACCAATTACTTTCATTAAGGGGACTGCAGAATTAGTAATCTAATTTTCCAGATCATAAAAACCTCCCTGGATTGTACCAAAAGAAACATTCGATTTACTCTCTCCTGGAATCCTTTTGTACTTGCGCCTCTGCATTCAGAGAGAACATTGCAAGTTGAATCAAGATATTTTAGAATAGAATTTGAGGAAGAAATGCAACTTGGCTCCAAATAATTTGGTTTCACTGAGATATTCTGACCTTTCTTATTTCATGTGGCAGAAGGCATATGGTAGTGTCCCAAAATAAAGAGCCTGGGAAAAAAACCTGCAAAAGAACTCATATATTTAGATGACCACCTGGACAGTCCTATTCTGTAGCACTTTGTGAAGTCTGTACCTTCCTTCATGTCAAAAGAACATGGATGAGGAAATTTTGACCCTTTATAAGTCAAGAGATACATTACTGTGAGTCAACACCATCAGGATTTCACTTGTAATTTAGGTCTACATATCATTGGTTCCTAACACAAAAAAAACAAAATACAGGAAACCTACTGAAAGCAGTTGCTTGCTGTTACTGGGGTGAGGGGGGAGACTTTGAACTATTAAGTCCTTTCCATACTGGTCTATAGCAGTAACAGCAGAAGAAACAGGGTTCATGCTTAATTGCCTAATATTTCTTTTCTTTGAAGCATTGGTTATTTTACAAATTACAATTTCAGAACAGCTATTGTTAGATATTTCTTATAAATAAAGATCTATAACACAAGAGGAACTGATGACCCTACCTGCTGATTTACAAAACATTCAGGGTAGCACACAAGCAGGCAGCATTCAAACATAATGAAAAACCTGAGGCCATTTTTGTGAAGCAACACTCAAGAAATCAAGGCACAGAAATCAATGAAAAGACCACTAAGTTTCCATGGGGATTTTCATGTGCACAAATGAAATGGCATTAAATTCCTACAGCTTTATTCTCCTTACATCTCTATCAGCAAAAATTCCTTGTGTTAAGAATACTGATGATAGGATGGCAAAACATGTGTCTGTACAGTTACATACAATGCTAGCAAAGTAAATTATCTAACAAGTCCATAAGTTAATGTTCAAACATTTCAGATAACCAGGTAGTGTGGCTTATGGAAATCAGCATTGTTTTAACATGTCCTAGATATTTAATATAATTTAAAAAAAAAATCAAACCTGCCTTTTTCCCATTTTATTTGTGTAGAATTAAATTTCCAGAATTTTTTTTTCCAGACCAATAGTTATTGGAGAAAAATATAAACCAAATATGCTGTCGCTGACAGCAACCACCTACTGATTTTACAGCATGGAAAAGTTTCAGATTACAGTTACTTAAGAACTCCATGTGTGGGTGTGTTTGTTTAGGTGTGGGAGAAAGCTTTATTAATCAGCTAAAAGTTTATCAGCAAACACACCTAGCGCTATTAAATTCTGCTACAAATTTAAAATTGTAGTAAAGGCAGGAAGATTTCACCTTCATCAGTTCCACCTATTTCAGTTATTATAGTACAATAATGGTCAGAAATCAAATTTTAAAGGTTAACTGTGAAACATTAAATCAATGCCTTGTGTCCCAGGCGGTTCCACAGCTCAGAAGGTGTGAAATGGAAGTAGACCTAGTCTCGTCTTTTATTTATTAGATCTATATCCTTCTCATGTCACCTTGTACAGTAAGAAGTATTTCTTCTAAATGGAAAATAAACAACTTTGTTTTCAAATTATGAAATAGGATTTTTAAAAAAGAAAAAGACTTAACTGAAGTGAGCACGATAATGTACTTTTTAGAATAAATCTAAGCTGATTCAGCAAAACATAATAAAATTTACTGTCTTTCAGCCTATCACATCTGAAATGACTACATGAATAATTCTTTAAGACAGCCCAGCTTGTGCACCTTAGCAATGGAGTAACGTGAAAGAAGAAACTCCATTTCTTTCCAACACTTTTCAGCTAATCACAATGCCTACCCATTTTCTAAACTGTTGGTCAGGAATAAAGAAAATACACACCGAAGGGTGTGCTTGAAGAAAGCATAAAACACTAACGCTGCCAGAAGAAACTGCTGCGCATATCCCCTACCCCAGCCGTATGTTGCCACATACATATCTTCCGCCTAGCACAGATGCTCTCGAGCTACAAGGTGAAGCAGAATGGGAAACGATTCAAGTGAAACCTATAGGTGTGCCGGGCTAGCAGAGCCTCTCGCCCACGTAACAACGCGACCACACAAGCACTTGGCCTCCCCCTAAGAGCAGGCAGGCGGGCCAGGCCACCTCCTTCAGCAACAGTAAGGCTCACAGGTCTGCAGAAGCACAGCGTTACTGGGCTGGAAGCAGAGCCAACGGAAAGCACCATCCTCCGGGGCACCAGAGGAGCCAGGCTGCTCCTCACGGGCACACAACGGGCTGCGCAGAAAAGATATCAAAGCTGCCCCTGAGCCAGCACAGCTCAGCACCCAGCGGCAATTCCCAGGTGGACGAACAAGCTGTGCATCGCCAGCGTCCTCGCTGCTGCGCCTTGGCTCCAGCTCTCTAGGCTCAGATGCAGACAATCCTGACACGAAAAAAACAGTCAATCCTCTTGTCCCTTCATAGACCCTTGGATAGATTTATTGGTCTTGGTAACATACTTCCAAGAAGTCAAATAGTGTCAGTGGTTTCGTACCAGTGGGATATTCTCAAAAAAGAAAGCAACACCCACCCCACCCAAACAAAGAAATAAAGCCCTAATGGAGTGAAATGGTCCAGGAACTGTTTTGGAAGTAAACCAGTAAAGGTATTTGGCAAAATAATACAGGCTGCCCATACAGAAATAAAAACTGATGGAACAGTAAAATGCCATCTCAGAAAGTATATCTAAAATGTTCATCTATTTTCTCTCTCAAGAAGCCCGATTCTAAGTTGGTGTAACTTGTCATAGCTCTGCGGCAATTCTGTATTAGCTCAAAATTCAGTTCCTGAATCCTAGAAATTCACATCTGAGAAGAGATAGGAGAATGGAATTCAATATATGCCTGAGAACACCGGCATTTTGGCTAGTAACAGAGCTGGTTTCTAATGCTGCATTTCATTAGTAAAGCTAAGGGAAAAAATAAAAACCAATGACTGCCCCATGAAAAATTAGGAGAGAAGTATTTTATAAACCTTTGTTAGTTTAGCTGTTATGAGGCTATTGCATAAGTACCCCATACTAATTTTATTGGCTCATAGCACATATAATTTGAAAGTATTATGTTACCTGCATAAACCATACATATGGTTCAGAATGTCAGCGTAATCTGTCTGTGGGAACGGTAATGTATGTTTCTGGAATAGAGATGGTGTACATAAATTATGCAAGATATTTTCTAATCCCCACAATATTTCAAGGAATGGGACAGCCATTATGTAACAAGAAATGTCTCCTACACCTTTCTGACAGATGGGGGACAAACATTATTGCTTTTCCCTGTTCCTTCAGGGCAGGTCACTCTCTCAGTTCACTACAGTAATGTGCCACTAATTCTAAAGGCTTCATCATTCATTCAGATTTCAGCATTTCATTGTGGTGGAAAAGCTACCATTTTCCATTTGCTTCATATGAACTTAATTACTTTTTACCATAGCAGTGCTAAAGGAATAAGAAAGTCACCTAGATGAAGCTTACAACAGTGCGTGTGATGAACAATTTTTTTGGCAATATCAAATGGCTATTTGCTTTTTCTTAAAAGTTACCTTAGAACTGCTGTGAAACATTCAAAACATCTTAGTCTCACAATTAAACAAGGACAGATTTGCGACAAGACACGGCAATATAAATAGGTGCATCAAGTGGCCAACTGCCACAAACTCCCTGTATCACTCTGTACAAGTCATTTGATTTCTCTACTTCAAGTTCTCCCTTCACTTGACAGACTGACAATGCCGTTATTTACTTTCTTTAGAACTTAATTCAATTAAAAGATGTAGCATTTAGTTGATAACTTTAAAGTAAGTGTATTTTACAATTAAATTATTAATTTCACAATCCAGAAAGATGATTCAGCAGTAAAAATACTTACACTGTTATTTCTCCTTAAAAAAAATTGGTACGTCAGACGTACAGGCAGGCCTATAGGTGGAAATTTTTAAAAAAATGTATTCAAAATAAGTATATCAAACAGCATGGCAATTCATATAAGAATATGAAAATCCTATTTTTACCATTACATTTCAAGAACTCTCTTCTTAAGACCAGTTGCTTTAGTCGGACCAAACCATTTTAGTTATGCTGTACTACTGCATACAGCAGGCTCAAAAGGGAAGACTAAAAGAACCAACATTTCCAACCTTCGCAGTGACAGTTCACACTACAAAATATGAAGCTAAATACAAAGAGAAATGAAAACCAAAGGTCTCTTCTAATCTTGTTCGAAAAAAGTTCCCTCCAGAGCTTAATCAGTAGCTGAACTTTTTACCTCACGTACACGTGCAACATGCACCAAACACTGAAGTCATGATCTTCAGCATAAGGAGCAAAATGCCACTGTGCCTGAAGTTTTTGTAGTGACAAGGATTCATCAGGTGTGTTACGATTGTGTGTCACAGCTGCCAAGATGATGAAATACCTTTGCATTTTAGAGGCTCTGTATTTTAGGTTTATTTGGATACGCCTTCATGAAGACTGAAGGAGGAAAAAAACCAACATCTGGGTTATTTTCCTGTAACTAGAAGACAGCAAAAATCTTTCTCTCCCCTTTTGTGGTTTTTATCTATTATTTTTAACTGCTGTTGGAAGAAAATGAAAAGATTAACATAAGGACATCATCCTCACCAACACACACTAATTCTAATTAGCTTCTTAGAATCAGGATACTTTTAAAGCTGCCTCTTTTGCTAACCTGTACACTGTTTTAAAATAATGATTTCTGGTTCAGCTAACCGATTTCTTAGGCCAACTGCATGGGATATAGGTTTTTTTTCCCTCACTTCAGATATGTTCTAAAGGGAGTAATAATTTTTTGACTTGTGCTCATCATACTTGAACAGCGACAGAGAGGTAATACTCATGCTGTCATTCCTTCCAATTTATAATGCAAAAGTCAAAATATGCATTCTATAAATCACGGTCTTGATTTACCATTGCTTACAATTTATTGAGTCTTCTCAATCACTGCAAACTAGCAATAACCCTGGTAATGCACTTATCCGTGTATTTCTGGTATCGTACCTTTGCAAAGCAAATGTAAAAAAGGACTGAACAAAGCATATGGCAAAAGGTGATTGGATTCTATGAGCTCAAAGAGTTTAGAAGATCATCATATCAGTTAAATCGTGGTAGAACAAAACCACATGCAAGTGTTTAGAGACTGCGCTCTAATACAATGCACACATACCCAGAGAAGAGGTCCGGTTCACTGAAGCATTACAAATCAAAATGCAATCACTTTCTTGTGCTTAAAGTGCCCTATAAGGAACTGAAAGGTTAATGAGCAAGGCAGCTTTAATTGCTTTTTTTTCTAAATACCTGGCCTATAAACTAAACACAACTGCCTTTAAAAGCTCCATATTCCAAAATTTCTATAGTAAATGTTCTTCTGTTGGAATTTTCTATTCATGGAACTGGACTATAAATAGGGATATAATATCTTTAATAGGTTGCAGACACCATACTCTTTTCAAATATCCTGACCTTGCTAGAGGCTATAATGACAACAGCGAAATAGCTTAGATACCACTGGGAGCAATTTGTCAGTGCAGTGCACAGGGTCCAGTGTTTTCCTGTTGTAATTAGTGGCTAGTGCATGCTCACTATTACCTGAAGTTACTGTAGTAATTCCAGATTCGACCATATGTCCACTGACTAGTGGAGTATGCACGTGCCTATGTTTGGATAGCGCACCTTCTGTAAATTGTTCCTGTTAGTCCTTTGCAATTTATTTCATGTTTCCAACAAGTCTTGAACTGGCAGTGTCAGCAACACGTGTTTTTGACATTACTGAGAACACAGACAAGAATGATTTATGCCATTTTTCCCCTTCTCAGACTGAACAGGTATAAAAATTGTCATATGTAGAAAGCCATAGGACAAAGAGAAAGTTTTAGAAAACTTGACTTAGATGGAAGGCGCGAAGATGAGAGTTTTATGTTACCAGAGTTAACACCTTAGGAATCGTTCCTCAGTTACTTAAAAGAAACAATTATTTTTTCACATTATAAATTCCTTACATAGGAACTCCTGCCCTACATGTTTCTCCGATCTTTCAAATATAAGTACAGCATTTCTTCCTGCTTTGGTGGCGATATTGTCCATTACATTTCACACCAAAATCCGTGCTCTATCTTCCTCAATTACAGTCAGTGACAAAAATCCAATTACATTCAAAAGGAAGCAGTATTAAGCTTGATCCAGATAAAACATATTTGCTCACTTTTACTGGATAGATTCCAATAGTCTTCAACAATGACTGCTTCAAAATGTTACAACTGCAGCTTTCATCATTATGAGCCACGAGCTCTACACTATGCTCACCACTTAGAGAAGATCAGGGTCATGAGATGTGACAAACAGCAAAATGCAGAATTTCACAGTGGGAAAGGGCATGCACCGGCACAGTGCCTGACCACTATTTGGGTGAAATATTCTGCTGTGCAGATAAACCAGGTTTTTTGTCAAATCAGAAATAGCAAAAGTGGGACAACAGTGGGAGAAGGCAAGATGACAGCAGCTCGCACTCAATGGTACTGTCGCAGCACTATGAACTCAATGCAAAACTTGCACAGTGACTTCATACTTGGCAAGCCAGTATGCCCTCCCAGCCCATGCTTGCTACCCCACACTTCAACATTTCTGTTGACTCTGAAACAAAGAACAATATGTTGGCTCTAGCAATAGTGGCAGAAGTCTTCTAGCAATATAAACCATTTCTCTAGCTGTATCTGTCTCCTTGGTCCTTAAACTACATCCATGCATTTGCAGTAAAGATCATTTGCAAGATGAATGATGACACATGCCCAGTTTAATACTGGCCCACTGTGCCACCTCTGGAGCTCACAGGCCTGCTACCAGTAACAGTGCCCGGTGCTTTGGCTCACACAGCAAGAACTTGTACCTGAAAAAACCCAAACAATACCTGCCACAACGCTATCAGTACTAACAGCAGGATTGTACTCCTGCTTGTCTTGCAGGTCTGCACTGCATCATGGTCTCGCGCTCCATCCAGGGCGTTAAATGCATCATCCAGGAACACGTGGCCTTGAAAACAGCCACACATCTTTGCAAACCTTACATCAGGAAGATCCAGAGTCCCCGGATTCATACCAACAACCAATGTAATAAATTGTTGCTTCTTTGCTTATTTTTCATCTTTTTTTTTTTTTTTTTTTTAATCCTCGCTTTCCCCCCTAAAAGGCCATAGGATTTCACTTGCTTGGTCCTACTTTTAGCTGAGAAACTTTTGCTCGAAATAAAAAAAAAGCATATTTGGGGAAGACACCTAGTCTCTGCAAAGGATTGCAAGGAAGCAATGAAAATCACAAAAAGTGTTGATAAATTATTCTGTTAAGTTGATAATCTTACCATTATAGAAAACTGAATCTTTCTTTTAACTGTTTCAAGTTTTCACTTCCTGCTGCTGGATCTTATCTGTGCTTTTTAGGCTGACAGTTTGGCATGCCATTTGAAGGTGTGGGGTTTTTTGCTGCCTTGTTGACTTTTGACTCACGCAGTAACCTGTTAAAAAAATCCATTTAAAAATAGGGGAAAGTATTTCCTTGACTACTCCAGTAGTACTAAGAAATTCTAGTTTCATATGATAGAAATTATTTTCTGCACTATGGTCATCGTAGCGTTCGCTTAATGTATATTATCTTTCAACTCGAACAGGGCTTTGTGCACATTTATGAGGAATAAAAGGGAAGGTGCTTGTTGGATTTGGGGGAAAGCAAACCTGTAAACAAAAAAGCAAAAGACTTGGGCAAACTGGAGGTGAATTCAGTGCTGAAACTAACTTGAAGCAAATAAACAAACAATGGGACAGATTATTTCATTGGTAGAATCCAGCAAAAAGCATCTTCTTACTCAAGAGTGAGTCAAAAAAAAGATCCAGACATAAATTAAATTATGATATTTTCTTGCTTATCACTTCCAATGCCTGAAGATCCCAGCATAGCTGTCGAGAGCCCTAGTTTCGGATAGGAAATGTTCCTCCAACCCAACAAAAACTTCCAACTAGGAAGAATGCTAAGCACGTCCTCACGAGCACCATCAACCCTTCTAGGATACAGACACAACTGCTTTGGTAAGACACAAACCCTGGTGGTGTTTCTGTAGGCAGGAAGAGAACGCCATGTCTTTTCCCAAACTTTTGGGCCAGACCAAGCAGCTGACTGTCACTCTTAATACACTGTTGAATTTAGCTTTCCTTACACCTTATATTTTTACTATGTAAAAGAAATTTAAGCTTGAAAAGAGATACCATTTACAAGGCAAATTATAAAACACCTGAACTCAGCAACTTTCACCTCAGCATTAACGTATAGGCTGTGAGAAACGACAGTACACAATTTTTTGTCAATAGCATAATGATTTAAAAGCCTTTTCCCCAGGGCATGGCATCCTTTCCTAGCTGAAAGGGCAAGCTTAGATATTGCAATATTAAGCAGCTGATGAATGACCTTGTTGTCACACTTGTTTTAGGGATTGATCATGTCCAATTAATTCCTAGAAGAAATCAATTTTTCTTACCTAGCTCATTTACATTAATAAGAAAATATTAATGACTTCACTGTCTATAAGTATTGGAAGTAGAGGTTGCATTTACATTTCGGCTTGATGGTGTTTCAAGAGGATTCATTATCTCCTCCTACGAGAGGAAAACAAATAAACCCACACAATTTTCCCCAGCTATTCAGCATTAAAATCAAGCATTTCTCTATGCATTTAAGTGACAATTGGATCATATAACAATTAGTCTTGTATTGCTGGCTTATTTTTATGGGAGTATATTTATATACTCCCAGTATATATACACAATAGAAAGCACATAATCATTTTCTTCCATTGCTAACTTTACGTTGAGAGAAGCACTATGTACAGAAACTCAAGACCACAATTACGATTTCCTGTTCAGATAGTCATAAAGTCTAAGACACCCTAAGAGGAACAGGGATACAAATGTGCAGGTAAAAGTAGTTCATATCATTTCATTCCTGGAAACGATCCTTAGGAAAACATTCATACTGAATCTTTGTGGTGGGATTTAAAACTCATGACGACTGCCAAAAACTTAAATAATGCTTTATCAGATGCTGGGATTAGCCTCTTTGTGAGCTACACACTATGAATAGCCCATGTCCAAGCATTCATCCTGGACTTTCTTCCCAGAGGGAGAAATATAATAGGAAGGTGCATTTCAAGACAAAATTCAGAATTTGATTGCTATATTCTCTGTTCAGTGCATACTACTATCATTTCTGGTAAAATGTCCTAGTTAAGGGTTACAGTAAATTGATCACCTAATACTACAGGAATTTATCATGTAATAGAAAAGGAATTTAAGAGCTGAATACCTAATATTATTAATAAAACAGGTCTGTGGATAGAGAGAGTTAGGGGATACAGTTTATATTATTACCTGATCCTACATTAAATTAAAGAGCTGGTAAAATCAGAATTGCAAGGACAAAATAGACTCTCAACGGGATTTTTCAGTTGGAAACTTCTAAGTGGGTAGCACAACAGTGGGTATTTACCCCCTGCATCTCTTCTGCCTCTAGAAACAGCCCACGAGCTTGGATTCTCCCCTTGGATCAGAAGCCCAAGCCCATCTGTGCAGAGAGACTCTGCTGCCACCCTCTGTGGTATCCGAGATGATTCAAACACTAACTGTAAATAAAATGCCAACCACTCTAATTAAACATTTAGGGACAAAGATCTCTAGTTGTGAAAGAACTGACACAATGAATAACTATTAGGATATAATTACACATGGAAAGTAACATCAGTAAGTCTAAGGTATTGGCACACAAGGAATTAAAGTGGTGTTGGGACATGAATGACTTCGATATTGAAATAGTAGCTATGTTAACCAGCTTAACATCTTCTGGGGCTACATTTGAAAAATAATAAAAGAAAATGCATCTTAACTATGTGTTTATCTCTGGTCTAGTTCATTGCTACGGACATCTTTTTTTCTGAGACATTTAAAAAAGTATATAGGTAAGGGAGAACAAATGTGTAATTGTTTCCAGGTTGTCTATCATCTCTTAATCCAAAACTCAGTACAGGCACATAACTGATTAATACAGAATGATGTGTTTGGTCAAAATAACATTTAATGCCTCATGAGACAGATACAATACCAAGAGCAAACAGCTTGTGAGAAGGATTTATATTAATTATTAACAGATAAAAGGCTACTTTTCCTGACCATACTTGTGATTGTTGAAGTCTATTTTATACCAGGGCAGACAGGATATTGTTCTTTTGCTCTCATCTCTGCAAGAGCAACCCCTACTTAAATAAGCAGAGTTTCCTACCCTGCACACACAGCTACATTTCTCATTCACTACCTTAATATTCTCACGTGTTAAACCATTGATCCAAGCGGTCATTAGGGAACACAGAGGCTGAGTGCTTTAGCAGAGCAGCCAAGATCAAATCAAAAGTCTTTTGTTTTTATTTTTTTTTAATCACAACATTCATAGATCCAATGCTGACCCCAGCAATAGCAAAGGCACTCAGTTTTGGTGAAGGGGAAATGTAGCCGTTCTCCAGGGCCTTCAGAAGGGAGCAGTTCTCTTCCTTTTCTCCCCACCATCTCCACTTGCATTTTATTTATTTTTCTGTAACTCTGCCCATCAAACTAAACAAGCTTCTCAAGCAGATGATTCCTGCACCACTGCTCTTTGCTGTATTCTGCATGGTGATGGTGTGGGGCCTTCACTAGCACTCCGCAACAGGTCATTCATCCAAACTGTTCACAACAAATAAAATTTAGCTTTAAATCTTCCATTTTTCAGAAACAGCAGAACTAAAATTAGCCATACAACTTTAACTTAGCTTTCTAGTTAAACAGTACCTGAAACTACTACTGCCATATGATCAAAATATTAGTCTGTCTTCATGACCTAAAAAAAGATTCTCTTGCACACAAGGAAAAAAAAAAAAAAAAAAAAATCACTCATCATTGTCACTGAAGAGCAAGAACATTAGATCCTTATTCACCCGAGGGGTGGGGGAAAGAAACCTTGCGTGCAAAACAAGAATTCATTTTAATGGATTGTTGGACTTGAAATTCAGAATGTCCAGTTGAAATGTAACACATGTTCTTTCAGTCACAATCAGGCTCATATATTCATTTGGATGGTACCAATCTGCTTATATTTTTTTCCTAAATGAACAATTTATTCTACACCATTTATCCTTATGCTAGTATCTGGATACATACCACAAATTACTAGAACACATAATTTGTTTTCTTCTAGATTTTGCTTACTACAGTTATTACAAGGTAACAGACACTTCACAAGAAAAATAAGAAAAAAAGCAACTTAATATCCAGACATCTCCTACTACGTCACTTGTGGAGAGTTACAGTACTGTTTGACAAAAGGCAAAATGTTTTCCCTTTACTACTTAAAAAAAAAAATAAAAATCAGTGGTAGCAAAAGCTATCCATCTTAGCTATCTAATGGGCAAGTAAAATCCTGATTCACTTCACAATCCTTATCAATCTTCTGAAACAGGAATATAACAGTTTTTTCAATCATCATTTTAATAGAGAACACAGCAGAGATCTGTTTCTCTTTATTAGTAAAAAAGGGAAGAAGGTGGTAGGGGAAGAGGCTGTAGTCTGTCATTTCTAATATCTTACCTCCCATGACAGTTGAGATTGTTTAGGTCAAGAGTTTGCAAATTTGGGCTGCAAACCTCAGCATACAAATACGAGCTCCAAATACATAGAGGGAGGAGGTTACAGACATCATGCTTGTTCCTTTCCTGTTTACACTTTTATTAAAAAACGAGTTCCAAAAAATTTTAATCAAGTGACATTTGCACGGCTACCTGGCAAACTCAATGAGCATGCTGAAATAATAGGGGATGTGGACTGGTGCATTTATTTCAATAAATGCCATATGGATTTTGGAATTCGGTAATCATGGATCTGGCACTTCTTTATAACGTATTTGGGACAGATTAGAACATTTTTGCAAAATTGCTATAACCAGGTGCTTCTGCCTCACTGAGGCTAAACCACCTTTACTATTCAGGTTTGCTATAAAGAGGACAGAATTGGAAATCAAGTACATATGGTCTACACTGGCCCATCTCTTGCCTGTCCCTTCCCGATTATTGCTTTACTTTCTTAATAAAGTCACACTGAAGGGCCTATTACTTCCTAGCTACTCCAGTAGAAGATTCTGTAGCTGCACTTCGCTAGTAAAAGACGTAATGATACATTACTTTGAAGACATCTGTCTTTGTAAAGTGAATTTTATAAGAGAAAGCTTAAGTTTATCAAAAAGCAAGACTTGAAATAGTGCAAGTACCAACTCCCTACAAGCATCAGATTTATTCTAGAAATAGTTAAAAGCTGCTAAGAGACTTAACTCATGGTCAACTTGCTGAGTACATTAGGAAACATATCCACCCTGACAAGCAAAACCAAGACTTAACCCTCATTGAAATTTGTCACAGAGACTCAGGTACCTGGGAATAGTAAGTTTTTAAATAGTTGAGATCAATTATCCCTCACTAAGAAAGGGAAAGCCAGCAGCTTCTACCCAACTTTTCCCATTAGATCTCCATGCAGAAGAAGGAGCACTGATAAGGTTTGTTTTGTTACTCTAACATTTGTAACATTACTGCAACATTTGATATTTACCCTTAACATAGAGCCAGGGAGAAGGGAATGACTTCGACTAGTATCTTTGGGTATATCATTCATCAGGAACCTCTGATAGCAAAAAGTATTCTAACAGACAAAAAACCTTATGCCTGTTAAAAGCGTTAAGAGCAAGTTCAAGCGCAGAGTTTCCATATCAAATGCCAAAACTACATAACGCAAGGAACTGTGGCTAGACAATGTAAGTTCAAACTTCATGCTTTATACTTCTAGCAGCTTTAAATGCTTATAGGCAGTGTTCATATTTCTTTCAATACCACAGAAATACTGACTCAGTCCTGAGGTCCACTGACATGGTGCTGTCTTTTAAGACTGACCACCACCACAAGTTCCATAAGGGGGGGACAACCCCTTTTAAGAAAGAGCAAGACAACTGCCACAGCTGGAGCTTTTAGAATATGTTAATCTGCAGATCTCCATAACTTCATCGCCTCACTGACATGATGTAGCAAGAAATCCAAAGAAAACAGTCATATCTTTGATAGGAGATTAGCAGCATGTCCTTCTAACTATTTAAAGTGTGCTACCCTTGAGTGTCTCTTTTGTTTTAAGAGAAGGGGAAGAATATGAACTTATGTATGTCTATAATTATTTCCATACAAGTTAAAATAGGCATTATTTCTTTCCCAGATAAGCAATATTCATCCCCTTGTACTTTCCCCAATGAAATGGTTTCCATTTCAAAATCACAAGATCCTTCCCACTCTAGTTTTGTGGTACAGAAATATCTACCATAGGTGTATACACTATTTTATGTTATAATACAGACTATTATTCTAATTAGTTTCAATCCAGTTTACACTTTTTAATATCATTTGCTTTTTTAAGCTTATAAGCAGAAGCAAAGCACCTTCTAACCCTTCCTAAAGGGACTTCAGCAACAAAAGAAAGAGAGATGTCTCAACTGATCTTAAAACAATAAGACTATGGGCTATAGAAACTCCTTGACAGGTACTCCACACAAAAGATTAATGACGACCTCTTTTTGTGGTATTCACATACATTTTCCCCATCTTTCTCAACTACTGAGTTTATCATACTGCTCGCTTTTGGTAATATGAGCTTACAGAGCTAAATACACATGAACATGTTACCTCTGCATTTACAATACTCATTTTAAATGACAGTGATAAGGTAAGATAGAAACCACCCTGATCAAGTTTTGTTCACATAAACCAATTAAACATAAAATGAAGAAAAAAAACCCTGTCATTTAATAAAAAAGTTTGTTGTCCACTCACTTTTCTGTTCCACAAAACAAAAATAAAAATCATGTAACAGACTATGGAAAAGGGAAGAAAACCACACAGAACACCCTACATTTCACTGCAGTTTTCTTAGGAAATACTTGCATGTTATACAATACAGCAACTAATAAAGCCTTCTAATTCTAGAACTTTTCAATAAGCTTTCCAGTTCGCTTTCTCTCACCTTCGCTTGGACCTAGGGGCTAAGTCATGTGCAAGCTCTATGGAAGCATGCAAGTGGCCACCAGAACAGACACCCCAATGAAGACAACCACTACTAAATGAACCCTGAATTTGGGGTTTTCGTGTTTGAAACTCCACCTTCCCTTTGAGCTTTTGGTCAGCCTCCTGCAGTTAGAGACACAACTACCATGGCCATATCCAAACTGTAATATTTTCTAAAAAGAAAACTATTCTATATTTGAAACAGAAAGCATTTTCTTAATTTTATTAGGTGAGCAGCAAGTACTGAAAAGAGAGAGATCTCCTGCAGTGACCAGAATTGACAGCGCAATTACAAGAAAGCACCAGGCCTCCCCAAAAGACTTCACATGCAGTCAGAAATAGTGTGATCTGCAGTCACAACAATGCTTGGTTTTCAACCTCAAGCGAGATATGGTTTTCTTGCCTTTCATATCAAATAGATTTAAGCAGATTTGCTGGATTTCAGAAGTTTTCATGTTGCTTTTGGGTTCACGGGTTAGCGCTTTGCTTCTTTCCTCAGATATTCCTCTACTTCCATCTGTAAGTCAGTCCACACACTCAGGCCACAGACTGTAAAGTCTCCATCCCGTGCCTTCAGGAGTTTCAGAGCAGCTTGGGTCTGTCCCCTGAGCAGTGCAGATCCCTGACAGAGGCAGGTGAAGCGCTCCCTCAGCTCCTCCCAGGACAATTCAGCTTTGTCAAGACAACTTTTAACCCACCGTCCCTGCAAGGGGTCATAGAGCAAGCGGCTTCCCCAGCCGGTTAAGAGGTCCAAATAAGGTCTGCTGAGCTGGGAATAGTGACCAGCTAGGGAGACAAGAAGGGAGCCTGGGAGAAAAAGGCAGAAGGCAGAAAACCGCTCCAAGTTCCCCAGCAGCCAGGAAAGCAGGAGCCCGGCAACGCCTTCATCTCCCGTTGCACTCGCCTGGTTTCGGTCTAGGCTCTTCCCATCCCGACCCCTGTCTCCGGCCTGCTCAGCGTCACTCCCCGGCCTCAGCAGCAGCAGCAGAGCCGCCGCCACCACCTCGAAGGCCCGGGGCTGGGGGAGCTCCTCCAGGACACCGGACAGCCAGCGCAGCCGCCCCGCGGCCTCCCCCGCCGGTTCGGCCTCCTGCACCTCCTCCCGCAGCCGGCTCAGCAGCAGCTGCGCCTCCGTTCGCAGCTGCGGCGCCATCCCCTCCGGGGTCCGCGGCGGACCGCTGGGCAGCGCCAGCAGGCGGGAGGCGGCCTTCCGACGGGCGAGGAGCGCCAGGCTGCGGGGCTCGGGGCCGGCCTCCGCGCCGGCAGGCTGCAGCAGGCCGCGGATCAGGCGGCGGCAGGCGGCGGGAGGCAGAGCGCGGTTCTCCAGCAGCGCCAGGCCCAGCAGCTGCGGGCAGCGTCCCAGGTGGGGGAAGCCGAGCAGAGGGCTCGGCTGACCCCGCCGCAGCCGCCGCCCGAGGGCCTCCCGGAGCCGAGGCCGGGTACGGAAGCGATCGTGGAGGTGCTGGAAATACCGGCCCCACTCTAGCGCCCTGTCCAGGGTCAGGGCGTCCCAGTCCCGCACCAGCGCGGAGCGGGAGACGGCCAGGAGCGCGGGCAGCTGCTCCACCTGCTCCAGCACGGCCTCCATGGCGGGCCGCCCCGGCCTTGGCGCCACCGGTTTGAGAACAAGTCCCGCCTCCCGCCGGGAACCGGAGCCAATCCGAACCGGGGAGGGAGGGGATTTGTAACTCTACTGGCTGACTCTGACGTCAATCCGATGCGGATTGATTTTTCGTTAAAGGAGACTTTGACCGCCTTCCCGCCTCAGTCATTTGTGTCTCATCCCTCAGCGAAGGGCGGGGGAAAATTGAGCCGAATTAAAGCGTAAAAACCGAGAAGGATTAAGAAGTTTAAAAAAAAAAGCAACACAAAAAAAAAAAACCCAAAACCCACACAAACCCTAAGATGCTTAGAATACACCTTAGAATAATATTCCTAAATACCCCTTAAAAAAATGAAACGCTTCAGCAGCAAACATCCCCTGCCCCGCATTTGGGGGTATTTCCCGATTTCTGTGGTACGCCCCGTCCCTGGAGGGCGGCCATGGCCTAGCCGTAGAATACACCTTAAAATAATATTCCTAAATACCCCTTAAAAAAATGAAACGCTTCAGCAGCAAACATCCCCTGCCCCGCATTTGGGGGTATTTCCCGATTTCTGTGGTACGCCCCGTCCCTGGAGGGCGGCCATGGCTGAGCTCAGCACCCTGCCAGGGCCGAACCCTGCTCTGCCCGCGGCTGGGCTCGCCCTACTGACCCACTGACTAATGGCTTCCTAGCTCATTAGCAGTTCCCCAGAGTACCTGGCTTTCCTGGCCTTCTGGGTGCTGCCACAGCCAGGGTTTCCCACACGGACCAACCCCACAAGACAGCATGGTGGAAATGTGCTATAATCGCTCCTCTCTGTAGCGAGGAGAGGCGACCCCTTCTCCCTTTCCCGCCTCGGCCAGCCGAAGGACAGTTTTAGATGGCAGTAAGGCTCTTAGGCGTAGCTTGCAGGATGCAGCCTACCTGTTGGTTGCGACTGTTCCCGGGTGCTTCCCTCACGTCCGCTGCCTCAAGCGCTCGGCTGGGAGATGGGTCTTTTCCCTCCATCCTCGTCCCTACGACAGCCCTGCCACGCTCAGCCTTCCCTCAGGGTGTGGAAGGCGGCAGGCCGACCTGGATTCCGGCAGCTTCCGCAGGGGCCCCCCGCGCCCGAGGGGGTGAAGCAGTGTCGGGAAGGCGGCGGGGCGCCGGAGCTGGTAGGTTTGGGAGCTGCTGGGCGCTCCTCAGGGAGTTCGCGAGCCCCGTGGCATAATCCTGGGCACTGAGCGGGCACGGAGGCAGCGGAGAGCCCTGGCGAGAGCCCGGTGCCGTCGGCTGGGCCCGTGAGGAGGCTTTCCCTCCTCACCCACGCCTGGCAGGACGTGGCCCCGCGGCCCACCCCCTGGGTGACAGGAGTGAGGGACGACACAAATCCTGCTGCCAGCCTGCCTGAGCAGCTGCTTCGGTAGGGGCTTTCTGAAAGGCAAGAGCAACACCGGGCAGAGCAAATGGGGTTTGACTGGAATTTATTGCGGGAACCGGCAACAGAAAGCAAACCATAATGCTGTCAGCTACAATACTGTACGGCAAACCGTAAAATGCTCTTCCTCTTATGCAGAACTCGTGTTTTCTTCCATACGTCTTAGTGCTGGAAATGGTTTCCCCCGGGTTTGTTATCCAAATGAATTGCATTTTGGGGTGATGGAGTAAGTGTGCACAGACTCTCGACAGCAAATATTCTTTAGCTCAGATAGTAAGGGACACAACTCTTACAGCCTCTGAGTTACACCAGACTTCAAATGAACGTGGGTGAAAGACAAGAAAGAGGCCCACAACTTGCTTCTACTGCTTTTTCTTTTCCACTAAGGAAAGCTGCAGAGGGTGAACAGAGCCACTGAATGCATTAGAGTCCCATGCCTCGCTAGGAACGTGCTCAGACCTTGTCCCCAGACCGCAGACACTTGCCCTAAAGGTAACTGCTAGCTGTTGGTGACTGGCTTCTCTAAGTCACATCATACTTCCAAAATAAAGCAAAAGAGAGAATAAGAAAATTCTAAGTAAGGGTTTAGATACTAGTGTCCCCTCTTCAAACCCTCTCCTGGACTGTCCTGGATGGTTGTTTAGGAAAGATCTTTCTCAAGTACTCTCAAGAAAACAGAGCTTTCATCTGAGATCTTACTCTATTTTCATATTTCAGTCATCTATGTAAAAAAACATGGGGTTCTAGACTTGATGGTCTAGATCACCGGTAGGTTAAGGGCCTAATACAGGAATTAGAGTGAAATTCTATGGTCCTTCTGGTTGAAGGAGCTCATAACAATCCCTCAATATCTATGAATATACTGTATTCTAAGGTATCATTCTGAAATACACATTTTTCTCCTGAAAAATGTCTTTTAAGCTTTCTGTTAACTATTTCTGGAGTAATAAACATAAAATTGGATACAGGTGGCTAGAGATTTGTTGCATCGTTAACAATGCAATTGCTTTTGTTATTAATAAATTCATACTTAGCTATCATCTGCCATGCCTATATACTCCAAAGCATATTATAAACTAATGTACATTAAAGAGAAGATGGAACGTGCAAACTTTGCAGGTACATACAATTGTGTGCTACACTTTGGGAGATTTTACTTAATGCTTTTCTTAAATGGAAAAGTGATAGAAACCTGAAGTGGTTGGAATATGATTACATATTATGTACTTTGGCCTCTCAGTTGGGTTTAATAGAGCATCTCTTGAATTAAGTGCTGCAGCATACAGGAAAAAACAGTTTCAGTGAGTTCCAGACCCACCTTCTATTTTAGTGAGGTGTGTATGCTCCATGTCATGAAGAAGAGATATTTCCCTTTACATCAGAAAACTTTTCACGAGAAATCTTTCACATTATTGTTCTTTTTTGGATAACATATAGGGGCTTATATCCTGTGAATGTCTCTGTATGTTTCAGTTGAAAGAAATCAAATAATCACATTTGCAGCACCAGGAAACTAACAAAAACAGGTTGTGAAAATCTAACCAGACTGGAAAAAACACTAAGTAATATGGTATCTGGAATACTCTTGCATGTGAAAAGAGATGGCCTGTGTGTTCTAATGAGTCTCTGTAGAGCTGACTGAAAAATGGAATTTCCGTTTTACAAAAAACTCTGAATATTTCAGCACTTGGTTTTGTCTCAAATTAGGATGAAAAGTCTAAATATCAGCATTTTTCATCGAGGGGATACAGTCTGACAACTCTGTAATGAAATGCTTCATGAAAAAAGATATTTATGTATTTCTAGGTATTGCAGCTGCATTTGGAGTGTCCAGTCATGATGGGGCACAGTTGATGCATATAATGAAAAATAGAGCCTGATCCAAAGAACTAGCGGATTGCTACATAAGATAGCATTAGAAGATGAATTCAAGGAACAAACAAAAGAAACAAGGTAACACTGAGACAGTTATGATTCATGTAATAATTTATTACACTACAATAGCCCTTAAAAATAGTAATTCTTTTTCCACACTCACCATTGAAGGAACTCCCTTTCTACTCCAAGTTTTGTGTTGTTATTTGAGAGCCTGGCCACTCTCAAAATGTGTTTTGGGATCTTCCCCTGTAAGACTGGAATCTATTTATCTGTTGATTGATCTGCTGATGCTGGTGCCACGTAGTAATCAAATGAAATTGAACAGGTGTGGTTCTTTCTCACAGGCAAATTGTTTTCTTATAACTTTTAAGTGCTAGTGCTCTCTTTTCTATGATCAGTCTTAGTTCTAGCTTGAGTAGCCCTAGGGTTTTTCCTACCAACAGCGAGATTACTAAACATGAAGGTTTGCATTTTGTAGTTACTGTCTATCAACTTATACTAAGTCTGTTGCTACCTGATAGTATTACTGAGTCGTGTAGACATTGTTTAAAAGTATCTGTCTGCACAGTGCTGAGTTATTTTTCTACCTGTGGAACATCTATGGGATAGTGGGGAGATACTAAGAAGGTAAGCACTGCAAGACTGAGGAGGTGAGGTAGAGAGTTAATGTTGGGGAAGGGGATGGGAAGGGGATGGGAAAGGTTGGGTCAGGATGTCAGGAGATGCGGTAAGAACACACCTATGGAGGGGGATAGAATGGCGAATGGATTTTCAGATTGCTCTGTGTGTGTGCGGGAGGGGTGCTCTCCTACTTAGCTTGATTACTTTTTAAGAAAAAACCTAAAAGTTCACTTCTGGGCCTCACACTTGTCTTTGGTTGTTTAATATCAGTCTTCTTCCCCTATTAATGACTCTTGTAGTAGTCTCTCATACCGTTTTAGCCTGTGTTTGAATGTGTAGTTCATGTCATGTAAACTATGCAGTCTCTTTATTTTTTCCTGACAACAAATGGAACCCACAAAGATATCTTAAAGAAAATCATGCGGATGACATGTATGAGTGCATGAGGCTTCCTTCTATGGAGGATAGGGAAATATGTTAAAGTAGCATTTTTCAACTATTTAAAAGAATTATTACTGCATTACACAGTCTGAAAACTAACCTCTTTGTTTTGTCTGATTTAAAAGCAAAGAGGAAAATAGGCAGAAGAGAGAACAGACCATATTTTGTATGATAGGCTAGAGCACAGATTTACAATTGCAACATATCGGATTGTTTCAGCTCTCTCCTATATGCTTCTTGCAAGTAGCTATGATACGGTTAACAGGGATAGCCAGTGTTTCTTGTGTTGTGGTTTGTTGGGGTTTTTTCCCCCCTATAAAGTCTATCTTTTATTTTTATCTCTAAAATGAGCATTAAAATAAGAAAAGGGTCTTTGAGAGTATTCATCTACTGTTGTGTTAAGCTGTTCTAAGTGTTTCTCCATTACAGCTTTTGATTGATAAGATACATGGCAAAGAAAGTTGTTGAGCAAGGAAGTCGTTTCCACAGCTCCCTGAAAACAAGCCCACTTTTCAGTGAAGCACTGCAAAACAGTTTCACAAGCCCTGCATTCTGTATGAATTACTGTACTGTTTTATCTAAGCTGGGAAGTCAAGTAAAAGATTCATATGAAGTTTTATGAAACTAGTGGGTTTCTTCACGCTGGTTATGGAGCCAGTAAAATTTGCCCTGGCAGGGAATATCAGTTCTGAAGCAAAATTCGTCAAAGTAGTGAGAAGTCTGGATTCCATTGTCGTATTTTCCTTCCTCTCAGAAGTCATATTGGCTGTAACATGGTTATACTATTTGTCCTGAATAGAAATTTAGGACACTGTTTACTGAGTATACCTAGCATTACAAAACTCCAAAATGGTCTTTCCTTAGGTAAGAGGTGTTATTTCAAATTTCAAAAATTAATACATTGAGAGAGATGTATGATCCTCTTCTATATTTCTGGCACTAATATTCACTTTTTAACTGTGAAGAGGTTTGTTTAGCTGCCTCAGATTGCATGCTAGGCATAAGGTTGCTATACTCATTAAATAGTGACTTACGTGTATTGAAGACTCTGAACTTGTGGACCATCCTTGTAGAATTTCTTCCTATTTCTGCAACAAACTTTGTGGAAAACTGAGGCTGTTAGTCAAGCCAGTACCTGGCAGACTATGTCACCCCTTCTGTAACTTCTGGCTAGGTCCTTAGAATTTTTTTGTCAATGTAATCTCTTGTAACTCAAAAACCAGCAAGGCTGTGGTGGGCTTTTGGAATGAGAACAGATCAAATTGCGTAATAAAGGTATAGAACCTATGAATTTGTACATCAGCGTGAGCCTCACCTCTTGGTGCTGTGCTTCAGTTAGGATAGCATGGTAAGTCCTGCAGTTGCTGATTGTAGTGTATCAGTGTATTAAAAGCAATGTCCATCTGTGATAAGTTAGACCTGTGATTTCAGTAACTGATGTCAATGACCAACCAGCAGTTTTATAATGCACTAGACTGAAAATTGATTGAAAATCAGTGTGTTGAAAAAGTGCTATATGTAACATGTCATTACTGAGATAACTGAAAAAAACACTTAATTAGGAATTTTGCCTATGTCTGGCTTACCAAAGCCAAATTTTTAGGAAATTGATATAAACAGACAGACTTTGCTGCCTAGCCCCATTTCTAATTTTGATACTATGAGTCAGGACTGTCCTAGCAAAGCTACTAAGCTAGGGTATAGCTCTTCAGTATTATAGACATAAACATAAGTAAAACTGAGTGGCAAATCATGCTACCTTTTTCTAACTGTGAATAGTCAATTAGAAGTGGTGAAGTTAAACACTTAAAAAGCTCCCTTTCACTAGATGAGCCACGTTAAATGATCATGTGTGCACTCCAAAACCAGTTGCAGTTTTTAAGTGTGTAGTAGCTACAACTAGTTTTGCCTTAAGCTTGTTTTAGCTAATGCATTTTAGCTTACATTTGCTGTGGGATAAGAGCATGCATGCGGGCAGTTAATGTTGCTCAGCTGATGAATGGCAAGGTATTAAGCTGTGTGCTTTGATCACTTTCCATTGTTTGTGATACCTTTTAGAGAGGTTTCATGTGCTGTCTGTTGTGGTGGTGGGTTTGATAGTTCACAGCATGTACTGATTAGAGTATTTGTCTACACGCTTTTTCCAGGCTTCTTTTCCTTCAAGCCAAGAAAACTCTTAGTTACTTATGTTAAGTACTTTTATTATAGGATCAGGTGCACAAATTCAGCCTTGTTCAGAGGCAGTTTGAACCCCCCCCCCCCCCCCTTTTTAGGGTACCTGTTAAGAAGTGTCTTCAAGAGCTATCTGTTTCAGAGACCATCTTATCGGAATCCTCTGAAAAAAATATTCTATAAAGCTTGAGTCATAAAACACTGGCTATGGCTAAAGGTATGTAATTGTGAATTGTGATATATAATGCTGTAGTACTTGTATGAAGTCAAGCATCCTAGGACTAAGCTTAGTCTAGCATCACGGGTTTAGTATTTAACGTTGAAGTGTCTTTAAGAGTATTGAGGGAAAAAAAAATCTGTAATTTAAGAATAGCATCTAAAAATTCTTTCCTACTCATAGATTCTCTGTGTTTCCATGACAGCTAAATTGCTATCATTCACAAGAGTACAGGGAGATCTTATAAACACACTTTCATGTTGGAATTGGTTATATTTTTCACTTACATAAAAAGATATATAAAACTCAGTGCAAGACAACTATGTATAGAGCTATTTATACGTACGTCTGGGTTCTAATAACATAAGTCACTTGGATTTTTCACTTTCATTGCCCTAATATCCTGAGAACATCTTAAATTATCAGATACACTAATATCGCTCCTTCATAGCTCTGTACAGTGTCTTTACGAATAATACATGTCTGTGTATACAGAGATAGCTACATGAAAACACACACATGCTCATGCCGGATAGACATTTCTTTTTTTGAGCAATAAGGCTTTTAAGTATCTGTTGTTTCCATTTTCATGTCTCCAAAGCTTTTATGTGAATTCTTCCAGCACATTTCTCATCATTCTCTCAACCTTTCCTCTGCTGAATGGCTGGGGCTTCTAGACATATAACCTGAAATGTCCTGGGAGAATTTACATAAAAACAATAAAGCCAAGGAAATGGAAACCACAGAATATATACATAAATTTTTTTCAGTCTTTGCTAAGAAGCTCATTGGTTAATATTTACAAAGGAATTCAATTTTCCATATTAACATCCTTTTTACTGTGAAGCAAATGTGGGAGAGTGGGATGGTAAGAATCATTACTTAAGTGAATGGAGGGGGTTTTATGTTAATCTCATTAATGATTAAAAGATTTTACTTTCTCCATCCTAGTATATCAAGAAGAACATCCCATGAAAAAAAAAAACCATATAAATATCTGAATCAAGCAAATGTTAATGCAAAACTTTGAAGGGATTTTTCTTCCTATTTAAGAAAAGTTTAAGCGGTTTTTTTGTTTGTCTACTTATCTAAATACACATAAAGCAATACTGGTTTCTGTTATCTATACCAATAGCATCCTCTGAAAGCAAATCATTAAAACTGATACAGCTGCTTATAGGATCAATAGCACAGTAAAACAATTTCGGTCTCTATTGAGGGCTGCTTGTTAATAATGAGGTGTGTACCTGTTTCTGGGAAATGCCTCTGGCAGGTTTTGTCAGGACCTTCCTGATGGTAAGCTGCTCATATCACAGAAACCACTACTATAACTGTCATATTGTCCTGATATTGACATTTTCTGAAGAAAGGGCAGGCCAAATAACCACAGACTTAAAAACTCTGTAGGTAGGAAAAAAGTTTAACTTAATGGTGTTCTTTAAGAAGAAGTTTTTTCCCACATTTTACAGAAAATAAAGGTATTTAATTAGTAAAAAGGCCCAGAAACCAAAATATTTTGATCTGGTGTTACAGTTTTCCACAGCAGTTAGGATTTGTGTATTTCATATTAATTCCATATTATTTTGGTTGTCTGACTTGGTCCCTGGTCCAGTCCTGAACACACTTAAGGATTTGTATGATGGCAAAGGTTGGAGCCTTTCTGTATATCCAAAAAGCATCATAATACAGGTAGTACATGTATTAGAATATACTAGTTCATAGCTGAACCTGAGACGTTGCCATTAACTTTCTCAACAAGACAGGAAATTAGCAGTGGTAAAACAATGAATTGTACTTGCAGAAAAGAATAACAATGAGTTAAAAAAAAAAAAAGGGCACTAGAGATGAGACTTTAGCACATAGGATATTTGCATAAACCTAAAAGCCAGCAGAAAAAAATTGCTGTGTAGTTCATACCCATGGATGGGATGAAGGTGATGGGTGAAGATAAATACCGAGAATTAAGGAAAAAGTCTAAAAGAGAGGTCTGCTTTATTAAAGGTCCCATATTTTTGGTAAGAAAAAGGTAGCAATCACCCCATATTAAACCTGAAAATAATCAAATTCATATTAATTCAATTTGTTCTAATGAAAACAGCAAAACCACTATTCTTAGTTGAAACTACTGCTGCAAGAGTCCTCGTATTTCTTGAGATTACAATAGCTTCCCTTAGTTTGAGAGAAATACGTTTGTAACTGCATCAAGGAATAATCTCTAATGAATGTATTGGAGTTTTATACTCTGCGTGGAGAAAATAACACTCATGAAACAATGAAAAATGATTGATTATGTCTGTTTTTCTTTCTGTGAAATGCTGATGCTCATCAGCATTAGAAAGAGCGTGAAGTTCTGTTAACTGATAACTTAACGATCCTTGCTGTCTGGAATTGGTTCCCTTGCTTTTTGTGAGAAGAGTTGGATCTAATAGTTCTTAGAAAAGGGACAATATGGATCAAGTCTTCCAGACAAAGCTTGCCTGTGATTGACTGTTCAAAAACACCTAAGGGAGTTAGGCATCTTGCCACAATAGCAAGTCAATGGGAAGCAGATGCTTAAGGGTCTTAAGAGCTCTTGAAAATTTGTGTATTAAGAGATGCTTGTGTCCAAGTTAGGGATGCTCATTCATCTAGTGAAAGCATCCTGTGCATCTGGCAATAGTCATGATTGAAGCTTTACGCGGGAAACTTAACAGTTTATAATCTGGGTGTAACTCGCCTAAGTACTGCAGTCCTAGTAGATAGATGCTACTAACTATAGTATAGTAATGATTTATCCAAGAGAATAGTCCAAAGCATTTCCATGGAAATAACCTGAGTTTTTAATCTCAAAATTAAATTTGCTTGTCTTTTCTTTGGTGGTCTTTCCTATCAAACAGTGATTTCACTACGAACGAGTGGTTAGAATTTTCTACTGAATGAAGTCATCAAATAAAATGACTTGGGATAAATAAAAATGTTAGTTTAGATAAAATCAGTATGTTTTATTTAATATTTTTGACTTAACTTTTAAATGAACATTTTAAAATGGAATTATTTTAAGGATTTAAAAAAGAAAACATTTGTTCAAAAAATTTTTGAAAAGTATTCTAATTCTGTAGTAAAGTTGAGGAAGAAGGGTTACTTTTACCTCAACAACTTGTTACGCTTAGCAGAGAATTTGTTTGAGAGGTTTGACTTCAAGTAAGGCACTTTCCAGCCTTCCACTGAAATATTTTGAACCTCCTCTTGTTATTTTGAATTGATGTTCACTGGTTTGAACTGCTCTTCCCTGACTTGATCTATTCAAAGGACTTGGAAAAGAAGAAAGGGTCTTGTCAGTGCCTGTCCTGTTGACAAGATCGAGGTACATGGCCTGGTTCAAAATTACCCTTTCGCTTGCTGGTGTGGGAAGAACTGCAGAAGACAAAGAATTGGAAATGTAGAGACTGCCTGGTAGGATGCAGTGGTTCCTCAGACAGTAGGCTTAGCATGGGTCAATATCCAAATGGAAAATGTTTGCTTCTCCTTTTGCTTATCTTATATTGTTTTGCTGGTTTTTTTTCTCTGAATATATAACTGTTTCTAACAGCAGTTTGTTCTTCCTGGTCCTTTTCTTTTACAGGCTTCATACTAAACATGTAAGGTTCATGTTATACACAGCACATTGCTTCTAGGTAATTTGTCCTGCAAATAGACACCTTCCGCGTAGCTTGCTACTATGGCTAATACATAGCTATCTCAAGTAATTTGAATTAGCTAGTTCGCTGGGAAGTACTGACAAAGATATTGGTCAAAATAACAATATGGATGCTATTTCAATTTTTTTTTTTAATTTTTTCATGTTGTTTTAATTAGTAAATTGCAAACAGTGACTTCAGTCCTGTTCCAAGTATTCCTCCAGTTATAATATTAATGGACATAAACAGAAGTTTAATCCATCAGATTTGGTCATGGATTTCCCATTAAATTTGTCCCCAAAGTGATTCAGCATCCCAGTTCTTAACAGCTCACTGAACATACCTAGTCAGTTGTAACTGGTCTGTATACAAATTACTGCCATGTTCAGCAAAATCCGTGGATTGTTCCGAATCCCTGGGGAGAGTTTTGTTGAACTTTGCAAAACTGGTAGTCTTTGTTACATTTTGTTTTATTTTTCAGTGTCTTTTCAAGGAGACATGTTCCAGACTCTTTTTTTTTTCTAAAATTTACACATTGTGGGCCTGGCATTCTTTGTACTCACTCCACTTTCGCAGTAGTGTAAATCTCTTGGCTTCATTAGCATTTCTCCTGATTTCTGTCTTTTATAGCATTTCATGAAGAAGCAGCCGGTAAACTCAGTTTATTTGTAGGATATGAAATATGATTATCTGTTCCACTTAGGCTACCATATATATTATTAGGTTCATAATCTAGTTTTTATTATTAGAGTAATAAAAATTAATGTTACCCTAAGAAAGTTATAATTTTTATCTATGTCCAGTAAGACTTATTATATGTTACAGCAGAAGATGTGGATCGCCAGTTATGCCTTGGTAGATCACTGCATATTTTTGTTTACCTTACATTTTTTTCTAGAGATCAAAATTTCACATGCATAACTACTGGGATGGAAAGGAAGAGGTCCTTATGATGGATTTAGACCCTAGCACTTGCATATATTAAGACTGAATTATTTTAAATTACTGTCTTTCCCATCTTGTTTTTTTGTTGAATGAAGCCTGAGGACCACAGATACCCAGTACAGTATTTGGTTGCAAATTCCATACAGAATTACTAGCATCCAAGTATCTCATGCTATCATATCACTCAGATAACCGATCTGAATATTCGGTCTTATTTGGTCGGTCTACTTTGTTCCTGATTCTTCTCACTTATCAGGCTTACAATATTTTGCACAAGTGTTTTTTCACATTTGTTGAATTATTTCTTGATTTAATTATTTTGCGGGCACTTTGCCTGGACTTGTGACAGATGAAGAAAAAGCAACATACTAAATTAAAAGATCACACAGAATGGTTTTTAATACTGGAATTCTGACCCTGGTCTTATTTGCAAGCATGGCTATAATGTTCACAAGGTAAAAAACTAGCTTTCTATCTATAGCTTTCTCTCCTCGTTATTGGTTTTGGGCATCTGGTTTCAAGGTTGGTCTGAAATTTGATCTTACTCAAATTGTCTCAATGTGTTTCAGTAACATATGTCATTAATGAAGGGAGCTGGGTAACCGGTCTCACCATTGTTTGTAATTCAGCCTATGACAGGCAGCAGGAAAGCAGAACAGTTTCGGCCAGCCCCAATTCGGAAAACATGCCCAAGGCATAGGCTATAGCATAAACAGAGATATGTCAGGCTCCTCCCTAGAAGAAAACCAAAAGTGTGTACTTGGCAATGATGCTTTACTTTTATTCTAAACAAGAAACCTGCCGAACAAAACAAGCTCCTTATTTTGACATTGGTATGGTTAACGGCAAGGACAAAGAAACATTCCCAATGGAGAGAAAGATAAAATGGAAAAGGACGATCTGTGGATTGCAGGTGCTGAAGTAACATTTATGCAAAATAATAACCTCCTAAATTAAAAATGCACAGAATTACAAAAGCATATTTTTCCCTAAAAGAAACATAGTAAAATTATAAACGCTAGTCTTTTGCCAGCAATTAGATATTCCCTTATCATGTTTCAGGTCGTAATGCTGTGAACTGGGAAGATTCTTCTGAAGGAAACTGCCATTCCACAACATGCCCTTACATGAAGAATAATGTCACAGAGACAATTCTGGAATTGAGCAAATTCTTCACAGCAAGAAGAATGCTTGCAAGAGGTAATACATTAAAAAAGTAATATTTATAATTTCTGTTGAATCCTTAGTATGTGACATCAAAATGTTTAACAGGTGTCTCTTACCTTACAACCCTCAGGAGATATACTTAATAATCATCTTATAGATTGGAAGTCTGAAGCATCTGGAAGATTAAGTAACTTTCCCAAGATCACACACAGATTTCTTGTTTTGTTATGACAGCAAGTGATAACCAGAGCCAAGGTTATTCCCAAACCACCTTACTTCCCTTCTCTAATAGCATATTACCAGATACATGGTTTGCAGGATAAGGAAGAAGGAAAGACAGAGAAGGGAAATATGTGCAGGACTCTTCTGTAAATTGAATTAATAAATCAAGCCCATCTTTATATAATTCTCGCTGTCCACTAACGTCAGATTACTTTACAAGAGAAAGTTTTTATGAATATGGCTATTTTACAGATGGGAAAACTGAAATAAAAAGTGATTTGACGAAACTCATACAACAGATAAATTTGCAGGGCTGGGAAAAGGAACCGAGTCTCCCAACCCCCACGAGACAGGAATAACTTATACTCATTAAATGAGCTGGCATTCGCCCTGTTTCATTTGGCAATGTAATACAGTGCAGAGGGAATGGTGTTCTTTCCATTAGGAATGCTTCGATGATGCCACTTTAATAGAAGAATGAAAAGGAATGCTGGACTTGAAGCATTGCCTAAGGTATAAGATTGGCTGTTCGAACTGAGCAGTTGGACAAAAAAACCTGGAAAAGAATAGCAATAGAAGTAGTATCTCAACAATAGCTTCTGAGGAAAATTAATTTGAAATGTTGATGGAGAAAGTGTAGAGTTGAGGGATAAATGCTGAAAAACGGCGTCAGAAACACCAGGGTAAAGGCTGGGAGAACTATGAAGACAGTGCGGAAAGAAAATCAAACTTACAGAAACGTAAGCGAGCACCTAATTTTCAGCTGTAAGGACCAGCCTGTCTCTCTTCCTTCACATTGCTGGCCAGGCAATAAAACTCTTGAATTTTGTTGTTACAAAGGCAGGTTTATTACAAATTACATATTTTGTGAGCACGCATCACTTCAAATGGGGTAGAATTAATTATCTGCCATTTTTTACTTCACGGACAGAACAATGTGAGAAAAGTAGAACTGAACCTGTGAGATAGCCAAAGAATCTGCTGCTTTATTGGGTTTTCATATGGAAACAGGATCCTAAATTGGGCTGCAGAAGTTGTTCCAGTGACTAGGCTAGAGTAGCTCTATGAAATTGTTGTATTTTCACTAGGCAGCCAGTGGGGAAGGAATACATATTTGTCTCACATAGGCCTGTACAGAGATACCTCTGTATGCCACATGTTTGCTTCTAGGTTGAGCTTAGCATATTAATTTAGAGGTATCAGATCACTAGCTAGCCTATTGAAATACATTTTTCCCCATTCAGTAAAATATTACAATGTGTCCGAGAAGTATGGACTGGAGTGCTGTGGGAAAGTATCAATGAGGATATGATGAAGTTATGAAGACTTTGAGATGAGTCCATAGGACTGCTAGAAGAGATTTAAAGCTATATCTGTAGTTATCTACAGTTCTCTCAGATTTAGAATAACTGCTGATAATTTAGTTCTTATAAACTAGGTACAAAAAAAGCCTCATCTGATTTCATTAACATTAAAGGGAGTTTCACCGTGGGTGACATTAGGATCAGAATTGGGCCCTGGTTTAAATAGAAACTCAACAAAATATTTTCATACAAAGTCCAATAACAAAGGGAATAAGTTAATGGGAAGGGAAATTGAAGCAAAGAATATTAATGATTTTAAAAGAAACCTAGGTATTTGTCAGGAGAAGGAAGACATTGAAAGGCAAAGAGAAAAAGAGGGAAGGCAGGATTTTGACCAGCCAAGTGGGGAGCAGGTGGTCAGATGTTACTACTTTGTTAGAACATATTCTGTTTAAAAGAATTTTTTAGTTCGTGAATAATGCATTAGTCTTCTGGTATTCTTGGTCTGGAAAATCTGTTACTTTCAAGAAACTGTGACGTGTGCATCTGGACTGTTTGTAAATTGCCTCCCAAAGCACAGCATTTCTTTGTTAACTCCTATGAAAATGAGTTTGTGTATTTTGAGTCAGCTACTCTACAAGAAGCAGCTGGTAAAATGATTCCAGAACACTTCTGAGACAAGAAGACGATGTTGCTGTGGTAGCTGTTGGCATTCTTAGATCGTCTTTTTCTCATTGCTGTTCTTGTGGTGTTGATAGTTAGTCTAATGCTTCTATGTGACCCTAGATAGCACCTTATTTTAATGTCTTGTCCATCCGAATTAGAAACCAACCACAAAATCTGGGGCTCTTGTAAAATATAATGAACAGGAACAGAGATCATATACGCATTTTCCCATCACTTCATTTACATTTGGGCTAGTTCTGACATGTATTTGAGTTAGTTGCAGTTGCTATATTGTCTCCTGAGTCACTTTCAATTGCTACATTGTCTGGTGGAGAAGGCAGTGCCCTACGAGGTATAGTTAGACAACTTTCAGTTCTGTATGTGAGTATCATTGATTTCCCTTCAAGAAGGACGTAAGGTGTTATGAGGCCTATCTAATCTACCTAGGCATTTAAATTATCTTTATCAATGTAATATCTGAGATCCTTATATTTAAGAAAAAAAAAACCAACCCAATCTGCCTTGTTAATGTTTAAGGCACTGGTTTGTTTAGAGACAGATCATTGCACTTCAATTGTCAAACAGAACATAGACTTTGGCTTGCTAATCACTGTGTCAACCCCAGTATTTTTCTTGGCATGTCAACTGCATGCTCTGTATTAATGAATAAAGTATTATGACACTAGGCCAAAAAATAGCTTTCTGTATAAATCAGAGTTGTGAGCACTTCATGCCAGTGGTGCATATACCATAATGTATGTCACAGTGATGCACGTACTATACACCTGTAGCTTCTGAGCGGTCTATATATGCTGGTGCACAGTACATCAATTCAAGTATGTGTACTCCATGATGACAGAAAACTGTTCTTGGGTCAAATTTCATCCAGGTGTCTTCCCTGACACTGATGAAGATTACTGCAAAAGATTAGAAGTAGCTATGTTTTAGTAAATAAGATGCAGAGGAAACAGTTAACTTGTATTTAGGCTTACAGTGATGAAAACTTGTTTTTCTCGGATTACCGCAGTCAGTTTCACATTTAAGATTAAAACCAAAAAAGTTTCCATGAAAATTGTAATTATTTTAAGTCACGTATCATTATATGAATAGAAAGTACATTTCTTGCATGGTAAGTTTACAAGATGGAAGGACAAAACATACTACTTTCACGGTGAAGGAATTGTTTGCAGTTTATTTGTAGAGCTTTAAAATGGGTATTCCACCGCAGGTTTGATAAAAGTTCAGTTTGATTACAAAGTTGATTACAAAGTCATAGTGTGCGCGTTGAACTGAATTATCAGATGATAGACTGAGCTTACAGCATGCCTTATTTTCATGATAATTAAAATGGAAAATCATGCATAACTGAATTAATTTTAAGTTTTACCCATTCATGGTTTTTCCATATATTCTTCAACTTGCCAAACAGAGGACACATTAGGATTTATACATTATATTCCAACTGTTTTTGAAAAAAAACTAAAATTAAGAGGTATCTGGCACCAGTTAGTGCAATATATTTCAGTGAGTTCCACAATGATGTATTTATTGATCACAGGCCTGCAAGGCTATTGACTACACTGCCTTTTTTAAAAGTCGAGGAAGACATGGAAATTTTTTTGCAAACTGATTACTATAATATTGGGACAATGCTAGGTCATTTATGAAACATGTTCTGCACTCATTGTGGCTGCTCATATTCTAGCAAGCTGACTCAAGTGTCAGCAGTTTTTATTCACCTCTGTCTCCACATGTTTTGAATTTTAACTTCTATGGCATATTCTGAAAGAAAAAAGAGAACAGAGTAAATGTATTTCTGCATTCTGGACTTGTTTAATTTTCAGTTAAATAGCTTAATTGTATAGTCCCTGTAGTGGCAAAAAGCCAGAAAATCAACAAGTATGACATTCTTTACTCAATATACACTTTATTCATCTTTTTTGCTACTCACCTCTGTCGCTCTCCCATCTTGGCTCTCATAGCTGACCAAGGTATGTCCTGGTTAATGGCTGTATGTGCTTTAAGAGTTGATATAGAATTGGGATGCTAGTCATAAATTACATTGTATCCATTATATTTGACTGATATTACACTGGTCAGTTGTGACACTTGTTACATACTGAAAAAGGAGTATTTGGGAAATTTGGAAAATCACCAGGAAAGTGTGATCTAGAGATATGCCAAACCAGATGCTTGTGTCTCTTCTCTGCCTACCGAGAACTTCAACCTCCTCTCTACGTTCTCCCTCTCCTGCTCCCTTTTCTTCCTCCCACTTAGCGACTGCTGCTTCAGCTGTATTGATAACCCTTTGATCTAGGTAATTTTCTCTCCCCATTTGTAAGTGACCTGCAAGGTACCTTCTTAAGAAAATCCTGATAATGCCACAGAATGATATAGCATCTGCAGGTCACCAGAGATGGTGATTGTAAGACAGTTTTAGAAAATGGCTGAGGAATTTAATGGATTAAAACGGGCCATTGTGTGATCATCCTTGCTGACCTCATGCTCCAGAATTTCATCTCTAATTAGCTATGTATCAAGATTTATAATGTGCAACTAAGAGTAAATCTTTCAGAACCTTTAATCCTGAATTTTTGTCTTAAATCATAGAAAGTTTATGACAACTTTAGATAGAATGTGTTGCATCCGAGCCAACTACACTCATCTTCTACCTCTTTTGAGAGTTAATATTCCCTTCCTACTGTTAAAACTATCTAAACGACAATGTGTAGAACCATTTTGTCCTAGTCACAGTAATATTATTCAGGCTTTCTGCATGCGCGTATGGCTTCCAAACAAGCTTTACCTTCCTCAATCACTGTAAGTCCTCTCTCTCTCTCAGTTCTCTTTCCTATGTCTGTCTTCAGATCATCATTTATTCATATGCCTAGTCATCCTCTTATCTGTTTGGAAGTTGACCGTGTCAAAAATATTATCAGAACATGTGGACACTGGAAGTTGAAAGTGTGGGGAGCTAAGACTGTTTATGCAACTGAACAGTGAAAAAAATGATAGCATTTCACAAGGGAACTTTTGTGTACTTCCTCTACAAAGGTTAGCAAGGATGTTACTGAAATAACCTTACGTAGAAAATGTATTTGTGCTGTGGCTCCAAAGTAACTGTGTCAAATCTGAAAGCCAAGTTCTAGTGCTTAAGTGTGAAACAGAAAAGTTGTAGTCCTGCTTGAAGTGTGAATCTCAGTGCATTCATAACTGTGGTGTCACTGCTGAAACTTCCATAGCATTTATATAATGTACATTTCAGATGCATACTTAGCACTGTGTTCCCCTCAGTCTTGCTTGTAGAAGATTTGATCTAACCTTCAGTTTTTTGTTTTTCTTACCCATTGTACTGGGTGTTGCATATTGCTTGTCTACTATCAATTCTTTATGAAGTGATGGTAAGAAACTAATGACTGAAATAATAAAAGGTAGAAGAAGATCCATAGCTAGTGTATCTATGAATGCATGCTATTTTACTATCACCTGATGTCAGATTATTCTTTGGTACAAACTGACCATATCAAGGAATGCACAACCAAGTTTGGCCTCAAAATCTTACAATTGCTTTTTCAGCCCTTGCCACTGGTACATATGCAAATACACCTACAAGATTTATTGCGTGATGCCTGGAAAAGCCTCAGCTCAACTCCCTGTGTAGAATTGCTCCCAAACTTAGTAGGAATCTTGTACTTCAAGAGTACACGTGAACCTTGCAAAGCTTTTACTGGAGACATAACTGCTGCTTAGGGGAATGTTGCCCAACTTCTCTATATAGTGGCAGGACTTCTAAGCATAGAGGACACCTTAAACAGAATTGGCCTTCTCATCTCAAGCTGGTTTTTATTTCAAGGTGACACATAAATTGGATTTAAATTGCTGCTCATTGTTTAAAAAAAAAAATTTAAAAAAATCTTTCTGAAGGTCAGAAAAAACCTCTGTAAGATAATTAAGTGCATACAGGAATCTGCTCATCAGCTCACCATCCGCTCCACCCCAGTGCATTTTTAGGATGTCTGAGGGCTTTTTTCTCCCTTTTTCCTTTTTTTTTTTTTTTTCTGATCAAAAAATTAGATGAGCCAAAGGAAACCATCATACCCAGGGGCATCCAAATTTTGCTAACCAGAACAAAACTAGGAGTTGATTTAATTCTGCACTGTTACTCACATAGAACATGCCTCCAGCTCATCATAGTTAAATACATCACCATGCTGATGAAATGCTCTCATTTAAGTAGCACTCATCACAGCAGTTAATAGTCCATCAGAACAGCATAATATGAGTATAGGAATACAATAAATAACGCAAGATGTATGTATTCTGATTGGCTAGAAATGAACATCTGCTACTCAGAGAACAGGAATTTGCTTACAGTGCAATTATTGAGAAATAGCCCAGCATTAATTGTGCAAATCAAGTTTTCCCAGCAGATGAGAGTACAAAGAAATGAATGTAAATAAAAAATAAGGGTCAGCTTGATGTGCTTTTCAGCAATCAGGTTAAACAATTATTTCAGTATAATTGTACATAATGTGCTTTGGTTAGAACAATTTAATTAAGTAGATATACACTGTGAAAGAAAAAAAAGAAGTGTGCTGTTTGACTGGAGCACTCTTATGGGAAGTGATAACATGATACCATTAGGAAACTCAACAAGACAATCTACATCCATGCATTAAGAGAAGCAGAAGTCTGAACATCTGTTTCCAGCTATTGAATTCACAAAAGGGGCTTCTCTGTGCAGGGAATAAGTGAATAAGCAACAGTTGGAGAAGAGTTGGAGAAGGTTATCTCTGACATTTAACAAAATGTTGAAATGTCATGAGAATGACATGAGAATGAAATGGCTGAAATAAAGGTGTGCTAAGAGTTAGCTTGGCAAACGAAGCACAGACATACAAGAACAAGGAAAACCTCTGCCCACCACTCTTCTAAAAGTGTAATAGAATGATTAATCTATGAGCAGCATACTTTTTTGTTCAAAATAGACTACAAGGTGGCATGAAATGTTTTGGAGAAATATGCGATAAAGCAGAATTCCCCAAGATCTTCCTTTAGCCAAGAGAAAAGAAAGTGGCAATTAAAAGAGGTGCTACTAAGTGTTAAAATATTCCAGAGACAACTAGTCAAATTAAAGAAAAAGAGAGTTTTATCTTGGATGTGAAATTTTCCCTTCTCCTTTTTTTTTTTTTTTTTTCTTTTTCCACAATCAAGAGGCTTGGAAACGGAGTAGTAATAATAAAAGTGAAATGGACCCAAGCACCAACTTGCTGCCAAGGGCTGTAATACAATATCTCAGCATTTCAAGGGTAAATCAGTGTGAACTGCCTTTGCCGTCCCTCTGAAAAAAAGTAAGTATTTAACTTCCGTTCAGCCTGTGTGGACTGCTGAAATATAGGAAATCGGTTTCGGAGAGGGGAAAAAAAAAAAAAAAAAAAAAAAAAAAAAAAAAAGGGTTTCCCAAAGAGAGCACCGAGCGGAGCGGACAGAAGTATGAAGAGCGGCAGCGCGGCTGCTGCCGGTCTGCTCAGCTCCGCTCGGGGGGACGGCGGCGGCTGCCGGAGGCGGGGGGCTCAGCGGCGCGCCGGGCGGCCGGTGAGTGCGGCCCCGGGAGCCGAGCCCTGCCTTGCTTGCTTGCTTGCTTGCTTGCTTGCTTGCTTGCTTGCTTGCCTGCCTGCCTGCCTGCCTGCCTGCCTGCCTGCCTGCCTGCCTGCCTGCCTGCCTGCCTGCCCGCCCCCGGCAGGGCTCGCTGCCGACCCCACGGCGGAGCCCGCAGCCCGGGTTTCTTTAAATTGAGGGCGTTTCGCGTGGTTCGCCGGCTGCCTTCGAGTTTAAAGAGAAAGGGGCCGGGGAGCGAAGCGGGAAGGTGAGGTTTGCCCGGTGGTTCGTCGCTGCGGAGTAGGTGCTTTTGTTTCCTTCTCCCCCCCCCCCCCCCATCTCCGTGTCCCGGGGCGGCCGTGGGGGGCCCGCCGGGGAAGCGGCAGGGCTCGGTGGTGGGCACCGGGCTGCGGGGCGGGGGGGGCTGCCTGCGGGCTGGGCAGCGGGGGGCTTTCTCTGTTTTGTTGGGTTTTTTTGTTTTGTTTTTTTTTTTTTTTTTTATTCTTTTCTCCCGCGCTCTGGCTGTCCAGAGTTTGAAAGCATCGCGGAGGCGGAATGAGAGCGTGCGTGGGTGTGCGGCGGGGCTGGACGAGCGGTTCAGCCGGGGCTCGCCGCGGCTAGCCCGGGGGTTGCTGGCCGATCGCCCCGGGCATCCCGCGGAGGGTCGGGGGCCGCGGCGGGTTTGCTTGGTCCTGCCCCCGAGGGGCAGACCTGGGAGCGGTGCTTCCCGCACTCATGGCAAAGCCATTAGCTCAGCCTTGCTGCGGAGGGGCCCCGAGGAGGACAAACGCATCCCGGGGCAGCGCAGAGCCGGGCTCCGCGGTGGGTGAGAGCGGGGCGGGGGGGGGCGGCTGCCGGGTGCTGGGAGCGGTGCGGGCACAACACGGGGAGGGGGGGGATTCCCCTTACGAGGCGGTGTGCGCTTTTCTAGCCCGTCTTTCGGGTAGTTCCTACTCGCTGTGCGCTCCCCCGTCCTTCCAGGTTCTTGCTTTCCTCTCCAGGCTCTAGATTCAAATCTGAGGAGGGAATAGTTTGACTTTAAGAGGGCTCTGTTTCTTCCCTAGTGCTTTACGTGTAAGAAATGAAGGTTGCCGTCTTCCCTATCTAGGATTGCTGTCAGCATCCTGCTGCAGTGGTGTGTGTCAGCTGAGCCCGCTGGCTGTACGGGCTTTGCGTGCTCCCTGGGGAGAAGGGCTCTCGGGGCACTAGAAAGGATGCGTTGCAGGCTCCCCGGTGCAGTTCCAGCACGCTTCTGACATTACGTTGAAGTGAAAAAGGAACAAAAAAAGTATTCTTTGGTTTCCATGTACATTAAGTTATGAATGGTTTCTTCACTGTGGAGTAGATGCTGTGCCAAGCGTAATGGGTTTATGATGGTTTTGTGATGTGGATTGTGATTTAATAGGAAATTAGCTGACATCCCTAAATTCATATCATATGGTACCATAGGCCATCTGATCAGCATTATACCGTGGTACCCTAGTTGGAACCACAGCCAAATCTAGATGGAGGAGGTGAGGTGAGGAAGAGTCAGTACTATCCTCAAGTTTCTAGCTCTTACTGACTTTAGGCTACTAATTTATTTGGTCGCTTTATTTATTTTACCCACAGTCTTATTTAAATTGGCACACTTACTATCCAAAGTACTTCTTCAGCTCCACTTTACACCTCTAAGTTAAGCTTCACACTAATTTCAGGACAGGATTTAGAAATGGAACTTCATAATTAAGAGCAAAGCTGATGATTGGGAGTCAGCTTGTAATACTGTCTGCATAGTGTCCTTGCAGCAAGAGACACGCTTATACTCCTTGTAAGATGCGATAGGTCAGTTTTAATTTGTATTTCCTTTTCTAGTTGGTGGCGGTTGAAACTTCTTTTGTACTAATTTTTAATGGCTCTTTTGCTTAGACAAGCAGAAAAACATACAGTAAGAGCCAGGCAAAGAGAAGTCAACTTGAAAGTTTTTGGGCTGTGTTAGGAATTGGGCTCAGTTTCCAGAAGTTATAATTTTATGAGCAAGTAGATATTGAACATTCCTAAAGTTTTGTTTTGGTCTATGTGAGAAGGACTTTTTGCTTTCCTTTTGGTAGAAGAGACATTATCAAGGCAACAAAATTGTTTCTGTTAGGCATAGTCCTGAAAGTGTCTAGGCTTCCAATGATTAGCTCAGATTTTTAAGTGCGGTTAACTTCGGTTTGGTCTGGCCTCAGACCAAGGGCCTTGCAGGTCTAAAGTATCGGTAAGCTGTTGTGCCAGGTTCTCTATCCTCCGCTCAAAGTACTGCACACATTTGTAACATGTATATTCATAACGTAAAGGACAAAGGCTTCTTGTGATTAAAGTTTACTTTATCAGTGTAGATCACATTTTGATGTAAGCCCTTAAAAATTCTAATTGATTAATGAGTTTCAGATGGTGGTTCCCCTCCAGTGCCCCTCCCCCTGCTCCTAACATGTACAGTATGCTCCAAGTTAATCTGGGAAAGCTCCAGAAACCTTGGGCTAAATTGGTTGTGGTATAGTTTATAAGGATAATAAAATAACTAGAAAAATTGAATTTCCTTACAAAAATATGCTTGCTGCATTTGTGAGCTTATGTTTTATCTGCTTGTTTATGGTAGTGAGAAAACTAAGATTACAGATATATGTATTTAGGATGATGCAGACAAGAACAACCTGTTGTTTCTTACAGAAGGGAAAGCTCTGCAATAGCTTTTGAAGGGGAGCTATGCAATGTAGTAGCAGAATCACTTTAAAAGTGATTGTGTTTGTTTTTACATATATAAAAGGGCAAAAATGAGAGTGATTACTGTTCTGTAGTAAACTGGAAATTGCAGGTGGTAAAGGTTGACTGAGTAACATCTACCAGTGAGTGACAGGTCTCTGTGTTTTTTCCTACTGCTTCTTTTAATCCATTTTAAGGATTTCAAGTAGGGGAGCTTTCACGCTTTCACTTGGGGAAATTATTCCACTGTCTAGCAGATCTCACCATAGGGAACAGTTTCCTGACATTAAAAATATCAGTTACAGAAGTTGTTAGTTACCTCTGTGGCTCTCAAAGGAAGACATTCATATATCTCCCCCCCCCCTTTCTGCATATATGTGTGTGTATACACATATGTATGTATATGGGTGAGGGGGTAGAAAAACAAGAGCAGCCTTTAGTCTGTGGACTAATGGTATACTCTCCAAATCTGAAAAATGTGCCAACACTGAGATAGGAAAACTGAAAGCAGTTTTCAGATGTGAATGTATTTATGCTTGGATGTGCTATGTGTGTAAAATTGAGTATGTGAAAGTGGTGATTGCAAGTATGGCTCCCAAAGTGTGGGAAGCCTCATCTCTGCTTGCACAAATGTGCGTTTTGTTGCTGCAACTTAATCTGTTTATAAGCATTGAATCTTTTATTTAAGCCTCTTTTGCACCCAACTTGTAGTTACAGCAAGTGAATGCTTCACACTGTCCACTTAAACTCCAGTAAAGTTTCAAAAGTTCTGTTCTTTTCCATCTGCTTGAGGTGATTAGAACTAGCAGGGAGATCCAGCAGAGACCCTTGCCAGATACTCATGAGCTCTGTTCTGGCTTTTGATCCTCTGTCTCCTCTCTTTCCAGGATGGCTGCTTTCCAATAGCATTACCTTCTCTCTAAGACAGCAGGAGATTGTCTGCAGTTATAGCCGATACCCCTCTGTCAAAGCCAATGTGCAGTCTAGTGCTCAAGTTCCAGTTCCTTCAGAGAAAACTGTTGCTGCTCTTGTCTAAGTTGCTGTCTGCTCTCTCTACCACTGACAGTAAAACTATTGCACAGTTGTGTGCATGTTGTTTTGTGTCTTCTACAACTGATAGCTAATGTGCTTCTTCAATCATATTACGAGACCTCATTTCACAAGCATAAAGCCTGCTTATTTAATTCTGTGAAGATTTTATGAAATAGAGTCTTTGAACCCAGTGTCCAAGGCAGAGTTACGCCATCTTCTGTTGCAGTTGTTCCAACTTTGTAGAGCAACTAGGCCACTGAACTGGCATACGCGCAAATCTTCAGTCCTGGATAACTCTGGTTTGGCTGCCAACTGAACAGAGCCGGTCAATTAGCTTGCCTGCTAGGCGATAGTACCTGGGGGCGGGGCAAAACAGATGTCTGTTGCACGGTGTCACAGTCAAGCTGGTGTGGCGCAAAAGGGACATCATGTAGGACCTTTGCATCAGAGAGGATTTGATTGATGTCTGTATAGAGTTCTGCATTTGCTTTATGACTTATTTTTTTTTTTCCCTCCAGAGACAATTTTAACATATTTTTATTCTTTTCTAACTGAATACAAATACAAATAAAAATAAAAATGCTTGTTTCGCTGGATACTTAATGTCTATCCTAATTCTTAAACCAAGTCATAAAGAGCAAGTGAGTCAGTAAGACTTCTTCATCCCTGACCTGGAAGGATTGTATCTAGGAACAAGTTAAAAGGACTGGTTCAAGCCCCCTTTTGTTTGAGAACTAAACGCACATGTAATTAGGAGCCAGGCTGAAGCGACAATGAAACTCATGTAGCACAGAGAGCACTGCGTAGCCAGCAGCTACTCAGTATAAGCCATTATATATATATGCTGGAGCTGGATGGGTAATCTGGAGTAAGAATCTACTGTTTTGTATGATTAACTCACAGGGTAGAGCATGTGTATTTTCTGTGTATGCATATCTATGCATACATGCACGCTTTTATATATATATATTTACTATATAGAATAATTTTTTTCCTCCAGATTATACTATTATTGCAATTTTACAGGTAAGGAGAGTGGTTGGAATAGGAACTGGAATCGAATCCAGGCATCTGCAACTGTGAGTGCCTAACTGTGCAGCCAGTTTTACTTTCTGGATTAACAGTCTTTGCCTCCTGTGTGTTTTGAGTACAGAGTGTATCATTCTTGAATCCTTTTGTTCTACCAGTTAACCCCAACAAAAGCCAGTGGAATTACAGAAGATTACTTGTTTGATTCTCATTGCTTTCACCTTATGATAAGTGACAACAATCAGCAGATAGCGTAAGTTACCCTGCTGGCAAAATACAAGTGGTGAGCTACAATACACAGAAAACTAAATGTACTACTGTAAAGCAAAATAAAAACTTCACTGTTTGGTAGAAGCAAGCAGAGAGAAATATAACCTTTTAGTGTGTTGAATCTATTACATGTCACTGGGTCTACTGTAAACTATCCCACACTGAATTCTTCAGCTAGACAATAAGTCTAAGAATTTGAGATGTCGTCCTCTTATTGAGAGAGGTGGAAAAAAAGGCTGTGCTGCATAAATATGACCTGTAACAAAACAGAATGAAAAGTAGTTAAAGACCTTTCCTTGTCTGCATTCAGAATAGAAGGGGGAAGAAGTTGCTTTTTGAGGAACAAAGCATTTAGAGGTAAGTTTTGAAAATGCTTCTGCATATCACATCAGCCTCAACAGTTTATAGAGAAGCGTAACATTCTACAAAATATTTGATGTGTTTGTGTTGGCTAGTTTTAAAGAGCTGTATATATGATGATTTGATGTTGCTGTTAGAAAGTAGTGAGATTAGGAAAACCAATATTTTTTGGCTACTTTGTTCATACCTCATGTCTGCCAAAAGGAAAGGATGAAATAGTTGTTGGAGCCAAAGAGGCTTGCCTGAGCTGTGGTGAAGTATCCTTGAACGCTGCTGGCTCCTTCTGTGGCGAGTTAGTCCATTTCTTTGACCAAATTCCTTGCTGCTAAATTGTCAATAAACTTTTCTCCAGCTCACCAGAAAATAAATATGTTAAGACACTTTAAGGAGGTGAGTTGATGGTATCTGAGAGAAGAATCAAGAACCTGGCCTTTACTACAGGTAGAATCTTCAAAAGGGTCTTGAAGGAGCTCAGGACCCAGCTGCTGTCACCTTCACCTAACTAACTCAGTTCAGCTTCTTCACAGATCTCAGCTAGTATGTGCTGAAGTTTTAATAGTTAATGTATGGGCTATTACAATTGATGAAGTAGATGAACACTTTAATGAAGCTTAGGTACTTCAGCACTGAAGTGTCGTGGAGGCTTAAGTTAAACTTAGAAGTTCAGCAGCGGCCAGTGTTTGCATAAAGAATAATTAAGATTTTGATAGCTTCTGATGCTTGCATTTAGATAACTGACCCACAATATCATTTGCAGAATTTGTGACAGGAGGTACAGGTAACAAATTGTGCTCTGCTTCTTGAGGACTGATTTTTTTAAATTTTTTTTTAATTTTAAAAATCCAAGGTAGGAATTTTGTTACTTTGAGCCTGACAAAGTATTTTACTGAAATGTAGGGCAGGTTTTCAGAGAAGTAGCGGGGAAGGGGAAAATTAATTTCTTTCAGAAATGAAATTAAAGAAAACTTACACAAAGGTAAGGTTGGATTCTATGTGGTTCTTCAGGGTTCTTCTCAGTGGAGACTCTTCATCAGTATTAACTTTCTCATTCCACAGTCCTCACTTTGCATGCCTGCTTCACAAATTAACCCATAAATGATTGTTAATTCAGGGCTACTATTTCAAGCAGACCTAGTCCCGGTATAGAGATGCCTGAATCATTTTCAGCTTCTAGAGATTTTTTTGTCACCTGTCTATCTGCCTTTCCTCATCTTTCCCAGTTTCCCATTCTGAGAACCTGTGTCCTATTAAAACTACCTTAAACTCAGAATACCCTTCTTGTCTCTGGATCTTCTCTCTTCTTACTACCACAGTTAGTACGAAACTGAAGCACCCATGCATCCTCCAAAATCAGAGCTCTTTGTTCTCCCGCTTTTCTTCCTTCAGTGAGTCTCAAAAGTTCCCTGAGACCTTTACCCAGCCTGGTTGCTGAGTTTTATGAAACAAGAGGTAGGTCAGTATGAAGTATATTTAAAGACAGCCCTGTATTTTAGAGACAAACTGAAGTAACATCTCAAATCCCTGAATTCTCTGCTCTGCGTCTCCACAGAGATCAGGCTGAAGCGTAAACAGACTGCTGTGCTTGTTTCACGGACTGATGGGGAAACCCAAACTGCCTCCATGTAGCTGCTCCAGAAGTCTTCCCTCTCTTTTGTCTAGTCTTAAAGAAATGCAACTTTCAGACCTTAGAATTACTTCAGCCCCACCAGTGGCAGCAGCCTGTATCCTATCTGGCTGGCTGTCAGGCATATTATAATGCTCTTGATTATTAATTAGCTCCAGGTTTCATAGGGCACTTAATATGCATAATCTTGGAAGTCACAAGGTAGGTGGACCCTTCCTGAGGTGAAGGAAAAGGATGTTGTCGCTGTAGTTTTCCTCTTAACGCGACCCAGCTCAGTGTGTGTGCCATGAGTTATACTCCTAACAGGGCAGACCCTGCTTAGGGTCCCATGATGAATATTGCTGTGTGCATCCTTGAAATATAATATTACAGAATAATTTAAGTTGCAAGGGACCTGCAGGGGTCATCTAGTCTAACCCCCTCCTTAAAGCATGTATGAACTGTGAAATTATTTCCGGTGAAGAGGTGCAGTGTCTAACTGGTTCCTTTAGTATAATTGTGCTTCTTTTTTCAGGTATATTTTTCCAATCTCTATGTCAAAAGAAGCAAATTGCAGGATCTTGTTTCCTAAACATTTAGATATATAGGTGTTAATAAACTGAAAAATTGATGCCAAAAAATGATGTATTTTTACTTTGCTTTATTTGTGTATTGTATATGAAGTGAACATTCAGGAATGAGACTTTTTTTATTACTTTTTACCGATATCATTTCAGAGGTGGTTCAAGAGAATAAACTAGTTTCAGTTCTGGTTCTCACCATATCAATGGGGTTTATAGACTCCAGAAATCAGTACAAAAAAAAAAAAAAAAATATATATAAAGGCTTTTTTTCTGGAAAGAAAGTACATGACAGAGGTATTTATACTCGACTTTTCCCATATAGTCTTTGAAGACGAGGGGATGTCAATTACCCATCTTGCCTCTGCTTCCATCCAAAATGAAGCGGTGATTTGAAGAACTAAATTGCATGGTTCTGAGTGACTTAGAGCAACTTAAGATATACTGTCATTGTAATTCCTTAGCTGTTAGTATCATCCAGTCCAAAGGAATCTATTTTGAGAGTGACATTCCAGACTGATTTTTGCAGAGTTAACAGCCTAATTCTTCTCCCTCCACTCCCTCGCACCCCGCCCCTAATGAACAGGTATGATTTGGATTTAATCAACCAGGAAACCATAAATCCAAGCTGACATTTTTACAAAGTCAGTTTTCAGAACAGAGCTGTGCTTAAATTACATACTTCAGTCTGCCTTAAACTCCTCTGCTTTCAAAGGAACTTTGATACATAAGGATTTTTTGTTGTTGTTGTTGTTAGAAAAATGTAAAATTTACTTAGAAATGTACAAGGGAATAAAGTCTTCTTTATGTTTATTTTCCCACCTCCCCAACTGAAAAAATTGTCCAATTTCAGTAAGGAGTATATTTGTAGTGAAAGCTACAGTATCTATCTCAAGGGCAAACCAGACTTCAGGATTTGGGGTGAGGTACTCTCAACAAGAGCTTAAGCAGATGTTTTTGCGAATGAGGAGTTTAGTTACTCAGGGTATGGTTAAAATACGCAAGCTTGTTTTAATGTAAGCATTAAAATATCCCAAATAGCATTTAATATATTTGGAAATGTCAGTTAAAGCACAATTTTATGGAAAGGCAATTGCTTTTTACATTGAGTAGACATTTTCCTTTTTTTGGCAAAGGAATTGTTTTCAGTATTCTTGTTATTCCAGGCCACAATGGAATAGTATAACAAATTGTTCTTTTGTGTTGTTGTTTTTAAAGCCACAACTACCTCTTACCTGACTTGAAAGGTATGCAAAGGACAGAAAGGAGCAGTGTTTGCGGAGTATCTTAAGCTGAAGCCAGTTGGCTCGTGTAACCGCAGTTGGTGTGGATCACCCAGTTGACAATAGGCAAAGAACTATTCCTTACGGACCTCCCACCTCCAGTTAACGTCTGTCTAGTGCCGCCTATGTAAGACCCCGTGACTGCTAGTTGGCGTGACTGGGCTTTCAGCAGGCTACAGCCTACCAGGCAAGAAAGTATCTCGGCTCCTTGCTACGAGCATTAGGGTCCAGGTCTGAGTTTCTTTTCAGAGAGAAAAATAACCTTCTTTCCTTAGCATGCTTCTGCCACAGATGGGGGAATTACTCCTTCAGGAGCAGAGATATAGGTCCGGTGGGCCTAACGTCTCTGGCTGCTGCAAGACTCACAACACTTAACTAATATTTAACACATGACGTATGGTCTTACCTGAAACTGAAGTTTCAGTATGTTGTTACTGAAGCAGAGGAGTCTTTGTAGAAAAGGTGGAAGTGGGAAGTGTGGGTGACCAGCACTAGCTGTTGTGCTGCTTTCTGAAGAAATAATACTATTCAGTAAATATATTTGGTGTGGGTTTTTTCTTTAATTTTTCTGAAGCTGTAGAATAGACTGATTCCTTTTGGTAACAGCATTTGTTAATTGTTAGTAAGTTTGCTGTAGTAGCGTAACTCAGTTGTTCCCGTGCTTTTCTGGGGCCTGATCCAAAAATCTCTGAAGCTTTCCATTTATTTTGAATGGGTATTGGATCAGGCACTGTAGTGAGTTGTTAGCTTTGTGTAAAATGTTTATTTTGATTTGATTTTAATCATTCCTTGCAGAATATTTGGTTATGTGTTGGCAACATGTGTAGCTTGGTGAGTACGAATGAAGTTGACATTTATCTGTATGATTTAATCACTTGCAATGTCATCCATGAACAAAACAAACCTTCAGTCATTGATGTTGTATTCATGTGTTGGATCCCACATCTGTTTGTCTGACGTGATTTCTTAGAATCATAGTTACTATCTTCTACAACTCTAAAAAGAGAACCTGTGAAACTAGATTTGGTATAATGAAGTAATTTTTTTTTTTTTTTTGTATATATATAATAAAACAGGTACAACAAGTGGATAAGCAATGTGCACTGCTCTGAGCCCGAAGGCACGTGGCCCTGGCCTCTCTGATATGCATCAATACAGTCAGTGGCTTGCAAGTAGACATGAGGCCAACTTGTTGCCGATGAAAGAGGATTTGGCCCTGTGGCTCACAAACCTACTGGGTAAGATACAATAAGATGGAATGCAGATACTGGGCAGTAAAAGAACTCTATACGCTGTTAGCTGGGAATTCGGTCCTTCCTTCAGGCTTCTTTGTGTTTCAGAAATAAAGGTGGTTATGATTAGGTAGCTACCGCCACACACAGTGCAACTGTTAGCAAAGTCAGAAAAGCTAATAAGTAATTTGCCTCCACAGTGTTTCTGTGAGTAGCATAATTGAACTTTATTATTCATTTCATGTTTATTTTTCCTCACATTTTCTTTTAAATGTTCTTTTGCTTGTGTTTTCTGTATTAATACCATTAAGCTGCATGGTGCTAATTACTGCCATCGCCTATGTTTTCCATTTTTATTGGTAGGCCCCCTAAAGAGTATGGGTGTACTGTCTTGAATGGAAGGAGCCATTAAATAGTTCTTTGCTGACCAAGCAGTGATTGAGAACTACCACCCAAGGCAATGCATGCTAAGAGCTGTGGAAGCTTGTGCATAAAGGGGTCTGAGCTAGTGGCTGCAGCTGGGACCTGGGGATTTACTGGTTGCAGCTGTATGTCTCGGTGTGTGAAGCCAAAACATGTTGTTGAGGAAAGAGGATGCGTACCAAAAGCCAACAGAAAAATCGGGTACACATGAAGAGGAGCAAATGAGAGTATGTCCCTGGCAGGAAGGGGAGAGGCAGTTCTTTGGGATATACGACTCATTCAAGAAGGTGGAATTTAGAAACTATGAGCCAGGAATTAGTATGTTGTTTGTTGAGAACATTCAGGGGAAAATGGCTTTTGTGTGATCTCTGTAAGCCCAAAGGATTCTTCTATCGAAGACGTACATGAGTTACGAAGTACCTCATCCCAAGGGAAACATGCCAGCCGTTCCTCTCATTAAACAAAAAGGAGAAAATATTTCAGAGGAGGTGATGTTTACATGAAACTTTCGTTGATGGTTTTTTGGAGGAAAATTTGGATGAGCGTTTTTAAATTTGGTGTGTGTGGTTTTGGGGGTTTTGGGGCTTTTTTTCTGGAAGCCTGTTCTGGTGAGACGTAGGCAGTGTCTTGTCTTGGCAAGTGCTGTAGCTGAACCAACTCAGTGATATCACACAATAATAGAGTATATCTAGTGCCTTTCATCTGCATATTCTAGCTTGCTGTATTTCCTCATTTTTTAAGAGGAAGGGAAGTATCACTGTGTTACGAGAGGTGTAGTCAATAAGTACAATGTCAGTAGAATGCAAGAACACAGTATTTTGCAGGTAGGCGGTAACCATTTTAGAGTTGGAATAGTTGTGAATCCACAACTGCAAAAGTGGCACTTGTTTTAAATTACATCTTTGTGTGGTACTTCCATTTAAATTAATGAGTTTTGAATATAAAATCGTTTAGGCGATGCCAGAACAAAATCCAGAAATCCTGACTTCTCGTTCCAATTACCACAAGATAGCAATCCAAAAGACTGTTTTTTGAATTAGAAGCAGCACATTCCATTAAGGATTTAATATATTGTTTAAATGTTTTAAACAATGAAGTTTTAGTGAGCCACTCTAAAACAAATAGAAGCTTGTTTGCAGTTCATAACAGAGTTCTCACAGTGACAAGTTTAGGAATGAGGTCAGTTTTTTAGCAAGAAAGTAGCAACCAGCAGGAGGTTCTGAAATGCCAACTATAATTAAAAATCTGATTTTTCATATGGACACCAAATTCTGCACTGCAGAACTAAATGGGCGCAACCTTCTCTTAATTAAGCAGGATACACAGTTCACTTGCTTAATGTGTTCCCCCACACCTTCTCCCACCAACCTCTTCTTTTCTCAGAGTTTGTCCTCAAGAACTGAAATTATAGTGACTTGTTAAACTGCTTTGAATTCCTGTGTAGACATTGTTATTCAAATTAATAATTCAATTAAGTTAAAATTTGCATTCAAAATAAATTAAGTGTAACTGAATTAAAGTAATTAATATTCATATAAATATATTAACTCAGAATTCATATTTGGTTTAATTACTGTGTAATTTAGGTTAAATTTAATGAGAGGAAGGATGCATGAGCATGTTGCTGTAAGATAAAATAGGTATGAATTTATAGCATGCTGTTACCTTGTAAAAACCTGTTTGTACTCTCACATTTCAGCATTCAAAAGGATAAAAGGATATGCAAGACTCTTTTGTTTGTTTTGTTGTGGTTTTTTTTCCCTTCATGGGAGAAATAATGTACTTTGCATTAATGGTTAGTAGATTTTCATGTGCATGGATGTGCAGATAACACAGAGCAGATAATACTCTGTGTATTCACACCCTAGTTTGCTCTGTGCTATAACTTGTGTGGCCTCATTGTAAGTGTCTTTATGCCAGTTTTAATGTAATAGGCTTTCTGAATTTATGAAGAAAATTAATATGCATTTCAATTTTTGCCATGTTGGTTCATGTTTTGTTTTATCTATATTTTGTTCATTTGTACTATGATTCAACAAGGACACATAATCTTTTCAACTAAATGTAGATTAAAAAAAAAAAAAATTTAGGCAAGAATAGTTTGATCAACTATTTGATCAACTGATGGTGTTTTTGGAAATTTTTGTGGAGAGGCAAATATGTCCTACATACTTGTGTTACTGGAAGTTAAAATGGTGACAGTGTTGCAGCAGCAAAGCTTGGTATGGGTTTGAAATTACAAACTGGAAAACATTGGAAGGATATTGCACTTCATAATATGAATGAAGGGGTTTGATATTAGATGGAAATTAGGCATAGCTAGAATTTGACCTTACCCAAGTGATAAATGGGAAGACTGACATAGGTGGTGCAGCTGGAAAATAATGCTGTAAGAATTTTTAACCCTGAGACTTTGGATGTTTTATTCCAATTTAGCATGGACATTGTTGTGGGGGCTTTTTTAGTAATCACTAGTACTTTTGTACGCATTTTGCTAATTATTTCTGGAACCATGTCAGAGAAACTCAGAGCTTCTGAGAGGACAGTTTGTCATTACAGCTCCATTGCTGAATAGATTTTAGCTGCCTGTATTCTGGGGGCTGGAAAAAGGACATTGCAGATAAAATCAATGTGTCGGATGGGATTAACTCATACACTATTGTACATTATAGCATTCTCAAAGTGGGACATGTCAGCATTGCGGGGCTTGGTGTTTGCGTGCTGGAGAGGAAGATTGGAGCTATGGATGTTGTGTCTCTTACCCTCGCTTCCCTCTGCTGAGCTGTGGTGGCTCAGTCGAGAGATCCTTGCAGTAGCAAAGTTAAGGAGATGTGCTGACCCAACTGTCTTGCAAATCATGATCATCTCTCAGCCTTGTTTTTATTATGTACAGAGCCAATGAAGTACTCGACAACGCTTTCACTGCTGACACACTCCAAATTTGGTAGATTGTGTATATACTTACTTTAATGGAATGCTCTTGTGGATACTGAAAACTTCTGTTCCACCTCGAGCAAGCTTCACATGGGAATTGGCACAGTTGGGCCATAGTAACCTTCTAGCAGAGGCAAAATAGCAACTTGAAAGCAAATAGGGTTTGCTTGTCTGCTGTACTCTCCAGTGCTGTCTGGTTTTCTCTTGTGTGTCTGCAGAAGCAAAAGGGCTGACATCAGGAGGACCGGGCCTCATCACCAGTCTGTAGTTTAGGGCAGGTACAGAGGGATGGTTCCTCTGTTTCCCCTTTGGCTATTGTGTAGAGCTCTGATGTTTTTTTCCCATTCCCAGAGCCCATTTACCAGCTGCAGAGGGTTACATTGTTGCTTATTCCATCCAGCTTCATTTAGCACATGGGACCACGGAATAGACCTGTGAGATGTGCCTTGGGCATGTGTCTGGGCTCCAAGGTTTCAGTGCTGAGGCCTCTTCCTAACAGAGCTTTCTGGGCTTCAGAAGCTCATCGGTAAGGAGTTGGAGAAGGTAAGATGGTGAGGAATTGCACATGTAAATGTTGAGTGTTGTATGAGGCATGTAAAAGTTGCTTAGGTGCAAAAGTGAAGTAGGCTTGGAGAAAAGGAAAAGAGAGTTGAGGATGTTAGGACAGGCATTTTGTTGAAGACCAGGCTTGGAATTTAAAGGTGTGTTGAAGGAGGTGTAAAGTTTGGGGGATGAAGGATAGGAAGTCTTCTACAAGAAAATGGTCTTTCTTTGATTCTGAATTAAAGCAAAACCTGTTTCAGCTCAGTGTTCTGGCTCACCTTGCTGTCTAAGAAGATTCTGTAGCAGTACCTTTCTTTTTAATGTCAGTGTGTTCAGCTCAAGCCAGTGGGAAACGCAGGTTTTAAATACCTGAATATGAAGACATTCATGATACTGATACTTCTAGTGATTCTGCTGGCACTGATGCAGTTTCTTACTTAGTTGAGTGGCTTTAGAATTTTCTTTAGTATCAACATGCCTTTGGGATTGTCTATAGGTCCCATTTCAAGTAGGTGATAACGTCTCAATGCTATCAAAGCTATTTTTCTTGCTGTCAGCTGTTGTCGGAAACAGAGTAGCCTTGTCAGAAAAGAGCCAGTTTTGCATGTGCATAAAATGGTTGGCCTTTGTTTTCTTTATTTTTATTGCGTTTTGTTATCTTGGGTTTAAATGTCTCACAATTTGAGAGGGTCAGGAGGAGTTGTTCCACTGGTGCCTCAGTATTGTAGAAGCTCATCCTCCTACTGACGTGTTTCAGAGATTCACCCGAGTGAAATGTTTCTATTTGTAAACTAGTAGTTTTGTGTTACCACAGAAGCATACAATTAAAATAGCCAATCAGCTAGTTGTGAGGCCGGAGTCGGTGTCTTGCATTGTAGTTATTGAACTAAGTGTGGAAGAACTCGGTGCAATAATAGAGGAACCAACTAGAATTTGGTACTTTGATCTAGTCTTTGAGTCCCTCTGCCTTCTTCGGAAGGCTCTGGTTGTCTGAGACGGCCCGCAGGGAATGCTTTATCTTCAACCACTTGGGCACACACCCTGGGCATGGGCTCTTTTTAGTTATTCTTTTATAGACCTCCCAGTCTGGTTGCATTAGGACCCCCAGGACTGGGTGGCCTTAGAGATAGCAGCCCACAGTTTCCAAGTGGTTGGTGTTCAGGTATAACAGTTTGTCTTTTTAAGGGGCATCTGGTGATTGCGGTAAAAGAGAGGGTAAGCAATGCTTGTGAGGTTTGAGAAAGCCTTCATATTCCTGGTTTGTTTTTTTTGGTTTTTTTTTTTTTTCATACTTTTAGTGTTGTTTTTTTTATTATGCTTAATGTTATTTCCATTCTATAAAAACATTGCAACTGCTTTCTTGTAATTATAGGGGGAGTTATACATTTTTAATGGAGTTTAATGTTTTTTCCATACAAATATACAGAGCCATTTTTTTCCTCAGGCTATGAACATTACTCTCATTTGAATCAATACATTTCAACTGTTAAATATGTCAGAGTGTCTGTTTTAGCAAAGAAATGCCACCTTTTGGAGCCATAAAATACAGTGAATTGAAAGCTGACACCTAATATATTTTTCATTGGATACAGATGTTCAATGCAAAACTCATTCTTTCAGCTTTCATAAAAGGGAACAGAACTAAAATACTTCAGTTTAGTGTACAATATGCAGTGACCAAACTGCTAGTGCAATTCAGCATTTAAAATAATATAAACATATTGTTAAATAGCAGAAGATAGAAGAATTTTTCCATGCCTGTGTGAAGAGAAAATACCTCTAAATAGGTTTTAGGTTTTTTAATGCTTGACCAGTGAAGTAATAAATCTAGAAATCACAGGACAGAATAGATATGTAGAATATGATTTTTCTTCTACCTGTGTGAAAAATTATGCTTTTCAAAATAAAATAAAAATCTTGAGTAGCTTAAACATATTTGAAATAATTTTTTTAGAAGAAAATAAGTCTACTGTAAAACGCAATACTCTATTAAAAATAAAGCAGTTCCTATAACATTGTCATTCTTAAAATTTAGCTCTCTAATGGCTTTACACCTCTTGCAAAAATGCTGATGGGGGCAAATGGGAAATTATGTAGGCTAGAATGGTGATGAAGGCTTCTGAGGTGCTGAGATGTTCAATTTTTGTATCTGTGGGCTATTATAGTTTCAGTCCTGGCTTCAGCTGAGCTAGAGGCACTGCTAAAATATTGTCCGTTATGCACAAGCTACCACTGAATGTCTGCAGTGCTGCTACTGCTCTTTTGCCTGGAGAAGTCATTTAGGTATACAGGAGCTATAAAGTGGGCTATATGGCAGAGAGAATTAAGGGGGAATACAAAAGGGAAAAAAACTTCACATTAAACAGATATTTCTGAAGTAGAAATGTGTTAGAAAAACCAAGTTTAACTTCAACCAACAATACAAGTCTGCTGTTGTATCTGAAGATGGTTTGCTGCAAAGATCTTTATCTTAGTCTTTGATTTTTAACTGATCAAACTGAAAAGACTCACAATTTTTTGCCCAAAGGATGCTTAAGTATCTAACGGTTTTCAGGCAAGGGCCTAGAGAAGTCAACTTTCCTTTAGCATTTTTGTAATCATATTGCTTTATAATACTGCTGTCTTCAGTGTTATAGGTGACATTGACTGTCAGATTACAATGTACCAGCAATATATTACAGAAGTACAATATTAATTTTTTTATTATCTGCTTCATTTTTGTTACTTTTGAGTGTTAGTTTCCTGCTCTCTTCTGAGTGAAAAGGTATAGAAAAGCTTTACTTGTTTTTTTTAAATCTACTTTTCCTAGGGTTTTTTTTTGATGAAAAACGTTTTGAACCTGTTCTAATCAGATTAATGTTTTCAGTTTCCAGACATCTCATGGAGAATAGATTTCCCCAAACTAACTAGAAAAACAAAACAAAAGAAGTGGTTTAGTCAGGCAGCTGCTTGTTGGTCAAAAATCTGTGGCAAAAACCCTGACCAGCAGTGGGCAGACCTGTACCTGTTGTTCTGCTTGCAAACAAGCTGGTTTTGAGTAGCAGGAGTGGATCTGGATGGGCTGAGGGATCACTCTCACTTCAGTTCTTAAAGTTTGGATGTTTTTTTCCCCTCCTTTTTTTTTTTTTTTTTTTTTTTTTTTCCCCTCAGGGTAACCTATTGTTACTGGTGATTGCTGTGTAGAGCCTATGGAGAATGAGTTGATAGTGTTATTCCTGTTTCCAAATTCCCATATGTAAATATCACCAAAAGTAAATAAATCGTGTCTTAATAGGAAGAGCAGGAATTAGTCCTTGATGCTTTCCTGGTATTAGAAGTGAAGAGAGCTGAAAAATACAGCTGCTGGTCAAAAAGGTGTCCAAAGAGAAGGCAAATTTTCCAGTAGAAATGTGAAATGGAAAACCTGGAATAAGAAATAGGAATATTTTTACCTGGAAATGATGTTAAGATCCTGGAAGTTTAGTCTAGGGTGTAGATGATTCCCTTCTCATCTGACCTGTCCAGCCTGGTCAGAATGCACATCTCATCATGGGACTCGTGATCTCCTCCGCCCGGAGGATGCAATTACTGTGTAATGGAAGGTCGTCTGGTCTGCTGTAGTCAGGGAGGACGATCTGTGGCAGCTGAAGTACAGTGTCATCTAACATGATAAAAATTGGCATGTTTTGAAATGTTTTGAGTATTTTGGCTTTGTTCTTTGGGTGAAAATTTTAATCTGTGGCGGGTAGATACATAACATGAAATTTCACTCTCGCCCCTTTTTTTTTTTTTTTTTTTTTTTTTAATGTCCCTAACTTTACTTCGAAAAAGCTCTTTCACAGGAGCGTTGCAGTCACTGTACTATCTTGTCAACTTCTTGCAGGATCAAGTCTTAAAGTCTTTTTTAAAAAATACAGTCCGTCCTTTCTTGACATGGTTTTCTACTTCTGTTACAAAATAAGCTGCAGTAGTGTTAGCAACTCTTACGCTATAGCTACCCACGCACACCGGTGTAAACCATTTGCCTGCTGTACTCTGTCTTTTAAAACACTATGTAAAAAGCACTGGAATTTCATAAGCAAAATGAGATACGTGAAGTCTGATATGCTAGAATTATTTTTTCAAATAGCACGTAACTTCACAAAGCAAGCATATTATCTTTGAATAATTTGCTGTATGTCTACCAGTAAAGTAGTAGTGAGGTTATTCACTAGATAGTCTAAGTAATGCAAGTTTTTCAGTGAAAGCATATTTCAAATTGTTGTCAAGATTTCTATTGATTTCTCGTGTTACGCAGATGCAGTCTATACTATTGCACACTTTCTGCCATGTTAACTTTCTGTTTGCTGTTCAGGTAGAGAAATAACAGCAGAAACCTTTATGGAGAAATTGGATAACGGTGCCTTGCTTTGTCGGTTAGCTGAGACCCTGCAGGAGAAATTTAAAGAAAACAGCTTTGATGCAAACAAGCCTGGCAAAGTAAGTGTCGGTCAATGTTCTAGCATGTGTTATCGGTATCTGAGGTATCTGACTGTTTTGGTACTGAACTTTTTTGTCCAGTTAAGAGACTTCATTTGTGGAGGCTCTGTAAATGGGCAGGGAGGTAATTGCTCTGTGTAGAAAAATTACAATATAAAATAGGGGGAATTGATACTACTTGGGTAATTATTAAGGTAACTATGAGAGGCAGTTAATAAAACAATGACTTCTAGTATGTGGAGGATAAGACAGAACAAGATCTCGCAGTGTGATGTGGTAGCTAATAGAGAAAATCTGATCCTTGTATTTATTTGCAAGGGGAATATTAAGTAGCTGTGGGAGGTGCCTTTTCCTCCATAAACAGCTCTAGGGAGGCCAATAATAAAATTCTATAGCTAGTTTTGGTGCCTTGAGTTTAAAGGTCCTTTTGGTGTGCTGGAAGGGGTTCAGTAAAGAGTTGCAGGAATGATGTGGAAAATGTGAACCCTCAGAACATACTGAAGAGCTTTGCAAAGATCAGGTTAAGATCTTGCTTGACTGCAACCTCCCTTTAATTGAACTTATTTTCATAGGACGGTCTTATTGGGAGAAATTCAAGAGTGCAGCAAGTTTCTTTCTGGGAGAAGTTAAATTAAGTGCTTGACACATTAATGCATTTACTGTGAAACTGTTTTTATTTTTTGTATTGAATTCAGATACCTCTTCCTTGAAAGCTGAAACGGGCAAATACACAGCGGGTAAAAAAGGGCCCAAGAGCAGAAATCACATAATGCATCTTCTATTCTTGATGTTTTCATAACTAGTCTATAGCAGAAGTTATGGCACGGCATAAATTTTATCGGCAGTTCTGAGAACTGACAGCCTTGTGTCAGCTGCAGCTGCATAAGTTGTTGTTCTTGGTTCCAAGCTCATAATGGTTGTTGCAGAAGAAATTGTCTGGACTAAGGCAGGCTTTATTTATTTAATTAATTATTTTTAACCTTCTGTGGGTTGAGGCGGGGCAGGGGGCTATGCAGGGAGGTGGTGTTTGCTTGCTTTGCTTTTTTTTTTTTCCCTAAAGAAAAAGGAAGAGATAGCTGGGAAGGAAGATAAGTAAAGTAGAGAAAGAAGGAATCCTACCTCCACAAAGGAGGAAAAGACAGCTGGATCTCATATTTCATATTTCAAATTATTATCAGGGTTTGGTTAGTGGAAGTACTGGATGACTTCCGAGTTCCTCCTTGTAATATGGTCCAGCTTGTCTTCACCTGAGGGGTGGCCTGTTAGTGTCATGGTAGCTCCCAAGTTGAGGAAACACTTATGGCAGTCTTTTTCGATTAAGCCTAGGAACTAGCTAGGCAGAAAGAAGGGTTACTTGTTGTTTTGGTTTTTTTCCCCTTAACAAACAAAAACCCAAACCAACAAAAGGTACCATTATTGACCAAAAACTACTAAAAGGTTCAGTGAATACCCTAAAGGTAGAGTTGGCTACATAGTTCTAAAACATTCTCTTTTCATATCTTGCCCGGCTGGCATACTAGAAAATCAAATCACAAAGTGTAAAGCATTTTTTTACAGACTGACATCTCAGAAAGCCATGTCTGTTTAATATAAAGTTATCAGGAAAAATAATAGTCATAAATTCTACTACAAAGTTGTAGTGAATATTCAAAAATTCAAATAATATGTTTTTCTTAGATATCTAACTACTGCTTTGGGGGGTTTTGGTTGGTTTGTTGGTTTGTTTGGTTGGTTTGGGGTTTTTTGTATCATCAGACTTTTGCCTGATGGTGGCTCATTTAGAGGAAGCTACCATTTGGAAAGATAACCCAGAAATGTACCAATGTTTGGTACTTCAGTGCTTTGCCACTGAAAAGAGGTAGACCTCCTTTCTTGTATTAACTTCCCCAGCTGAGAATATGGCCTTCCTTCCTTCAGTTAGCTGATCCCCTTTTTTTGAACCTAAGTTACATTAGAAGCCAATTAGACATTTGTAATCCCATATGTTGTAATTACTTAGCTTTCTTGGTCTTTTATTTGTCAAACTGGTATAACAGGCAATGCAATTAAAGTGAAAACATTCTTCTCCGCTGCTATTTTCTTAATGTATGTTATTTCATACTTGGTATAGTAAGAATTCAAAAAAATGGCAGAGTAATAGATTTGTGTCATTGTAGACTATTAGGGAGCTATTAATCCTTTCAGATTTTAATTCCCTGTGTAGCAGTCCTAGGCAATAGGACTAGTCTATACATTGGAAAATCTAACTTGTGGTTCCAAGGAAATTTATAAGAAGATTATACTGTATGAAATTTAGCATAGTAAGAATTCCACAATCCTCCCCTGAATCATTATTATGCACTCTGTTAATAATACATGTGGAATTTTGAAGCCATTTGGCCATTTCTCTGTGCACAGGAAAACAGAAAACGTTATGGTCTTTCACCCGGGTGCCCTGGTGACTTCACTGGCAGCTGGAAGAAGCTGCTGACTTCTGTAGAGTTCAGCCTCTATCGAAATAGATAACATACTTTTCTATCCATATATGTAACTTGTAATTTTTTTAGATAGAAGCAGACTGATATAAAATGAGTGGCTGCCAGAAGGATCAGCTTGCAGGGAGCACCAGGTTGCAGCTGAGTGAGGGAGACAGGATAAGGCTATAGATAATAGGGAGTGTGTGTGTGTGTGTGTGTAATCTTACTAAGTCCCTCCACAAGCTTGAAGATTTGGTCTGTTTTTGTAAGTGAAGTTTTACCTTGTATGTGAACTACTTCCTGGATGGCAAAACTCCATAAAATATTTTGGTCTTAGAGGAAGATGATAATCCTGCTCTGCTTGATATGTACTACTGATCATGAATTCACTTGTACAGCTCTTTGGGGCTGTCCGGCCAGTTTAGCAGCTATAGCAACACATGTAGGAAGACATTAAAAACTAATATTGCATACGCTGACTCATCAGTTGTTTGCTGTAATTCCATAAGCTCACATTGCAATACTGTACAGAATGGCAGAGGTTAAATCCTATTGCTTCTGGGTTAACTGCTTGTGCAATACGTTTCTAGTTGCTGTCAGTTTTGCAGTTTGTTTCTTAACAGAACTGTATCATTCCCTTTCTTATTAGGGAGGACTGAACTTTCTTCAGCTTTCAAGGACCCCCTAGGTCAACATCAGCCTTTTTGAGTGTGGAATAAATCGGGAAAGCATAAACCAAAGAAGTTGTGCATCCCCAAATACCGTGTTTTCCAAATCTGGAAGGAAGATGGTGGTTTTGATACAAACACTTCCTTTTTGTGTCATGTGGAGACACTCGTGGATGCTGGGGACGTTTTCAAAAGGTTTAGGAAACTACTGGGTAATATGACCTGGGAATACAGCTTTAAGAAACTGAAAAGCAGATTAAAAGGTGTGTGGTGCAAAAGTGAAGTCTTCTTTCCTCAAGAGTCAGTATGAAGGAGTAACTTTTTATGAGTGAAGGAGATGAGTGGAGTAGCTTTTTATGAGTGACAGAGTAGGTTAGGGTTCTTCAGCGCTGAAAGAGGTAGCATGGGGGCATATGATGGAACCTGCAAAATCAAAAATGGCACAGTAGGTGTTAATTCTTTTCTATACAAAAACTATGGGATGTCGAATGAAACTAGTAGAAGCCAAACAAAAGGGGGTCCTTGTTTACGAACCTGTTGGAAATTTCTTGCCAATGAGTGTTAAAGTTTACCTGGGTTCAAGAAAACACTGAATAATGTAATGGAAGAGAAGGCTGAACACACAGGAACCCCATCTAGAATCATAGAATCATTTAGGTTGGAAAAGACCTTCGAGATCATCGAGTCCAACCATCATCCATGCTCACTAAACCATGTTATGGAGTACCTCATCTATGCGCTTTTTGAATACCTCCAGGGATGGTGACTCAGCCACTTTACTGGGCAGCCTATTCCAATGTTTGACAACCCTCTCAGTAAAGAAATTTTTCCTGATGTCCAGCCTATCTAGATGAGGAAGTCCCCATAGCTGAAAGTGGTTGGACCTTGAGAAGGTATTGGGAGGTATAACATGTTTGCTGTGGTCTTAGTCTTCCCTAGATACTTACGGCCAGTCTGCATCTGGGTGAGATGAACCTTTAGCTGACCTGGTAGGGTCACTTTTATGTTCTGTGCATTTTTGCTTCTTGGGGCTGAATACTTTGCTGGTTGTGCAGGTGGACATGGGCAAATCTATCCTTTCACAAGGGTCAAACTCCAAAGAAATTATTTTAAATTAAATTTGTACTTTTTGTTTCTGTATAAAGGTGCCACTTTAGGACTGAATCCCTGCAGCTAAAAATAGCACGTGAGTCATGCTCTGCTTTGGTATCTGTTATCCAGGGGAGCAAAAGGTGATTGAGAGCACTGGAGTTTGGCAGCCTCTGGTGCCTTTTACGCTGTCTCTGCTCATTGCCCTCCTCAGCTTAATGCCATAATAAGCACTTTTGGATATCAGAATAGATACTCTGAATGTGTCCTGCACAAGTCTAGCTCCCTAACATTGTGGTGTTTGATTTGTTAATCATTCAGTAATAAGTTATTAAAAGCATTTCAGTTTCTAAAGATGAAGCATTTAACAATTGTTCATTTGCAAACCCCAGAAGACAATATTCTTCATTGTTAAGTAGCTAAATGATGCTTTAAAATCTGTTGATTCTGAAAACATTGATGTTGTGCCTTATCCTTTGCTTCAGACAGACAAAACGTTGAGTTTTAAATGAAAATGGAAATTTTAAACAGGGAGGGCAGTATTAGACTGGTGTGACTGTATGATATTTTTAAAGAAGTCATTTTTTCCCCTTTTTGGAGATTTACAGTCATAAATAAGTCTAATAATGTACATTTTTGTAAATGACAAGGAGATGACTGATATCGATCTTAATAAATGTTCAAGATTTGTATGGTAGTAAGTTGTTGGAACTACCTGTGCTGCTGCTGCTAATGATCTACTGTCTAGAAACTACAGACTTATTATTATAGCAGGAGTTATTCCGTAAAAGTGATTCATGTCACAGGATGCCATTTTGTAATTTTCTCCCATTGGCTTGGATTTCATCTCCATGCTCTCCTGGCAGTATTTTACTTTTCCTGTCAGATAGTTAATTTGAGAATTTCACAGCTGTACAAACAAATTCTGAGCATCAAGTCGTGTGCAGTATGCACATAGCCTACATTTGCTTGGGCTTAGTTTAGTAAGCCCATTAATTAAGATTTTAAAATAAGCATAAATAAATTGTGTTAATAGTTATCACCATTTTAATAGGCAGGGCATAGTAATCTGCCCACCATCCTTGAAGCTGCCTATATATTTATGAACATTCCACTGGAAACAGTGTTTTCATGGCAAATGAATGAGAACAGGTTGAAGCTGAATAATCCTTTTTCTCTGAGTTCTCAGAGGTTAATCAGATAAATCTCAGCTCAAATCTCTCTTAGAAATACTTTTGAATAATGAATCGGAATCTAAAATTCAATGTCATTTTCAGGAAGCCAGGATCTAGATTAGATTTGGCCTATAAAAGAAATAGAAGTACAAAATAAATCCAGATGCAAATATTTCTTAAGTCCTAGAATGTTTAATTCAAATATGCATTTAATTTTATTCTTCCAATGGGAGCTGATTTAATAACACTAAACTGAATGTGCGCTGAAATAAAGCTGTTGTGTAGAAAACAACAAGTAAACTTTGTCCTTGGATGTGCACGTGCACTTCCATTGAAACTGTCTATGAAACAGTAATTTCTGCACACATGCATTCGTGTATTTCGTAACATTAAGAGATTCTGTCCACATCTCACCCATAGTCCTAGTATCTGAAGTGTATTTTGCAGTTGTTCCATATTCAAAGGTTTCGCTTGCCCCTGGGAAATGTACTTAACGGATCTGATACTTGGTGGGTGTAGATCACTGTGACAGCATTGGCTTCTCAGAGTCATGCGGGTTTGTGTAAGGTAAGATTTTTGGCCTAGTGAGAGCCCTCTGAGAGTCACATTATGCATTTTGAGAGTTACAATTAAGAGATCTAAATTGCTATTTGGGATGCAAGTGTTTTGACCTTAATTACGTTCTAATATTGAAGTTGGATCTCGGAGGCGAAACAATTCAGCAGTTTCACAACTGAAAACTCACAGTTTGTTTTAAATTTCAAGATGTTTATGTTTCTAAAGAGAATTACATATATCTGTGGAAGTAGAGGCAGAATCCTGTAAACTAAAGGACTTGAAAAGCCAGGGAATTGATCTGAATTCTGTCAATATTGAAAGAAGGGGCTGGTGGCAAAAGAACAAGATTATAAACTGGAGGCCAAGTTAATTTCCCATCTCAGCTGTAAGCTTATTGTTTGCTTTTGGGAGAATACATCTCCCTACTTTCATTTTCCACATCTGTAACCTGGGAATGCTGTTCACTGTACAATAGTGGCTTGATTTGTGAACATTGTAAAGTGCTTTGAGCACTTTGAGTATTGCTGCCCCATTTGGTGAGCCATGATTAGTATTAGGTAGTTCCCATTATGAAAACAAGTTGTTATTTGACTCTGCTCATTTATAGGAAACATGGAAACTCATGGTTCTCTAAATATAGATAGGAGACAGACCTTTGCTTGTGAATCTACTGCTTCAAAGAGCTTTGTGTCTGCTCTGCAATGGAGCCGCAAGCAAATGTAGGGAACCTAGTCCTCTTAAAGTAGAGAATCTGGACCAATGGTTTAGGATTTGACCAATCTCCTGAACCGGTGAGAGTTGGGGTTAAATAACAGCTCTGGGATTGCTCTAACAATTTATAAGAAAAAAAGATATTTTTCTGCTTGTTCTATCTTGTCAGTCATTCCTTTGCATAAAGGGAATTATGTGAATGGAGAAATTATCAGAATCCTGGAGGTTCACGAGGAATGACAGATGCCTCTGAGTCTCCAAGGCATGCATCATTGAAGAAAGCAAAATGGCAGCAGTTTAGAAATGAGGAAATTTGTTTTTAGAAAATCTTATGTATCTTCACATTAATATATTATCACATAGGTTAAATGACAAATTAATATGCTACGGTAACCCTCATTTGTAATTAATCCAGGAAGATCCATTCGAGTCTCGGACAAGGTGAGACACTTGTACAGATACTGTAACGTTAAATTGTTATTTTTGTTTACAGAAGACCATACACATCTGACAAATTGTAGAAGGTGTAATAGGTCATGTTAGTATATTTTCCCTTAAACTGGTCCAATATCAAACCAGGAAGAGAACGAGGAAAATATTTAATAATTTCCCGAGGCAGCTAGCTTGGCTGGTGGACAGGAGGCAGGCTGTGCTTGGCATAATTCAAAGACTCAGTAGTTGGTTTAAGATCTAACTAAACCTGACAACAATAGTAAAGACCACAGTATTTTTGAAGGGCTCTTAAAAGTGAGGAGGCTAGTAAAAAATCCTTTGGGCTAGATATTATAGTTTATAAAATCAACACTGAAGCTCTTTGAGCTTCCCTTACTGGAGTTGCCAAAAAGCGGGTGTGCATTAAAATTATTCAGGATATTAAAATGCAAAAATAGACCAAACCAGATAACTTTACTTTTCTTCTTCAAGTAGGAAAGGTCCCTAAGGTTCCCTAAGGAAATCTTCCCTCAAGTAGAAAAGGTTTCCTAAGGAAATATTCCTCTTGACAAATGATTGAGGTGCTATGCAATGAAAATCAGTGAAGTTATAATTTCCTTTCATTTGGTCTTTCTGAAACGTAATGATACTTTTTGAACGTACTGCATCAAATTATTCTCAATTAAGAATAAGATGAACAGATTCCTCAACAGAATCAGGTATGTGTGATTGCTATGAGAGCATCCATAGGTACAATAGAGAGAATTGCTTCAATGTTTTAAAGTTTGGCAAGGGTATAAATTTTCATGCCTGAAGGTGTAATTCAAATTCAAATGGAAAAGGCTAAGAATAAATTTTCTCTTTGGACAGTCTCCTCTATTTTTTTATCTGCTTTGAAGTATCTTCCTTTGAAGTGCGTGGATCTTGCTCTTCTTAGACCCTGGATGGCCAAGCTGAAAGTCAGATCTAATCAACATGGTGCTTTTATTTTTACTGTAGGCTTCAGTTTCTCAAGGTTACCTGTGTCCTGTAGATGGGATGGATTCCCAGCAAATACAGTATTCTGTAAGCTTGGTGCCTTGAGGCTGTCTGCCCGGTGTAAAGAATCCTCAGCTATAGCAGAGCCGTGTTCAGGTGGTCCCTGTAAGTTATAAATCTGACTCTCCACTTGAGAAATGCATGCATGTGGTTAGGCTATGAACAGATTCTTTGTGGTCTGGGGCAGCAATTTGCTTGTCTGCACACTTGTACTTTCTGGAGACTTTTGTTTTGCAGTAAAAGCTTGTGGAGCCAATTTCTAATCATATACAATATAGATATGGCCCTCAGTTACTAGGGAGGAAAAAAAAAAAGTAGAGCATTGTCTTTTTGTGTATTAATCTTTATAGCGGCAGACTGATGTGGATATGAGAGGAAAAGAATAATCTTGCGAAATGACTCACAAGTGCTAATCCATCTGGAAGGAATCATTTCCACAAGACTGTAAAGCTGTTTGTTAGAGAATTCCTTGTACCTTTCTCAGACATGTCAATAGCTTGCTGAGCTTATGTTCAGCTGGATTGCTACCAGGTTTCTTGCAGATACCGTAAGATTTGCCTGCAACAGGTCATGTGGACAAACTCGATGTGCCTCAGCAAATAACTCTTACAACTACAGCTTTCTGCTTGCAGGAGGGTTGCGTGGTAGGATAGAGTTCTGTTTCCCACCAGACCATAAAAGGAGATGTCTGAACAAATGTAGGATATTATGCGGTTGTCTGCTTGGCACCTTCCAGGTGAATACATTGAAGAACGTCTTATAAGCTTTTAGGTGCACTTTAAGCCATGTGTTGTGTTGTGGGCAGGGCTGCACAATCTTGGAAGGAGCATCGAGGCATCATGTCGTTCCAGATCATTCTTCCCGCTGATACTTCTTGTCCTTGGGAAAGCATGGTTCGTTCCCGTGTTTGGCTGGAGCATCATTAATCTCTGTGTGAACTGGCCTTGCTCTTGTCAGTGATTCTGAGGTAGGGATTTTCCTGCATACCCCTCCCTCTGCTCCTATTTGACATTGCAGAAATAATGAGAATTTGCATCTCAAGGTAATTGTCATGGAAAAAGCAGTGCAGATTCAAGCAGTTAGCTGCGTGTTAGCTTCTGCTTTGGAAAATATCACAATGATTCAACTGCAAATCAGGTTAAGAGGAGAACCAAACTTTGATTTCTAATGATATCATTTAACTAGAAGACGTGTCAAGTGTTTTCTAGAGATATTTAATAAACATTGTTTTTGTATGGAATACTAGTGCGTCTAAGTATTCATAAAATTTCATTCACTTCATAAAATTTGTAGTAAAACTGGAAGTTTTCGTAATACTTTTACCATTACTTCGGTCCAGGTATTGCAAATAGGGATGGCATATTTTCTGAGAGAAATATATAAACAGCCATTTTTAGATTTGCTGGATTTTGCCTCTTAAGTGAAATGCATTGTAACATTCCTATTATTTATTTTGTTAAGTCTTTAAAGAAAACTAAAAATCTTTGTAACAGATCTTTCTATGGGGCTTTTTATGTAGAGTATTAGGAATAGTCTGGAACAGAAACTTAAGATTAGGGACTTGAATGGAAATTAGCATATATTTTTAAAAGTTTGAAAAAATATAATTTAAACCAACACTCCTCAGCTTCATTGTGCAATTCTTAGGTCAAACTTAGCAGTTTTTAGGGAATGATGAAAAAGCAAGAACTACAGAATTTGGTCCATTTACGAATAGTGAGTCTTGAACTTAAAATAATGAAGCAAAATTTCTGAAAGAGTGGGAATAGTGAATATACAGCCATAAGTTGATGACTGCAATGCAGAAGGAGAAAACAGAAGTCACTTTGAGGCATAGACACCAATTTATAGATATCATAATTATGTCTAATTTGTTTATTTAAATAAAAACGTATTCCCATTTGGACTTGTATATGTAAATTGGCCCCAAATGCTTCAAGTATACAGTAAAGCTTTGTTTGCGACTTTCGAGGCTGATTTAAGGCTGGTTTGGAAATTTGGCTGTATAGATTAACATTCCAACATGTTTTTCAAATCACGGACATTTTTAAATTCTACGCCAGTTTAGAATTCCCAGGGGTCTAGCAGTTTCCTTGTGGTTTCTAATTGGAAAACTCACAGAAAATCAGATTCTTTATCATAAAGGCAAAGATGCATTTTTTTCTTAAAGATGAATGTACAGGGCTTTGGAGAATCAGATTTACCTGCGGTGATCTACATGTGAAATTCTTTCTGAATGTTTTCGGCATCTGCATAAAAATTGTATCTTTGTTAAACATCTGGAAATCGAAAAAGCGAACAGATAAAGCGTCTGAAAAAATTCTGTCTTCCTTTAGACTGCATAGATCTTTATCACAGTCTTCCTTGACACTTGGCTCGTGTTAGGTAAAGCACCATTTGGAACTAATCTTACAGAAAGGGTTGGGAACCCCCCACCCCGCCTCGCACTTCGAAAGGTCGCAAAGTGTGAGATCGATCATTGAGAGAAAAACAGGAGGAAAAGGAAGAAGAGGCGTGACTGTAATACAGCAGTATACCCAGCGTTATAATTATTACATCAAGGAATTTGAATGGCTTCTGACACTTGTTATTCAGACTGCCAGTGAAAGGTTATCCACTATAATTCCATAGATCAAAGAAATATATTGGTTATTTGAACTATATTACAGCACACTGTAAGTGAAAGTGTGGAAACATCTTTCGATATGAAATTTTAGAACCTATAATGTGTTTTGATAGACTTCAGCATTCAGACTGAAATTTTCTAAGCATTGTCCTTAGCTTGGGTTCTTCTGGAATGATTAAGGGGAAAAAGTGATTTTGAAATTTCTGAGACTAAAATGAGTTGGTTTTGCCAAAATTTAATATTTTTCATATTTAGCTTTATTTTGAGAGAATCATATCCCCTTCAAGAATGTTATGTTTGATGAGACATCACTGTGGGTTAATAAGATGCTTCTTGAAATGTGACTTATGAAAATCCACTCAGATTTGACCAGTTTATATCCCATGGAAAAATTGCTACTTATGCGTGTAGTTGCCATGTTCATTCACGTGTCATGCTATGTGACAATGAAATAGCCACAAAAAACTTACTCAGATGCAATTCTCCTGTTTTTTTCTCATTAAATTACAATATAAATGAGGGAAATTCAGAAACTAGGATTCTTCAGCTTCTTCAACTAACTCTATGTTAATTCAGCTCTGGCTTCTGTGGTTGTGATGGGGGAAAAGCTCATGATCATGTATCGAAGATAAGGTGTAATTGTCCTCGGAAAGAGGAACTATGAGAATTGCTCTATTCTGTTGTAATCGGATATTATCTAAGAAGCCTATTACGAAATGCCATTTTAAAAAATCCCCATCTAAAAGTAAGTTCTGAAAACCAGAGGTCTAAGGACAAACAAAGTACAGAGCATTTACTGAATGGGAATGAACTACTGAATCCCAGGCTTTGCCCCTTGCATTTGTTTTCAGGAACACTGCAAGGAGGTCTTTGCCATGACTTACCTTAGTGTCTCTGTCTTAATTTATCTGTTTATAAAATTTTAATAAACTACTTTTATTTTTTTATTTTGATTGCCGTCTCTCTCTTTAATGCTATTTAATGGTAGTCTCTCTCTAATGCTATTATAGCATTAGAAAAAAACCAAGCCACCTTTGATTTTTGCATTTGGTCCGCTAGTGTTTTCAGACTGTAGATAAGTAGAAGTAATGGATTTTAATTTGTGGTGCATATGTGCCTGGAGTTGGTAAATTACTTCTACAAGATCTTTCAAAGACTATTAATAAAAGTGAACTTGTCAGTAGACATAGATACGTTAGAGTTTACATCTGGAAGTTTTGAAAGCCAATTTATAGACCTACTCAAGACTTTGGAGGATAGTGACTTAATCCCATCCTCAATTACACAAATTAAGTGGGCAGGAACAAGGTCTGACATCTGTTTAAATGGGCTCTTTGTTATCAGCTTCCATTAGTTGTGCCTCACTTGCTCTCCAATGGAAGGTTCCTGGTCGTTGGTCTCTGTGTTATCCAGCTGCCCAATAGCCCGCCTCTCGTAGGGGACCTTCTGATTATGGCAGATGTCATGATTTTGCCGCCATACATTGAAATGGACATATCCCTTGGCTACATTTAAATTAGTTATTAGTCAAATAATCAAATGCGCTTAAGCTGATGAATGAAGCTTCTGCTTTGCCCATTTTTGACATTATTTACTTCTGGGTATCCCAGTTGTCTGGTGCATTGTATGTGAGTTGAATCACCTCTTGTATTCCTTGACTTTCTAATACACTGCTAGAAGTAGGAGTTGCAGTGTTTCTGTTAAATTAGTTTTTCGTAACTATTTATTAAAGCCATCTTTTTTGAAATTATAACCAATATTTTCTTCTTTTGCTGTGTGACCCGAAAGCTGTGTCAGAACGCTTAGAAGAACAAAACCATGAACAACATCTTAACTTTTAAAACTATATTGTTCTTAAATTAAGCTTATTCTCCACCTATGCTTACTCTTAAGAAGTTAAAACTAATGCTACATGGAAGAAGTGGGAGAATGTGTTCTACTTTGATACTAATAGCATGGCTAAACCATTCACTTAGCTCTGTATTTATTTTAACATTGTAGTCTGTATGTTGATGTAAAGCCTTGATGATGTTAATTATTTTTATTGGCATATCATAAATCTGTTGGGTATTCCAAAGTGATCACAAATGCTTTCTTAGAATCTAGGAAGTTGATAATGAGTGATTTTTGGCTTTTGATGATCTCTTCAGTGAATTACATAGGGTAAAAATCTGGTCAACACATGATCTTTAAACTTGAAATCCAACCTGCTATTCCATTATAATGACATCTCTCTACAGTACTTAATATGACAGTGCAAAGACTGTATTTCACTGAAGGACAACGTTGCGCCAGTTGTTAAGTGAATTGCTTAGGGGTGCTTTCTTTGTTGTAAGTGCAATGTCATTTTTCATTAATCTGGAAGCTGTTCCTGGTTCCGTGTCTGTTGAAAAGTTTGGCAATTTTTATTGATGTCTCCTAAGCCTTCAAAATTTGCATGTTGATTTTTTTGGTTTTAAAATTTTCCTGGATTTTAACTTTTATTGCGGCTTTGGGAGGGCTGGGGGGATTATATATATTTAATTTTTTTTTTAGGTTTTATTTTTTGCAGTGGGAAAAGCTTCATTTTAAATTCTACGTATGTATTTCCATAGTTAGAGTTCCTTCTATGCATTTTTGCATACGCATTTAGCACATTCTTTTGATTGTTGGTCCAGTTGTTATATTTGGAAAGTGTTCTCTCCCACAGTAAATGGGGTAGGGTGAAAACAAAACTGGGCCCACCTTGCCAAGGAGTAGTTATTTTACCTTGTATATATTACAGTTTCATTTATTTAATGTCTAGTTCATACATGTCTCTACATTATGGCTATTCACTAAACCTGAATTTTGGCACTGCAAAGCAGTCTAAGGTAAACTTAATTTTCCTTTGCTGAAATGAGTGTCTGGGACACCACTTCTGTGATTTATAAATGGAATCCGAAATATTTTAGGTTTGAGTTCCTGAAGAATTAAGAATAGCAACTGAATAAGTGATGGTTGGCTAGGGGTATTGTCACTCTGTGGTAAGGTGAATTATAACAGCTTAGTAAGAGTAAGTTCCTGTAGCTCTGAGCTTCAGTTCATGTATGTTTAACAAATTGATAAAAGACAAGGAGCGCAATCACATTGACAAAGGAGATTGTGGCAGAACTTCTCTTTTGTATTCCCTATCCTAATGAACTAATCCAGATTTTATAAGGGGGAGGGAGGCTTTTCTACGAATACCTGAGCAAAATGAGGGAAGAATTTAAGAAGGAAAAGAATAGTTCTGTGGCCGGTAGCAAAGTTAAAGGCAAAATTGTAAAAAGTTCTGAAACAGATACGTGTTCTGCCTAGCTGATATACTCACATTTCAGTGGGAATTTATGGTTACGTAACACTAAAGAACCACATGAGAAACACTGCTGCAGTCAGATACTGAAGTCTTCACAGTGTAACTTTTCCTCTTATTTTGGTTAATGTAGGTCATCAGGCGATAAAAGCAAATTTTTCCTATGAGTGCCTAGCTGACTGTAATCCTCTTCCATAACAAACAAAATTGCTAATCTTTTTCCTTTTATTCACGTGCGAGTGACAGTTCAAAAAGTTGTGAAATCACCTATTCAAAGAGGGAAGTACGATTAGGAATCTTCAAAATATGGCTTAAGTCTGCTGTTAAAAAAATGGTGTTTTGAACATGTATTTGTGGACCCTCATTTTGGAAAAAACAGTACAAGAAATACATTTTTCCATGTGATTTCAGAGCATCGGTGTAAGACAGTCCCTTTTGGGTTTAGAAGTGAACCTGACAGCATTTTTCCAGGATTGCATCATATGTTTCACTCACACTTTCACATCCTGCATTAAACCACATGCATGCACATCAACAAGACAAGATTGTAAAAGGAGTGTAACTGGGGAATTGTTTTCATGATATTTGATAGGAGTAATTGCGGCCACTGCTGTTTCAAAGCAACTGCGGTTATACTATACTATGTCAACAAAAGTCACTTTTACCATATGGAAACCTAATTACTTCAGAATGATCTGTTAGAAAGCACTTTTGAGATAGTCAGGCCATTTATACAAATCAGTAAAAAATATTTGTGCATGAAACCTTTCTTAAATAAGAGCTTTCATGCGTATTAGGTTGAACATTACAGTGACAGTTTTGGAAATATTTAAAAAGTAGACTTCTGTTTAAAAGGTGGTAGGGAAATTTATTAGGTGATAAGAAAATAACAGTATTTCCCTATGACTTCTGTGGTAAACCTGATTGTGCTATTGTTGAATGGAGAGGAGGGTTTTTTGCTGTTCTCTTCAGCAAGACCCTAATATTGTGGGAAATGGGATGAAATATAGAATGCTACATTTTAGTGACATCATGTGATGCCAGGGATATTTATCTGCATAGTATTTGTTCCATAAAATGACTTAAAGCTTTTTTTTTCTTTTTTTCCTTCAATGATGTAGGTTTTTTTCCTTCTGTAGTCCAGGACATGCCTTGTTTTTACATTTGCGTGTTTGTCACTTCTGAGTTGTTTAGGGCATCCATTAATCAGATATCTTTTCTGTCACTATGAAACTAGAAAATATCACAAGTTTGATTAGTTAAGTGGGATAGTTCTGTGCCTAGGCTCTTACTATTTGCTGTTGGTAGCTTTTACTACCAAAATGTACTTCTAAAAGATGCTGTAATCTTTATAATTATAAAAGAAATATTGCAAGCTCCATGAATGTCTAAGCTTCGCAGTGAAGCTAGGTTGACTGATGTATTTAAAGATCTGTCTTAGTTGTCAAGGTATAGAAGCGTAATTTATGGATATTCCGTTACGTACATGGAGTTTTAGATGGTTTATTTGCTGACTCTTAACTGCATAGATTTCTGACACATAAACCATCTGTTCTGAATTGCTTTTCTTGAAAGCATTTCTATATTCAGTCATTACGATCTACCTAAATCAGAAGACATAAAATATTTAGAACCAGATTTATTCATGTGTTGTTAGTACTGGGGAGCAGCAGCGACCCAGGGGAAAACTAGAGTTTTCTGCATTCCTGCCAGGCATTGCAATGCCTTCCCAATAGCCCCTTAAAAGAAAGGTAGTGCAGGTTCTTCTGGCTATCTCCTCGCTTCTAGCTGCTTTTGTACTGCCGAGGGCATCCGTGCCGAGGAGCAGCTCCTGGTCTCCAGGACCAGTGCTGCAGAGTCGGTCCTGCCCCGTGGGCTCAGGACCGAGTAGAGCAGATTGGTTGTGCCCACACTTGGGCCCAAGTCTCATCTGATTGCCAGATGGCAGCCACCAGCCATATAGCACAATATTTCTTTTTTTTTGTGGTTTCTTCCTAGTTCAAATTTCCTGAAATAATATGAGGCTTTTATCACAGACTTCCAGAACAGTGTTTAATACCCTTAGCACGACATGAAAGAGTATAGGCTGGTTATCAGGGGAAGCGGCAGGACAAAGTAGTTTAAAGGCACAGAATCCCCTGGGCTGGAATTGGAGAACTGAGTGGAAGGAAACAAACCTGGTATGATTTCACCTGTAATGCCCTTCTGAGCTGTTTGTGGGGTTATAAACAGTTTTTTGTCTTGGAGAAGACTTGCTAGTTTTCTGCAAAGGAGAGCCTGAGAGCAAAATAACATATAGGCTCTCTGGAAAATCCAGATATGAGAACTGAAGAGTGAACTGGGAGGTGACAAGATTTGACACTGCAGGTCTGCTTTCAGGCGAAAAGTAACCGTAGCTTTATCTCCTTTCCATGCTCTCTGAAGTAGCTTGTGCACAAGTCTGCGAGTGCCAGGAATACTGGAGCTGGCTTCTTGTCATCTTGTTCCTGTCACAGTGCTGCTAATCCATTATAAGGTCATCCATGATTTGTGCTCTAAATTGGACGTGATCATTCAAAAATTCCAAAGAGTGTAGTTTAGTTTTGGCAGATATAATTTTCTGGTCTCCTTAGGTTGACCTGTTAACTCAGTTGGTTCAACATCCAGGTATCACTTCAGATACTCTAGTCCAAGCAGAGGTATTATGGGAAAAGAATTTCATTCTGTTGGATTTGAATGGTGTTAAACCAATTTGTAGCTGCTGGTAATTTGGTTCTGTGAGAATGTGATCCAGTATGTTGCATGTACAGCGGATGTTTTATGTAATTAGATTAAGATGCAGTGTTATGAAATGGCACCTCTCTGAATCTACTGACAAGATAGAGTTGATTATAAACTAGCTATGTATTCCCGAAGGGACTGTTTCCACTGAAACACTAAAAACCACGGAACAGTTGCTGTCAGGACCTGAGGGAACCAAAATACCGTAATAGTCGTGACCAGCCTCACCTGGGACCCCAACCTGCGCTCTCTGCCCGTGGCCCAGGAGGTCCCTTTGACCTCAGGCCCGCTTCTTGCCTGAGCCGCGCCGTGCACAGACCATCTCCAGCCTTGCTTCGTGCTGCCTGGGCTTCGTGGCTGGAGCCTCAGCTTCTGCTGTAGCCTCGCGTCCAGCCTTGTCTTCTGCTGTTTTCTGACTTGTCTTCCTGGGCAGACACTAGACCTGCCTTATCACCTCTTCTTGTCACAGGACAGATGGTTATATCACCAGCACTGCCTTAATTGGCTGCTGCGGGACTGCACTGTTGCCAGTGAGAGCTGCGGCTGCCTGTGCTGGGGTCATCCTTGGCTTTTGGGTTATCTCCCCTGATGGAGCAGCCCAACTCTTGCTGCTCCCTGCCTGTTTCCCGTCTCGCTTCACGCTGCTGTTAGCCAGTCGAACATCCCTGGCCACGCTGCTTGTTCCTCTTCTGCACTGGAGGAAGTAAGGTCAGGTTAGACCTTTGCTGTGGAGATTACTTTGAAGAAGAAACCTCTCTAAGGTTTTTGCAATGTTTTGTGTAAGATTTTAGTAGAAAATAATGAAACAAAAGGCTTGTTTTGACAGCTTTTCTCCAAATGCAGACTGGACTAGTTGACCTTCCTCCAGCAGGCTGCCAGAGAATTTTGTGTGACTCCTTTTAACAGAAGTGGGTGCTCTTTTAAGACTATTAGACTTGCCCAATTAAAATCTCCTGAGAAAGGAGTGGGGGGCAGAGATGAACAAATGCTGCATTACTTCTTTCTTAAGGCTGTAAGTCACAAGGGGAAATTCAACGTGTGAAGCAGTGTGTAGAGTCTAATGAGTATTTGCCTCAGGGTACAGATACTCATTGTTTCTTTGAAGAAATCAGTGTGATGTGAAAAGGGTGCTAGTCTAGAAATGTGTCTAGGGCTAACAGCTTTTTTTTTTTATTATTTTTTTTTTTTATAAAAAGACAAGAAAAAGCAGCCCTGGTCTGTGAGGAACTGAGCACAGCCCGCTCTCCCCTCCCCCAGGCCGAAGAATGGAAAGGGATTTAAAATAATGGTTAACACTTCCTCGTGCTCTGATCTGTAAGGTTGTTCCATATTTAGAGCCCCTTGGAAGAATTCAGGTTTCACTGATTTTTATTTATTCTGAATTTAGTGAATAGCTGTCCTACTTTCTTCCTCCTTCCTGTCCCTTGTTCAGGATGGTCCAGGAGGTGATGTGGTGGTATCTGTGACACAAGGTTTACTTGGATTTTTCTTTAAAATATCATGTAAAACTGGTCAGTGTTTTCTGCTAATACGATATAGAAAAGTAAAAATATTTCCTTGCAAATATTTTGAAACATAAGCATAATTTTTGGAAAACAAGGGAATGTAAAATAGTGCAATTGGAATAAGAATCACGGAGGAGTGAGAGCTAGATGGTGATCTGAAGAAGAGGTCTAAACATTTATAAGGCATGTGTGTATGTCTAATACAATTTATAAGCTCCCATTGACGTATTGATGAAATAAGTAGAATGGTGTTTATTCCTGTAGCCATTCTATTAGCAGTTTATTTGGTTTATCAGGTATATAGACGTGAGTAGTTCTGTGCATGTAGATGTATTCTGCAATTACACTGCTGCTATCATATGTCTAACGCGAGGGTGGTGATGCACTGGAACAAACAGGTTTCCCATAGAAGCTGTGGATGCCCCATCCCTGGCAGTGTTCAAGGCCAGGCTGGATGGGGCTTTGAGCAGCCTGGTCTAGTGGAAGGTGTCCCTGTCCATGGCAGGGGGGTTGGAACTGGATGATGTTTAAGGTCGCTTCCAACCCAAACTGTTCTATGATATAGAAACTCTTTCTAAACTGTCTTTAAATACTGACATTAGTATACTACCAGCAGCTGTTGTAAGGGGAAGCCTATTCCTGTGTCTTTTTTTTCCCTCTCCACATTTCCAAGAATTATTTTGGACTGTTAAAACCAGAATTTTGGACATAGATCTAGGAACTAGTAGAGACACCACTTTCAGTTTTCTACCTCTTAGCTCACTTGCCATTAACTACAGGCTCCAGAACAGAAGCAAATCTTTCATAAATCAGCATTAGAAAAGCAGTACATTCAGATCGACATGGGGTCTGAATTCCTCCATGGTTTAGATTTCTAAAGGTACATAGCAACAATATTTCATTCTTTCTACATTTTGCCGTGAATGACGGCTATTTTTCATTTGAGGAAAGGAAACCTTAAATGAGAACTAAATGCTAAAGTATTCTTTGTACGTGTCTCAATAAATGTACCAATACAAGCAAAAAGCTTGCTGTGGTAATTACTCTGTTCGGTTCAGATATTGATATACTGTATCAGTAGCATCTCCTCTGATACCAAAGTCGTGTAAATGGAACTACTCTGGTACAATGAGAGCCTGGCTCTGTTAGACCTTGATCTTGTAGCTACTAGATTACACCTCTGTGTTGTGGATAGGGGGTTTCCATGTGTTGTTAAGTGGGAGACAGTGGCCTTTCTCAAGTGTCTATGGTCTTTAGGTCTCAAGACCTATTGCTTTACACTATGATTCCCGCCTAACGTAGATCTGAAACTAATTCACCATTAATTTTGGGAAGGTTCAGTTCCAAGTTTAAAGTCTGTCTTTACAATTTTTACTTTTTTTTTTCTTTTTTTTTTTTTTTTAATTCAGTGAACTGGAACAAATGTTAAATCCCAAAACTCTAGTTGCTAATATTTCTAAGAAGTTGCTAATATTGATTCAGCTCTGAACTTCCCATTGTGTAGCCTACCATGATGCTTTTGAAAAGCCTTTTCAAAAGTGACAATGGGTGACAACTTCATGCTGCTAAATTCCCTTCTCGGTCTTGTTTGCTTGGAATTCTTTAACGGACAAGGAAATATGTTGGTGGCAGTCACCCGTCTATGCAAAACCTGCATATTGATTTCATAATACTTAAGTATTATGCTAGCATGTATCATTTATTTCAATAGAGAACTTCTGTTTTTCAGACCTTACCAGTACGGAAGATTCCATGCAAAGCCAATGCTCCTTCAGGGTCTTTTTTTGCACGGGACAACACAGCAAATTTCCTATCCTGGTGCAGAGATGTAGGGGTGGATGATACCTGCCTGTTTGAGTCAGAAGGTTTGGGTATGTATTTATTTATATAGTAGTTGGTAATTTTAAATAACTTTTCTCTTGCATTTTGCCTTGAAAGACAGAATTGCTCTCTTAATAGGTCCTGACTTCAAACTTGACCTGTGTCTGACTGTGTTAATTCTGCCCCTTATCTGAAGCATGAACAAATAAAGTACACATCTTTTAAAATTAATTTAAGTCATTTTTAAGAGAAGCTTAAATGAGGCAAGAATCTTGCTATGATTTCTTACACACAGATGATTTTTCACCTTACACACGCTTTTTTAATCATGGAATGCTTTTCCGTAGTTCGATGTATAAGGTGGTGCTTTTCTGTTTTGGGAGAGCAGGATACAAGTGCATGCTCAGTTTTGGCTGCAGACATTTAGCTATTCGTGCAAATGCAATGGGTTGTGCAGGAGGCAAGGAAATAGAAAATTTTTCTCTGTGTCCTATACTGACCTTTTTTCCAGCTGATTCCCTTGTGCAGCTCTGGACAAAAATTATCCAACACTAGTGCTTCAGGGTGTTCCATCAAAAGAATTGGACTACTTAGGAAATCACTGTTCTGATACTACATATTCTTCATTATTTTAAGTCTTCTCTCTTCAAAGGTAAACTTTGGAATCTTACCTCAAGAGTTTTTGAGCCAAATATCATGAAATGAAGAGAACCAAATGTTTGTTTGTTATCCGAACTCAGATAAAAGTGTAAAGCAGTTGTGATGACAGACAGCTCAGTTTCTCTGGAAGACAAATGAACACACTGTACTGAATCAAGAGGCTTCTTTGTTCTGTTGCTCAAAAGACCTTGACTGCACAGCTGAAGTTCTTATCTGTGTTGCAACTGATCTATTCCCCTTTTACAGTCTTGCTCTTCTAGCACAACTATTTCTGAAGCGATTTTTTTTCATTTGTCTGTTCTGTTATCCTGTGAGTTTTTTTTTTTTTAAATAAATTAAATTGTTTTATATCTCCAGGAGAAAATGTGTGGCAGAGAAGAAATTAGTATCACAAAGGTGACAAATAGTAAGGAGGATATATGTACTGTCTCTGTTTTATTAGTTCAATCCTCAAGATGAAATTTTTATTGGACGTGGTAAATCACGTGGAAGGTAAATTGCCTGGGACAAAGAAACTTGCAAACGCAAGAAGGAAGGAGGCACAGACCTCCAATGTCTGAGATAAACAGAAGAACCTGTGGTTAATCCAACACTTAAATGAATTTAGACTTTGTACAGCTATGGTAAGCCCAGCGGTTTACCGTTGTTCCAATAATAGGTTAATTGGATAATTGAGAGCATGTTTATAAGGAATTTTCTCTTGCATTGTTAAGAAACCAGATCTTGTTTAGAGATGGAATTGGCATAGCCGAAACGCCAACATTCCCTGGATAAGTTAATTTTTACACATATACAGTGCTTGGCCTGCCGCAGTATAACACTGAGTGCAAATGCACTTGGAAAGTTGATGTTCAAGATGACTTCCTCTCTCGGAAAACTGAAGTGAAATATGCCCAAATACACAGTGTGCAAACCTGTGCTGTATTAGATTTGTTTGATTAGCAACTGGTTTTCTTCACTGAGTGAAAACTAGGTTCTGTTGTTTTCCTTCTCTGAGTGTTAGTGTTTATAGAATATACTTGCTGAAAAGACGTATGGTGCTGGAAATAGGATTAGGAATTGATAATATTTTGACCTATTTTTCTGAACTTGAGAAGGGAATAGTGACCATGCTATTTCTAAAAAAGATTAAAATAGAAGCTACTGTTCTCCCTTGGTTTGAGCTAGAACTCTTAAAAGTTTTGATTTCAGTTGAGGTTTTTCTAATGCATTAGAAATAATGATGAATCATAAAAATTTACCAATCTAAAGCTTTTATGTTCCTCTCTCTCCCACAAATCACTTCTCCACTGCACGGGAAATAAAAAATTCAGCAAAGGTAAGTGATATCAAAGGTTCTGTTCAAAGTGGTGAGAAACATGTGTGACTGACATCTAAGTGTTTGCACTGCCTCATGGAATTCTGCTGTATTTTTGATAACAAATAATTGTGGTGAAATTATGGTTACAGAGGTTTTTGTGTTTTCTTGTGTTTCCCCCCCGGCTAGTAAGCTGTATTGATGTGTAAATGGCTAGTGATAAAGCAACTGTTTTCGGTCTACATTGAGGAACCTTACTGTGTTAATGTTCTTAATTGACTTGATTTTTATCCTCCTTTTTTAATCTATTTTGCCTGCTTTATGGTATGCAAATACAGTATTATTTAATTACATGCACATAGCAATATTTTCTTCATATAAAACATTCCTGAGGCCTTTTTCTGCCAAATTTGTATTCTAACATTATAAGAGTAATTTTGAAGATTTATTGCGCTGAAATGTTTGAATGATGGATTTATGTCATTACTGATTTTTTTTTTTAAAAGTCCCAAGCCTATTCAGAGATCAGCAAAATTAGATATATACTAGCTAAGAAATTATTAAATGCTATTATTTCTCATTACTTCAAAATATATTCTCATCCTGATGAATTCTGAAGTCTTTGAAATCATGCAAGTTTAACTGCACACAAATGCATCCAACGCTCCCACTTTTTTAGCACTCAGATTGCAGTCACATAAAGGTATTCCTCACTGAAATGGAACTGTGTCAAACAGACACTGTAGCAGATAGGTGCAGTCCATGCCTGAGGAGCTTGCAGGCAAGTGATGGTAATGGGAATTTTGACTGTTCCTAGAGGCTTGGTTCTGCAAAGCGTTAACATTCTAGGGTTGAACCAGACAAGCAGGTGAGTAGACCTACTTGTGTCACTTTGTGTCCTTGTCCATCACTTGTGGACTGATTTAGTAATTCATTTAATTATTTAAAGTTAACTGTGGGTTCAAATGTTTTGCTGGATTTGGGCTATTCAGCTGAGTTAAACAAGGAGACAGAATCAAAGTTTTTCTTCAAAATAAATAGAAGGGAAAAAAAAAAGTGGTGTTTGTTATGCTGGTAGATACGATTATGCCTTCTAATCAGTAGAGTTACTTTATAGATCCTTGAAAGAGATCAGTACAGAGCTCAAAAGTTTGAAAACAATGCACTTGTACTACTAACTTGTAGTTAGTAGTCTATAATATGATGTATGTTGTCTTGCTGAGTGTTCTGACACTTTAACATAGTTTAAAATACAAATTGGAAATGTAGTTTTCTGTAAAGATTTATAATACAGCCAGGGTTGACGGGTGGTGGTCTGTATGTATTTTGTCCTTTGAACTTATCTTAACGCAGAGACGCAGCAGGGAAGTCTCAGAGTTAATGCCTTTGCAAAGAAAAGGTGGATGGTGTACCTGTTGTATGAGCTGCAAGAAAGACATTAGCATCTGTAACAAATATAGCAACACAGTATGTAGGGATAATCTTGAATGCTGCAAAATAGAGGGAGACCCCGCATGCTCCCTGCACTCATTGACCAATTTAGCGTGCTTTTCATAATTGTTATTTTTATAGTTAGCGTATTTAAGGGAGAAGGAATTAGCTTTCTTGATACCAAAAATTATGATCCAAAGTCCAAACTTTCATCATCTGGGCAAATCTTGAGATATTCTGTCTTTGAATGGGGTTCTTAGATGTATCGGAGGTCAAAATTTGCCCCATGTCTAGGACTTGGAACATGATGCACTAACTCTTTGCAGTCTGAGAAAAGTAATACAGTCTGTAACTCCTCTGTTCCCATGATAGGTATATTTTGTAAGTTCCTCGCTGTAGGTTTTAGGGCAGCAGATCCACACAGCTATGATAATTCAATTTAAGGAAGCATTCTAGATGGAGATATTTGTAATTATGGTGCTCAAGCCTGAGGAGTGTAATACTTGAAGAAAACTCTTCTTGGGCAAATAGTAAGAATGGTAAGATTTTCTATGATTGCTTTAGTTAAGTGAACTTAAAGCATAAGTTATGAACTCTTTGTCGGTAACATAGTGTTGTTGGATGATTATAGGATTTGGAACCAACGAATATTCTGCATCTCTTCTATGATAAAGAGTCTACACGGCAAGAAAAGGGTTTGCCACCAAGTGTGCCAGCATGCTAATGTGTGTCGTTTGTTTTGGGAGCTGTTGGATGATACTGTTGTATTAATGTTTTGTGCTTGTATATTCTGTAACTGTGCGTATGTACACACACTATGTGACATGGACTTCTTCTGATGCAACTTATTGATTAGGGTTTAATGGACAGGTTCCCTAAACAAAAGCATTTAGTATTTTTGTGGAAATGATAGACTCAAACACAAACACCTCTGATCCCTATTCTAATGTTGTTGTTTTTAAGTTGTTTTTAAAAAAACCACTAAAATGTTGATTCCTTAAAAAGATTTTATGCATAGGGGCAGATGATTTTTTTTTAAATGAATACTCCAGTTTTATCTAATTTGATATTACAAGATGGAAGTATTTTGACCATTCTTTCACAGTGACCCATTTACAGCTTGTAACAGCATGTTAAATTTTACAAGTAGTTGCATCAGAATAAGACTTTGTCTCGTCTTTCACAACATTTTACTAAACAACTCATAATATTGTTGAATATGTCTCATTTTGAGGACTATAGAAGCATCCTGGACACTTGTGTTTTTACCGTTGGATTAGCATCTTAAATTAATGAATTCCAGTAAATTATTAGTGTTTAGATGATCTGCATATTCATTTTAGATTAATTCTTTACTATCCGTAGATCTGCTGTGTTTGAAATCTTAATTGTTTTCAGACTTCCATAAGTGATAGTGCTGAAATGGGGTGTGGGAAAACACAACTCCTTGATTTAAGTGTGTCATAGCGTAACTCTGACGCAGAAGCAAGGATATGTTTGGGATTAATTGAACAGAGTAAGTGTTGTCAAAGCAATGTGGAAAAAAAAAAAAGAGTACTTTAGGATCAGAAGAAAAAGTATTAAAGGAGAAAGTGAAAGACAATAAGAAGAAGGATCAAAGGATCAACCTTTTGAAAAACTTTCCCTACACGTGTGAATTCTGATGGCAGTTGGAAGCCTATGATAATAAATACTAAATCCCTTTGGAAAATTTCTTTGCTTCTAGTGAGCTAAAAATCCTTTAGAAGCAGGAATCATGTTCGCTTTTTTGATTCAGCTATGCCTGAGATCTTTAAAAAACCCAAAAGTTTATGTTTAGAAGAAAAACTGACTCCACTAAAAATGGTTTATAAAAGCGTTAGGAGCCAAAGCTTGAAACTTGGCAGGGGGGTGCAAGAAGCTTGTTCCTGTATCACGGTTGGGCATTCTGCTAATTTAAAAAAACAAACAAAACAAACCAAAAAACCCCCCCACACCACAAACAAAACAAAACCCTCACATTTGTTATTGTGAACACTCTCCGGTTTAAATGTGCTCAGCAAACACATGGTCTCCATGTGCGGGGTGTGTTCTGTCTCCTCACAGCCCCAGGGTCTGGTCAGCACTGAAACCAGAGGCTGTTCTTCCTCGGCTCTCTCTGCTTCTCCTGGGAGCATCCAGGCACTGGGGAAGGAAGCAGTGAAGGATGCCGAAATGTGGTGAACAGTAGGTAGGAAAGAAATGAAGTATAAGGAAGGAGAACAAGGGGTGAGTGATCAGGAGAGGAGGACCTGTAAAAGGAGAAAGGGGCAGCAACAAGATGGAATCGGTGCGGGGACAGAAGTTATAGCCAGGGATGAGCAGGCATAAAAGCTTGCTAGGGGTTGAAAAGGATGTATTGTTAAAAAAGAGTGGCTTCAAGTAGCTTGAAAAGATGCAGGCAATGATGACAGCAGATAAGAAGGATTTGACATTAATGAGATGAAAAGCAAAAGGGTCTGTAACTGTCAGGATGCCTAAAATAAGCTGGACTTGTATGTACTCTTTCTAAATCTTCACATTGCTTTCTTGTCAAGCAGATATCATCAGCGAGATTCTCTGGCAAGGTGGATGTTTCCATTCATCTTATGCAGTAGATCTGTGTAGCATATGTGTTTTCTACATTTACAAATTGCTACTTGCTTATAGTCACCTACTTGGGTGGTTCACCTTGCTAATGTTTGATAGGGGAGGACTGGCCAATGATTCTCCAGGAATATCGTTTTCTTCCCTATATGAAAGCTTGAAAAATTACAGGAAATTGCATATAAAAATTGTATTAATCACACAAAGTGAAGTACTTGGGCTATAATTAAGGCTGGCTGTTCTACATTAGTTAAACTATTTAAGAGTTATGATACACCTACTGACTTTTCATGCGGTCATGGGCTATCTTTTCCTTAAAAGAGCTGTGTTCTCTTTAGGACGGACCTTGCTCTGCCAACGTCTTGGTATGGTAAGGTTCGTGACGTGAAAGAAACTCTTATTGGTATGTTATTTTCTCCTCACATGCCTCATTTGTTGCAAAAATCTGAAGACGTTTGGAGAACGATGCAAGATGCTGAAGGATAGTATTTTGATGTTGCTACTGAATGGCGTCAGAAGAAGTGACTATGGCTCTATCACGTAGCTCCCACATGCAAGCGGGAGGATCCGTATCAGACTTTGTAATGGGATCGCTAGTTGTGTTGGCTTTGATTTCATACAAAATGTAGGATTAGGAAACTCAACAGTACCCTGGAGATCAGGCAGTAAGTATTTCAGAATAGCACCTAGAAAAGTGTGCTTTTTTTTTTTATCTAATACCTATACCTTAATTCCATGTATAAGATGGGGATAATAATAGTACTTACCTCATAGAAGTGTTAGAGAAATCTTCATTTTTGCTTTTTCTTTGAATTCTTCACAGCATACAGTAGCACAGTTGTGGAAATGAATTGCTTACTGTAGACTTTAAATGATGTGCAGTGAATTGTGTATGCAGCTGTAGATAGAATGAAGATGGTATCTTGAAATCATTTTTTCGCTTCCAGTACTTACCCTGTCTAACTGCATATAAATTGCTACAGTTACACAAAATGTGTTACATTGCAAATGTCTGCTTGCCATATAGGATATCTGGGATTAAGTAATTAGTCAGGTCAAAAAGTTGAGGGGGTGCCTATTACTGAAATGCAACTCAATATATATTTATAGTAATTCAGAAAGTGGTAGATTTAGTTCCTACAGGTACAGCAGAATACCATGGGTACAGGTGTTACATTTCAACCTGAGCTCGTAACCAGTCGCTTCAGAATGAATTACCTCTAGTCCTCAAATGATACTAGTTATTACCATATATGTATATATATAATTACCTGTTTATAAAATTGTGTACGTGTATGTAGTGTAGTTAGCCATGAACTGCAGTACAGTTAGAATTTAAATGGGAATTTAAATTACAGTGCAATGAGAATTTAAATGTGAATTATGAGGACTTGTACAAATTTTCTTTTTTAGTGGCATACTTATTTTAAATAATGAAATAAGTGATTTTGATGCTGCGTAGTGCCTCTGAAATAGTTTTTGCCATCTCTTCTATCAGATGTCTTGAAGTGCTTCGAAAATGCTGATTACCTCAACTCCTATAAGTAAAACTAAGAATGGAAGTGTAAGAAATGTTTCTCTTCTGTTCTGTAGATGGAAAAAAGTGTGAAGGTAGCTTTTTTCAAAAAGCTTAGGAGACAGCCTTTTGAAAGTGACTGTAAATACTGAGTTTTTTCAGTTATTGTAGAATAGCACCAGACAAAAAGTATCTCAAAATAAGTACTTTGAAATGAAGGCACTGGCAAGTGCTACTTGTTCCGAAAGACAATGCTCTTATTTGCTTGCCCAAGGTTATACTGAACATTTGGGACCAAGATAGCTGGGGAAATGCAGTCTTGTGTCTCTCTGGCTTTTGCTGTAACTCCTGACCAGTCTCTTGCAAGGTGGTAGCCCATTAAACAGCTGTGCTTTTGGAAAAAAATGAAAATTTTGGGTTGAGAATCTAAATTATTTCCAGTGGGTACTGGAGTATACAAAATAACATTTGTTTGTCTCTGAAGTTCCCGAATACATATGCTGGTATAGTCCTCAGGAATGCTAACATTTTCTTGTTAGAAATGCTGTGTCACTGTCTTATCAGATGACCAGATGTTTGTTTTTGTGGTTGGTTATTGCCTGCACAGCTCTTCATCCTCTAACAATGATTTCACTGTGTCACGTTGTTCGATGTGAAATGCATGAAATGTGTCTAGACTATGTTGAGTCAGATTTGCTAAAGAACTTTGAATTTTGTTTGGGTAGAAGAGCTTTAAGTATTGACAGAAAAACATTTTGCCTTTCTTAATCAAATCCTCTTTCAGTTCTCTTTATGGATCATTTTGCAAATAATATTGAGCCTCTCTTTTTCTCCTCCTTTCCAAAGTCATTCAGATGTGCATATGTGTGAAATGCAATTCAGAAATATTGGACTCCCTTTGACTATTCCAAAACCGGTTTATTGCATTTATATTTTGGGGGAATGCCTTATTTCTTAAAATCAAGTTTTATTTTGGAGCAGTCCCAACTGGTTTAAAACCAAAGCAGCAGAATACATTTCTAGGGTCATGAATGTAACACTTTACCTTTACTAGTAGTCAGTATTTTTAAATGTTTCATCAAATTACTGTGTTGTGGCAAGGAGGAATATTGAGAATAGCTGAATGTCCAAGTCTGCATCTTTCATAATCTTAATAACAGATGGCTGAAGGATAAAAATACTTTTCCTAGTGCAGTGCCATTTAAGTTTTCATGCTCTGCAGTTTCACTTCTGGAAATATATTTGGATGAGATTAGAGAGGAAGAATGCATACATCTTGAAGTGCTACATATACGCTAGTAAAAGATACTGGGATAAGCATTCAACTCGCTCAACTTACCATACATTTATTCAAGTCAGTGGAGTTGGAAGTTGAAGTTGCAGAAGCTGAAGATCAGCCCCAGGGCGTTAGTTATTTAGAGATGTTTAAGTCTCTGGATTCCCGTTCTGGGTCTCATACATACAGTATAGGACAAAGTAATGACTTTCAGAGCTTTAACTAGACATTGAAATATCTTTTTCAGGTATGGTATTTTTTTCTTCATGCATTTGAGTTAGGTGAGTCTTTAGATAACCAAAATGTTTATACAGCAGATGTTTTGACCTTAACTCACTAAAAACACATCAATTTTGTTGCTGTTTCTTTCCTTCTGATTTATACAAATATTCACACAAATTTTTGTGTGTGTGTGTCAATTCAGTCTGAAGAATAAGGTACAGATCTTTCGATTATTGTGGAAATTTCTAAAACCTGAATTCTATCCACAACATGAGGCTTTTACTGCAATAGGTATTTCTGGAGAGAAGATGACAATGTACTCATAATTCCTTTTTGCTTTTTTCTGCTTTTTTTCCTTTCTTTGTTTTGGACTTAAAGGGAGTTGATTACGCAAGCAGCCATATGAGGCCTTTCCTCATTTATTGTTTTTGGATTTTGCTTATGTATTTTGCTGGACTTCTCTACAGAACATTACCTATTTGAATTGTTGGGGGGAAAAAAAAAAGAATTGTCTTGGATTATGGTGGTATTTCTTAATGACAAGTTCATGCTGTGTTACAGCTGCTTCTGAAGGTTAAAAACTACAGGTCTTGTGTGGAATCAGGCATGAAAACTTGCATGTATGTGTGTATATATACAGAAGAAAAAGGTTTTGGTTGGGTTTTTTTTTTCTATGATGAGCTGAATTCATAAAGTATTCTAGTTTCATATTTGCTTTAAGACTATATATATAACAAATTCAGGACCAAATTTATAATGAGACATATATTTGCTAATGCAATTTTATTATTTGGGGGATTTAAATAGGCTAAGAAAAATAGTGATCTAAAGGATAGGAATTCTCTTAGTTTGTAGAAAGAAAAGTATCACTTTAATGTTGTTATTTTTGACATTCTACTAATTTTAGTGTTCTGCCAGAGCTCTTGATTATTTTTATGTAGTCATGAACTGCTTGCAGGTTATCAAATAGCCCAAATAATTACTCAGTGATTTAGATTTAGAATGGTATTTTCAAAGGAACTAAAGGATAACTAAATGGAAACTTGCTAAATCGTCTGCACTTTGAGAACCACTCCTCAATCCCATCCTTTTATTCCAGTAAAACTCCACTGCAAGCCAAAGAAAACCAAGTTTTATCTGAGTCAAGAGTTACAGATGTTGATGATTAGGTTCCATTCATCACTAAGATCTTTAAAATAGCTTTTATTTATAAATGTTTTCCATCTTCATTTTGCTTTTCCAGTTCTCCACAAGCAGCCAAGAGAAGTGTGCCTTTGTTTGCTGGAACTTGGAAGGATTGCAGCAAGGTAGGTGAAAATATTTAAAGAATGAAGAAATATTTACATTCTTGACAGCACTGGCTATTGAGAGACTGGCTGAATCAGCACATCTCAAGCGAAATTTTATGCTCATTAGGTTCAAGGAGAATGCTTGTCTTGATGTCACTCAAGAATATCTTGTGGGCAGTTGTTAACAAATACAATGAAATCTCTGTACCATCACCTCAATGAAGGTATTTGTTGGCTATCCTCGTATTAGGAGGGGAAAGAGTTGAGAATTTTTTTCTAAAGCTTTGAGCTGTTTCTCTTTCTAACAGTCAGATCTCTCTATAAACAACTGAGATTTCATTAACTTTACTGATAATAAATTGATCTTCACATGACCTAAATCTGATCTGAGCAACACTGACTCCTATCTGTTTAAATAAACTTAGCTCTGGTTTTCACCAACAGAAGCAATACGAGAATTGAGTTAACAGTCTGTGTTCTATCTCTGTCAGATGATTCTAGCCAGGCTGGACCTTCAATACATTGTAGCATTATCTTTGATGTCAAGACAACAGTGACTTTTACTAGACAATCAAAATGACAGTAATTAGAATGTGATTTTTCCCTTTTTGCAGATGCAGATTTAACCAGCATAGCACATAAGATTTGCTACAAAATGTATGAAGAGCAGTGCTGCTTGCCAGTCTTGATGTAAATTGCAGTCGCATTCATCCATATGTATCAAATTGGAGTGCCTTGCTATTCAGATAGTTTCATTAATTTCAGAAGACTTCTTTGTGGTTACAGTCAATGCGAAGGAGACCCCTGTTTATTAATAGCTTAAGAACTAGTGTTTTCATGTTATAATTGCATTACGGGTATACCTATTTTGTGAATGCAACTCACTTGGGAAGGTGCTTAACTAGAAATTTGTCTCCTGGTCAAGTTTCAGAAAAGCCCTCGCTGTCAGTGGAATCTTGCATAGGAACAGTATTGGCCAGAAAAAGAGTTTATTTCCAGTTTGCAGAAATTTTTTTACCTGTAAAACTTGGATTCAGTCCAACATGGTAAAAAAAAAAAAAAAAAATTAATTTAACTTTCCATGAATAAGAAGGTATTCTGATCTGTAGGTGCTCAATGAAATTGATTTTCAGGAGTCTTAATTTACCTGAGCAAACAAACTGTGGTTTTAAGAACCCCAGCTTGGAGACAGACCTTCCAGCATCCAAAGACCCTATACCCAGGGCATAGCTGTCAGAAATGTCTGCCTCAGCTTGATTACTTGATGGTATCTGGCTTCCTCAGAGAATGCAGGTCAGTGGTTAGGCAGCGTTGGATTCTGCTAAAGTTGTTTGAGTTAGATTAATCTCATTTTGCAACAAGATTTGATTTCTCAACAGATCTACAAGGGCATTAAGATAGAATCTTATCCTTCATGTTTGTCTTTTGTCCTAAGCTTCCGTGTCTCAGATGTTCTCTGTTCCAGGCATGAAAACAAATACTGAACCAATAAATGAACCATGTTTTCATTTATTATGCATATCTATCCCTTCGCCTTTAAAATACTTTTATTTTTTATTTATAATACATGTATATTACCATATATCATTAATGTATTTTCTATATGTTTATGTTACTGTATTTTATTTTTGTTTATAGCTTAGGGGTCAAATAACATATGTCTGTCTACTTGTTCCTGCTCTAATATCTCTTTGAAAACAAACAAAACCCCATTTATAACCTTGTAAGTTTCCAAGGTGCACAAAAACTGTTGAAGGGGAACATCCGGTTAACATAATTGCAAAGCAAATAAGTGATGCCACTTTCGCCTGAGCTGTGGTAAAATAGAACTATATGGAAAAAGGAGAATAGATAGTTGCCTCCATAAAGCATAAGAAAGAGCACATTGAACTGCCGTTGTTGTCGCGCTGCTTTATATAGGAGGGAAGTCAGATGAACGCTTGCTTTGTAAAGCGAACTGGGTCTGTTGACAATCTTAGGGGTCTGCTTTCCAGAACAGGAGCTGCAGAGATCTTTGAAAAGGTGCCTGATTATGTTTTTAAAGAATGAAAAGAGTAAGAGACACTGAATAACTTCTTTTTTTCTTCCTTTTCTGTTTTGGAAGCACAAAGATGTGTTCAAAGTAGCTTATTCATCACGAGGAGCCAGCTCTTAGCACGCTTTGCCCAGCTAGATTACTGTTAGTCTTAGGGTCTATAACTCCTATAAATCAACCTAGGCCTGCCTTCTTAATGAAAATAGGCTTGGGGTTGAGACACAAGTGAGCGGGAATGGGGATTGTTTGAGGAGGAGATAGAACTGAGCTCTGTTCAGCTAAACTTGAACCCATTCAGCTGATACTCTGTGGATGAGGGGAGATAGGTGATAATTTACCTATGCTTTAGCAATGCGTTTAGCGTATTCTCTCATAGTGTCCTTTTAGCCAAATTAGAGAGAGATGGACTGGATGGATGGACTACACAGTGAGTGGAAAACTGGTGTGACCACTTGGCTCAAAGAGTGGCAGTTCAAAGCCCAGGTACTAATAAAAATAGAATTGCCTGATAAACTATCCTGGATTTCAGTTGTTTATGAAAACAAAATTCTGAGGTAATCTGTGAAATTTCAATAGCTAAAATGGGCCATTGTATGCACCGGCAGATATCACGTGGGTCGAGCGAGAACGTTTACGAGAGGGAAGTGTCCTACAGGATGAAACTGAGCATTGACAATACACAGGGCTATTGCAGTGGGTTGCACAGGTCCAACATTCTCCCCAGGTATTTTAAAGTGAGAGATTATACAATGGAAAACAGCTAAATTATCTTTTCTATAGAAAGAATGAAGTTCTTGGGTAACTATTAAACTCTGGGGGGGTTAAACAAAACCCAGAGGTCTTTGGAAATTACTGTTGAGCAATTTCAAGATCTTTCTGCTATTGTATTCAACTTTTCCTTGGTAAAAATGGGAAGTGGTGCTCTAAGAAGTCTATTGGAGATCATGTTACAGTCCAATGCTGCTTCATTTGTAGTTACGAGAAGGAAGGCTAGAAAAGAGCAGAAAAGGAAATTCTCAGCATACCTTCCAGAACAGAATTTGCACCTCTACCCCTCCCAGAAAAGATGTGGGTTTTACCATTTCAGCTTTCCAGCAACTTTGCTTCAGGTTGATACAATATGTGGAAAAAAAATGAGCGTATGTTTGTTTGTTCATTGGTTTTATTTTTCAACTCATCGCCGGAGGAATTCAGCATACTGGAAGTACAGAGAACTTTAAAAATCTGTCACAATGACAAAAACTGGAGATTATGAAAAGCGGTAGAAGCAAAGAAGCAGCATTGCTTAGGGTGGAAGAGTTTTATTTGATGAGTAAGGCTGCATGCAGGTGTAGGCTTAGAGCCCAGTGGGAATTTAATGATTTACAGCCTGTCGGCATCTGCAGACAGACAGGAAGTAAATGGATTGTATATAAGTGCTTGCTTCAATGTTGGCTGACTTTTCATTAGGCAGACTGCACCAGTTAAAAGCCAATACAAGCACAGATTTGGTTCTTTGTTTTCTTCATGTTAATTTACCAGGCAGCAGTGTGACTAAATTAAAAGTTATCAGAAACCCACAAAAGATAGTATATGTGCTTATGCCCTTTCTCAGTGCACTTTTAACGTTATTACGGTATTTAGCTTAGATTTTCGTTATATATTTGTTACTGCTCAATATTTTAGCGTCCAGATCTTTACCTAGGTAAGTCAGCATAGTTCTGCATCTGGCTATGGACTTTTCTACTACAGAAGAAAATATGTTTTCATTTATGCAAGTAGTTTGCTATGAGAAGCCTACCTGGCATGATAACTTTTCCAAGCTGAAGTCCTTCTCTGAAAAAGGAAATCTTTCTGTTTTTCTGGGTTTTGTTCAGTGTTGGCAAAGAAAAAAAAACAGAGGGGAATTATTGGTGATTAGGAAAATGGGATGGGCTTTTCGACTTCTGACATCTGTCCAAGCTCTGCTGCTTGCTGTGAGATACTGACTTAATCACTTGCCATAAAGCTTTCAAAAGCAGGCATTGTTTTAAAGAGCCTTGCTCTCCAAGTGCTGTGTTTGAGATGCTGCATGCCCAAGTTGCATGTATTTTGTTTTAGTTGGAGCTACAAGTGTTTTGCCACTGTAAACAGAAGATCTGCTGTCAAAAATCAGTTGGAAAAACCTTTAGCCACTTCTGAAAAATATTGGCCATGTCTCAATTTGTTTATCTATAAATTCAGTGCAATAGTTGAGACCAGGATAACCTTTAATCCCTTTTCATCTGGATTTCTTTGAAAAATACTAACACAAAATGCAAGTTGTCCTGTAATTTGAAAGGATGTTGTGTGGAGAAAAAAAAAAGAAAGAGGAGAAAAAAAAAAAAAAGGCGAATGCACTGAGCTTGAATCTGTCTTACATGGTATAGCATTTTTTGAGGCCTAGTGTTGTTAATAAGTTAGTCATTCATGAACATATGTTATCAGACAGAGAAGTTGAAAAAAACCCCTGTATTTCCTGTAAATTTGATCAACTGAGACATTACATCTAAACTACATTTTTGTATTAATTTGGAATGATAGCAGAAATGATTGATATATTTTATACATGTTTGCTAATGTATGTAGCATTCTATTATTGCACAATAGTGCAATACAGAAAGTATGAATTCTTTCCACCGCTTTGTTTTAATGTATGTAATGCTTTATAAGGACTAGTAACTTGTTTGCATGTTTCCGAAAGGTTTGGGGTGGAGCCTCCTGGATTAATAAAGTTGGAAAAAGAGATTGAACAAGAGGAAACACTTTCAGCCCCGCTTCCATCTCCTTCACCGTCACCAACAAAGTCTCCTGGGAAAAAGAGCACAGGGAAACTGTTGGATGATGCTGTAAGTTGTGGGAGGAAGCTTCTTCCTATCTGACCCATTCTGGTATGCACTTGCAAAGCACACAGAAGCCCGAGTTTAACATCTCACTGTATTTTAAAGATTAGCAGACTGATAGGGTTAGTTTATTTTTGACCACAATTATTTATGCCTGAAGTTCGGAAAAAATGTCATGCTGTGTAGGAGATCTGCAGTTTAGTCTAGCTTTGTGCTTAGGGCCAAGTTCCCTTCTTATTACTCCGTTTTCTTTTTCTGTTCACTTCTTATTCATCAACTCCCACTTGGTGTTTTGTCTGAGAAAGGACTGAGTCAAGACTAGGAGATTTGGCCCATAATGACTTGTACAGAATGTTAACGAACACTTCTAAGTTATCTTGCCCTAATTTTTATGCTGCTGTTCTGCATATTTCTCACGTGGTAAAAAAAAAAAAGCATTTTTTTCCTTGTTGTTAGAAAGAAAGTATCTTTCTTTGAATTTCATTAAACTCTTTGCACTATACTGTAGTGTTTGTTTCTCTGTTGCAAACCCCAGAGGGGTTCATTTGAAACAGCTGGAATCAGATTAAAAGGACACATTCTGAGACCATGAAGAGGTTAAACTTGAAAAGTACAAATATATTCTATAAAAAGAAGCAGTTACTATAGTAACTGCTGTATTACAAGGTAGATGTGCCACCTGGGAGTTACAAAGCACTTCTTGAAAAATCCATGTGCCACTTTTTTGTTACAAAGAGCAGATGGAATATAATGTTTGTTCATTTTATTGAAATACTTTGTACTATTTGATGCAAATAATTACATTTAACATTTTTTACGTTTTGTATTTCTTCCTTAACTTTGCAAAAGCACTCACTTATGTTTCAACAGAATTGAGAAAGAACAGTTGTGTGTAGAAGGAGGGTGGTGACTGCGTATCTTGTAGGAACAGAACAGAGAGTATGAAGGTTGTCTCCAACCACCTCCTTTAATTTAGAAAGCAGTAGGGATAGAAACAGAATGGAATTCATCCAGCTAGATTCCTGACCCGCACTGCCCCAGACACTCACACCATAAAATAGCAGCAGTGCTCATATAGTCCAGACACAAAATAAAATAGGATATAATTCTTCCCTCTGCTTCCTTATTTGATTTCCAAATTCCACTCAATAATACTTCGGTGTCCTTTGGGATAGTAAGGTAATGGAAGCCTCAACAGCAGGATCAGCAGTGAAGGTCTCATTATCCTCTGCTTTACACCAGTATAAATCTGTTGGCTTTCATTCTCCACAGGCCAAAGATGGCTCTATTTTGCTTACACAGTTCAAAACAACCTTGAACCCGTTAGGTCTGGCTACTCTGGGTTTTTGCTTGCTTAGATGAACCCCGGTAGATGCAGCTGTTAAGGCATAGTTCACGCTATCCATTGTCAGCTTCGAATTTCAAGAGTGTCTCCAGAGGTGATGAATGCCATAGGATATTATGTCAGAAATCATTGATTATCGGGCAGCATTCAGAGTGCCATTGCCAAATAGTCCTCTAAGCACAATCCCAGTCTTGGTACCACATTGCAAGAGATACAGGAATGCACTTTTTGCATCCTCAGCAGCCCGAACTTGGATTTAAGTCGTCAACCACTGACTTCATATAAGTTATTCCTATCGTACACTGACTATCCAGAAATGGAGGCTAACGCTCACCCATGTTGATAAAAATCGCTGGAATAATTAATCTTAAAATAATTCAGTGATTGTACTTTCAAACTGAGGACAACTCATCTGATACCTGAGAAACACTTTGTGTGTGTAAAATACATGTGGATTTCCTCTGCCAAGTGTTATTTTAAAATGAAATTTTTCACAAAGATATCATGCCCTGATAAAAAAAAAAAAACAGCTAAGCTAAGAATGATTATAAAAAAAAATATTCCACAAAGTAATAAAGTTACTCAGGTAACAACATTGAACAATTTCAGAAATAATTGGAAAGCCTTTAAATAGGTCAACAGGGCTACTTTCAAAAGCATTTTTGCTCCCTACTCTAATATAGAAACAATAATTCATTAACTTTTAATTTCCTTCCTGGTTTATTTAACATACCATAACTTTATTCTAAAAGCACATCTGAAAAGCATTTGTTGTACTTCAGAAGCCTTTCCTGTTGATTTATTCAAGATAACCACAACACCTATGAAAGTGCCATAGCTTTGCACTGATATTTTTTTTTTTCTGAAACAGTTTATGACTTTAATTTGTTAGCTATTCAAAAAATATCCTTTCCCAGACCTCAGACCTTTTTTACAGGCCTTGGTTTACTAACTGTATTTGAAGAGGTCTTTGGAATATTATTTGAAGTGGACAAAACCTCTAGGAAGGTCCCCTGGCATCTTGTATTGTTTGACACTGACATACTATGTCAGCATTCATCCAAGAAAACTGCAGTATATGAAAATGCTGCACTTGTTATTGCTGTTCCTATACAGCAGTGTGATTTGAATGTCAAATAAGAGTTTCTCAACCAGATCTGCTCTTTTGGCATTGTTACTTTCAGATCACTGAAGAGTACAAAATATACTTTTACTAAGCATTAATGCCTTTGGTAGCACATGCAAGGCCAAGTTTTCACAAGAGGCTGAAGTCAAGCTGATGCAGCTGATAAAAAGCAGGAACGTAGTTTTCATCTGTATTTTCTCAGCCCTTATTGTTGGCAATGATGGAGTAGAGTACTCTTGAGGCCACTTTCAATTACTGCTGATTGCACTAATGCCCTCGGTTGGAGATCATCAAAGGGTAGTTAGCAGTACTGGGAAGCATCTTGGCATAGATTTGTGATTATGTCACAGTATTCTCTGTACACTTTTTTTAAGACGTTAGTGCACTATTTGAAAGTGTCAAGTGAAGGTATTGGGCAGGGCCTTACATTGATAAGCAAGATGCTTTGTATTTATTGTATTTATTTAGAAGGGAAAATACATCGTTATGACATCTTCATTTTGCCCGTCAGCTATATTTGCACTTTGACAGTTGCGCTGATTCACCATAAAATACTGAGAACACATCTACAAAAGTCTGATGCTGAACTGAAATTAACAAACTGTTTCACTTCAGTTAAACAGTGCAAATTTTACGCTGAACTGTGTGACATTTGTCTCTATTGTTACCTCATCACAGCTGTAAAATCGTTCTTGATATTGGAAGCACCGTAGTCTGGGACTACAGAAATATTAAGAAAATTAAGAAAAACTAAGAAAATATCATCAATGAAGATTAGGTCAGCGATGTCATGTTATGGCAAATGTCGCCTTGAATGTTTTGCTACACATGTCATTTTAAACAGTTTCTATTAATAACTTCCGTGTTTTTCAGGTTAAACACATTTCTGAAGATCCTCCTTGTAAATGCCCTAATAAGTTCTGTGTGGAGCGTCTTTCACAAGGAAGATACAGAGTTGGAGAGAAGATCCTCTTTATTAGGGTAAAGATTTCATTTTTTATTTTGTAGTGAATTATTAGTATCTGCTACCTTCCACTTTGCAAATGATATCACTGATTAACAGGAGAAAATATTTTCTTATTAACCAGCACTGACTCATTTTTATGACGTTGTCAGGGAATAAATAAACTACAGTGGATTAACTGACCCAAGGAATTGTTAGTGTGTGGTAGATCCTTCTAAATTTGAGTCATTGAATTTTCTCTGTCTTTGATCAATGGCAACCAAAAGTCTTCACAAATGGAGATGCTGACTTCCTCTCAGTTTGGTTTGAAAGAACATCCACTGCATTAAAGCAGCCTTTCTCCCACTTTGTTTTGACTGATACTATTTGACGGGCCAGGAAACAGATGAAAGACCTCATGGTCGTTGAATTGCCAAGTCATGACTAAGACATATTGCTTAAGTAGGGTGAGTAAAGCATTAATTTACATAGTACTTCATTTGATTAACAGATATTTCCAAACCCGGTGTTGTATTTCGGACTTTGTATGTAGTATATTAACTCCCATAGCACAAAGTTAATCGTTAATATAAATATTTGCTAGCATTAGTATCTGGCTGAATTTAGCACCAATATACTATCCAAACTTAATTTTGATCCTTTTAATCTTCTCTATATATGCTTATGGTAATAATAATGAAAATACACTAATCATGTTATTCTGTAGTAGTAGGTTAAGAATCTGATTCATGCTATGCTTCTTTCCATTTTCCATTTTCCTCTCCACATGTATTATCCTTGAGTAATGACTTGACAAAATGATAGCTCTTGCTCTCAAATAACTGTTATCCATATTTTGCTAAAGGCACACAACAGTGACCTGATGGAAGCGAGGATTTAGCACTTGCGAGAGCAAAAGAAGTCAGAGGGACTTTTTCCCATCTGTAGAAATCAAGTTCCTAGTTCAACAAAACACCAGAGTGCTTGTTCTGTCATAAACTTATGCTTAACTTACAATGAAGTCAAATTTAGATAAGGATTTAGGTTTTCTCATGTGTATAAAGTTGAGAACATGTTTAAGTACTGTGCTGAATAGGGATTGAGAACTCCCAATTAACTCAGTAATAGTTCAGAAGGAAGAAGAAATACAGGATTTGTCACAGATAGTTTGAGGATTAATAGCTTTTTCTGTTTTGTAGCCAGTGAGACTTTTTTTTTTAATTCTGCAGTATTTTTAGGTACTAGTTTTGTTACTAGCTTCAAACAGCTTTGAAGAAGGTAATGATCATTAACCAAAGATTCCAGTAATCTAGCAGAGTTTAACACTTATGTTTTCTTCCTTTTGATTTTAATTTCAAATAACAATATCAAAGTATTTTTAATCTTCTAGTTTTGAGAAACTTAAGGTTTTCTGCCAGACTGGTGAGTGTCAAATTCCCTTTTGCTGGCTTCTTTATTGTGCAATCTAGTCCAAGTCAGATTTCATTCCAAGTTTGCAAACAAAACACCCTTTTCATATCACGCTACCACATTCCAAGTTGAATTGTGCCAAAAAATAACAGTAATATAGATTAGACATTAAACTGCAGTATTAGACATCATTCCTACAAAACTGATATCAATGGAAACTTGCCATGAACTTCAGTGGGACCAAGTCCATATTCCTAGACTTTAAAAGTCAGTCGTCTTTTGGTTTTGGTTGGTTTGAACCTCGTTTTGGAACGTTCACTGGATCGCAGTAAGTTTTTACTCTTCATTCTATGTTCTACATTCTTCTTGTGTACATAAGTAGATTTATTAGCCTTCCTATGGAATCCTTTGGACACTTGTGAGAAAACACATTTGAGATGTGTGGCTGACTTAGAATTTTGGTGGTATTTGGCACCCTATTTGATGCTGCTGAGGTAGTTCCTCCTATGTTCTTTACGCAGCATGACACAGCCAGATACATGCCATTTGTTTATAACCCAGTGTGTTCCAGTCGAGATCAAAAGTTTCATTGTTTTAAGTCGGCTATTACTGTCTCTGTTAGCTTTCTCTAGGAATGTATATAGGACTTAAAACCTATATAGTTTCAGTGATGCTGCAAGCATGCCATGTGATAAAACATTGCAAGAGCTAAGTTTAAAGTGGAGTTTTAACACCTATTAACTGAGGGTTAAGATTTTTTTTTCCCCAAAATTATTTAATAATCTATATCCATAACAAATTTGTTTTATTCTGGTTCTCCGAGTTCTGTTTAAAAAAGAAGAAATAGTGTCCAAGTCCCTCTTGTTGTTAATTTATATCTGGATATGGAACAAGTGGAAAAAAGAACAGCAAAGAAAAATAAAACCTGGCAGAACATAGAATTCATGCAAAAATCACACAAAAAATTATATGTGTCAATCTAAAATAATTTTAAGGAAAAAAACCCCTTTGGAATATGTGGCAAAACGCAGCGGGGGCAGTCCTTCAAAATTTCTCTTGTGTGGTAGTAACTTCTTAAGGTTATGGTCCCATTCAAATTACTTGAATAAAGATGCTTTATTTTTTTTAACATGGAAAAATGTTTAAGTTTGAGATGAAAATAAACCATGGAAATCCATAAAGCAATGGAAATGATGAAAATCCACAGAAAACATTAAGACACTTAATTCTGATGATAAAAATGCATGTCACAAAAGTAGTTCTTTATGCATGAAGTAGTTCCATAATGCCTAAACTGAACATGATTACCATAATGCTGGGGTGGGTTAGATGCTAAAAATTTATTTTCAATAAAAATTTACCTGCTCATGATTTCTTTTCCTTCCTGCCATATAGGAATGAAAGAGTCTAAATTCCACTTACACAAAAATGATGAAGACATGTTTTACAATAATGGATTATATTAATAACTTGAAGTAAATGAAATGACTAGCTTATTTAAAACTGAAACATTGGTTTAGAATTAGTGGGATCTCTGTAAGTGTGCTATATAGAATCAATTATTTTCCTATTCACTCTTAGATCCTACCATTATGTCATGAGTGCTTTAGGGAACAAGCCTTAATCTTTCAAAATAGAACTGAATTAATAAGCCTACTTTTAAAAATAAAGAATAACAAGTCATGAAAACCTACCTTGCACAAATGCATGTTTTACAACTTGGAAGAAAGAGTCACAGAGCTTGAAGTGCATGCTGCTTGCAGAAGGCAGTAAAGGAGTTATTTAGATTAATAGAGGTTTTTATAGTAAGAAATGACAGTCAGGCCTTGAAAAATAATTTTTTTTTACAATTTCAGGGCAAATATTCTTATTTAAAGTTATCTTGTGTTTATTACATTGTATGTTCATAAGGAGGTGTACTTTCCACAAACTAGCAAGCTTCTCTCAGAAGGATCTGTCCTATTGGTCTGTACCCATAGTAATATTCAAATCAGTGGGTTCTGCACAATGGAAAAACTATTTCTTTGTGCCACTGGAGTCAGATTAGATGATATAAATGGGTCCTGGCTTTAGAGCCTATCATTTCTCCTATAACTTATAGGTGTTATCTGCCTTGCAGACCAGATGATAAGCATGTGATTGCTCTTATACTTTTTGACCTTGTACTTTTAATCATTAGTATCTCTTAGCATTATTTTGCTGTAGTAATAATAAAATGTTTGTTTAATACTAGCTTCCTCTGAATCCCAGGAAATGAAAGGCATTATTTGCCTGCTACAGCACCTGTGTAGAAACTTTATTCTGGGATTCGCTATCAAAATGTGTCTGTATATGTATGTGTAATATATATGCGTATATACATAAAACCACTCTGCAGACAGTCTGGTGCATGCTATTGCTTCTTCCTGGTGAGAAAAATGTATTCATGTATAAATATGGAACCATGCTTTACTCCAAACCGTCCAGGTGGGGATGATATACCATCTAAGAATTGGAAATAAGGAAGAATGGAAAGCAGATGGATTATACGGTTCTTAAGATCCAAATGTCATCTTCTGCTTTTCCAATCCAAATATATAAGTCACACTCATAGCTTTTGCTTGGTGTGCTTCTGTGTTTTGTTTCTTCTTCAGCATCATTTGCCTGGCTTTTATTGTCTTCCTTATTCCAAGGATTTTAACAGTTGTTCTGCTTTTCCCAGGCCCATCCACTTCTAGTCTACAAGATAGTTTACCTTTTTAGCACTGAAATTCCTTCCCTAGAGCTTTATTCGTATCAAATGCCTCTCAGGGATGTTTAAAATGTCAAAAACTTAGGCAAATCAGGAGTTTTCATTGAACTAACTCCAAAGGACACGTGGTGGGATGCCCGAGAGTCATCTCGCGAGTGAGTTCTGAAAACACATATTGGGCCGCAGGACAGTGACAGTCCTTGGCCTCTTCTTTGGGCTTCTACTCTCAGTCTCCTCGTGCTTACAGACAAACAAACTAATTCTCAACTCTAGACTGCAAAAGACCCAGGGAAAGGCGTGTCTAAAGTCCAGCCCTAATTTATATCCCTGCTGTAAGGTGGTTTGGGAGACCTTCCAGCAGTGGGTGGCTGGACACGTTTTTACTGTGTACTAATTCCTCCCCAACTGCTTTACGCTTACAGAGTAGTTGACACATTTCAGTCGTCCTTGTGCTAGTGAAGGCGGAATTGTTCTCAGCCTTCTCAGGTTTTGTCTTTTGGGGTTTTTTTTGTTTTTAAAAAGTCCTTAAAGGTCTGGTAAAATTCAGTCCACAAGACTCAAAAGCTCTTGGACAAACAGTGATACTGAACATGTCAGTGGGGTGACTGGAGTCCAGTGCTGCCAATAGGACAGTCAGGAAATCTGTTTTCTTCTTTACTCTGCCATTAATCTGTTGAGTGACATTAGGCAGACCCCTGCCTTCCCCCATCTTAAGTTACAGCTTGCTTGTTCTTATAGTTATACTTTCTCTCCTGCTTCTCCCTTTTTTTCTTCTTTTTTTTTTTTTTTTTTTTCCCCCTTCCTTCCTTGAGCCTTTCTTACTTAGGCCTAGCAGCCTTCTTGGAGCCAGAAGCACGTGGACATCTCTGTTTGCTTTGTACTTGGTGATGCTGTGTTTGTGCTGACCACAAGAGCGGCTACGGTTCCACTATCTGGTTCTGTGAAGACTTGACATTTCTAGTTAAATGGTTGACAGACTTTCACTGAGGGTTAGCCAAACCCATAAAGTACTAGAAATTTTTTTTTTTCCCCCTCTTGATTTAATTTCCTATATTTTTTTCCTTGACATGCTGCTTTTGCGTGGCCATTCAAGTTAATTTAGTGTCTAGAACTTGTGTGTGTTGGGGATAGCTCGGAATGCATATTGTGAGCAAAAATGATTTGAAAGGATTCATTGTAAGCTTCTTTACAAAAAACCTGTATAAGTCAAATTCTTAGCTGCTAATTTAATGGAAAAATGATGGAGTTACTCCTGTTTACTTTCACACAAATAGTGTTCTCGTTAGTCTTGGTTGAAAATGTTTTGACAGAATGTATCTCTGATGCAATATTCTGATTCAGCGGAACTGACAGGCTACGCAATAGCTCAGCAGTTTTTCTCACTAGCTTAGACCTGTTTGCCTTAGTGACCTCCTTCTGTGGATGATTAAGTATTGTGTCGTCTTTAATTCCCAGTATCTTCCTCTATGCAGTATTGCACAAGGAGAACTCCACTTGGATGTTTGAAAAATTTTTAGGAAATCATATTGTGCTTTTTCTAAGATGTAATGCATCTTCAAGAAGTGTCACATTCTAGCTCTTGAAATGACTAATACACCTGCAGTAATTTCCTGCCGAGGTATTTACAATTTAGGCTCCTAGAGGTGAAGTTAGAACAATATTAGGTTCCCTGTGTTCAGTGGAAAGAGAAATCTCCCTTGGGAGGTAGCTCAGGACGGGAGGCCAGGGTAGGGTATTCTGAAGCTGTGTATGTAATATCTTTAAAAACACTACCCAAAAATTCAGCCGACTTCCTCAGCGATGTGATTCAGGCTTAGGAAGCCTTTGGTGTGCTCTTAATGCAGCCAGTGCCTGCAAGAGCTGAAGACTGCAAAGCGAGACCTCCCTGGGTGCCGCAGTTTCCTCTCCGGCAGGAACGTGCCAGGGTAAAATCACCCCGCACCCCAGTATCAGCAGTGTTTTCTGTGTGGTAACTAATTATACAAAAAATTTCTCAATACTTTAAAGGTAAATAAAGGTGAGTAACAAAGCTAGGTAAATCTCATTATTTCAGGATTTATTTTTTTTTTCCCCTAGGAAGCTGAGAATACAAAAATAGACCAAATTATGTAAGTCCCCTCCTGATCCCCCCCGCCTCCTTTTTTTTTTTTTTTTTTTCTGCTCTTCTGACTCCTTTCATACGAAAGGTACTACATCAGCATCTTCATATCTAAAAGCACAGATAGTGCACCATTAGTCTACAGACAAGAATTTGCAAATTGAAAAAGCCTTTATAGTTTATTGTTGAGAACCACAGGTTGGGTCCCATAAGTTTATACTGAAAATGTTAATAGGGAAGAGTATTTCTTTTTTGTTCAGGGTTTTTTTTGTTGTGGTTCTGTTTAATAGATTAATCATTTTGTAAGAATCCATTTAACACTTACTAGACATTAATACATTTTACATGAACGATGAGACAGCAGTTGATGCTCACAGTTTGGAACTAGAACCTTGGTGCATTAGAACTGGAGATGCAGCTATTTGTGGTGTTGCTCTTTAAGAAGGATAACACTGAGCTTTACATTTTCTTATTTAAACCTCTTCCTTGATGAGGTGAAAATGTCTTGTATGACAGTAACATGCATATATTTAACACAGTCAAGGTAAGCACATCTATCTTTTACAGCATGATGCTGCAATATTTTAGGGGGGGGAAATTAATATTCTTCACTGTAGCTTTAAATAATTAGTATACAATGCTAATTAAAAAGAAAAAACCCACCTGATTCTTTGTTGTGATATACTTTGTGTACAGTATACTTTTACACCGTAAGCGTAACTCGTGCTACCATCTAGAGAAATTACAATAAATGAGGTTTATGTGGTGGCATGAGTAAACCGAAGTTTCTGCACTGTTCATCAGAGATTCTCATTGAACATTTAGGATTCAGGCATAGAAGTATATTGAATATCTATTGCAGTATCCTTTAGCTTTAGGGTAGTATTCGTAAAGAACTCGTAGCTTACATGGGAATTTCCAACTGGCCTTTATATCTTGACTCGGGAATGATGGTTCTACGTAGAACTGAACTGGCCATGATTTAACAAAAGTGGTATGTGGGCTTTTTAAATATTTAATACAATGTGGTTTGGCCTTTCCGTTCCTGAAATAACAGGAAAAAGTTAAAGTGTTTTAAAAAGTGTTTTCTTTGTCATTCTCTTATCAGCGTGAAAGCAATGGTTTTTCCTCCTGTTGCATCCAGTTACACTTTGTATGCATTCCCGTTGTTCAGTAAAAACTGTTTATATCTACTGTATTTTATTTTGAAGCTCCATTGCACCTCTGTGGCAACATGCAAGATGCATGTAAAGTACTTTTTACCATAATTGAAGGCAGCAGGTTTTTATCCCATGTGTTTACTGATGAGTTTGTCCTCTGTGCTGCCTTCTAATTCTGACCAGTAGAAAAGTAGTAAATGCTCTGTTTCCAAATCCTTTTTATCATGTTGAAATACAGAACATTGTATTTTAATGAGAGAATTAATGATTTGCATACCAATGAATTTATCAACCAGTCTGTTCCACTAGGATGTCTTTTTTTCTAGCAGAAGTTGTGAGATGCCCACTCTTCCTAAAAAGACAGGGGGGAGTTGAGTTTTTATTTTTGTGTTTTGTTCTCTTAAAAAATGAATCTTGTTTATTTTACAATCTGAGGGCTGCATTCATCTTGCCTAGGTTTGATGCCTACAGGGTTCTTTCAGTAGGGAGGAGCAAGCAATTCCTCTCTATTTCTATTATGTTGATTAACTGGATTGTTAATCACCTTAAAGAACTACATGGCATTTTATAATACTTATCTCTTAGATTAAAAATTGAAAAAGTAAACTGTCAATTTGAGATAGTCTTTGTTCTAAATTATGGGGAATTTTTTTTTTACATTGATTTCTTAAGTTTTTATCTTGAGACATTATGTTCCAACTTTAAAAGAAAAAACAAAACAAAACTTCAGCTGCATCTGTGTGAGTCAATAGGAATTGATTTCTCTTTCAAAAAAACCAAAAAGTATTTATCAAGAATAAACTCTCATGGTAGGGAATGGATAAAACAGTGACACATTTATCCATAACAGTTATGTCCTTGAATGATTTATTAATCTGTCTAGGAGGCAAAGACTATGAAATAGTCATGATAAATTCAGTGTATGTATCTTATATATGCAATAGCATAGAACTAATACTTTTAGGCTATATTGAACAATGCTTTTAAGTGCAGATTTTTAGATTTTATGTAGCTACAATGTAATAAAATTTTCTTTTGAAATGTAATTTGCTGTTAATAATTTTGCACAGCATTAATAGTTATTTTTACTTCATATTTTAAATTTCATTTGCTAATTTAAATTCATCATTCAAAAAACTGGTTGGCAGATGTTCTTGCTTACAGTAAGAGAAAATGAAGGGAAGAGGTTTTGAGGTTACGTGCACTCAAATTTGATTGTATATTTTGTTCTCATATAATGATAACTTGCCTGTTCAAGTTGTTTGTGCTGAACATAAGTAAAGTTTAGTTTATGATCAAAATACATGAGCAGGTTGAAATATAGGTTTTACTAGTTCTCCACGGGTAACTGTCAGACCCCAGACTAGACTGTATCAGTTACTGTCTCTGCTTCTTGAACAGGTGACCTCTTTGTATGTCACAAATGGAAACAGTTGCAGCAAATGACTATTCCAGTTGACATGGGACCACAATTATGCTTCCATGGCTCCTCCATCAACAGAAATTGCAAATGCTCAACCAAGGTCAACATTTGAGCCTGACTTTATTTTCTGTGGTTTTGTTTCATTTCTTCTTGGCATTAGAAGTAGCATTTTTTGAGTCCAAGTCCACTTATATGCTTTGTGCATCAAATAATGAATTTTCACAGAAGTTATTTTCTACATAGTTTTACTCCTTTAGCAATGGAACATTAAAAAGGCTATAATTACCACCTTTTTGCCTTGACATAAAGTTATTAATTATCACACGAAAGCTACAGAGTAAGTGCCAAGTTAGAGACAGCTGTAAGTTGATAGACAAACACTGGTCAGTAGTAGCCCACAAAAGCCAAGGGGTAAAACTTCTAGCTTCTCCAAATGTGGAATTTGGAGTTAAAACTGGATATGATGTTCTGTTAAAATATATGCCCAATGCCATTATTTATCCTTTTCTGAAAACAACATTGCTTTCTTTACATAAGTCCAGAAGTGATTTCTTGTGATTGTCTTGTAGTAGTGAACTGTTTCATTGAGGGGTAGCTGTACATGAAAACAAATTTTCCCACATATGTTGATTTTAAAAATGGTGAATGCACAAATTTCTAAAACTTTCTTTAAACCATTTTTTTAACATCAGCTTGTTTTGCAAATCTCATTGGGACCTAATATGTGTAAAACTGATCTAACTTTTAAAATAATGTTATGCATGTTTTAATGGAAGCTTAGGAGCATCTCTTCCGCTCTTTTTTTGTCATTGATTTTTGAAACTCAGAGCAAAATGAGAAGAATGTGTTGCTGTAAGGAAGTATTAAATACAGCAAAAAATTTTCTTTGGCAAAGATGAGTAAACTCTGGAGATCCCAGACTCAGCTATTTTTCTGAAGGGTATTTTCCAAAAAAACAGCAACTATTAAACTGAAGACCAGATACAGATTGTTCCTCAAGTCATAAATCAGCATCAGTTGATTCAGATTGCTTTGTGGTGTGCAATCATGCCTTGTTTTCAGCTTGCCAGAAATGGATTTATCTTAAGGTTTAAAAAACAACCCAAAACCCAAAAAACCCCCTGCCATTACCAGATCATTAAAGTTGTACTATTTCATTAATTTAGTATTTCAATCATGGCAACAGATGCCAAAATGCTTTAGTTGTTATAAACACTCTCTTTAGATAAATACATGCTGAAACCAGAACTGATTAGATCATTTAAGATTTTGCAGTCGAAAATATGCCTTTTGTCTACCCAACTACATGCAATCCTATTTGCGCTTTTTAAAAGTCAAGAGAGAGCCAGAACCATTGCCCTAAACATGCCATATGCTGTTAGTTATTCGGTTGTGAGTGCTTTTGTAAACAAGGCTGAAATAACATTAAGTAATTTTTAAATTTGCATTAAGATCTTCTTTCAAACTCTATCACAATGTAGCATAGGGAAAAGGAGCTGCTTCCTCTGCCTAAAGCCTTTGACAGTCTGTTTTTTCTCATGTCATCTTAAACGTGTGTCTGAACTTCACATGAACATTATTTAAGAATAATTGTTTATTCATAAGGAGATGTGTTTATAACTATTTGGCAGATGCATAGCCATAATAAATTTCTGTCTCATTTGAAGGAAGATTTAACAATCTCAAAGAATTTCAAAATATTAAGGAAGTGGGTTTGTGCCTTAGTCTCAAAATTTTACACCTGTTAGACTACCTGTGCTTTTCATGTAAGGGAACTGGTTTCTACCTCATCTGTGTTCTGCCCCAGCAGCCCCCAATCTGAAACCTTTCCTTTCCCTGAGTTTTTGAATTTTCTTTTTTCCTTTGAACGAGACAAAGGTATAATATTTCATCTCTACACATCTGAATTTCAGCCTTGATGCCAGACACAGTTTGGAATCTTTCTATTAGAGCAACGATGTATTTAAATAAGTGTGCTTGCTGCAAATGGTTCTGGTGTGGCAGGGAGGCCCAAAAACATGAGATGTGGCCAGGGCCTTTCGGCTCAGCAACCGACAGCTTCCCGGTCCCCTTCTACTAGTGTTATTTTACATGAAGCGTATTAATAGATCACTTAAAAATGACCCAGCTAAGTCACAAAATGAGAGTGTCTGTTAGAATTTTTTTTTTTTTTTAAACTGATACAGATATTTTTAACACTTTGATACCATTTTGCTCTAACACATTGCTTTCCATGGAAGACATTTGAGCTCAACTTAACTGATACGGTATACGGTATCGCTTCAGGTTCCAAAATCTCTCCTTGTTTCCTTCAAGGGAACACATTCAAAAAAGTTTAAGTTGTAGTAGTTATTCTTCTTACAGCTCAGGTTTCTCTTTCGGTATTGGACCTGAGCAACATTTTGCCATTAGTTTTCCCGTTAGCCAACCAGTTAAACTAATATAGCTCACTCTAGTTTCAAACACTGTTGTTGATCATAATATTTGAATATTGTTTTGCAAAGTAAACTGAATTCTTTTAGCTACGTGGTGGGATTTTAAAATTTCTAACCTAAAAAGTTTCCCAGGCAAAAATTTCCTAAGTTTATCTTGCTGCCACTTCTTTTTATTATCTTATCATCAGGACAATGATCTGTATTGTTTCGTTTCTTCATCTGTCTTCACTGTATTGGACAAGATTTTTTTAAACACCAAACAAAAGAAGCCAGTATTTCTGTGGAACCTGACTGACTTGCTGAGAACCTGATTCATAATGCTTCTAACTGTATTACTCTTTTTAGACAGTCTTCCAAAACTACTGATGTTTTCATATTCTGTTTCCTGGCTTTGGTTTGGGTCCCATTTCTCCATGTATTTAAACCTTGTTTTAAATCCCAGGAAGGAGTATCTTAGTGAAACAGTCATGAAGAGCAGTGCTTGGATGAAGCTGACCCTTTGTAAGGTTGCACATACAACTGAAAGGAATCACTTGGTTCCCTGAATACTCAAAAGTAAGGTGGAGAATAAGCTGGCCAGAGTCCGCAACAAAGTCTTTCACAATTACTTTTATTGCTGTTTCCTTGTCATTCTAGGTTAGTAAGCGCTTTCCAACACATTAAGATGGATGTTGCTGAGATCCCACAGTGTTATGATGTAAGGACCAGCAGGCAGTTAAACTGAAATTAGAAGAAAGGAATAACACATTTACAAGTTTTACAACTTCAACATAGATCAGTAAAATTCAATATCGAAAGCATGGAAAAAGTGAGTCTACAAAAGATTCTTACATGGGGAGAAAGTAAAATCCAGCATAAATCCATCAGGATTATCAGTATTCCTGGTCTGATACTCTGCTAGCTGGCTGGGATTTATCAAAGAAGTAGGGAAGGTCATATACAATGGGAATGTTTTAGTTAGGCAAATGTAAACATAAAGTGAACAAAAGCAACTCCCATTTTTCCTTTTTGTTAGTATCAAATTTTCAAATGATTTTGTTTAGCTTTTTAACATAGTTCTTTTTCTGTCCTGGGAAAGATTTTCAACGTGGAAACCAAAACAGATTTTCACTAAACTTGTTGCAAACTCCTATTATGTCAGTGGATTTTCTAACCAAACCTTGGTAAGACCATCTTTAATTGCCTAATCTAATTTTGCTGTACGTGGGAAAGCATAGCAAAAATTAAGAAGTGCAACACGTTGACTTTGGGCTGCCTGTGTTCCTGGCTGGTACAGCAGTCTGTTAAATGCCAAGAGGTTGTAATTTTCGCTTGTAAATAAGGTCAGTTTCTTGCTTTTGGCATGATTAGAATGGTGTCCATTTTTCTGTGTTCCATCAACTATATTTCCAGTCTGTTCCTTGTTCAAACGCACAAAAAATGTAGTGAAAGCCAATGGGATCTGTGAGTGGGAAGTAAAAATTAATGCCTAAAAGTAAACTCCAAGCCAGTTTACAGCATAAGCTAAAAAAACCAAACCCACACCCCCCTATACCGCCTGATGTCAAGGCATAGTTACTGTTATGATTTCTTTTCTGTATGCATGTGAAACACAGGCATCTGTTACAAAGAACATAAGGATAATCCTGGCTGGCCTAAGAAACCTTCTTGGCGAAAAGTATGCATTTTAAATATGAATATTCCGTTGTGTCTTAGGTGTAGAACCACAGTGGCATTCAGAATCTATGTAAAACCTTCTAACCAGAGTCACATAAATCAGGTAAAATGACAGGCTGGCATTTTAGTTAAACCATGTTTTCAGAAATGACTATGCTGTTTGTGCTAATTTCTTGGTTCACGTTACTTAACTACTTCTCTGTGATTTACTGAGGGACAAGAGGGAGAAGGAGTCATTTGGCATTTCATAATGGTACAAAGAACCCTGTTTCTGTTTCCTTCCCTCCTCCAGTCTCTCAAAGTATATATATTAGCAAGCCAAAGAATGATATCATGGCACTTACATGCTGAAAGTGTACATTGTTCTCAAGTCTCCCTCCTTCTCTTTAGTCTGCTTTGGTAGAGTGGGGGGTGCGGGGGGGGGGGGGGGGTTGTTTGTTTAAATTAAATATAGCGTTTGCAAGAAATGCTATGTAAAGTCCTACATAAGACAACTCTTGAGCATAAGCCCTGATTTTGAAGGAGTCAATGAAAGCCTGGTCTGCATGTATTGATAATTGTGTTTCATTATCTTACAGATTAAGGCATAATGTAGCTAATTTGCTTAGGGTTACTGTCCTACTGGCCTAATTTTAGAACCCACTTTCCAACTAAGGAAAAGTAATAGCAAAATGTGTGTGAGGGGATTGTTCGTTTGTTTTGGATTTTTTTTTTTTAATCAGATATTATAACCTTGTCTTGACCTAGCCCTGATGCCCTTGCAAGCAGTGCAAAAAAAAAAAAACAAAACAACAATCTCTCCATGGAATTAAGTTGGTTCTCAGTACTTCAGCAAATCCCTTCAGTACAAAAAAAGCTAGTAAGGATAAGTAAGCTGCCAGTGGGTTAGGAGTACCTGAGTATGTAGGGGAAAGACCTTTTGTTAAAAGTGCTAAGCATCCAGATCCCTTCTTTCAGCTAGTGAAAAGCATTGCAAAATGTCCTTAACATACTGAGTAGGCTTGTGATACTGCTTTTTTAACTCCTCTGTCTTTTCTCTACTGTGCTTTCAATTTTGTCCAAAAAGCTGGCCTGAGGGTTAAGCCAGACGAGATGCCTTCAAGCTCAAAGCTTTATACTGTGTAATACGGTGTCTGTGGTATGAAATCTTTGCTGTAGGAAATGTGGAGATCAAGCGTTTGATCCAGGTCTGGCAATGTATCTGTTTCTGTATAAAAGGTTGGTCAGTGAGCTCCTCTGTGAAGCCAAGAGTCTGGCTGTATTTGGCTTAGAGCCATCAAGTAATTTTTTGCAGATTCTAGTGAATATTAATGTATTGACATTTAATACTTCAGGAATTATTACATAATATCCCCATTTTGCTAATACTGAAGTAAAGAGTCCAATACAAAAATAAGACTATACTGATGATGAAAGATGATGTTGATGTGAAAATGGAAATCGCTACATTTTTACACTGTCATCTTCACAAGAGGAATTCATTCATGTTTCTTAGCTGTTAAAAATTCATAATACCTGCTTAGGAGATGTTTTGAGCAGAAGATAATATGTTAAGCATTTCTCAGAACTGGTGCTTAGCATTAGCAGTGGTAGTGTAAGGGGAAGCTCTCTGTAGCTTTGTTTCTGCCTAGAGCTACTGCTTGAGGTTGTCCGTGACCAGGAAAGAAGTTAAAACTAACAGTCTTATCCTAACAATTAGTTTCCACTTTCAAGATTAACATAATAACAAAAACTGTTTTAAAAGCAAAGTCTTTTTAGAATGAAAGCTAAAACTAGTTTAGTAGATTCTCCAGTGTAAAGAAGCTTTGTTTTACAACTGTAAATCCAAAACAGCACGATACCAGCTACTAGGAAGAAAATTAACTTTATTCCAGCCAAAACCAAGACAACACCACACGATTCTTTGGCTTTAGTCATAATACAGAAGTGGAAAAAAATTTTATGAAAATATTTACGAACCAGTTGACCTACCACCTAAATACATATGTTTGCATTTAGGAGCTCTCGTCTGCCTTATACACCGTGTTACCTGGCCGCAGCGTACTTTGCATATTTTATGTGAGGGTGTATGTGCGTACCCACCTACACATTGGTGTGTACAAACACACACATGCCGCACTTTTATCAGTGAAACCATAGTCCTCTGACTAAAATTTATATGATGTCGGCTCAAAATACACCAAAGAGCGGTAGTATCTAGCTGATAACTTGATTTGCTGAACAATGACTGCAGTTCAGATCAATGCATAAGGCAGACACTGCTCTGGAATTGCGTGTCAGACTGCAGCTTCACTTACCATGTGCACACTTCTACGTGCTCCCAGGTATAATTCCTGTGTCAGCTGGGTGGTTCTGTGTTTCCATTCTGTGCTTTACTTTGGTGGTAGCAAAGTCTGTAGGGCCAGTTGTGAACCTTGTAAGATAAAGGATGAGAGGATAAATCAGTTCAAATCTAGAAATACTCTTCTGCCTTGGTGCTTGAATTTCAGCACGCCTTCTCCAATGTTTATCACTGATTTTTAGTTATTCCCCAATCTCCCAAGCTTAGATATTTTCCTTCCGAGAAATAGCTCTTGACCTATCCTAAAGGCTTGCTTACTGCCCTAACTGCTCCACAAAATGCCTATGGCTTCAGGCAAGTTCAGGCTAGCTGACCTTCTACTTCTATGCGTAAGCTGGTCACCTAAAGCACTGACTGACCTGAGTGTAGTCCCTTCCTCTTGGTTTCATCTGACCCTGCCAAATCCCCACCTGAAAGAGCAATCTGTGAAATTGCATGTTTTGATTTTTATTTTTTTTATGCCTTTTAAAATATTTTACAATATTCAAGGACAGTGACAATCAGTCTGCTTTTCTTGCCATTTTGGGATATATATTATCTGGGTGTTTGTTAGACACCCAGGGTGAATTAAAAGGGGGAACTGTGCCCTTAAAATATTGTAAATGTAAGAAGGGAATGTTGATTAAATCTTCTGTATTTTGGCCCTGGGTTGGAAATATTTATGTCTATATGCTACTTTCTAATCTGGTCAAACTGTTTGATAGAACATATACACTATAGTGAAAAGAATCAATTAAAACAGCATATGGTGAGAGACGCTTTGAAGACAAAGATCAGCGCAGAAGGATTCAGTAGAAATTAATCTCCCCAGTGCCAGTTGGGAAACTGATTTCTCAAACAGTACCCTTGAAGTAAGACCTGGCTGTTTGCATAAGATACATGCCATCAGGATCTGCTTTCAAGCAGATATGGCTTAATAACTGTATCTAACTTGTCATGCAGTTGCAATGGATTTCTTTGCAGGACTCTGGGCATGAAGACTTTGCCCTTTAGCATCATTTGAAAGGATGCACTCATTCACTTTTGCTGTGTAAGTTTAATACATTACATTTGTAGAACTTCAATATGTGATTTCAAGAAGTCAAGAATTTTCACGCTTCATGCTTGGATTATATATATTTTTTCTAATAATTTATTCACTATTGAAGGACTAAGGAATCATAATAAGGCTTTAGGAGTTTAACAGGCCTGTAGATTCAACTAAGATTTTTAGGAACTGCAACAGTAGTTCCTTCTAGTCAGCTCTGACTATGTTTAGATTATGAAGTAGATGCAATTTTGGACACACGGGGTTTCTTGAATGTCCAGATTGATTATGCAGCTAGAGCTGTTGTGGCTTCTCTTCTATGGAAACCTGAAAGTAAGAGTAGGGAGAAGGTTAAAAAAAAAAGTCTTGCTTTCTCATGGATTAAGCTGTGGCCAGGGCACACCATACAGACGTGGAACATAGAAGTGTTTTCTACCCCACAGTTCAGATGTAGCAGCAATGAATGAGAGAGAGTATTTGAGAAGGTGTTTCAGCCAAGAATGTTTCCATAGCTTTTTCAGGCTTTGCTGGAGCATCACCTGATCACCTTAACAGAAAAAAAGAAAAAGAACCCAAACCCCAAAACCCGCCCTAAAACTGCCCCCCCCAGTCATACAAACAAATGTCATCATTGTGCAAGGTCATCTTGTAAACATTCATTAAATTCTCTATTGGAGCATTATCAAAGGAAAATCTATTATGCTGACAGTAAGCAAAAAGCACTTCTCTGAAGAAAGTGAAATCTAAGGATGAAGTATTGAAGTATACAAGTATCCTTGCATACTAGGTTTGTCTACAAGTAGTTCTTCCTTTTGTTAGAAAGACTTTTTTTTTTTTTTTAAAAAGTTTTCCATAGTTCCTGCTATTGAAATCATGGTTAAAAAGCATACATGCAATAAAAGTACTGTTTATTTCCCTATCGTGTGTACCTGCTCTGTCTCCTACGATGCCTGACTAAATGGTATAAAATTTATTTGTGCTTCCGAGTAAGAGAAAACTGATTCGTGTGCTCTAAGACACCAGTCACATACAGTCTAGCTGTACACAAACTAGCACTGAGGAAAACACCTTTGCCAGAAGAGTCGGTTCTAAATCAGAAACAAGTTTACATATTAAAAAGGAAAGGATAGAAACTCCAGGCTACTCTGTTACAGTAATCAGCGCCTTTTTGGCAACTAGCACATTTTCCCATTCCAAGATCTTTGCCAGAACCTAAAAAGATCTTTCTTCTGGTATTTGCGGAAAGATATAAAACTGATGAGTGCAAAGAGATCCAACATACTAGAATATATACAACAGGGGATTTCCATGTGACTGAATCTAAGTGCTGTCAGGTTACAGCTGGCAGCTATCAAAACTAACCTAAATTACTAATACTAACTTTAAATATTTCATTCCTGTGTCAAGAGAGTTATCAGAGTCTTAAAATTATTAAATATCCCAAAGCAAAAGAGCACCACATGAAAAATCTGTGTGCTGTTTAAGGCTGATTTCTTCTCCCCTTGACCCCATCGGTTCTTTATCTTAACTTCCACACCAAGGCAGTGGCTGGTTTTGGTAGCACTCACAGCACTTTTAAATGCATTTCAGGGCTTGGCACCTGGTCAGTGACTCACGAGCGTCATGAAAGTGCAGTATAGTAAACTGTCCTGGAACGCATTCCAAAGATAAACTTTGAATTCTGCAGAACAAAAGTGATAGTATTACCATGATTTTTCCTGGATCTGTCCCATGGAAAAGTGAGGATTAGGCACGAAGTTAGTATCAGATGTGCTGTCAAAGTAGGGCTGAGGAGAACAAAAACATCAGTATTTTCTCTTTTATCGCCCAAATTTACCAAACTAGTAAATCGTGGCAGTTTCATATCCATGTAAAATGTATTGTCTTGCGTCAAAACAATTAAAAAATCAACATTGCACATCAAACTAGATGAGACTGCGATTTCAGCTGAATTTCACTTTGGGCTAAACGGTTTTAAAAGAAATGCCTGATGAAAAAAACCCAACCCAAACCTTCAGATGATTCATATGTGTACAGTTTAGAACATTAGAAAGATTTGTTAATGTTCCTGAGAACTGAAATCGCTGTAATTTCTATGTTCTGTTATGTCCAGTATTGATGGAGCAGTAGTGTAAGACTATATAGGGGATGCTGGTAAGGAGGTCCAAAAATGGGTGTAATGACTGTGACAAAGTAGTTATGTGAAATGAAATAGTCAACTTCAATATGTAAAATTCATACATTTTGTAAGCTGAAATGCAGATCCTTCATTTCTCTATGGCACTATAATTTCAGAGTAAACCCATTTTAGGTTCAAATGCATTGGAAATTTGATTCAAGATGACTGCGAGTGCTAATCTGATCCCAGAAAGGAAGGAAAATATGGAGCAGGAAAAGTTGGTAATAGTGAAATATCGTGCAGCCATGTTGTCACATGTTAATTTGTGCTTATGCTACCCTCATCAATGTATTTAGATCACCTCTGATTTGCATTTGGATGACTGTTTTTAGAAGCTGGGAGAGTGACCAGATGTGGATTTCCTGCTTTCACATTGTATCAGGAGTAAAATTTGTCCATTTAACATGCTAGTTTAAATTCTCCAGCCATTTGCACTCTTTTCCAGTTGTTGTACCTGGTATATAATTTCCAGTATCATTTATACTCTGGCCAAATTTGGCCCAAAGACTTCCATGCAAGCTGCAGTCACTTGAACTATGGTGGATTTGAAATTAGGTAATATACTACAGATTGCACTTGACTGGATTTGGCTCTATAGCCAAATATATATATATTTGGATCTGTAGTCAAGACTCATGATTGCAGTCTCTGATAAATAATTTCTGGTCTGTAATATCATAATGATATTAAAAGTTGTTTATTCCATTCGGATTGTTTTCACAATTTTTTAACACGTTAGTATAGCTTTGGTTCGTTACTTACAATGTTGCTTTCATAGGTTTGCAGTGACATAATTTCATTCCAACATTGTAACATCATACCCCATAGACTCACACTGACATCATTTTGAAAACTTTGAGAGGATGCTTTGTACTATTTCAAGGAAATTAAGCCTAAGTATAAACATTATTGAAATTATGCTACCTTCGTTCTCCCCTTATTACCCCGGTGTAAATTAGAAGACATTTTAGTGAAACCCATGGAGTTAAATAAGTTTATTTCAGGCCTGTTCATTTAATAGAATAATCTCTAGTCCTAATTCAAGCAAGATCTGATAAAATAATCTGTCTCTAGATACTTTCCAAATGTAATTTTCTTGGTTGTGCATGTAGCTCTGTTGATTTAAAAAACAGGGGATGGAGGTAAGGGGCAGTTTCCAAATCCCTGCATCTTACTTCGGGACATCTGTGACTGTTTTTATAATTTTGGTGTTGCCCCGAACTGTTCATATGTAAGACTGTGGAAAACAAATCTTGAGACTTTTGTGTTCTTTGTCTGTTAGGTCTTATCTAAAAGCACGTGGACTAAGGTTTCCGTCATAACTAAGAATTGCAGAACAGAAGGAATCTCAAGCACTCTATAGGCAGCCAACCAGTATCGTGGGCTATTTGTGCTTTGCACAGGTTTTCTGAAGTATCTTAGCGAACAGTGACAGTTCTCGTGAATAAAATCAGTCAGTGATGGTTGCAGGAATGTTATCTGAATATTGGCAGCTCACCAACAATTTTATTATAAGCCCTTTATCTCTGTTATAGGTGCTAGTAACCAAAAGATTCTTCTCTGAGATAATTTTCCCATAAAAGCTATAGCTGTGCCATTTCCAGTGATAGGTCAATGTAAGCAGTTATACTGCAGGATAGAGTTGGCAGTGTACTTACTTCTTGGGACCTTAGGGTTTTTAGATCATGTTTATTCCCTTATTGTGTTATTTAATTCAAATTTACGTGAAAATAGAAATTGTTTGTGTTTAGACTGTACCACATATGTAAAGGCAAATTGAACTGGAATTTGACAACAGTGAGAACATAGTGTTGCTAAAAGGGATAAGGGTCAAATTTTTTTTGGTGACTTGACATTCGAGTGAGGCCATAGGACAATTACAATGCAGAGACTTGCTGGCGCTTGGGACTAAGGTGGAGACATAGTGTGAAAAAGAGTGAAATAAAATATACAAATGATGCATTTTTCAAAGAAAGACAACTTCTGTACAAGTAAAAAAGCCCATATAAACCTGGACTGAAATTAATCAAAAATAGCTGTTAGAATGAGTGTATAATATACTGACATTCAGTATGGTTAGGTATTGTTAAATATCAATCGTTAACTACTATCTGTTCCCCAGATACGTGACAAATAATAGAAGAGATACAGACGTATCGTGACCTTTAATCTTAAATGTTGGTCAGCTCATGTTTTTTACCATGCTGTGCTCTACCTACAGGGTTTATGAATCTAGGAGGGCATTTTTCAAAGAGGAAAAGGACACCTAGTTGAATGGAGCTGTATAGGTGGAACTTTATATTGAGGGGGGGAAGTCTTTTGTCTCTTCTTGACTATTCTGTCCATTATTTGTCCTTTTGTCCGTGTACCCTTCTTTATATACATGACATACCCAGATGAGTCAGGAGTGGCACTGGTCTGAAGCCCAGAGTTCCTTACTGCTTACAATAAGTGGTGAGGGTGTAAGGTGCTTAATGCAATGTGGTGCTCTCCTGCAACTCATCAAGGGAAGGAGGTGGAGTCTGGAGCGGTAGAAACATTCCTACCAGAGAAAGCGTGAGTGGGAGGAGATGGGATTACAGCTCCTGCTGCACTACACCATGGGGGGAAGCAATTGGAGGCCAAGCCTTCAGTCCACGGTCCAGAGCTTTCTGGAAGAGAGTCAGGCTACAATATCTGTTTCAGTATATTGGGAATTAATTTACATCTCTACAGAGCTAGATCATGCTACTTAGATTTTTGGGCAAATTAACCAAGTTACTTTTAGGGTGTGAGTTAACAGCATGTCAACTACTGCACAACAAGTGTTCACATGCAGTCTTTCACCTTAAATGTTAAGCAATCGTCCCTACTGGACTGGTACTAAAATTATATTGCACCTATTTGAGGAATATTCTGGCCTCAGAATGTCAGACAGCTATGAGACTGGGCCGAGAACAGTTCCCAGTTTTCCCCTCCTTGCCGTTTTGGAGTACTGGATTGCCACAGGGCACTTGTAAAGAGAAAGGCTTGCGCCATTCTCCGTTTCTGTACTTGTTCCTTTGTGCTTCCATTCTTTGGCAGGTTTTAATTTTCTCTCACTTATAAGGCAGAGAGCAGATTTCCCTAAAGCTTGTGGGTTGTGGAAAGTGAAGGAAAAAAACATCCTGTAGAGGAAAGATGGAGGAAAAATAGATGGATTAAATTATTAAAATGTAACCCATCCATAAATGCAATAAATGTACCTCAGCGGTGTTTACTAATTCCTGTTGCTATTAGAAAAGATTTTGTAAGCAATATCCTCAATGTAGGCACATTTTAATGAGTCTTTTTCATAGAGAATAGTATAAAGGAATAGTTTCCTTCTAACAGACCATATTGTTAGATATATTTAATGATGAGACTAGACAATAGCGTGTAACCTTTTGAATTAGTCAGAATAAAGACCCAATGAACTTCTTTACTTCTCTATTCTAGGATCGCTAAGCAACCAAGGACAAATGGTTTTATGGCTGGCTGGTATACTGTATTGCTTTTAAAGGCTTTTTAAAATAACATTAGTTCTTTGGCACAGGAATAAATGGATTGTAAGCATATTACAGCTCCTCTTCAGTCATTTCTGGGTTTTCATGAGACACATGATCTCCCCAGACCAGTGTAGTCGCATGGCTGGGACTTCCACAGTTTTAAGTTTCTCACTTTAATTAAACTTCATAACTATCATCATTGCAACGCATCGTGTTGGTGTTGTTCCTTTGTGATTAGTTGGTTGGGTTTTGGTTTTGTTTTTTTGTTGTGGGGTTTTTTTAATAAGCTGGAGTCACAGTGAGCTCGGGGCCTAGTGCACATTGAAATTGTGTGCTATAGTAGCTGCATCTTCAGGCATATGTAGGCGGCTCGATAATTATAAGCACAGACCAATTTCATCTGCAAGCGTTCAGTGAGGAGTCATGATAAGTGTTAGTCTTAAAAACTGCTTTTAATTTCAACCATAGCTACCCTCTGACTGGTTTACATCAGTTATTGGAAACTGTACTTTCTAATGTTGATGTTTTTCTCCACATATATTCAAAGATCCTGTCTTTGAATAGCCGGCAAGCCAGTACACAGAAGAAATGGAAAAAAGAAGTCTTGTTAGGCCCAGCCTAGAGACTTGAAGTATAGAATTACAGTATATTTACTTGCTGAAGGTCATGCAAAAAGTATGTCTTAGAGCTTATAATTAAACCTCCATCTCTCTCATAAATTTGAGGAAGTGAAATGGTATTACAGTCGTTGTATACTATTTACTCCTATGGGTTAGATCAGACACCCCAGCGTTCTGCCAGTCCTGAAAGTAATTCCATGACGAGGTAAAAAGCTTGAGTAATAAAGGCATTATTGAACTTTTCATCAAAAAAATTCTAGGCAACTTCTGCACCTGAAAGTGTGCCGATTATTCTGAGAATGTCCAGAAAAATACAAGCCTTACTAGCATTCATTTGTTGGGGCCCTCACTGCAGAGAGATTTGTAGTGTTTTTGTTTGAGTGTTATTGTTGCTTTCCTGGAAAAAGATGTAATGAAATAACTTCCTATGTAAATTCCAAAAACAATGTCATCTCAGTATAGCACACATTAAAGGCTGTGATACAGAGGTGCTGCTAGATGCAGCAGTGAACATTATGGTTGTGAGAACTTCCCTTGGTACAGCAGCAAGCTTTTCATGGTGGATATCTAAGCCCAGACGCACAGCAGGAGCTGATGCCATCAGCTTCAGGTTCAGTATAACAGTTCTTCTGTGGCGATTGTTACTTGTGACGTAATTCAGCTTGGGGAAATCAAATATGTGGCTACAGGAAGAGAGAAATAATCTTTTTCAGAAATCTCTTCAAACTACAGGTAAGCCCGAATGGAAATGGAAAGTAGGGACATGCCTACCCTTTCAGGCCTCTGTGCTTGAAACAACGGGGCTGTGCTCTGGCTTAAATCCAGAGACGAGATTTTCCTCGGTTTCCAGTGATCAAACAGAAATGATATCTTTTGTTCCATCCTAGGGGCATACAGTCTTTGTGGTCTCTGTCTCACAGCTAAGGTAGACGGCATGTTGCTATTGTGCAGGCCTCCTTTCTCCAGTCTGTACAACACCTCAGACTGTTGTCTTTCCTTTCACGTACTTGATAGTGTCAAAACAAATGAGGCAGGTACTAATACCAAATGAGCTCCCAGACTGCAGAAAATTATCTAAAGTTAAGGTACTGGTTACGCTGATCAGTGCAGAAGACCTCTACAGTGTCAAATATTTTTTAGTTCTTCACAAAGAACTGACATAAAATACATGGCACTCAGTTCTTTGTAATCTGCTAAGGTGTCTGGAGATTTTCAGTTTCCGTTAGTTTTCATTACACAAGCAAGTGAAAAAGTTCTAACTATCCTTTGTGAGATCTTCACTTGTCCTGAACATCCTTTTTTGTTCCTTTTTCTCATGCGTTTAATTGATCGTAGTGTTTGTCTGCCTCCTTGTGATTTTCTTCATAATTGCAGTCCTGATGTGTTTGGTGGGTTTGTTTTGTGTGTTTTGGTTTGGGGTTTTTTTTGGTGGTTTTTTTTTTTTTTTTTTGCATAGGCCGTGGTAAGCAATTGAGTTGTATTGTGATGACTCTAGGCATGCCATTTGTTATCTGTTTCTCAGAAACGCGTAGGAGTGATGATGCCCTTGAGAGACTCATTAATGAACAGATGAGTGTGATCCCATACTTTGTCATCATTTTTTCTTCGTGTAAATGATAGCTGATGCTGTCATAGTTTCCCGTTGCTGACTAGGTTTTAAGTCTTATGACTCAGTAAGACATTACACTATCCTAAAAGTGACTTAATTTTGTGCATGGCTTTTTGCTACTCCAGGCAACAACATTTCCTATTTTAAGTAATGTTAATTTGTAGCATCGGATGCACGGCTATGAAAAGTAGCCGTTTCACTAAAAAAGGGATGAAAATAAAAAGGTTGGAACCAGATCCAACTGTAAAAAATCCTGAAATTTTGGAATTCTGAATAAATTATTCTGTTATATGTCTGTTTGTTTAAACATTAGGACAGAGGGATGTTTTTGCAAGTCTTTAGTTTGCAGTATAAGACTCTTTTATGACTTCATTAACATTATATGTTCTGGTGTTATTCTTCAGTGAAGTCTGCAGGACCTAACCAAGATCAGGTCTCTCGTGTTAGACATTGTAAAAACTCATACTAAAAGTTGATTCTGTTTAGATTTTCAGATGATCAGATCAGACAAAGTAAGTGGAAGGGTAGTGAAAGAAAAAAGAGTGTGTTTGTGGAATTAATTTCTCAAGGTCATGGAGGAGGTGAGTCATACAAACTGGAATAATGGCCAAGCACGCATCCAGTTCTTGATCCATCCTGTCTCACTGACCTGCTTGGACTTGAGGTCTGTAGAAGCTCAGAAAGTCACCTAGGAAAAATGTTTAAAAGCACCAATTGTTGGGGTTATTCTTTAATATTGGGGTTTGCGGTTTTGGTTTTTTCTCCCAAAGTATTACGACTTTGGACTTAACGCATTAAACCGAAATACTAACAATCAACTTGAGCATGTTGCCATACCTATCTCAACTGAAATTAATTTTGAATGTTGGGTAAATCAAAATACCTTAAACATAATTTTAAAATTTATGGTCCATGATTTTTACCACTAAGGGAGCTGGCAGCATCTTTATTTCAATAGGAGGTAAAAGATGGGCATGTTATTTTTCAACACGACATGGTTTGAACTGGAAGAAAATCCAGACGTCCAAGCAGGAAAGGAATGAGGGGACCAGAATTATAGGGAGCAGTGCGAACTGCCTTTAGATGCTGGTGGTTTAAAACAGCCGCTAGTGAGTCCAAGTCTATGTGAAATGCAGCTGGAACTCTCATTGTTTGAGGTAAGGTAAGAGATTTCACCTTCTGGCTCTGAGCAATTTGTGTTCATAAACGCTTTATATCAGTATCTCTGTGTGATTAGAAAAATACAATTACAGATGCTGAAAGCTTTATTTCAGCAAAAAATATTTTCAGCTACTTTACTCAAATGTTTTTCTGCTCAAGGACTTTCCAATCTCCGCAACGTGCCTGATTGTCCTATGCTTTAAGTGAAATGAATGACTTGTAATAATGAAATTTCCCTTCTTTTTCCTCTGCGCTTGTGAGAAACTGCATTCGACTTGGTTGCTTTTCTGTACTTAGGGTGAGCTCCAGCTGCAACACTGCTGGAAGCATCCTTTTAGGTTTACTGTCTATAGAGGTCAGAGCCTTTCTTGTCCGCTGAGGAGAATAGTGGTTTGGGGAAAATGGCCTACAGTCACTTTTGTGACAAATATTACAAAGATCACAACTGCAGGAAAGTTATTGCTGAGTCTGCTGTACTGGTATCCCTGAGGATATGGATGCACAATGAAGGAAGCACATTTAACTCCAGCTTCTGCATTAATCTTGCATACACTTGAAAGTAGCTGTTTGAAGCAATGTGGAACGTTAAAAAGAAAAAATCCAGCCAGAGTTAGGGAAACGTACAGATTGCTGCAGTTGGATGCATATGATAAATCAATCTGTGCTAGACTTATAACATGTCTGTGTCACTTATCACATGCCCATCACTTCCATAGGCAGGCAGTGAGAAGAATTCTGTAGATGAAGGTGGAGTTTTTTGGTTGTTTTTTTTTTTTTAATTGGGCTGCGGGAAATATTTTATTTGACTGTTTTGAGGCTGTTGTTCAGGAAATTAGGAGAGACAGAATGAGTCTTGAGAAAATAGCTAGAAAGCAGATGGCACTTTAGGATTCAAAAGAACATTTTCATGTACTTCTGCATTGCTATAACACAAGCATGTTCACATGCAACCCACGCGCATTTGCATGGTGAAATCCTAGATTCGCTGCATTCAGTGGCAAAATCTAAATGGATGATCACTCTGCACGGATAGACTCTGTAAATGACTTAATATCCTTACAGGAATGTAAATTAGGAGAATTGGGATGGTCTGGTTAAAATTAATTCTTTTTGTCCTTAGAGAGGTTTCTGTTTTTAAATTTGTGCACTGTTTATAAGCGGAACTCATTTTTATTTCTTATTAGATTTTGCCTCTCGAACTCATTCTGAGTAGTATTTCGCTGCTCCAATATATTGATTTCAGTGGTATTCCTTGAGGGGTAAAAACTTACTTAACTTTAGAACGTGAGACAGAATTGTCCCCTTTTAGCTTTTTGTTTTTGAGAGAGACTTTCCAAGGCTCAAAGTGCTAACAGAAACATAAACAATCTACAATTAAGAAAATTCATTTTTATTTTTTTTCAAAGGTAAGAGTAAAGCTTTTTTCTTCATAAGCAATCACTCATAGATTTATTTTGGCAGCCTCAGGCTTATGTTTTTGAAATGTTTTTTCTGAAAGACTGTCTTCCCCTCCCCCCACTATTTGATCTTAGTACATCTGGTTTTCCATGTCTCCATCCAGAGACAGCACTTGCCAGTTTATGCTTTCTCTTTCACTTAACCTCATAAACTCTGTCTGATTTCTTTTTCTGTATTTAATCTGTTTGCCATATCATCTCTTCTGCTGAGGGTTGCATAAAATATTTCTTACGAGTCAGTGCTGTAGCTAGAAGGAACTGGATTTCTGTTAAATATCCCACGTTTCAGTTGATAGGGAATAGGTCTTTGTGGCTAGCCCACACATAAATGTCTGGAGGGGATGCAACGAGAAAGCGTCACCCCCATTGACCTCATAGCCAACCAGGTGCAGGGTCTCACCCAAAGTGCTTGGGAGCGCATGATCTCTTTACCTACAAATGCCATTCTGAACATGACTCCCGCATCTAATTAATTTTCCTTGCCATTATTCCTCCTAGTCCAAGAAATAAAAGCCTCCACTTGTCAGAAATTCACTTGCCTCTTAATGAATAAACAAATGTGTTTACTTCTGTCTGCGTCTGAGTCATTTCTCGCACATGAAGCGCTCGCCTACGCAGGATGCTTTTTTCAAACAGCAGCCGAGGTCTAGTGTTACATGTACTATTCCCAAATTCTATAAAATTGTGACAGACAGAAACTAAAAGTAAGGGTTGAGGGAAAGTTTAGTCAAGACTGAGAATCCCAAATGTCCAAACTCTCAGGTTATTTATATCGGTACACATCCAAAGATGTATCTTGATTTCAGTTAGATAAGAAGGAATACTTTGAGTAATTCTTTCAATGAGTCTGCTATGTTCTGAAAACAGAAGTAAAGACTTTAGTTTCATTAAGTGCAACATTTGTGCTACAGACAATACTTTAATTTTACCTTCCCCAGTGCTTTCCCTTTGTAAAAATGTTTTATGCCACTTTGCCTTTTCCTTAACCTCTGGAGGTCAATAGGCTGTTGACCTTGAGGTGTCTATGCCATGCAGAATTTACGTGGCTGTGCTTTCACCCTCCAAGCCAATTCCTGGCTTCTTCATGTGTATGAAAAGTGGCTAAACTCCTGTTCTGTTCTAGAGCTTTGCAAACGAGGTTGGCTCCCTGCATGTGTATTCAATCCAGAGCTGAACCAGTGGAACAGGCAATTTTCTTCATTAGTTTCCATCCACGTGCATTCGTGTTTTATGTCATTACACCAAGCATATTCGCTTCATCTCTTGCCAAGAACAAATAGAGGGAGGAGGTTGCATTTTTTGCAATGTGAAAGGGGAAAAATTCCAGTTGCCTCGCTTGATTATTTCTTTTGCAGAAGGCGAGATGTTATTTCATGGGTTCTAAGTATCTTTAATGGTAGAATGACTGTGGAAATGCTACTGCCTAAGCTGGGACCTCCTCGCTAATCAACTGATTGTTCCTCAGTGCCTCAGGCTTAATGAGATCTTTCCATTCACTTCACTGTGCAAGTGGACCTTTCTTCTTTCCTACCCCATTCCCCTAAAATTCTCAGTTCCCCTGACACCACCTTCCATATATGTCTGTGTATATGCTTCAGGTCCCGATGTCAGGTGTGGTGTGCAATTCGCTTGATCATTGCTCCTTATTTTCAATCTCTACCGTCTCTTCAGATGCCTGGGTGTCAGCTAAAAGTCATCTCTATGCTAGATCCCATAATTGATGGGACAGTTGTCAGACACGCTTCCAGTTTGTCCTTTGAGTCTTTAAATTGTCTTTCAGTAGTTTTAGTAATTACTGTTAGTTGCCCTGAGATCTCCCTCTCCATCCTTTAATATTCCACGTCTCACATCAATTCGGGATTTCAGTGTGCTGCTTGATTCTTGCTTACTGTTAGATGCCTGTCAAAAAGAAGCTTTCTCTCCCCTGGCTCTTAAGTACTGCTGTCTCTAATGTTGCAGTGGGTGTTTCTGGGTCGCCTGTTTGTTATCGTCTTGCTCATCCCCACATCCTGGGAAACCCTGTTTTCTACTCTCCCATTCTGTCACCACCCTGCTGTTGCTTGTACTTCGGATAAATCCACAACTGCTGATCTTCATTGTTACCGATGTACGCTGTTAGATTAGATTTACAGGAGCATTGTTTTCAGCAATTGCTGTTGCCTGTTTTGGGAGGCTGCGTGCTGTTCGCCTGTGATCTTTTGCTGAAATATCAAATGGAAAAAGCTTCTGGCATATCATGCCTGGTACCAGTGTAAACATGTCATTTGCCTGTTCTCTGACTGCTTTAAGTGGAGGTCATGGTCCATAGTTCTCCTCCGTTATTTCCCTTGGATTGTATGAGGCTTTAGTCATCTAGCATCTTATTCACTCTGTTTTCTTAGACACTCTGTGTCTTCAAGCTGAAATATATGCTTCCTGGCTTCTTTCAGGTCTTTATAAACTGCCCGCTTTGAGCAGCTGTTTGTTGTAAACCAGGACGTAACTAAGAAGCTATCTCAACTTTTCCACATATGTACCTCAACTAGGGGAAAGCTCTAGGAACAATTTATAAACTCTTTCCCCTTGGTATTGGGTTTCTAACCCGATTACATGCTATTTGCTGAGCTGTGACTAAATCTAAATGAATTTAAGTTTTCATTTCATATTGCTGTGATGCATGGCGAGAAGGATTTGCCTCCTGCATAAACAATAACAGAGGAGCAGGATTTAGCTGTCTGTAAGGGTGAAAGGCAGAGACTTGATATACTTGTTCGCACTGTCCCCAGATTTTTAAAGGTTTATACAAGTTCCACTTGCCTTCCTGTTAGGGGGAATTTACAGTCATGTGTGAATTGTACGTCGCTTAAGCAGTCTTAGAGCATTTTAACTTTCTTCAGCAGGTAACCAGGTAATATAGGTCATACCGACAAGGTATGTTAATACATGAAGCCTCTGGTTTTGAGCTACAGCAGTTTGCTTTCAGTCGAATCACTAGTCGAATCACTCATTTTTGTGCCTCTCTGTCTTCAGCAGGATACAGATGTCTTCAGTTCCCAGTTGCATTATCAGCCCTGTGCTGAAAATGTGACATCTTATAATAGTGTTACATAAGCACTATAAAGAAAGAGTTTTGACTGGTAAGGTAGTTTAACAACTCGGGTAAGTATTGGAAAAATAAATCGAAAAGTTGTGAGGTGGAAATCTCAAATGAGGTCGGTCCAAAGATCCTCTAGCAGGAACTTGCAAATGGGATAAAGAAGGTCTGACAAGAAACTGAGTCCCAAGAGAGAGGCAAGGGTGGTCATATTTCAGGTCAGCCTGACTCACCCTCCTTTTGCTTAAGTTTTTCACGAAAAGGAGTGTTTTTGCAAGTGGAAGCAGTTGCTGAATGGGATGAATGGACAGTAATGTCAGTCTAGAAAAAGGACAAATCAACTTGCAAGCAAAATGACTGATCAATTAAGTAAGGATGAGCTGGGTGAAAACAATTCACTTCATATTCTAAATGAAGAGAGCTCTCTGCAGTGTGATTTAGTGAAGTAAAGAAGTTGGTGGTGTTATGCATCTTTTCATAGAAATATCTGTGAGATAAAAAGGAGAATGAGAGGGCTGCTTTGTGAGGGAGATTTAATTAACAAAGGACGCGGTGGATACGGTTTTAAAGCCCTTATCCCTGAGGCTTTTTCAGAAAAGAAAAAAAAAAATTACTTGAGCAAAAGGGTCAGGTTCAGATTTCAGAAAAACATGACCCAAAATACATTTTGAAGAATTGGATACATTCCCATTGACTTCAGTAGGAACTGGATCAGTCGCTTAATGAAAATACTGTGTAACTGGTCTCATTCAGTTTTATTAGATTTCATTATGTTTCCTCTGAGACCTTTTGGTGCATATGTTAGTTAATCTGCTAGGAGAACAGGAGTTAGCTTGCGTACCTCACGTGGATCATTTTAATATCAATGTTTAAGTATTTTCAAGCTTGCAAGCATTATGCTAGAAGTATTGTTAGTGAGCCTTCTGGTTTTGTGGCAAAGTAATAATGCTTCATCACGTTTCAAACACCTCACCCTTTGCTACTTAAAGATTGGCATTTTCATGTTGATGCGAAACAATCTTAAGAAGTCAACTTCTATTGTCACGGAAAAGCCTGTGAGCAAGGCAGGATACATAAGTAACACAGTCAAATAACTTCATACCTGAAACGGCCACGTTTACTACACAGTATTGGAGAACAAAAATCAGATACAACTCTGGCTTCTGAAACTTCCTCAGTCACACTGGCAAAGGCCTGAGCTGGCAGCATCACTTTGAGAAATAAGAGCGCGGGCTAGCCCGGTCTCTGATCTTTTCATTAACATCTTCAAAAAGATGACATAATTTACAACTGCGCAACGGCTTTCAGCTTTGAGACCACCGGCCATTTTACAAAACCCACAAAGAATTATGTTTCAGGTCAGATTTGAATAAGCAAAGTAGAAGTAAGAAAATCTCCATATACTGTCTACCCAAATTCACTACGTTCTGTGCCAAGTTTTCAATTTATTCATTCCCAGTTTAATCCTCCCTTAAAAAAAAAAAAAAATTTCCCTCAGTCAGAGAGGAGCATCAGTCTCACTAATGTTAAACTTCTTTTCTTATTGGAACTCATTTTGTTTTGGCTTTGTTTTCAATGACAAATGGAAACAGATACAAAGTCCTACACTTTTGTCTCCTATTCCTTCTCCCGAATTAATATCTGTTATTGAGTAGGCTTCCAAAATTTGGAGAGTGGTTCTTCACTTTATTTATATATTTGATCACTTCCAGTTCTACTTGATTGCAAAATCTGTTAATAGATTTAAGTGTGAAACAATAGGTAATACCTATTTAATTTAATCCTAGACTACAATAATATTATAATAATAAATTCTAGTACATAATTTTCTATTGTATAATAATACTATCAGCTGGTATCCCTTTACAAATCCTGAAGAATTTCTACATCATTTTTGAGGCTCAACTATGTAACAGAAAACTGACAAAAGTCTGCGTAGGGAAGACAATTTAATGAAAACACATTTAATCAAACATTTTGCCCTTCATAGAACAGTGACTTTTAAAGGTGTGTGTTGATTGCCCGCTAAACCTTGAGTGTCTCGTTATGTCTTAACTTATTTGAAGATAGGTGCCTTTTTAAAATTTTTTTAATTAAGTTGTCTTTGAAGGTACAACAGTATCTGTGATAGAGGACATTATTAATTAATACCAATATCTCATTCTTACCGCTGAAAAAAACCAACCCTCACTATTAATGTGAGTCTGATGCGTGTATCTGAAGCGGTTTGGAGTTGAATATGGAAAATGGTACCAAAATATGTCATTGTACCCTAAATTCTTATTTGTTTTGTGACGATGCCTTCGGGCACCAGGCACAGATCAGGGATCTTGCTGTACACATTGTGAAAGATAATGTCTGTCTTGAAGATGTCACTATATATAACATACTGCACCACTAACATTCCTTCTTTTATATTTGGTACTCTAATTATAATAACAGTTCTCACCTAGGAGGATTAGAAAACTAGCACTCAGCTCAGTTTTGCAGAAAGCCTGACTTAGCAGATTTTAACTTCAGAAGAGATAAGGATAAGCTTAAAACCCCTGTCTTTACTGTGGCTGATCTCCTAAATGAAAGTCCTGTCACCAGAGAGATAAGTCTGTAGTCCTCTTTGATGAATTTTGTTTGCCTGAGTGAAATGATAGCCAACTTTTGAAAAGCAGAAAAGCAGGTATTTACACCTGCCATTTTCCGTTTCATACTTCTCATGCTTAAATTGCGTTTGGGGTATTTACATGTGCAAATGATTATTTAGATGCCTTTTGTATTTGCGTATGCAAAGTCTGCTTGTTCTTTTGATGTGAAACAAACTTTGAAAAAATGACTCGGTGAATTATAGGAGGCTTCTGATCTATATTTAGTGTAAGGCCTGGTCTATACATGCTTTGAAGGTTCTATTGGTGCGAGCCTCTGTGGCTGCCTCACCTGGAAAACCTATCAGGCTTCAGTGTATCAGCAGCCACTGAAAATCGTTTCAGCTGGAACTACACTGATACAATTTTTTTGTATCACCTATTTAAGTTAATACTTCTTTCAGTTCTCCCCACCCCGTATGTCAGTCAATAGACATGGAGAATATAAGTGTGGTGGTGTCGCTGAAGCGGTTGGGAACTTTATTAGGTTCTACATGAAAACCGAGCTCCTTGTTTGTGAGAAATATCACTTGACACAAAGCAATAAAGGTTATTCTGCCCCAAAATGGAGATTTAGGGATTCCGATGAATGCCTCCATTCTATTTTATTTTCCACCATTCATATTTACTATAAAATCAGGAATGTTTGCATTTGATTTGTTTCAGGAATATAGACTTGAACCAATGAAGCTTATAAATCATTTATAAAGAATCATTCCATCCCATTCTTTGTTTATACAGCGCAGTGTAAGAGATCGTTTCAATAAACTGAGTGGATACCTGTTAATGTGTTTGCTACGGCCCAAGATATAACATTAAAATAAAATTCTTTATAATTCAGAAAGTGTGTTAATTATAAACCCCAACTCTAGCACAGCTAGAAATATTGTGACAAGCAATTAGTCTGCACTCTAGACATCTTTTTTTCAAGCTGAGCTTTTTTTATAATGATTTTTCCACCTAAGTGAGATTCATTTAGTGTGATTTACTACATATAAATCCCTGAAAACGAGGAGGAGATGTTGAGCCAGCAAGCTGTCTATTTTCCATGTCATTATCATGGTGTCTGCAGAGAGGGGAAGTGCAGGCTCCTTTATTGGGGTTTTAGAATGACAACACAGAGACTCAGTGGAGGTCCCTAAACAAATCCATATGTAATGACTGGAGTGATACAAGTTGCATCATTTGGAACTTTTAAAACTAGTAGACATAATCCAAAACAGTTTTGTATAATCCTACATCAAGAGGGGGGCTAGGCACAATGTGACTTAATGAGGGATGACAGGGAAAAATGAGGAGTGCATTTTTCCTGTTTTTCAGGTGGTGAAAGTTTTTTGGGTTTTTTGTTTTTGTTTTTTTTTTTTTCTTAATACAGTCAGATCATAGGATAATTCGGTTTGGAAGAGACTAATACCCTATTGCCTGCCAAAATACACATTAATATACTGTAAGTAGATTACTTCAGTGTGGATAAATAATTAATATCTAGAATTGGCTACATAATTTGCACTTTTTCAGATTTGCAGGGTTGAGGTTTCATTTGAATTCCTTAGATGTGCACTTAGGCACATAAGTGAGTTCTTAAAAGTCTAAAATAAGCTTTGTTTTATCAGGCTGAAACTTTTCTCTAAGAAGACGACACACAAATTCAATGACAAAAGGAGAATGAAAGCCAAGAAAAAGAATAGTTGGAGGGAAGCTTTCTAGCTTTCCAGCTGGAAGCTGGTTTTCTTCTCTGTCCTCTTGGGAATTGCTCCCACGATCCCTTGTGCCTATAAGGGTGAATTCTATGTACGTAGCAACAGTAATGTCTCTTACAAAATGTATGCTAAAGTGGCCGTAAACTTTTTAAAATAGGAATGTATCTAAATCTAGCCAGACTGGTGTTTAAACGTGATGGTACACCAGGATTTTGCTATAAATTTTACAATGAACTCTGGACATGAAGTTGCATAATCTCTGCTAACAAGGTATTTTTAACGTCTGTAATTACATGGCTTGCAGCAATTAATCGGGAGACTATTACACATTCGTGATGGTGTTTTCAGATCACTGAATTCTCAGGGAAGTAGAAAAACTCCATGTAGCAGGTTACCTACAAATTTCTGAAAATTCACTTCCCCATTTGAATGTGTTTAGAAGACTTGGTGTAAATGCCTACTACCGCCTACTACTGCATTTACTGCATGGCCATGTACTGGAAAGGAGTAAACTGTCAATATGATAACATCAATGATGATGGAAATATGACGTTGCTAAACATCACTATTAAGTACCGCTAATCCATGATCCACAGGGCAGCACTGCAGCTCTTTTTCTTTTGTCCAAGACCCTTGCACTTGCTCCTGTCAGATCTCCTCAAAACATCCATGGAGCAAGTAGGAATCCAAACTCCAATCTGCGACGGGCTTGCCCCATCAGAGGCCAGCTACTCTCAGCACGTGTTGCACATCTGCGTAGTTTCCCTCAATTTCTTTTTTTATCAAACCCATTTTCAGACCAATTGTCAGACCTTTATCAGACCAATGGTCAGGGCCCATTCAGCTCTCCTCGGTACCCTCTTCTTGGCCAGCCCCCAGTCATGACCTGTTTGAATGGAGTGTTAGCATTACCTGTTAACGTGAACTTTTGTATGTTTTGGTGACTGTCAGGGATGTTAAACTAATATTGTCGGAGCTTCTGTGAAGGCATACAGCTAGACAGGCTTCTCTGCTCATTGCCAGTCTTTCACCGTCTTTCTCAGGGCCCCACCAGGCTAGCCCTGGCTCTACATTAAATGGTAGATGTGAGAATTTTCAGTGGCCACCTTCAAGAGGACCTAGGTAACTGGTAAGCATTGGAATTGCTGGGGATTTTGAGAACTGATTTTGCTGGCTTTAGAGCTTTACCATTAAAAGTTTTTGCCAGGAGAAGGAATAAAATTTTGACACTTGATGACAGAAGCCTTGTTCTCTGAAGCAATAGTGTCTCAAGTCCCCAGATAATATTTTTTTTTTTTCCATATAGATATGTGCACCAAATTCCAGGAAGACTTCACTTTCTGTCAGCCACCCATGCAGCCACAGGCTGCAAGTTCTCTCTTAACATCAGTTCTTTGCATCACAGCTAGGAAGATGCTGAGGGAGACCAGTGTCTTGTATGGAAGAGATGTCCTACTCCATGAAAATGTCCGCATGAGCTATGGTCTATGGAATAATTTGCCGTTACTTGACAATACCATATGCTAGATACAGGCCCAGAGACTCGCTGGGGAAGCTGAGTCCCATTCTTGGTACGAGTTTCATACCCTGCTCCACCTTTTTTTTTTTGCTAAGAATAGTTAGTGAATAATGCTGAGATTTGAGAAAGACTTTTTTTTTTTTTTTTTTTACATAGACGGAAGGGTAGATCATCAACATAAATGGTACAGAGAAGCTGGAGCAAAATGATTCCTAAATAGCATCAGCTGGGGTTGCAGCAAAATCATAAAGTAGAGGTGCCGTGTCTGAGCGTACCGTGTGTGTGCGCGTACTCACCTCGGGCATCGAAGCCTGCAGCGACGGCAGCGAGGCCTTCCAACTTGCTATGGGTAGTGGTCTGACACAGGGGTGTGGATAAGTCTTAACAACACTGGGATTTCCTTTGTGTTGGCTTGCGATGTCTCTGGGGTCAGTGTGAAAATACATCGCTCTAGAAGCCCATTTCATGATGTAGTTCTGCACATGTCTCAAAGAAGGTCCCCTAAACGCTAAGATATGAGAACAAGGGTTGTAGCTACTGATGACAATGAGTCGAAGCGGCTCATATTCAGTAAAAATTAATTGAAATTTATTCAGTTCTTCTCTTTCCCAATCTCATTAACGTTTCACTTTTGGAGTGCAAAACTTTCTTCGCACAGCCACTGGTGTGATGCACTGCGTTATTTTGCCAAACACCTTTGGATTTTATAGTCAATATTCTCTCAGTATGTAGCCTACATTGTTTCTGAAGTTGGCCTAAAATCACACCAACTAACTCCAGGCTACGATTTGCTTTAGGTTGCTGTGTTTGGCTTCCAGAGCCCAGCCCAAGTTCCTTTCGAGTCAGTAGGATTCTTTCCATTGGCTTTTGCAGTACTTGGATCAGATCCGTAGTGTGTAATTCCTCCTCCTGCTTCCCCTCCCTCCCTGAAATATTCTTTAAGAAAGTTATTATAATCTGAACAATAACAGTATTGGGCCAGATTTTCAGTTCCTATAAAACCGAATAGATTTTTTTTCAAGCCAGTAAAACTATGCTCATTTACATGAGTTTAATATCTTTACATACAGCCTATTATCTCTTTAATAAGTCATAAAGCTCTCTAAACTTATTTGTGTGAAAACCAGAGCCATTTAGACTATGTTTCACTTTGATGCCAAAGTCCTATGCAACGACAACTTAGTTTACCTAACTTTTATTGGCTATTTTTCTTGTTATCTCTTGATACAGCCTTAACGCATACCAAAACTATCTATAGTTTCTCCCTCTGCGATGCTATTGTCTGGTTATCTGGTTTCTCATATGTTTGCTTCACCATAGATTCAACTTAAACACAGATTCTAGAGAGAACAGCTTTAGTGACAGCCCTGCTTCAGACGCAACTGAAATAACGAAGATTTATGGCAGTCGTAAACATATGTTGGATTTTATTTTACAGAAAGGGTTTTCTCAGTTTCAATTGGCTGGATGGTGGTGTGAAAATAGACATGTGTCATGAATTTATTTACAGTGATAACTGACTAATAACCTCATTATTGTAGAATCCAACTTTTTCTTTCTCAGACATCTCATGCAATGAAAAGCGGAATTGGGTGGATCATAAAATCTCAAGAGCTTTACCTCCAGCTGAAGTACGTTGAGGAGGAAACTGCTTTTTCAGTTAGAAAGTAGAGCAAGTTATTTTATTCTTTTTTTTTTTTTTTTCTTGGTGAGAAATCCTTTATACCTCTGTGAACCTGGAGCAATTCTGAAGCTAGCAGAATTATTCTGGATTTGTGCTGGGGTTACTGACATCAAAATATGGCCGTAGGAGTAAAATGGTCCTTTTGTGGCACAGCACAGCATGAACAATGACTATATTTAGTATGTAGGAAAACCCAGTCTCTATAGAAAGCAAGCATTCAATGAATTTCAGAGTAGTATAATAATACAAAGAGAAAAGAGGGGAAAGACAGAAGATGTACATTTAACCTGAGAATCAGGAAATAACATACCAGCAGTAGTTTTTATTTGTCTGCACAGTAGTCCCTAAGGGAAATTGAACCAAACATACTTTTTGCTAACTTTCCATTCCTAACTCTTAATCAAAAGTCCAGATACGAAGTGCTCTTGCAACATGACCCGCCCTGTGACAGTACGTGGAAGCTGAAATTCAGCAACAGTTAACTCCCTCCCACAGCACCATCACGTGTTGCAGTGGACCAAAGTTGGGCTTCAAATGTTTTAACACGAAAAGTTTTGGGGGCATTTCTCAAATGCTTTTTTAGGCATTCAAAGAGGAGAAAGTTGCTAAATAAAATTCTGTAGACTGTTGTCTCAAGGCTGTGTCACCATTTGAATTGCAATTTTCAAACTTGATGTAAAAACCATTTGCTTCATTCATGATATATTGTCCGGACTAAAGATATGATTCAAATCTCGTACTGCTGAAGGCTGATCATAGCACTGTCAGTTCAAAATGAAGTCTTGAGACTAAAATACAAAGCTTGAGATGAAAAAGTGTGATTGGTGAAGATGTGGCTGATTCTACTTGCATAGCCCTGTAAATCTAGAGAAAAACCTCACTCGTATATAGCTATTACAGAGGCTAACGCTCCTACAACCCAGAGCAACAGCACAGACAGTCTCAGTAGCTAAGAGGTGTTAATTAAACTAAGAGTACTTGAGTGTGCTCTCATTGGGATGGATCAGAAGTAACTTTATTTTTCAGTATCTGTAAAGCTGAATTGACTTCCCACTGTGTTTCACAGAAAAACCAAAATGCAGAAACAAGAATTGCCTTGCATTAAAAAGCTTTAAATGAAAACTTTCAAACAAGATTTCATTTGCAGCTGCTTATTCAGATGAAGAGATTGATTCCTTATAAACTTACTCTGATTTTCAAACTTTAGAAAGTTGTACACCTTTCCATGCTTTCTTCACTCCAGGTGAATCTGTCTCCTCATGTAACAGAAATCAAACAAGATATTTTTAGTCTGAGGTGGGGTGTTTGTTGGTTGGGGGGGGTTAAGAGTTACATTTTTGCCTTTTATTACCTGTGATATTGTTTGAGAATTTTTCTTGTTTTGTTGTCTGTGCTATGTGTACTAATCTGAATTGTGCGGTTACGAAAGGCTTACGTGCCACTTAAGTCTCAACTGCAAATACTGTCAGCCCTCGAGGGAGTTTTGGACATGTAGAAGAGCCCATATACTCATCACAGCCATAAATCCAAATGTCGTTACCCAGACTACATTAAACAGCTTCTAGCATGCCTTTTACAGGGCCAATTTTTAATTTCTGGCGCTACGGCTAAATGATGTTTAGCGGTTCATGAGATGTGCTAATCAAAGTATTTTTCAGTGCGTGATTTATGATGTGGCTTCTATAGAATATGCTGCTTTATGATCCCTCGCTGGTATTTACTTGACTGTTCTGCATGGAGAACTAGAGGAGAGAAATTAGTGAAAGTGCCAACTGAAGTCACGGGTGCAGACGTGGGAGAAGTTACGTTGGTGCTTGGTGAAGAATCTTATTTGAGTGTAGGCAGAAAATGAGCGTGGATCTGGAGGATACACATCAGAGAGAGGTACCTAATTTGGCAGTTAGATACTCCTCTCAACCTGAAATTCCTTTGTAGGTCAAGCCCCAGTGTTCCTGGAATAAAGGCAGCAAGCGTAAGCAGTACTGAGCTCTTCTGCTAGTAAGAGCCTGGGGACTTTTCTTGTGTTTTCTTTCCCAACTCAGCATAAATTCAGGTATCTCCAAACAGTTCCAGACACATTATTTCTGCTGTCCCTCATTAGACTAATTTAATTGCAACATTGGACTATTTTAGTTAAAATGTAGGTCAGCAATACTACATTGTTAAACTAAAGGGTACTTCATTTTCTTAAATAACTTCTTTGATACTTTAAGAGATAGAGGAGATGGTTTTGGTTGTTTGCCCTTCACTACTCCTTTTATATAGATCCCTAGCCTATAAAGAAAAGCCAGTTTCAAGGCATATAAAATGGTGTCTTTACTAACATATTTTCAAAAAATTAATCTGAAAAATATTTGCGTTCCCTAACGTGTTTATACTAAAAACATGAAGAACAGGATCACTCGGTGCTACAGGACTAGAAAAACATGTAGCATTGTTTACATAAAATATTAGTTTTAAATATGATCTCATTTTTCTTACCTTTTTAATTTACTTATTACATTCAAATAAAAACCATTCTACTATTTCTTTTCCTTTCCTTCTATTATAAAGCAGACTACTAACATACGTCTGTGACTTTTAATTAAAAGTCAGCACAGCTTTTTCCGGTAGAAAAAAATGTGATTTCCCAGTGAATGGTTCCCTCTCAAGAGGTTTTGGTTTTTTTCTCCCGTCTATGTAATTTCAGATGCTGCACAACAAACATGTGATGGTTCGTGTTGGAGGAGGATGGGAGACTTTTGCAGGTTACTTACTGAAGCATGACCCGTGCCGAATGTTGCAGATCTCCCGAGTGGATGGGAAAACTTCTCCAATCCAGAGCAAGTCTCCGACCCTCAGGGACATGAATCCAGACAATTATCTGGTTGTTTCTGCCCATTACAAAACCAAGAAGGAGATTAAGTGAAGTAAGCTTCTCATGTGATTGGGATTCTATGTACGTAGGTCCAAATTATTTTCTCAAGTGTAGTAAATTTAGTTTATGCTTTAAAAGGACTTTGGAAAATTTAAGACAGACTGGAAATGGCAACCCATTTTGAAAATCTTTGAACTGTAGAACTATTTATTTCTAGTACTGTATCTTTTATAGCAAATTACCCTTGATAGGCTAATTACTACAATCAGATAAGAAATAGACATATATTTTTAGCCAAATTATTACTCTTTAATATGTGAATGTATACTTAGAGTTACATAAAGGAGTGGATCCTGTTAATGGGAGAAAATACACAATACAATATATTTGTATGAAAATCTTATTACATTGAATCCTTGACTGTTAGGCTAGCTGAAAAATATATATGCAGGTGGAAAATGAATATTTGTGGAAATTATTTGGTAATGCCTTTTGAAATGAAATAAAAATTGACTATTTTTATGGGTTGCAAGATTTTCTTAACCAGTAGAATATAAAGACTTACTGCATGCCAAACGACTTCCCAAACTGATTACTTTAAAAAAAAAAAAAAAAAAGCCCAAGGAAAAAACCCCCACACCTTCTACTCTTTAAAGCTAAAGACAATGCTCAGTGCTAGATCTGTACGTAGGTCCTTCCTGTTTTTTACGAAGTTGCCCGATATAGAAGCACGGGGAAGTTGAGAGGTTGCCCCTTCCTCTGTCAGACAATACGGATGTACTGGGAGGGTGGTGTACTGCAACCCACGAAGGGAAGCAGGAAAAGATGCACAGCCCTTGGACTCGACGAGCTTCAGAAGATGCTAGTCCCTCCTGAGTCACGAAACACTACGCTCTTCTTGAATCTGAGCTTTTCCTTCCCCTTATTTTTAATTTCGTTGGTCATGCCAAATGTGAAATATTCATTACCCTGTCAGTGGAGTGATTCACATTCTTGTAAATCATTCACACACCTCTAAAATAGCTAAAGGCATATGGGGGCTTAGTTCATTATTTTGGCTACTTTTCTATGTTTATGTTTGGTAATTTATGTGCCTTGTAACGTCCTAGAAAAATCATTTTATAGGATTATTTCACTGACTGTATAAATTTGAGCAGAACTCAGTTGTTTCATTACAAATGAAATAAAATTTTTTAAAATACTCATACATTTTGAAAGTCTTATTTATTATTTGTAATCTGTGTTCCCAAACTTCGCTGCTACTGACTGGATGCCTACAATATACAATACCGCCTGCTAACCTAATAATGAGGTACACAGTGAACGAGACAAGGATTCACTTACTACAGATAGCACGGAAATATCCAGATTTTATTGAAAGTTAATTTTCCTTTGCAGGGAAAAAAAAAAAATTGAAAGCATTCTTGAAATACTTTTTTAAGTACCAGCTGGTATTTTTCTGTCTTTATTGAAGTTTAATTTTAAAACATATCCTTCCTTATGATCTGTCCCTGTGGTCTTTAAAATTAACAGCAAAGTATCTACTGGCTAGGCAGGATCAAGACCTTCTTCTTTCATGTTCCATGCCTTACTAAAATCAGCACGTTTTATCTCACTTCCATGGAACCATTCTACCTCACAGTCTAAAAATATCTGCTAAATACAGTTTCACAATTGCTTGGTGCACCATACTAAGTAGCAGTCCATAATTCCAGACATGGTTTTAGAAAGAAAAATTGCAGCCTTTTATTCTTATTTTGAGACATTTTCTAGGATGATTAAATGCATACTCAAGCAGTAAATCCTTTGAAAAGCCATTGGAAGACCCAATTCTCATAGAAGCAATGTACGTAGCCCTTATGGGAGCCGGGAACAGACCGTGAGCAACATTATTTTAAAAAAATGCAGCACAGCTGAAAAAAATCATGATCTTAATATGTGCACCAAGAGATCTGTTTTCAAGTGAACAAAGAAGAAAAAAAAAATGACTTGTGAAAGTGTCAGATGTTTATTTTGAAGTAATGGTTACTCTTTAAAACATAAATAGTTGTATTTCCATCATCCAAGATTAAGTGTGCATTACTATTATGTTTTTTCTTTAAAATATTTGATGGTGTTTACATGTTAATAAATCACGAGCAGGCAATTATAAAAAAAGTATTCTTGGGTTTATTTTAACATTAAACTTCAACAACCAACCCTGGTAAATCCAAACCAAGATTTTAAATTAAACATGAACTGCTTTATGTGCTTGGACTGTAGGTATCAAAATAGTCTTTTTTGATTCAGGATACTCAAAACATCTTAAAAAAAAAAAAATCACATTAAAACACTTCCTGACTTAAAACTTCAACTTGGCCTATTCCAAAATGGGAAACCTATAAAGGACTTGTTAAAGTATTGCCCCTACCACCTAATCTGTGTAAAAAGCTTGCAGGTGGGACTTGGTGCATTTGATGCACCTGGTGTGGGTGTGGATAGCAGAGGAGGAAATTAAAGCAGGAGCATCAATAAAGTGAAAAAAAAAAACCAAACAACAAACTGTGCAGTAAGCTAGTTAGTTCTGGAGGAGGAGGTTGGGCGTATGTTCTTCAGAAGGTAAGTGTTGCTGCTCTGATAAATGGTATTTTCTTCGTATACTAGCTCCTATAGCAATGTAGGAGTCGGGGAATTTGTTAGGAGCCTAAGGCTCAATTTACAAAGCTAAAGCTGAGCAGCAAAATCTTGCTCAAAGAGGTATGGCCTTTGTTGCAGTGATGGGGGCAGAACAGGCTTCATGTCGAAAGTATTTGGGGAGAAAAAACCCCGTTGTTTGACCAGCTAGCTATAGTGGATGATACTTGAAGTTTCTATACCAAAATCTATGGTATTAAGGTATCTAGTGTAGATTTCTAGAAGGCTGAACTGAATTGTAGAGTATCAAGAGGGAAGACCTGCAGCTCTTCTCTTGTCCCCCCAGGTGAGGGAGGGTCTGCTGAGACTGGAGTAATTTCTTGTTAAAAGGGCAGGTGATGAGTTGCGGAAATGTTGAACTAGCCATGGAAGATGATTGTAAGGAAGCGTGCCGTGTAGCGATTTGAGCTTACTCTGTCGCTGTATAACTCAGCTGAATGTGAGTGTTGAGGAGGCTCGAAGTCCTCGCTGGGTCATAGAACAAACCTCATGGGAGCTCCTGCTGGCTCCGAATAAGTGACTGTGCTAAAGATGGCTAAATTGTGTTAGATTCCTTATAAAACCTATTATTATTACTAATGTCAAATAAGCATCACCACGTTGGAAGCAATTCGGAATTAGTTTAGAAATGTGACATTTGTTATTGCTCATTATGGGAGGTACCTTCTGTCACCTTGCTGCTCATATATTACCTGGAGTTTTTCTTCCAAGCAGGATTCTTTACATAAATGAGTGAGGATAGGGTTTTTTTTTTCCTCATCTTTATTAGTGATGAGCGCTCCTTCCCTTGCATTACCACCTTTTTTTGCAACAGCAATTTGGAGATAATACGTAAAATCTATGGAAGCTAGTTCAAGGGCTGTTGGTGGGGATGAGTGAAACAGGGAGGTATCAATATATGTGTGGGGGAAGGTATAGCAAGTTTCTTATAACTTAAGACCCAACACTGAATTCATTATATGTGTTCGTTTTAGGTCAGGGAGATGAGCTGTTTGCCGCACCACAGCGTTACAGAAGCTTCTGCTAGAGATGCTTACGGGGGGTTGGTTCTTTTTGGGCTTATGTGTTGTACTGCCTTGCTTGCTGATACGCAGTACCTGATAGGGAAGGAGGCAGAGTGCTTTTTCTTTGCTCTGTGTCTCCTACTTTCTTAGCCTGTGGTATGTTAGGAATCTAAAGTAAGGTGAAACAGGCACGTGGGATCGTGCGAACCTTTATGGGGCTGGAGAGGTTTTTCCATCCCAGTCCAACTGCTGGCACCGCTTGTGCCTGATGAGCTGTGTCCCAGTGGTTTAGTCTGTCACCGTGCCAAATCCACGTGCTGAAGTCATCTGTTTTCCTAAGGGCCCGCAGCGGCGCTACCCGCCCTTGCGGAGACGCGGCTTCTGTGCCCTCCCAAACCTCAAGGAGCTCTGCCCCGAACACTCTCTCCCTGGCACGATCTGTGTAGTTTAACAATACGCAGTAGCAGATGGTTTCATTTTCTGTTACCGCAACAGCTATTATGCTATCGCAGTCACCGAGAGTCAGCCCCTTCATTTCAGCTTACGAGCGCTGGTCTTTGACTGCCGGGAGTTTTTTCAAGTGATCTGCAAGAAAATGCTTTCAGAAGGTGGAGGGGAAAAAGGCAGATACTGCTGTAAAGCAAACAGAATGTCAGCTGCCTAGATAAGCCACACGAAAGGATGCATTTTAACAGCCTCCAAGGTGAAATAAACGTCTAGGATTGGGGGAAATAAGGACAAAATTCCTATAGTGTTTCATATTTACTTATTGCAGCACTAAGTGGTAAGAAAGAGAGGGGAGGTGTCTGTTTCTAAAAGGACAGAGCAGCTTTAATCTACCTAGCTCTCAACCTTACTGTTCAATGGTACGCTTCGGGTAGCGATCAGTTGTATACTACTGAACTGCAGTATTTTCTCCTTTTATTCTCAACTGCATTTAATGTTACCGAAAAATTTAAACCAACAAGAGGTGTTTTTATTTACCCAAGTAACTTCCCAAATTCAGTTCAGACCGGCCATCTGAACAGTGAGACGGGTATGGTATAGAAACCTCTTTAAAAATAGCTTTATCAATCAGCAATTTGTAATACAGAACTACACACTCCCAAATCCTCTGGAATGTTTCTTAGCTGCAAGAATGAATCTGACATGCAAAACAGGGACTCCTAAGAAGCAGAAGATATATCTGGTTTTTACTTAAAGGATGGAGAGAGAGAAGAGCAGTGTTTTCTTCTACAGTAATTCTGCATTAAGTACAAAGTCCCCTCGATCCGAGGTGGTTCAGACCTTTACTCCCACCTCCCAGAGAAGCTGCCAGGCAGACAGCCGCGAGCACGCCAACTGTTTTTGCAGGCCTGAGAGCTGGATGACGAGCAGTGTGGGTGTTTGGACAGGGTGGTCATCTCTTTCTCAAAGGCGAAGCACCTTTACTGGTGACAGCACCTGGAGCAGAACCCAACAGGCTTGCCTTGGGCTGCCGAGCGAGGATGGGCAGCACAGCGGTGTGACTGCTTCTACACTGGAAACTCCTCCAATTTTGACAGCATTGAAGGATCAACAGGTGACCCAGGAGCTGTGACTTGTTTCACTGGGTTATTTCAATGGTTTTAAATGAAAGTCTTCATGATATTAATCCAGCACAGACTCGTGTCTGCTCAGTGTGCTAGCTCTTTCATACAGTAGGGGCTTGGATGAAGAGAGACTGATGGTTATTTCCTCCCCTTATGGTTTTGGGGGAGCAGTATGATGGAGAATGAAGAGAAGAATACATTAAGTTTGAAATATCCCAAGTGACCAACCAAGTGTTAAGTGCTGCTTAAGTGCCTTTGTAGGACACCCGCTGTGACAGGTGTCAGATTGAAGTTCACATTTCAAATTAATGTTTAGTATATTTTATTATAACTCAATGCACTTTCATTAGACTTACTTAAAAAAAATTCACTATGACCAGTTAATACACCGAAGAGAGCAACTGCCAGCAATCAAAGGAAACTGAAGGTATTCATCTGCCAAGGACACAGCTTTTTAGCCTAAACACCATTATATTAATATTGAAAAGTCTCCCTTCTCAACTCAATTCTGAAGGCTAAGCCAGGAAACTCACTGTGTCAGGACTGCGCTCCTAAGACAGCATGAGACGCTGTGGGGGGAGGTAAAAGAAGAAATATTTAGTTCAAGGAAAAAAAAGCCTCTATAGCCTAAACTAGGTCAGAAATGGGGCCAGTAAGATATTGAAGCCAAGCATAATGCTCTCAGGGGGGGAAAGTAAGAGCTAGATTCTTAGTGATGATCATGCTGCAACGAACTTCTCTCCTCTATCAAAGCAGTGGCTCAAGGCCACCGGTTTGAGAATCTAGTTGTAACCATGTGACAACATCTAGTTGTCATGGTTTAGGTAGCTCTAAATAATCAAAGGCAGCTTCACATTTGGGAAAGGGATTACAGACATTGCTGAATACAGAATAAAAGCGACAGAGCTTTGGGCATTTAGCAAATGTTACTGCACTGCAACAAACCCACCTAGACAGTACAGAAACTTTAGGAAATGAACCACCCAAGAGGTGACATAGTCTTTCGTTTTTTGTTTTTTAAAATCCTGAGAAGTGCAGCATTGCCCTCTTGTGGTAATAAAGGAGAACAACTAATAACAGTATCTTTAATTTAATGTTTAACTTCCGGTATTCATTATAAATACTTACAGACTCAAAAGAAATCCACATCAGAAAATGAGAACAATTATTAGACTCATAATAAAACAGCTTTCTTGCTATAAGTGTACAGGGTTTATAAAGGTTTCTATTTTTTTACCTAGTGTGACAAAATGCTTCGATTTCTAAGGACCCGCTGTGAATCTGCTTTCTTTTTTGAAAAAGGCACTAAATCCCAAAGCAGTTCAAAAGTCATTAGGAAACCGAAAAGAAATGCTGTCACCCACATATTCAAATATATATATTTATGAACAACTTTCTACATGAGGACTTAGAGAAAAGTTTAATTGGAGAGCTTGAAATAAGCGTCAAAAACAACACATGGGCACCTGAGCTGTGCCTAAGCCAGTCATACGCAGACATACATACACCAACTGACCAGACAGCAGACGCATACTGACTGACTACGTGTAAGGAGGTCACTTCCACGTGAGAAAACCCATCTCACTCCCTTGACAGGGAAGCAATAAAACATGCACATAAAACAAACAAAAAAATTGGCCAAAACTTAGTGTTCAGAGTTAGTTCTTAAGTTTCTTAGTGTATGTTTCCACATCTCTTCTCCCACGATGGCAAAGTACTGCTGAGTCTTCATATGCAAACAGCAAAAGCCACATGATGAGTAAGTGCCACTCAACTGCAGAAACTGGCAAGTTATTGGCAGTAAACATCAATCATCTTCTCTTCAGAATTCATACTTCTTTATCCAACCTGCCACTAAAGACAAAAACAACAAAACACACTGCAGGTTTGTATGAAGATAGGGGAAAGAAAGGAAAAAAACCCAAAGAAACAACCAAAAATACCCCAAACACCAGAAGGCTGTCTGAAGACAGTAAATTCCCCATTCTAACACCTTTTATGTCCAACAAATTCAGCCCACCAGTGGCAGCTTATACAAACTCCTGCCCCCGGAGTCACATCCAGCAATGTGGGTAAGAGATGAAGGCTTATGAAGCTTGTGTTTCGATAGCCAGATGCATCTATTGCCTTGGAAAGATTCTAATTCTTAATCAAATCTCTGCCTGGCCTTCTGAGACAAGGTTTGCATTAGGAAAGTAGCAGCAGTCAAGTTCAACAGTATCTGTGCCAACACTGTGTATTTCTTTTGTAAAGAGAGAGAGATAACCTGAAACCCAAAGCCATTACCCTACTTAGCTCAAGCATTTCCTATAAGCTCTGAGGGAAGAGAGATAATCTCACCCAGTACTGAAAACAGACATTGGGTTCAGGTCAACTCAGTGAGGAGGTCCCCAGTGCTGAGAGTACTGTCAAACTGATGCATCATAGGTGCAGAAACTGGGGAAGAAGAGCGGGGAAAAAAAAAAACCCAAGCTCTCTGCCATCCTTGCTGTCTTTGTGTCCCAGAAATGACATCTCATCGAGAACACTGCGTGATAACGACACATGCTTCCATTTCTATTCCTTTTCCCTTCCTCTTGGTTCTCCTCAAGTTAGTCAATCTTGTAGGCAACAAAACAGGATTTTCTCAGTGCATATACGGACAGTGGCATCATGTTGTTTCTTTTTTTAAACTTACCCTCAGTCCTCCTTCTCCTCCAGAACCTGAAGCTGCAATTCTTTTTTCTATTTCTTCCTGTTTCTTTTTCTTTTGCTCTACAGAGTAAGCGTTCTTAATACCTCGAGAGGAAGCCTGGGAGAAAACACATTTGGGTAAGACCAGTTAGCTATTTTTCTGGATAGAAACCGAACTGCCAACTCTTGGCAACACCATTTTGTGAACTCCGGTTTGCGTGAAAAGACTGAAACATTGAGTAATGCTACTATTACATAAACACAGACCTTTCAGGATACTACTTTGTGCTGTCAACTCTTGGTCCCATAGGTATGTGAGGGTGTTTTTGCTTCGTATCATTATTACATCCAGGTGAACGCACCTAATGCAATTACATGTACCTCCTTTGCATCCTAAGATGCAGAACCAGAACCTCCCTTCCCAGAAGTCCCATAATTTTTTAGTCTATGGTTCTTTTCCAGCGTCAGGGCCTATTCTTGCCCTCACAAACAGAATTAACTGGGAAGAGATGACTTGGGCAGACAAAACTTCCAAGAACTTCAGCTGTTTCGTTATCAGTTCACTTCTTCTATGTCTTTTTATCAGAAGGCTACCTAGAGACAGGACACAGATGATGGAAATCATAATGACAGCTTCTGTTCTAACACTTGATAAGTGGACAGAGAAAGTCACAAGCTCTGTATAGCTACTACAGAAATTGATGGGAACTTTACATGCAGGGGAGGAAAAAGGTTGCGTTAGTAGTGCTAGCCCAGGCTGTAGGAAATCCAACTTCTAAATTGTGATGTGTGAGAAATAACCTGTGCGATAGCCTACCCTTCAAACTTCATAGGATGTGTGGATAGCAGTAGTACACAGATGAGAAACTTGTCAACTGCCTGCTGCACAGCCTGGTGATGATGGTCTAATGAGGAACTAGACTAGATGGCAGGAGTATCAGAACTACAGACAAACAGTTAACACTGTAAACCTAGAAAGAAAATGTTTTAAAAACTGATTCTTAGCTAAGTTTAGGGTTATGATACTACAGCATAAGCTATACAAAAGACGTTAAAATCTACCAAGGGAAAACAGCAATGCTCTCACCTGAAATTCAAGGCCCTGATGACAAGCACAATTCTCAATGAGCTACTAAGGCAAATCTCACCAACAAATACTAACGTACTGAGCCCCTGTGACATCTAGCTTTTAGGCAACTGGCCTTCCAAGCGAGTTCGGTACCCAGACTGTCTCTACAGCACCCCTAAAGGAAGAACACCTCGACTTCAGGCTGAATACTGAGCAGTTAAGAAGCATGTACAGGAAAACGCTAAGCAGAGAAGGACATCTGATCTATTCCCTTGTCCCTCACGAGGGAGGAAACTGAATTAGGCTGCTTGCAGGACACCTCCGTTACCTGACATTCACAGGATGAAATGCTCTCAAAGGTAGTCCTGAAAAATCCTGGTAGATGTTTTATCTCTTTGCCTTTTAAGAAAACAAAAAGTAACAGAGTGATAGTTCCATTTTTCTTTAGCAGCTTAAGGGCTACCGTAGAACTTCAAAGCCATCCATAACTCAAGTTGCTTCTTTTCTCCTTCCTCCCAGAAAAGCTTTTTAGCCATTTAAGAGCTAGATGGGGACGTTCCCCTTTCACGTGCTTCTCAAAAGTGTACTTCCTACAGTTATGCTGAAAATAACCTTTGCAATTTAAAATTATGTGTAGATTGCTTTTAGTATGTAGTCTGACACAAAATCAAGAGTTTTTAAAGAAGGACTCCGAAGCATCACTCAGCTGTTGCTCCAGTTATTCACCAAACTCCCTTAAAACCAGGTCAATGTGGTCCTCATCAATAACGGTTGACTTTTAATTCAGTATGTAATGTCACTAACACTCATACAAACAATACATTCCTTTCTCTTCATAGTTCAGCTGTGGTCTCTAAGATACACTTGGTAGATTTGGTATGGTGTATGTTATAAGCTTTTTTGAGAGGTATGGAAAGGAAGAAATAGGCTAGCTGGTTTTACATTGTGCTAGAACACTTGTATCCTACCTCTTCTAACTTTAAGGGTATTGCAGTAGTTAAAGCTTAGCAACCTTAAAAAGATAGAGTAAATTAATACTTCTTCTGTGCTGGAATCTGAGTTGAGGTTTCAAACGTGCTCAGTTGTTGCCATGTTGATAAACTGAACTTGCAAGTCCCCGTAACCTCCATATTTGTAAGACAAGTACAAGTGCAGTACCACTTGAAATTGCTGCCACAATTGTTTGACAACTCTGGTCTGAAATACTTCTCAATCTCTTGTTTTCAAGCCTCATAATGAGGGAAAAAAAATAATGTCGAATTTGCTCTTCCAATTCTTAGGCTGTTTTTTTAACTACTGCAAAACTTCTCCCATCCAAACAAGACCAGTCATCTTGCAGTGGTCCTTGAGTGCCTACCTAGCTGTGAAACTCTACTGTAAATATATAGAAAAAATGGCATAAAGGTAAAACATTAATGATACCATGAAAATATTTAATGACAATTCCCACAATCAGGCATGATATCCAGTGTTCCCCCAGGGGCCCTAGCTGTCTTCCCCATTAACCAGTTACCTAAATATATGTTGAATAAATGGTATTTTATCAGACGTTACCTCCATCTGCCTCTTTTCAGCAGCTTCTGCTAGCTGTCTTCTTTTTATTTCCTAAATAAAATGTGAAAGACAGTGAAATTCTATTCCAGTACAGTCTGTACATTCTTTTGAAAGTCTTGATTTTTAAAAATGACTCAAGTCTGTAACGCAAACTGCCACGAAATGCCAACCTTAAGTCAATTAGCATCATCCTTCCCTCCACCGCCAGTCTGCAAGAACGAAGTGTTTTCAGTGACTAATCTGCTAGAAGAGCAGCTGCTGACATACAGATTTCTGGTGGGATTGGACTGTAGGTATTCAGCTGTCTGCATCACGCCTTCGCTCCAGAAAAATTCAGACCTGAACGGGAAGGCGCGCAGCCTGTGAAATGTCCTTTTGGACTCCGAAAAGGGGAACGCTCGCTCTCCCAGGCCCGAGGGCTCCTGTCCCGCTCCCCTCAGCCCCCTGAGGTGAGGGGTACCGGAGCGCGGAGCTCCCGCCCGCCCAGCAGCAATGTCACCCTAGGAAGGTGAGCCAAGAAGCGAGCATCGCTGTGCACCAAGGGAGACGAGCACGGTTTCCCCCGTTTCTGGTTAAAATGAGGGTCGTCTTGGCCTCCAGTGCGGCACGAAGCCCCTTCCCGTGAAACCCCCGGTCCCCACACAAGTGCCCAGCAGCGAGACGTGGGCCAGAACCGAGGGAGGGAGGCTGCGGGCTGCCCCGGCAGCTCCCCTGCCCAGGCCAGGCGGCCGGGCCCCGGAGGAGGAGCACAGCCGCAGCCGGGGGCACTCGCTCGCTCACTCCTCCCGGGGCACTGCGGCAGCCATGAGGCCTTTCCCCGAGGGCCTGCCGCGGAGCCCCGGCGGCAGCGCAGGGGAGGCCCGGCCTCCATTTTGAGGAAGGCGGCCCGTTCCCGCCGCCGCCGCCGCCGCCGCTCCCCCCGCCCCGGCGGGCAGGGCCGCCGCTCCCCGCGCTCGTCCCCCGGTTCCCGGTGCCTCTGGGCGCCACCGCCCGCTTCCAAACAACCGGGCGGAAAGCCAAGGGGGGGGGGGGGGGGGGGGGGGGGGAAGGAAGGGAGGGGAAGCCGCCCCCGGCCCCGCACTCACCGGGTCGGGCGTTTCCACCACGTCCTTGACGGCACCCCCCATGCAGGGCAGGCACAGCCCCATGGCGGGCCCCACCACCGGCAGGGCCGGCGATCGGTGAGGGGGAGGCGGCGGCGGCGGCGGCTCCGCCCGCGGCCCTCGCCAAGCGCCGCGATCCGGCAGGGCCCGCCCCGTCATGGGGCCGGCAGCGGCGGCCCGGGGGCGGGCATGGCCGGCTGAGGGCCGGGGGGGAGCGGGGTGGAGGTGGCGGTTGTGGCGGGCTAGTGCCGTAGGAACCGCCGCTGCGTGTTTTCAGGGTGCGCTTCCCGAGGCAACGCAGGCGAATTCAGCCAAAAAGCACAGGGCAGGGCTGTGTTTTACTAGTGCTGTCACACACAACCGCCCCGGGCAGTCGGCTGCCCCAGTGCTGCAGGCCCGAGAGCTCGCTCTCCATCCTCAGCCAGGCGAACTCCTCGCTCATACAGAGCCCAAATTACCCCCCAGATCGGAATCGGTGCCTCATTTTCAAGCTGTCGCTGCCTATCGCTGTATCTGAACACACAGAGATCCCGTTGAATTCATTTCAAATCACACATCCTGAGCGTTTGATTCAAAGAAACTAACACAATAGTTGGAGTAACTATTAGGTAGGTATTCTTTATTGGCAGCGCTGGATGCTCGGGGGATCGCTCCACCTATCATGCTGATTTAAAGAAACTAACACAATAGTTTGATTAACTATTGAGTAGGTATTCTTTATTGGCACCGCTGGATGCTCGGGGGATCACTCCACCTATCGTGCACACCGTCGGGTTTAATTGTGTAGGTTAAGTACATGTTCTACATACATATTCACTAGATTTCTGAGAAATGTTATACATATTCATTAGTTTTCCGGGAAACTGTTAGCATATGCAAATGTCCTTTACGCAGGCGCATTGAAGGTCTCTGGTGGTCTTCAGGAGTCCTCTGGTGGTCTTCCATCGTCTTCCTCACTTGTCCGCTATTTGACCCTCTTCAGGTGATTCTGCGCAGTATGGTCCTTTACATGTTTTGATACATCAGTGCTTGTTAGTGCTCTTATTATCTAAGTTTTCATTAGTGGTGTAGAACCATATGGCTAGTTTAAGCTAAATTATCTACAAGGACGAGAACAAAGGTAGGAGTTCTTATCTTTTCTGGCCCTATCTATTCAAGTAAGGCCTCTACTTGTGCCTTCTCAACAAGAGCGTAAATTCATCAAACACTTAATTAAGTTTTGTGATTGCTCATGGTTCCTTCTTGCTCATCACTCCCAAGTACCAGTCTCTGACAGGCTTAATCCTTGACAAACACCAGTCCTTGGTATGTAAAGTTACAGAGAGACAATCATTAAGCAATAAGCAGTTCGTTCTCTATATCACCCTAAGCTCCGTGCCCCGGTCCCGCCACGGGCGAGGGGCTCTCTCAGGCCGAGTGTCACCCTCCCGGTTCGAAGCTCTACCACCCTTCTGGTGGGGTCCCGAAGGTTCTTCGGAAAAGCTTAGTGCCGGCTTGCCGACGGGCAAAGCCCCAAGTGCCGGCCTTCGCTTGCAGCCGTCCTTCCCCGGGGCAGCAGCACGATCGCACCGGTGAAGTCGCCTTGGGGGAACGGCGGGGTTGGGGAGGGGGACGCACACACACACGCTACGGACCTGCGCAGCCCGCTCCTTGTACGTGTCGCATCCAGCAGCCCTCGGCCTTTTTGGCTTGGATGCGCAGCCGAGGAAAGCGGTTCTTCGCCTTTCTTTGCTGATTATTTATGTTCATCCTGAGGTAAATGCGATTTTTCTTTTTTTTTCCTGTTTTGATGTTTTTAAAGGCTCGTGTCACTTAGAAAGCTCCTGGTTTTAGATGGATTAATGCTTTATTTCGCGTTCAGTCGTTCGTCCTCTTTGAAATGGTTTGCTGTGGCTTACCGGCAGGAACTGCCGTGCAAGACTTTCTTTCCTTGCTGGCCTTCACTGGAAAACTCGGTATCACTAAACAGAGGAAACCAAAAGTCTTTTCCTCTTTTCTGGCTCCTCCGCTGTTTCTCTTTCTTTGTCTTAAAATTTTGCTACCTTCTCTTCTAGCTATTTATAGTAGACTCCGGCATTACCCTATTCAGCAACATTTCCTGAATTTGAGTGTTAGTGTATACATCTGTCCCCAAGGATTATATGAAGAGTATAATGTATATTCTTCATAAACAATGCAACATCTACACAGCTTCTTTCCTGCCTCTGTGATTTTGAACAAGGTATATGGTTTTGCACCAACGTTCTCATCCTGTGATTTCTTCCACAAGCCCGTGATGTCATACCTTATTGTAAAGTACTAATTTTAAGTTCTTGTGTTTGCTCCCTGCAGCCATAATTAGCCATCAGAGAGGGTTATTGCATTGCAAAACTAAGTACTTTACACAAGTCACAACACGGTCCTGGGCTTTCTGAACTGGACATCAAAAGTCGCTGTCATCATGGGAGACTGATGAGGCTGGTGGAAGGGAGAGCAGGAGGAGGCTCACCTGCTGCCCGCCCCTCGCTAGCGAGGCTGTGATTGTCTGCAGGAGTGCACAAAAGCTCTAGCAGAGCAGCTGGGTTGCGTTGTGTTGTCCTAGGAGCTGCAGCAGAGGTGCTGTGACTTTCCTGCTGCGTGGTGTAGTGGGTTATGATTTAACTTTCCACTTTGTAATGAAAGCGGTTTGTTTTTTTTTATTTTATTTTTAAAGCATCAAGATGCTATCATTTTATGGTTATGTGGATTAAGTGCTTAGTGTTTGTCAAGCTTCGGGTTAGAAATGAGGGGTTCTTGGCTGGCTGCAGTCCCCATTTGATCCATCAGTTCATAATCCCAGAGTGTGGCTAAAATACGCTTTGCTGCCTGTAAAAAATTTAGAGGAACATTGAAACACGCTTGGACAGAACTCTGCATAGAAAAAGAGAGCACAGCTTTCTGGTAGTATGAGCTGGTAAGACATACAACTGAAAAGGTGAGTGGTTCAAGCAAAACTTCAGTTCTTTCGAAGTGCCTGCATAAGGTAGTCAGAAAGTTGTTTATTGGGAAGTAGCAGGAGCTATGGTAGCGACTTCTTGTTCTACAGCAAAGGGCTTACAGGTTATCACTGAGGGTTTTCAAGGCTGATGTTTTTATTGCTGAAGTTTTAGGGATAACCTTTCAGTAAAGTCACTTAGATTGAGGTCCTTTAATAACTGGTTCTTTGAGACTTCCCAGAATGAGCTTAAAGAAATTCTCAGGATGTGTAATTTGAAATTAATTCAACAGGATCTCTGTGTGTTCAGATACATTGATAGGTAGCGATAGCTTGAAAATTAGGCACAGATTCAGATTTGGGGGGTAATTTGGGCTCTGTATGAGTGAGGAGTTAGCCTGGCTGTATTCCAAGAGCCAGGTGAGGATTGATAGCGAGCTCTCTGGCCTGCAGCACTGGGGCAGCCGATTCCCTGAGGCGGTTGTGTGATAGCACTAGTAAAACACAGCCCTGCCCTGTGCTTTTTGGCTGAATTCGGCTGCATTGCCTCGGGAAGCATATCTGAAAACACATAGTAGCAGCAGTTACCCATCTTTCTTTTTTTAAGAGAGAGTCTCCTAATCCTTACCACTCAATCTCTGCTTTTCTTTCTCCTGGAAGCTTACTCCCCCTGTTGGGTGTGAACAGTGCAGAGCATCCCTCTGGTTTTTGGAGTAAAGCTCATCTTCATAAACACAACAGCAATCACTTGATAGAGCAAAGCGTGCCCTTCTCCATTACAGGTTGCAGTGCTCTTTGATTAATTGCCTGCTGAGTATTTCGTGATGCTGTGAGATCAGATATATTAATGCCTGGTAGCTCAATAGTAACAGATGATAGGAGTCTTCTATTTGTTTTAGGGCTTTGGGGTCAATTTTGTCCGCTTCCTCCACCCTGCCAAATAATACTGTAGTGGAATAACACATTAGTTATGTAATCAGCGTAAAAAGAAACATAACACTGACATTAATAGTCGTAGCACATGGTTTTTAAATGGGGTTGCTAAGCTGACCGATTTTAATTTTTTTATTCATGTGATGAATTGTGTGTAGTGAGTTTTGAATATCTGATTTAACAAGAAATACAATTTAAAAATGTCATTGACCTTTCCGCAGGTTTTTGGCAGCTCATTAGAAGATTTTGCAATTTGTTAATTGGTTAATTTGTAACGGTTTAGTTATGGTGGCATTTGTGCAGGAATGGTATTGAATTGCATCTTAATCTGACTTTATCAATGTTGATTAGTCTCTAGCTCTTATCTTCTCAAAAGCCAGCAGGTGGTACTATTGACACAAAAATTTCCTGTATTTCCCAGATCTATAACCACGCCTTTGATTTATTGTTTTGTTTTGGTATTATGGGCAGTGTGGCTTTGAATAGGAATGACGATGCTACTATCTGTTAGACTTCTGGAAGTGTCAGAAAGCTTTTCACAACAACCGACAAGGACTGCAGGGGGAAAAAGGCAGTTTTTACCCTGCTCTATTGTGTGTGCAGGATAATGGAGGTACAAGGGAAATTGCTTCAAGAACCCTGGCCAAGTGACTCACAGGTTGATGACTTTCACTTCCAGGGTGAAAATTAGCCTTTACACGTACTTAGTCTGCCCCGTAAATGTCTTTTTCAATACTTCTGTCTTCCGAAACGCTTTGTGCCGTTGCACCACTGCAAAAGAGAATCTATCGAGTACAAGGTCTAAGGGGGGCACAGTAACTGTAGTGTTGACCTTTGAACGTGGGCACTTACTGATAATGGAGGATTCATGTTAGTACTATTGCACGTAAAGCTAGAGAGAGAACCCATTTCTGACTGATAGTTTAGAAAGTTATCATGCTTATTTAATCATTTAAAAAGAAAAAATGAAACTCATTAGCGATTAAATTAAAGTTGGGATTTAACTTGGGAATATTCAGTTACTTATCATACCTTTCTTCCAGCTAATAAAAATATTCATTTGAATTTTAAACTTTAGGAATCTTTCTTCAAGGAAAGTCAGGTGTCTGCAAGAGTGGCTGTGACTCAGTCGTAACTGTGGTTTGGGAATCGGCAGTACTTGCTTTCGCCATAGGCAGCTTTTAAAGCAATAAAGATACGGAGCCCTTTCCAGGAAAGGCATGGAGCAGCTTCGCGCCAGGCTATCTGCTGGAAAAGTAATTGTGGCATCTGTGAACATTTATATACGTCTTTGTGGCCCTGATATGTTACTCTATAGTTGTTAGCCGTCAGTTTAAGTATCAATAGGAAAGGACTGAAGCTAATCAATAAAAAGGCTGTCATTGATTTCCGTGGCAGTGCTTATGGGTGGCGATGTGCAGCGGTTGTCTGTCGGGTTTGGTTAGCACGCCTCCGGGTCTGACGCTCTCCAGAGCAGTTCTACTAAGTCAGTCCCACTTAAGTTATTTCTTCTCTGGCTGTATTGTTGCATGCTGCCATCCTCTCTGAGTAGTAAATTGAAGGGGAAAATCAATTTCTGGTTGTAGAAGAGTTCTTGTCTCTGTGTAAATGCCACCTGCGATAGAGGGGAATGTGCTTATGGAGTCCTGTCAGTTACAGAACAGCAGGTTGGGCTGGAAGGGAGTGTTTCCACCTCTGTCCTGTCCTCTTCAGGGCCATTCAAGTGCTCTATAAAACACATATAATCCAGCCAATAAGTGGTTAGCCACAAGAAACAGGCGGACTCTGCTACGCTTCAGGCACACTGAATATATTGAAGTTGGCAACAGTGCTGGTTTTAGATCCTCAGCTGCTTTGTTCTGGCTCCTTCCTTCTCGGGGCGGGGGGTTCAAGAACAGCCATGCGTGTAAAGCCTTCCATCCAAAGGGCAGTTACTGGAGACGCAGGCTCTGAGTACTGGCGTAAGGAATTAACAAACAAGGCGACTCTGATAGTTTTTATTCATAACATTTTATTTATATACGGAGACGTTGATTCCCACCACAGAGATCATGAAATCTTAAGACATCAGTTCATTCTCACCTCAGTAGCTTCTTAGTAGTTCCATCAGAGTTCATGGTAGAAAAAGTTAAGGACCTTCTCTTACTGTTGCCAGATCAGGGTCTTAATTATTGTAATTGGTTGTGGGCCAAGAGAAAAGAGACAGTTGCATGGGATGAGAACAATTTATTGACTTAGTATTTTGTGTCTTTTTATAGGTCTCTATCTCAAGAGTTACCTCCGATAAGAACCTTAGATTTGTACTTGTCTGGAAACGTACAACAAGAAAATTTCTAGACAGTGTCTGGTTTTGGACAATTTAGACAGCTAGCTCTTAAATCACTAACTTTGGACAAAATATATTTTATATATGTGCATAGTAGAATATTAACAGCGAAATAATAATGAACTTTAGTTTTTCCCGCTACTTTAGATGTATATAGTTCTGCACAAAATGTAGGGAAGGACATGGGGTCTGTAAAGAGCAGTTAGATGAAAATACACAATTAATACTTCATGACAGATTAAATGTGCTAATTCTCAATGTCATTGAAAGCTTGAGAATTTTTTTAAAGAATGTGGCAAGGCTGGTTTTTTAAATTTATTTATTATCTTAACTCATTCTAACCAGAGGTGAGTGAATATGGTGTAGTGCTTAATTATAGATTACGGATGCAGATATGCAATGTTCACTTCATGAGTTTCCTCAAATTTCTTTTTATAATTTAGCTTAGGGATTACTGTGAATGTCAGACTGCAATCCAAGCTCTGTACGATCTCTGAGAGTACAGCTTTTGTTGAGGTCCATGAAAGCGGAGCTTTTTTAAGCTATGGCTTAACTTTCTTCAGAAGCTTTCAGCTAATCTTGGTAGTTTTCCTTCGTTAGCAATGAATCCCTCTCCATTATTTTCACATCTTTCCTCATGGCTTGTCACGGTCTGCTCAACAGAAGCAAGACAGCTTTTCAGGTTTAAGGATGTTGCTAGTTGGTGACTAAAAACTTGCATGCTGCATACAAGCCTTCTGTCTATACATTTTCTTTCTGTGCAAAACCCGCTACGTACGAAGCACTGAAATTTCTGGGGAAATTCAGTGTACAACTCAATAGCATCATATCCTTGAATAAAATCGTAAAAGCATGTGGGAATCCTGCTCAACTGACTGTCCAGCATCTGATGATAAACTCTGAATCCTGGTGAAGCTCCTTCAGATTTTTTTTCTGGTTAAAAAAAAGAATGCTTTTAGGTACTGTGCTGAGCATGTTCATATGATGCATTTAACAGTCCAGAATACCTCAGACAGTAATTAGGGACTGCCAAAAGAACATCTGTTTACAGTCACCACTTCTAAGGATACATTTGCATCATGAAATAGCTTGTGCTTGAGTACAAGGGCAATTAAAACCGAGAAGGAAGATTTCACTGCTTTTTAAGGTCAGTTTGCTCTCTGCTTGCCTTTGTGCTGCTACACAGTTCGAAAAATCACTGTGCAATAGACTCCTTTACAAGACATACGGCAATGCTATCTCCCTCTAGGATGTTAGCAGAGATAGACTTGGAGTTATTGGGCATAAAATAACTTCTAAAACAAGTGAAATGCAGACCGTTTTCCTACGACTGGGTGAGGACGGGAGCAGATGATTCTTGGCTTTTGTATGTTCTGCTTGGTTTCTGCAGGCATCTGATACTCTCTAGCCCTGCCTGGGGCACCAGTTTTGTATCTTGGGTACAGAACGGAATTAAGCTCTTGCACATCTGGCTTCTGCACGTCTAATAACCCTCACCAGTTTGACAGAGGGGTTCCCAATCTGTTCCCTGCCATAGTGTCTGTCTTCCCAGAGACTGGTACAGCTTTAATGTACCCTATTAAAAGATGATATTCTTGCTGAAATTTTGTCCTGCTCGAAATCGGCTTGATACAGCTGCTCTAACGCTTTCCTGTGTGGGTCTTTTACTGGTTGACTGCTCACTAACGTGGGTCATATTGTAGAGTTGCGTCTTCAGACCTGAGAAATGCTTAGGCCCTTGCAAAGAGTGTGGCATATAAAGAGTAGGGCTGTGAGAGCAGGGGCATCCTACAGAGCCTTCTACAAGGCTATGGTACTTTCATATGTAAGTGCACTTGTACTATTTGTGTGTGGGTTTGGTTTGGTTTTTTTAAAACCTCTTGCATCTGCTCAGTGGAGTACACTTGGATTTCGCTTACACGGTATTGCCAGGGGCGGGATGACCCAAAAGGTGAAGGACACAGACATGCATTTCTTTTTCTTTTATACTGGAAATGTAACTTAAAAATTAAGCCTTTACCTTAAGAAAAAAGTAGTATGTGCTTCCTGTACCAAAACAAAGAGTCAAAAATTGATGTTTGCAGTCAGCAGATGCTGGAGTGTCTGACAGCATACTTGGCTGAAATCTACCTTCTCTTTCCCTTTTTGTGTAGAGTATCAGACTAGATCTTAAGGATAAAACTTGTAGTGATATGTAAATTATCCTGTCACCAACACCCATGGGTGCATGTTCTGGCATATATTTGCAATGTTGATGTTTCATGGTCTCTTCAGTCATATGGCAACCTGTCTGTGTGATACCATGAATGTAGCAATATTTATTTGCCTTAATTATCTCCTTGAAACAAGAGAAAACCATACCTGAACTTTACCTAGACATGTAGATTATGTCTAGCGATAAATTAATGAGTAATGATTTTAGGACTTCATTTACAGTGTAATGCCACAACATAGTCTAATAAATAGAATTCAGAAAGCAAAAGGTAAAAATCAACCATATAACGTAATAATGGAGTTCTAGGAACCTCTAATAATGAAACGTGTCAGAGCTATATCGAAAACCGAGAACACTTGCCAAACCCTTAGAATAAGCGTATATAATTCTAGTATGCTGCTTAACAATAAGTGAACGATGGCATTTCTTTATTATTCCATTTGAAATAGCGTGTTTGGTAGGAAATAATATATGTAAACCTTATGAAATTATATAAACCGTGACTGACTTTATTTAATGAAGGCTCTAGGAATAATTGAACAGAAATCATTGTGCGTGGCATATAGCCACATAGGTTGCATCCCGATAACCATAGCGAAATTCAGGAAATAGTGAAGATGTGGTAAACTCCCAGAATTTTGCCTGTGTATTGTGTTGCCAACAAATCTTGTTGCAGTAAGTTGCCTTTATTCACTGGTGTTTCCAGAAATGGTTGCCATAGTTTTCGGGACACGTCAGTCTCTGAGACTGTTAGTGTTTTAATCCCATACTGGAAGAGAATGGCAATTGGAAGAGGATTTCATCTTCCCAGCCCTTTACTGTCCTCTGATATACATTCATCGTGAATCAAGTGTATTCTTCCTAATTACCAGCTAAAATCAAACAAGCAGGCCATGAGCCTTTCCAGCGAAACACTTTTTCAACTATTGCAGAAGCCTGTGTGCGTGTGTCTATTTATAAACACACGTAAATGCTTAATGGGCACAAAAGTGAAAAGTTTGCTTGGAGGATAATGAAGGGATTTTTCATTGCTATAGAAACACTCAGAGAATTTGCTTTGTCTTCTAGGTAGAAAGTTTGCTGGTTCGAAACAGGCTGGTTGGAGCACTGATAATTTGCTTGGGAAAGGACACCTTGCAGCTGTTCCTGAACTGAACAAGCAGTCCACTGCTTTAAAATACTGACCGCAGAAGAGGCGTGGGTACGCCTTGTCAGAAGAAGCTAACATAATAGCGTTTATAACCTCATTCCTTCATCCTGTGACATTTTAGCATTTAAACTCCCACGTTTCGTGTCTTGCCAGCATTTCAACTTCCATGTTCTTTTCTCTCAGCTGCTGGTTCTCTTACAGTTTTCCAACTACTTTTGTCGGGGGTGATCTTGCAAAACCCGCTGTCCACATACTGACCCTGCAGAAGAATACTGTCTCAATTCTGCATTTCTACATGTGCTTATTATAGACAGAAACGTTTGTGTCACTCTATTAAAACTTCCTGACACTTAGCATGACAAGATTTGGGTTTCAGCTTTTTCTAACGCTGCCAAACTTGAGCTGCTTGGACTGAAATTGTTCATGTGGGTGTTTGCCTCAGGCTGCCTTTCTTTGAGGAGCTTCAGCAAAAAAGTTTAGCTACTATGGGTAGTATTTGGGCAGCACCAAGTCAGATGCTTAACGCAAACAACTGCCCTGAGACTCTTGTGGGGCAAAACTCTTTAGCAAAGGTCTTACCTCGGCATCAGGGGTTTGACTTGTGCAGGGTTAAGATGCCAGCCCTTGGCAGCTCTAGGTATTGGTCAACATTGGGAACACGTGGGTGTTTTGATGGCTGGTGGAGAAAAAGCTGTGCAGGTGGAAGTGGAAGAGTAAGTGGGAAACATAACTGCTTCATGCTGGCTCTCACTTCAGTATTCTTGACTGTATCTTCAGAAGCAGTGCTCACTATTTTTAACTGGCTGCAGCAATTAAAAAGAAAAGCTGTCTTTTCTATGAACCGGAGATCAAATCTGGATCTCGTTAGTATAATGTTTCCATGGCAACATTTTGCATGTTTATTCTATATAGTTGAACGCAGAGTTTGGGTTCAGACTTGACTTTACGTTCCATGGAAGTTACAAGTTAAAATTTTTAAAACTGAATTAAAACAATTATGCACAGCTACTGCAGATTGATACATACTTTTTGGTGGGATATCGATCCTAATACTGAATGTGAGTCACTTCCAATTGATAGTTGACTATTAAATAAATGGGAATTACAGATTTCTCTTCAAGCCTGCCCAGCTATCAGTCAGACTTTCTTCATGAGCAACTCTTCAGAGTATGAAAGAAGAGTTTCTCCAAGCACTACAGATTATGCATGCTCTGTTACAAGTCGTGGTAATAGCATCTGTAGAAAATCATGCCTTGTAGAACTAGCAGGCTTCTCCTCCTTATCCTTAAGGACTCAAGGAATCTCAGTGAAATCCAGGCTGCAAATTAATCATGAATATACTTTTTGCATGATTGCAAGCTTGCAGGTTATCCCAATGTATTTTGAAACCATGTATAAAATGAAGTTGCACAAAGTGTGAATCTGAGGTGCAACTGAAATAGTTGGCTGCGTTATCAAAATCTTGTATCATATTACCGGAGCCATTGAAGTGCAGCAGTGTTGGATACAGACGGGCACTCCCTGAACAATCAAGCACTAATACAGCACTGTGGAAATGTTTAACGCTACAAGTCTTTCTGTTACTGCAGTGACTTGCTGAAAACAGACAAAATAACAAAGAAAGGACAATAATAAGCACATCATTGTAGATGAATTCTATACTTCTTTTTAACTGACTGTTGCAAAACATTTGTGCTACTGGCTTACTGAGATATGTTTTCAATACTACTATTATGCTTCCTATTTATCACTGGTTTTATTTATTAACTTGTCAATGACGAATTTCAGCTGGTGTTTTATATATATATATATATAAAAGCAGAAAAAGTGCAACTGGATTTCCATGGTGAGAGGTGTAACTTATAGCTGTATTGAAGGAATTTATAAAACCAGAGATTGATCTCACAGGTATGAACTGTACTCACAAAATGGTAGTTGTGCATCAGATTACTGAGGAGTATGCCCAGTGTCTTTCAAGGCGGTGCTATTGATATCCTATATAAACTGAAAATGATCTTCCACAACATTTTCAACCTGGTGACTTTTAAAATAGTATTCTAAATTAGGTTTGGAATATATTTACGTTCGGTACTTGAAATGGAAACGTACAAATCTTGTAAGGGAATGTATGCATCCTACCATCTCTCTCTTTCTCTCTGTATATATATACGTGCCCACATGCACACACACACGATTGTGAAGTGTGATGTTATGACAAGTGCTGTCATAGCAGCACGTGTTCTGCTGGGTGCTGGTAAGAGTGCAAATTAAAGCAAACCAAGAGGGATTCTGGTGAGCACACTCCAGAAAGCCAAAACATGACTTGGAAAAGTACTGGTGGAAATTGTGTTTCAACCATGAAAATATAAACTGGTATGTAAGAAACAGAAGAGGAACAATACAGTACCATTAGATATCTGATTATCTGTGACAGAATTTAATGGCAAGCAAATAATCAGTGTCTCATTTGAGCACAGATGTTTGAGTGTCTCAGGAATTATGTCTAGATATTTGAAGAACGGCATGTATCTCTATTCTTAACATGTAATTCTAAAAGCCACCAGCTGATTGTTTGGGCAAAAGAAGAGTTTGTAATGAACAAGATCCCAGAACTCTATTTATCGTTCCACAAAATAAGCTGTCCGAAGGACTTAATGATATAAGACCTACTATTAAGTATGAACAGTAGCACAGATCACGTATCATTAAAGCAACCATTAAGGTAAATTTATGTATTTTCTTATTTATTAGTAATATCTGCCTGGTGGCTTTTTTTTTTTTTTTTTCCCTCTCTCTCCCTCAAGCTTCCTGTAGTCTGTTTATGCGCTACAATTGCCGGAAACATGTTTAGAACCTGAAGAATGTGCTTTTCTGGCTTAAAATGGAGCACATTAAAAAGCTTGATGCCTTTTGATGGAGAAGTTCTTATCATGTGGTCCAAGTGATTTGATATGAAATGAGAAAATTCGTGAAGCCCCAGTGAACTTTGGGGACTGTCAAATCTGGTATTTGGCAGGGGTGGGGGGAAGACTTTGCAATAGCCTCTGTGTTTAAGATTAGCTGCCCATGAGTTACAACACAATCTTCTTTCAGTTAGTCATGCCATTTGCTCTTCCTTGGTGTCATTAAATTTAGTTGCTTTTGGTGAAGAAATTTGATTTAATCAAGGTTTTATGTGTTCACGTGCTCCCTAGTTCCACCAGAGTTGTTTTTTTCTAATGAAAGTGGGCCACAAGTTAAAGAAACTGCTGTTCTCCTAATGAAATACTGAAGCATATGCTCTTGAGCATGATCTTCTGTATTTTAACTGAAGTCCTGTAAGTAAAAATGTCTCTTGACTAGTTCATGTCGCAAGGTTTAAAAGCCCGTACCTGCCTGATAAATTCTGTGTTTTTTCTGTCAACCACCTAAAATCTTCAAATACAAAGGTACATGCTTTTTAGAGGCACTGATTCAGCAGCATTGAAGAATAATTCTGATTGCTGATAATTGATTTTTACAACATTAAAGCTTCCAAGGTCAGTGCTTTGCTTTATGCCGTTCAGAAGGTTTCACTATACCTTTACATTACACGTGCGTTCACAGGGTGGAAGTTGCTGATAAATTACCCTGAAATTTAATATTTTCAGAATACCATCGTCTTTGGTTACCTCCTGTTTAATATAAAGTAGCTTGTGTCTATACATCTTGGAATCACAGGATATTTAACTTACGACTAAGACTCTCTTCATTCACTCCTGAAATACAATAGGCAAGAAGCTATTTGAAAATACTCCCGTGTTACATAAAATATCGGGACCATAAGAATAGGAGCTATTACTCTAAACGAAGAATTAGAAGTGATGAAAGGAAGAATTAACTTTCCCCATCTTAATAATTATCCACTGATGTCATGGTAATATTTACAATAAGATCCATTCCTGGTGAAACCAGTAAGATGTAAATGCTTATACTCATCCATATAAAATACTTTTATGGGGAAATTCCCAATCATGATAAGGCCGCTTACTCTAATAATACCTCAGTTTCAGGTGTCCGTCATTAACTGCCTATTTTAGAGAAATGATACAACATTACATCTGAATATAACCAAGGTCTTTCCCTGGGAACTGGATCTGCAAAGAGAAGCTTGCCTTCTAATACTGCAGAAAATGGCATGTTTCTAGTGTCTAGGGAGCTTGGAGGCATGATGACAGTAATGTGTTCTTATTCTCCAAGCCTGTGCTTCCATGAGCTCTGGTGCTCTCCTTTTATCTCCCCATTAAGAAATATGGACATCAAAGACGCAAGACTGCCTCATATTGCATTTATAATATATATGCATATATATGTACATAAATAGAACATATATTTTTAAGAGAAGATAATTAAGAGGTTGGAAACTTTAACTGGAATAGAAATGAGTGATATTGTTCTTCAGAAATATTTTTTATTATCTTGAGGTTTTTCCAGAATGAAGTATAACTGCTTTACTATGGTTGTGCATCCTGCAGTTTTCCATGAAAATCCATCTAAGATATTTGGGGCTTTTCTTTTTAGAGCTGCTGTTATTTTGCTTCTCACTTAAGATGTAAATGCAAAGCAAACCTCATTTATTGAATCTGTTAATCTCTGGATTAACAGGAGTTGTTAAACTGATTTGCAGAGCTTGTTTTGAGAGCTATTAAGTTTCACCTCTTTCCGCATACTTGAGTGAATAGTGATTTTTAGGATTACTGCATAGTTTAAATTTGCTTCAGTGTAGAAACCATCATTTTGGAGACTTCCTATGAATTGCAGTAGCAGCAGCGCTGCATTTCTATTTACTTGTAAATGTACACAGTTTATGGAATACTCTTAGTTTATACTCACTATTCCAGAAGAAGAAATTGAACTTAGAGCCATTTCAAGATCTTGGACACTCTAGTGTTTGTGTGAATGAAGAGATATGGGTCTGAGTTGAACTTCATGTCTACAGTTGTAGGTCTAATTAAACAGCTGTATAATTTACAAATGAGTGAAAATATCTCAGAGGAGTTGTGCTTTCATTTTAGGCTAGCCTCATCCTTTTTAATGTAGGTCAGAAAATTGTTTTATTAATTCATGGGATTAAATAAATTTAAATGATATTTTTTCTTCTGAAATTAATTCCATTATGGAAAGTCCTATGGCATTTAACAGGAATGAAACCAATAAGGTTTTCTACATAAATTACATTAAAAATGTGCATATTTTAAAGGAATTATCTGTGTCTTAAAGAGGGGTTTTGAACCCTTCTCCAGAATTGTATTGCAGGGCTAGAATTCTTTCTTCAATGCCAGGAGATACTTTAGGGTGACTGTTCCTTTTGTGATATTTTAATAATACCTTCCAGAAGGGTTTCCATCATAAGATGTTCTGCTATAATGCAATTTGTGGCATTTTCTTTCAGGTGAGTCAGATGTTCTGCAGATTTGAATTTAAACATGAGGTGAAAAGTGTTTGGTTTATTTTAGCAGAACCACAGCAGAGCAAGGAAGGGAAGGAATGACTTTTACCTTTCGGATGTTTAAGATGTGCATGAGTCATATCTTTGCTGACCATGACCTGCATTGAATCACGCTGGGCTACGTGGAAAGTTACTGGCTGCAGGCGTAGTCATTCAAGCACTTAAACATAATGGATGAGTGAAATGTAGCCCGGCACCCTCTCACTCACCAGTACGCAGCGAAACACATAACAAAAATGTCTTTTAGAGTTTCTGTTACATTACAAGAGATGCATGCATGTACTGAAATCAAAATAAATTTTTTTATTCAAAAGAGAGGAACTATTACTCTTTTTCTGTTCATGGCTATATTTCACTTTACCATGCCCAGTCGACTCATGAAAATAGCTTTCCTATCTTGTGTTTTGATATCACAGCTGTTGTGGTTTGGCTGAGACAGCAGCCTTAAAATATTTTTGATCAGTACATGTGTACTTACAGGTTTCAGGTTAGCCAGCAGCTTGGACTCTTCAGGAGAAAAGAGCATAAGGTAAAATTGGAACCCCCATGAGTATACGAGCTACTCGCACACTGGGCTCGGGTCCCTGAGGATGTCACTTGCGAGGATTAGAAAAAATAATGTGGTGCCTGTAACAGGAAAGGGGAGAGCTTTGGTTCTGCTTTTACAGTAACTCAGCTGAACAGTGGACAGAAATGAATTATTTTGTACGACGGCTCTGGGGTATGGGATAAGCGTTACTTCTGAGAGCAGATCCTGAATATCAGTGCTTCCTCTCTTTCTTTCCTGTCAGAGACCTGCTGGCAGAAAGTAGTCTTGGGAGGTTTGAAGTGGTGTTTTAGATCTTAGGAAGGAGAAATTGAATCATGTCTCAATCGCGTGGCACCTGACCCACGCCTCAGTCCTGGCCCACGCTTAGTTAAGGGTACGCCATGCTTGCTATTTTAAAATTCGTCCCGCCTTTACCCTCCTCTCCCTTACTCTCTTCAGGAGAAAAGACATCGTTCCAAACGCCTAGGAAAGGGTTCCAGATCTTTGGTCCAAGGAAAAGCTGAAGGCGAGGTGCTGAAGCTCCACAGATCAGAATTCAACATATTGTTAGCTAAGCCTCTCGCCAGATGAGTGGCTGGCTTTCTCCTTGCCAAAGTCTGCTTGATGCCTAACTTACTATCCCTCTGCTTAACACAAGGCTTAGCATCCTGTTTTCAGGGTGGGTATTTTGAAGTGAGGTACTGCAGTGCCATTTCTGATGTCAAAATCCCTTTATAGTCCTTATGCTATATAAAGACTGATTACAGTCTAATACAGTGTTCACAGATGTCATTATGAGTATATAATGACCCAGCACACATGACAGCCTGCAGCTGTAGGCCTCCATTGAAGTAATTTTTATTCTGGTGAGTCTTTTCAAAACAACTTCCTCCCAGTTCTTTCTTGTCACCAAGTTTGAGATGATAAGCTGGAGATAACAATGATTTTCTGAAACACGTCTATTATTAAAAAGCCAGCAACAGCAGTAAGGCTTGAATATTCAGCTTGTGTGGAATTGCAGTGTCTGCAACATAATTGTGCCAGAATAGCACGATGTGCAGAGCTGCTCTGGATGCTGCCCTGGATGCTCCTTCCTTGTTAGAGAGCGAAGATCCAACAGATAAGAGCAATCCCTGAGTAATAGCTCTCTCAAACATCTCTGGGAAGTTTCCAGGGTAAAGGAAATAGTAAGTTTTGAGCCCTGGGAAGTAACGGCTTTGGAATGAGGAAGGAAGGTTTTGTGGCGTTCAGATTGTCACTGGTCAAAACGGCCTTGTAAAGGAGGCTTGTGCCTACCGCGCGCTTTGCAGAGCAAAGCTCAAGCTGGGGCTTGTGCCAGACACCGATCAATACCCATAGCGCTTGATCAATATCTGATGTTACTCCCTCTCATTTGTTCATTGCATAATAAAGCTACGGGACTCGAGCAGCACCCTGACCCATATTAAGAAGCTGGAGTTCATATTCAGGAAAACGGGAAGACTAGGAGGCAAATTGAGCACTTGGTGTTAGGGCGAATTTGGGTTATCGTTTACTACTGGGGATTCCTCTGTTGGAAGAGGGATCTTCCTACAAGTGTGTTACTGGAGTTTAGTCCACAGACCGAATCAATCAGTAGTGTCATAGAATAGTTTCTTACAGAGTAGACCTGTGTCTAGGATGGTGGGGAAAATGATACAATATTCTATTACAGCCAGACAAACTTGTGCTTTGTTGTTAGCCGGTGTGATGTATGGTGCTTGAATGAGAGGGCTGACTTGAATTTTATTGCAGGCTCTCACGCCTGTGAACCTGTCAACATCCTGCCATAGGACCTTACTGCTTTCTACATAGACCAAATCACTACCCATCTCCATCTTCATCACCGTGCTTTCAACAGGGAGGCACCTGGGGAAATTCTTTTACATATTAAACGCTTGTAATCTTTGTTCATAAATGCAACGTCCTCTAGTTGCAGTGTTGCCTCTATGGGTGACCTCTGGGACTCAGGTTTTTGCTGCTTGTACAAAGCTCATTCAATTTGAGAGATTTTTTCCCTGGCTGGATTTGGTCCTGTGTTAGATTGTTTTTAAGCATCTTTTGTACCTGAGGTGCCTTGACTTAACACACAAAATGCTGAACAAATGTTTTTGAAGATCAAGGTAGAAAAAACATGTATCCTGTTTTCCTTCAATATTGGAGTACTCTTTGCCGGGAGACCTGAGAAGTGATCAGTATGCTATTTAGTTTTGACTGGTAAATTGCAAAGACATAGCACTTCCATTCAAAGATTACCATTTAAAAAAAAAAAAAAAAGTTCTAAACTTTCAGATTAGTTTCACTACTTGTTTTCTTCTCAGCTTAATTTCTGTTGGATATTTTGAGTATCCTCAATGCAAAATATTTTGTCTGTACTCATTTATGAACAGCATTTTTGGAGTTCATTTTTCAAAGCAGTGTGTATTAGCCTTTAATAAAACAGGAGGTTTCATTTTCCAGTTTGAACGATGTGCCCTTAATATGGAATCCTGACCTTGTACACTTGTCTTCTGTAACCTGCTCTGTGGGGTTGGTTTTGGTGTGTTTGTTTTCTGTCCTTCACAGATTTGCACTAACCTTGCAGCTAATCTAATACTGATTTCTTTCCTAGAAGTTCATTGTTTGCAATTGGAAGTATTTTTCAGTTTGGATGCTATACTAATTTTTCACTGCAAAGGACTTGCAGCGTGTGGGTTGCTAGCTGAGAGAGCGAGGGCAAGATATCCACAAGTGCCCCAGGCCCAAGGTCCTCATTTCAGGTGTGAGCATTCCTGAAATACATGGTCATCTCCACCAGATTTCATAAGGTTCTAAATTATAGTTATATAATATACGTAATCATAAGATTCCTAGTCAACACGAGCATACTCATTGCAGTGGGGCAACTCCAAATTCTGTTATGCTTTTATCATGAAAAGAGAGTTGCGTCTTTTGCCCAGGAAAGCTTTAGGGGCTTAGTGGTAAGCTAGAGGTCAGGGAAAGCTACATAGAGTCTTTCCATCCATAACAGCACTTGCCTTTCAGTCCTAGTGCTTTATGAGTATGTAATGTAGCTTTTCTGACTCAAAACTAGGTATTTTATTTCCCATTTCAATTACTCTTTAAAATGCATCATCCATCATAGTGTTTTAGCATGTGAATAGCCCCGGTGATTGCAGACTGAATCGGATCAGGGTTACAATAAGACATCTGTCAAGAAAATACACTTACCAACAATGTAAATATTGTATTCAGATACAAATGTGAATCCTCTTGAAATTATGCATTGATTTAGAACAAATGGAATGATATTTATCTCTTTTTTTTCCTCTCTTAGCACTGTATCTCACAATATAGGAAGGTTTACTACCTCCATTATGTGGTTGTCTAAGTGCCCGCATCCTTTCAAACCCGTGGGCTGCAGACAGGAGAAGTATGGTTTCCTGCTCCTGAACTGCCCTTTACTCCTTTGTCTGGAAATTATTTTGGTAATTCTACCACTATGAGGAAGGGAGGACTTAGTCCTTTGTGCAAGTCCGCAGTGTTTCAAAAGAAGACTTCAGAGCTGTATACTAAAGGTTACAGCTGTAACGCTGGGGGAACATGCCTACAAACATGTAAGTAATCTGGCCAGTAATTTGAATAATTCAAAGTACTCTAGGCTTCCTTGAGAAAAGGATTCATCTTTAGACTATCTAGCATTTCATACCTGAGTCTACGTGGGGGCAGTCAACCAAATAGGCTACTCTGCTTCATAACAGAATTATTCCTCTTTGTTTTAATGGAAATCACCTACAGCTACAGGAGGCAAGACATTTGTTTAGCTGTCTAACGTTTAGCATTTCTGATAGAATATTTTTGGCCTTCCACTGTGTTCCTCTTTGTCTCTCCCCCAGCAAAAGGCAAGAATAGATAAGACGACTCCTTTCTCCTGGGGGTCTGTGGGAGTTCACTGGATGGTGCGTGTCAGCCCTCTCTTCTCACACAATGCTGTGTGATTGCATTAGGTGTATAGGTATGTAAGTGATATTCCACTGTAGTGGATTTTGCCCCGTGCAGATTTTCTAAATGTGCAGCCCAGCAGCAGACCTGTCTCCTGATTCACCAGTTTCTTCTCTAGCTGTTCCTGGTGCTATTCAACCCTCCACCATTATAGCCTTTATTTTTACGTGAAGAGGAAAAAATGGGTTTTCTTCCTGTGTCCAGAAACCCTTGGAGTAGTCTCTTTCCTACAAAATCCTGTTCCTGGCAACTGCTTGGCTCCTGCTCTGCTAGGCTGGTGCGTAGTTAGTCAGTTTAAAAGGTTGGTGCTGATGTGGTTTTATGAGAGTGGAGGGGCTGTGAGTTAGCATATGGTTTTTGAAAGGCTGCGGTAAGCCTCGGTGTGATTATTTCTTTCAGCAGCTCATTTCTTGGTTATCTTTGTGGATTTTTTTTTTCCCCCTACTTCAAGAATATTCCTCACAAGCCAATTCCTTGACAAGAAAGGTGACCCTTATGATGAATGTGGAGACTTGCTTTTCAAAACATTGGGCTAAAACACCTGCTGAAATTATTTTTCTACACCTATGTATGGCTCCTTCTCCCACCTTTTTCTCTGAAACTAATGTAACATTTCAGTTGGTTCTGTCAAAAAACTGAAGCAGCTATGTCAGGTTTCTGCCTCATGCTGATAAACTTCAGCTTGACAAAGTCACAGGTAACAGAAATAGGTTTTGCAATCAAAAGTCAGAGAAAGCATATCCACTATTATTTGAATTGTGTTTTCTATGTGCGTAAAAAAAAAAAAAAAAAATTAAACCAAATGCCCCGCGCCCAAAGAAAAACCTCTGCCAAAGCAGAACTGGTCCCTGCTTAGGCTTTTCTGTTTAGACAAGTAGAAGCTGTGCTCGCAACCACTTCAGTTTGTGGAAGAAATGCTCTTTCAAGCACGAATCCCTTTCTGGAACCCCTCTATACCTTGAAAGACAAGGATTAAAGACACCAAATCTCAGTGAAAAGGTTTTGGACAGTATCAGTGAGCTTTATGCTGCACGCTCACACTCTGTTCTGCCTAAATCCAAGACTTGGAGGGACTTTCTGTGGGTTGGGGGATCCTTGCAGGGTTGAGAGCAATTCCATGCTGAAGCGTAGAAATCTCTAGAAACCTGGGGAGCAAAAGGAGGATTCATTTGGCCGTTTGTTGGAAAGCAATAAGAGTTCTTCATCTACAGAGTTTTCTGTATTGGCTATTCCATATAAATAGATTTATTATGTATAAGATGTTGTTAATAATGAAATAAGCTAGCCGTCGTAGCGACCGCTTTTTGACAAGCCATTCACAAAGCTCTGCAATGTTTTGCAGCATTGCAAGTTGTTTTTTTTCTTTAATGATGCTGCTGTTGCATTAAACAATACGAGCTTGCAATGGCTGCTGGTCTGTGTAACAGTTGTGTGCCTGTGGAGTTATTTTTCAGGCGTTGAAACTGTTCTGTATGCATCTTGAGCTCATGCAAATTTTCAGTCTTTTACTGCTTTTAGGCAAGTAAACTCTATAAAATAGTCTTACAGTTAAATGTAAAGACCAAATCCTAGAATTGTTTTCTACCTAAAATCAGTAAGACAAGTCCTGTAGCCCTTATTCATTGAAAGGTGTGCTTATCTGAGGCTGGATCCGGCCCTGTATTAGTTATTTTCATTCAGTGGATGTACATCCCCTCCTTTCTTTCTCCCAAAGGAAATCTGGCAGCTTGTCTGTTCCAGAGGCTGTGAAATATTGGCAGGTTTCAAAACTAAATGTGTCAGCCTCTCTGACAAACAGTCAGTCAAAGGGCAGACACGTTCCTATTGCTTTCTCTGAGACCAGCCAGCTCCGTGCTAGAGAGAAGCTGGCTCCATGAAATAAGAGCTGCAACAAGACATTTCCCAAAGTGCTGCCTGTGAATGTGCATTAATGTTGGCGACTGTGCAGGCTGCACCTCAAGCATACTCTCCCGCTTCCAGAGAAGGGGGAAAAGTATCAGACCTGTGAGGTTGCAAGTCTTTTCTTTATGCTGTGAAACCCCATGCTGGTGGTCATCCAGCCGGCTCTGGCTTCAGACAAGGAACTGTGGTGGGAAGACCCCTGATGCAGCTGCCTTTGCCTTGGGTCTGGAGGAGCAGCCTTGTCCAGTTTTCAATTTTTGAGTTTACTGGTGCTTTGATGGAGGATTTGGACTTGGTGATCGATAAGGCAGGAGTTTTCTGTTGAGAGGAAAAAATGAAGCGTAGTCTTTACGTGCCTGTTGTCACAGGCGTACTCCTGTACCTGATACAATCATAGAATGGTTTGGGTTGGAAGAGACCTTTAAAGATGATCTAGTCCCACACGCCCCCTGCCATGGGCAGGGACATCTTTCACTAGGTCAGGTTGCTCAATGATAAAGTTGGTTGGGTGTGAACTGTCAGTCCCATGTGTTTGCAAGAGCATGACATAAGCCGTAAGAATGGTCCTTGGGACTTCAGTCTAGGCTTACGGTGATGTGGGGAGAACACAACAGAGCTTTTAACCTGTCCTTCTTGGCCTTCGCTGTGGGACCTGGACAGCCCAGGCATTTAGAGTTGTCCTGAGATCAAATCAGTTGCAACTTGAAGGTTTGCAAATGGTAATCTTTTAACCCTTAGCTTTGGCCAGCTGCTGGTACTTCAACGATAAGCAAATGAACTGGTTTGTGTCACAGGTTTTTTTTCAATTCTGACTGGAAGACCATACACCCAGGGGTTTCTAGGGGTGTAGTAGTAATAATTCTGGCATGACATCATTTAATCATGCAGCCCCTGGCTTATCTGTTGCATTTTCAAAGCTGTCAAAATAGCATCCCTTTGGAGATTCCCTACCTCAGACATGATGTTACTTAGTTCACTTGCCCTGTCCTTGCTACCTTTAAAAGAGGAGTTCGAGGGTTTCCATTAGCTGGGGGATTTCTGCCAGAAATGATTTTAACTCTGCTGTGGAATGAACAGTTCATTAAACTGGGAAATGGTTTTAAAGCATTCAAGAGCCTGGGGCTATCATAACAATCAAGGTTGCAAATGGTCCCCAGCTCTAAGGCATATTTCTTATTATTTAGAAGGATCAGGGATTTGCGTACTGCTTGCAACTTTGCAAAATCAGTGTTTTAGTTTTGAAGTCATCGTTTGGTGGTGCTTCCTTCTGTTAAACAAACTTGTAGGTTTATTCAACTATACTTTTTGAGGATGGGGAGAACCTATGTCCTTTTCTAAACCAGTTGTAACATGCCTTAATATATTAAGTACTTTCACGCAGCAGAGACTAGAAATACTAAAATACCGCAGAGCAGATTGTGTGTATTTCTGGTCCGCTTGGAAGCAGGAAGGGGAAATCGTTCAACAGATTGTTTTTGTGAGACTGATAGCCAAATGCTACAGATTTTCGGAGCTCTGCTTTAAATAAAAAGTGCTCTAATTGGGGGCATGTTCTTTTTGGTGTGTTTTTTTTTTTTAAAGACAGAAGTTGATTTTTAGAGTTCCATCTGTAAGTGTTTGGATTCATAGCCATTTGAATTATGAAGGGTACCTGTAGCACTTTGGGAGCGGTTTACAGTAAAAATACATTTATGATGCTGTAGTATGTAGAAATAGATAATAAGGGATACAAAGAGTTGGGGTCCTGGAAGTAACAGAGCTGAGTTACTGTGATACCCCCCTGAAGTAATTTGCCCACGTTGGGAGGAAATTCAATGTGTCATGTATATCTGTGGCTAGATTGACGCTGTGTATCATGCTATCTATCACGGTGTGTTCTTTGCTGCTCTTTGAACATAGAAAAGGAACTTTGAATATATCTAAAGAATCCTGAAAAATATCTGGCTAATGTAAATGTGCCACAAGCCTGAAACAAGGTAGAGGACAGCAGGGATGTCGTGAGCGAGTCTTGCCAACGTTAACAACTGTGATTGCAAAGTATCAAGACTGATTTTTAGGGAGTTCTGTTATATAGAAGAGATGTTTAAAAAGATTGTCAGAGAATAGTATTTTTCACTAAAGAGAAAAGTAAGTGATATGCATTTTAATAAGGAATGGGAGTATGTTGGGAAGGAGATTTTTCTTTCTCTGTTAACTCCAGGAAAAAATAAAAATAAAAAGGGTGTTCTAATGAATTTTGAAAGAGGGTAAACTTGGTGCCATGGTTCGTGATCAGATTTTCAGAATACTTGAACCTCACTGGTGAATAGACATGTGTTACATTTTTCATCTTTCACTTCAGGGGAAAACTCGCTAGGATTTTATGCATTGAGACAGGAATCACCATAGATTCATATTCAGCAGCTGATGAAAGGGTGCTGAAATGATCTTGTTTCTCCCATTATTCTTACTGATACAGGAGGTTAGCTTTGCTATTGAAGTAATATTTTTCTTGAATACTCTGTATTTACATGTCAAGTTCCTTAAATCACGAGAGAACGGTTTGTGTGCATCAGGAAGCTAGAAGACTTAATCTAAATTTTTTTTTTTTAATACTATCATTAAGCCACGGTTTTACTACAGTTTTGATACCTCGCTTATTTGAGCTTCTGAGGGTAAGGTATAAATAAAAACTGTCGTGTTTATCTTCAACATGTGTCGAGATAATCAGTTTCTCCGGTGACTGTGCAGAAGCTTTTAATCTCTAAATTCATAATGGCATTTCACTTTCCCTTCTTGCAATGAGAAAAATGTTCACACCTTGGAAGTCATGATTGTTTTATTCATCATCTGTTTATAAATGACCACCGTCCATATTTTCTGTTTCTACATGCATGTTTTTATTTTTATACAATCTTAGTGCATTTGAAAGTCTTGCCTATCTACTCGGGTGCAGGGTAGATGATGTATTGCAGTGATACAGCGCATGGAGCTGGCCCGGAGGAATGCAGGGCTTTTAATGAGAGGGCTCTGTGTTTAAGGATCCTCCTCGATCTACTATTTGCACTAGGAGCGCGGTACAAACGAGCAAAGCCTGTTCAACAAACTTATGTTCAAGTGCAGCGTAGGTCCTTATTCTTGCAAAAAGTCTCTGATAAGCAGCGGATATGGTATATTGATGCAGTATTTTTTGTAGCCCAATGCAAATCGAAGGTGTCTATGTGACTATGAATTGTGAACTGAAATATATCTATTGTGAAGCAATACTCTTAGTCTCTATCAAAGTGACGCGGCAGATATAAATCATAGAAACTATCTGCTGACTTCTTGTTTACTTGCTATGGGGGAAACTTTCCTGCTGATCATTATTCTCTATTTATCATGGTTTTCTGATACTTTGTGTGCTTCTAGCTCCAATCTGTGATCATTATGGTGATAATATTTTGAAGTCCTGTCTGAAAGTAATGTCAGTGTGGAGTAGTTGGACAAATGCAAACATGTGAAGGTCTAAGAAGTTACTTTTGGTTTTTCCCCTCATCATTGTGCGAGATATAAGTGTGAAGGAAGGAAAATGTAATTATTTTGATTGACATAAATGCTATTTTAGCAAAAGTTGAATGAGTAAAATCAAGTTTTAAAAAACCAAACTGTTTTCTCGTGTCAGCCAGCACGTGAATGAACACTGTGAATAGTGTATAAGTGAATAAATAAGCTGATTTGTTGATGAAAGGTCATAATAATGCCTTTCAGGGCAAATAATTGTTTAAAATATAATACAAAACCATACCGAAGTCCCAATAAAGATGAACAGTATTTAAAAATAACCTGTATAAGTTGTCTTGTGCAGCAGAAATTGCTTACTGTGGCCATGACATCTTTAAAATGGAACTATCTTAAATGGTGTTGCTTCTGTTCCCTGTCCTGAAATGTTAGTAATTGTAAAGAACTTTAAGGAGGTGGGGAAAAATCGTCTGTAAGGAGGTTTCATGAAATCCGACTGCTGTTTTGATACACAGATAAAAAAACCCTCCACTTCCTGACAGCCCAAGGGAAATTTGGTATTCATCGCCATACAGAGTAATGAAGTATCTTTTCATGCTGGATTTCTTAGTTTAGGAGACATTCTGTTTGCAGTAATAACATGGGAAAGGAAGCAAGTCCCAAGTCGAGGCACAGAGCTCTGAGCAGAGGCAGACTGACTCTGCTTGGGAACATTTTTTCAAATTATTAGAAATTATTTTGAAGTTCCACTGAAGAAAAAAAAAAAAAACCAAACCCAAAACACCCCCCCCCCCCCGTAAAGAGCAGTTCAAGATTACCAGAGTATTAAGGCACTACATTAATTCATTTGTTTATTCTAATATAGGCAACTGTTTCATAAAGCAAAATAGATTAAGTCAATTCAAATAAAATATACTCTGTACAGGTGACTTCCTGCACTATTTAGTTTCCTCAAACACTTGATTAACAAGCAAGATAATATTCTCTTGTCACTTCCAAGCACTTCAATCCTTTATTGCTTTCTTTGTTTCAAAATGACTTTAGGAAAGGAAGAAAGGTAGGAACAGTGTGTAAGAGTCAAGGGCTGAGCTCAGCTTTTGTTTGCAGCTCTACCTGTGGATTTGCTGAACGAGATGCATTTGCTGAGCTTCTGCTTCTGCTTTTCCCAACTGCAAAATAGATATAATCATCTGCACCATTTTCTTGGAGATTTGGTTTGCTTCTGTTTGTGCAACACTATGATAGCCTTGAGTAGGCAGTTCTGTGGCAGTGCCAATGAATACGTAAGATGCTATGGTGATAATTAGAAATTGTTTTGATCAAGCATTGTGTGGGGCAGGTCAGAAGGATAGGTAGAAAACTTGATCATCAGTGCTGGGCTGGTACCAGTTCTTGTCAGAATTAGACTGCTACTGGCCCAAATACAGCGGTCGAAGTCTGGTAGGGAGAAGTGGCCATCTGTGAGATGAGTGTGTGATAGGAGCCCTTGTCCTGACTCTCTTAGGTTATCTCCCATGCTTAGCAGGCCAGATGATGAATTTCTCTTCAGTGAGAAAGTCGCTCCTCTCTATTCGTCGTTAGGAGATATTACTGAGATGCTGCTCCACGTTAACGTCTCTAGGACGTGACGCGCTGTGCCTGACCGTGTCCCAGCGCAGCGCTGGGCTCGCCTGGTGGGTTACTGTATTTTGTATCTGGTACCCACCGGGTTTGGGATGTCAGTCATTCCCTTTCCTGCGAGGTGGATTGTGGACTAGCGTAAAATGATCTTCTTCACTTTCCCCTTGGCCCATTTCATGGCTTCCTCTGGTGACAAAGTGGGTCCATCCGGCCTGAAATCTTCTGCAGCCGTTGGAAGAAAGCTGATTCAAATGCTTCTCGTTATTCGTTGTGCAAGACTAGCGTCAGTGTGGCAGTTGGGGGTCTAACGGGCCCTTTGCCAATGCTAAAGTACACTTTTGGTAGCCTAACCTCTTACGGTTCGTGAGCTCTCTTCCTTTGTCGTGTACCTTTGTGGACTGTACAGTAGGGAGCTCTCTTGCCATTACTTTATTTTACAGCATTTCTCAAGTGCTTCCTTACTTGAGAAAGTTTGATTGCTGCTTCCCCCCACCACCCCCAGAAAAAAAAAAACCTTCCACCCAAGTAAATTTGTGGGCATGCCAGAATGGCCTTTCTTTTCCAGAAGTGCTATAAGCTCCTGGTCTGATGGATGTTAGCAGTCCCCAGGACTCCAGGATAGATTATATGGAATCATCCTATTAAGTTTACCACAGCTCAGCTATACCGTTTTTGCAACAGTATCTATAAAATCAATATGGAGAAAACGTTCAGATAAATCAACGGTTGAAAGAATGATAAATAGAGGTTCATTGAAACAGAAATAAGCTTTAAATACACCAAAGCTAAAGTGATCCTTATAGAAATAAGGAGTGTGAGCTTCCTTCAAATGAGAAATTACCCTGGAAGGCAGCAACTAAAAGGACCTGGGGGTAACGGTATACGAGCAACAGAACATATGCTCTCTGTGTGATGCTGGAACCAAACAAGGTGAGATGCTCTGCAGGGGGATAAATAAGGGAGTAGGAAATAGGAGCAAGGACGTGATTTGTTTCTTTACAGCACTAGCGAGAATGGCGGTACTGGTATACGGCGCTGAGTTTTCAGTAACTTCTTTTCATGTTGTGACACGCAGTTGATGATTTCAAAGGGGAAAAAAAGGTCCGACGCTTTTGAAGGCAGATGAAAATTCATTGTAATGAGAGAAGGATCAGGCTATTTAGTACTTTAAAATCAAAGAAGAAAGGAAAGAGGAAGTGAGAAGTGACAGAATGTGTATAAATCTAACAAGAGGAAAAACAATAAAAACCGCACAACCCACCCACTGATCACCTGAGCACTTCAGTTTGGGGGGTGCGCAGCAGCTGGAAGCTGAAGCCTGACAAGTTTGTCTTGGAATCAGGGTTTTTTTCGTTCTGTTTTGTTTTTTTTCCCTCTCTATTGCAACGTGGTAATCAACCACTGGAGCTAATTACCAGGGAAGTTGTAATTCTTTCCATAATCTCACAGTTGTTTTAAATCAAGACTGACTGCATCCGTGGAAGGTGCAGTTTAGCAAATGCCCATTACTGGATTCAGGGCAGGAGCAACTGTGTGAAAGACTAAAGCCTTTGGCCTTAAAGGAGCTCAGGGTAATGAACTAATATTCCTTCTCCATTTATCTGTGCGTTCAGGGCCTGCATTACCTTTTCTGTCAAGTCAGCTTTGTACCCTGCCCCACACCACTCGTGGCTCAGGTGTTTTTTAGTGTACGGGCTGATTAAAGAAATCTATCAACTCTCAATGTTTTTTGCTACTTTTTTGCTTGTAGTAAGTGACTGGAATGATAAAATTAACTATATATATTTTCCATTTCCCTATTTATTTGACTGGACGAGGGATGTTCTCATGATTAAATAACACTACCCTGCTGGCTATGGTGCATAATAACTTCACGTACTGGATGCTGCTTGAGTTTTTGCACAGCTCGCATGCACACGTACACACACGTGTGTGCATATTAAAAATATATATGTGAAAACATAGGAAGAGGTTCTAAAAAAAAACCAGGCAAAATAAATATGGTAGACTCTAGGGGGAAGGGCAATTATTAAACCACTTACTTTTAGTATGACTCAAATTTGAGATCTAGGTTATATTAACTAACAATACTTTCTATACATCTAAAGCTATAGGTGCTACTTCTCTCAATGAACAAGTACAATTTCTGAATTCTTGCTGTTCTGTCCTCTGCTCTTGGAGGCCTTATGTTCCTCTGGACACCAGATATTGGCCATTTAATCTTTAAAACCAGGCTTTGAGTGAGTCATGTGGGACAGGTCATAAAAACCATGGTTTCAGTTCTTTTATTTCAGTTGATTTTATGCACCAGTGATCCCTGTCACCGTTGTCTTTCCAGTTTGGGGTTTATATATTTATCTCGAAGCAAAATTCCTATTAAACCAAGAAGTTTCAAGGACAGCAGTGAATTTCTTTTTTGTTATTGGGCAATGCTTTACGAGCTCACTCAAAGCTTTGTGAACTCTTCAGTGGCCGTGAGCCAGGCGTTGCAGACTAGATCCTTGGCTAGCGTAAATGACTTTCACGCTTACTGCATCATTGATCTGAATGAAACTACGATGCTTTGTAGTAGCTGAGGATCCAACCTCTCTCTGTAAATCCCACAGCCGGAGAAATTTCATACGGCTGTTGGTCCAAAAAAGACTGAATTGTATCAACCTGCTTACTGTAGCTCTTCTGAAGTGCTGCCATGAACTACTTACCAACTACCATATGCTTAAAGTGAGTGGCCCGATGATCTGGTTGATCATCGAAGTTGTTCTTTAATACATACGGGAGGAGGAGTCCTTTGGCTGTGTCCCTCCAAAGTGCTTTCCTCGCTGAACTACATATTGCAATCTGTGCCATATAACAGCAGAGACAAAAACAGCTTTAATGGGTTTGAGTCCTTAGTCACCATGGCTGAATTTCTGATACCCTGGAGATATATTGCAAGAAAAAAAGAAGGCACATAATTTCTAGTTTGTTAGTTCTATTTCACTGGTATTATATTGCTTGTTTGGTCCTAGTTTGCTTAAGTATGCAAAAAAGGGGGCATGGAAACGACATTTATTGGAAATGTGTTGACTGACTTGATAAAATTTGAATTCCAGCACACTGGAGCATTTTCTGGTCTGTGCACAAAGCTGATAGTTTGGCACTGGTTCTGCTGTTTTGTACCCAAAAAAGCTTTTCCTATGCTTGTGTTTCCTATCGAAAATGGTATCATCTGCACCAAGAAAATAGTTACTATAAATTTGGATAGCAAACTACTATGTTTTTTTCAGTAAACATGAAGTGAATATTTATGGAAAATCTCCTCTCATTCGGCTAGCTATTTGTGAACAGCTTGCAAATACAGATAACGGGAACTAATGCAACTCCAGCTTTTTATTCAGCAATCTGCCCAGTGGCAAAACTTATTTTTTTTGTAGAACTTAATTTTCTTTGTATGCATCGCTAGAGATCATCCCCAAATTACTATTTTCTGAGCAAGTCCTTGGGGATCAAACCCCCTGAATTCCACCACCAAACCAGAAATAACTTCAACCATCTGACAAAGCCAGTGAACATTCATTATAGCAGACTTTTTTTGCATTCAGCTAGCCCTAGGAAAATAATTACGATGGCTTCTGGTTATAGCATAAACAAAGATCTTTCTCTTTTTCTTCTTATTAGCCTAGTAAGGAAATTTAAATGTGGCTATTTCTGCTGTCACTATATGGCTAGGGGTTCGTTACTGCAAGAGGGTTTTTCTAACAGATCACATGTATGTCTATTGTAGCTAACTTGAGATTTGTAGAGACTATTTTTTGAGATTTGTACAAAACTGTTATTTCTATATGCTGCTTCACAAAAAATTATGTCAGGGTCTGTGTCACCCATTGCTTATAAATATTATATTATGGTAATAACCAATCACTTGTCAGAGTTGCAGATAACATTGGTTTTTAATTTGGGGTAATAAAAATAACTAGATACTTCTCTACTAATTTGCACTGTGACCAAATATGGCAACTTTTCATAAATGAGCCCGTTCAATTTGTCTGTGGGTGTTTCTGCTTGCTTTCTTTTGGGTTTGAAATTTTTTGGCTTTGTTGGACATAGGGATGTTATACTCTGAAGCATCAATAAACCCTCATAGATAGAAAGAGCTTCGGTCTCCTTAACCTGATTCCCTTTGTGCAGAAGGGTTAAATGTTTGTTGGTGTAGCAAATGGAGCAGGCATGACTCTAAAGCCCAGTGCCTGTGGTGGTTAGCTGGGAGGTAAGGAGACATCCTCCCCCACGTCCGTGTTGTTCAATGTTTTCTTTACATTAAGCATTCAGTAGAGCAGCACAGAAAGCTGTGTTTCCCTGGCGAATAATCAGATACCCAAACCAGTGGGCTATGAATCCTTTTTCTCCTTTTCTTGGCTCAATGTATATTTAATTCATCCCTGTGAAGCAGTTTAGCTTTGGTGGAAGAGATTGATACCGTTGCCTTTCCTACCTCAGACTGTCCTGTATCTGGAGGTTTAAATGTTACCTGTCGCAGGTGGCAGCTTAAATAAGACAAAGGATGGAACTGAGCTTGTCTGCCGTATCTTCTGTCACAGGTTTAACGCTGGCAGTAAGAGGGATGAGAAGGGAAGACGGAGCAGCACGGTTGCTATCTCTTTCTCTGGCACCTTGTCCACCAGATACACTTGCAGATCAGGTGCCAAATGTGGGTCCCGCAAAGGCAGCGGATGCCAGAGAGCCCCATTTTAGAAACCCAGGCACTTACTGATGGGCACTGTCAGGACTTCTGTAGCTCTTGGAAATGCTTTAGGCAGAGTTTTACACGCATGGAGAATCTTAATATGGAAAATTTAGGTCCTGTGGGTTTTGAACTGACTCTGCAATTGAGTAGTAGCTAAGGTGGGGAGGAACCTCCGCGTGGATTCAGTTTGTGGTGTTGGAACCTCATTTCTTTGCCAAGGGAGCTCCTATCTCTGCCTATTCTAGAGAGAAGAGGAAAATAAGACCGGAGTGTCGAGACTGGCTTTGGTTCTATAGCGCACAACAAACGGGTCTAGTTTGGGGTGGCTGTGTACACTAAAATAACTATGTAATACTTTAATAGCTATTATAGTTAAATGTGTTTTAAAGCCGTTTGCAAATTGCATTGCTTTTCCTTAGCTGTGGGAGGTGAGATTTTTTTGAAACCTCAGACTTGGGATAGCACTTCTCGGCATGAACTTAGCTGTTAATTGATCAGGGAAGGATGTAACAAGTTCGTCTGGGCTAGAGTTGCTTCGGAGGGAAGACCAAAAGCAGATGTTGTGTATGGACAACGAGGACTTCAGAAAGGCTGTTTGATTGCAGCACAGAGATGAGTCCAGTGTGCGCAAACAGTGCAGAAATGTTCGTGCTTCTCCTGTACAATTCAAGAGCAAAGCCTTCACTGAGTCAGAGGTGCAGGTTCAAAGAGGAGGATCCGGAAGGGACAAACTGGAACTTTGCTCACCAGGAATTCACCTTAGATTTTGTTTTGCTTCCCCAGCGTTAGTGCCTCGTGCTACTGTGTAATCTGTGCTACCTTGGCAAAACCCATTAATCTCAGTGGGAATAGTATTCAGTATACTATCATTCAGTATTTGTTTGTAGCTGTACCAGTATCGCTGTCAGAGCTGAAAAGAAGTAATACAGTTTTTAGTTTGCCCAAATGGGGAAAGGACTATCATTCAGATTCTGGTTTTGTAGCTGTAAAGTTAAAGGACGTAACACATCTACTTGTACTCATTTGGGTTATTAAACAGAGGAAAGGCATTGGAAAATTCTCATACTAAACATTGATCTTGTTGCGATTACTTCAGGAAATGCTTGTACGCATTTCTCTTTAGGATAGGAGCACTGTGCTGGAATATCTGTCATATGGTAACAGCTGTCAAGCAGATAGGCAGATGTTGTTTGTGTACATAAGAAAAGGCTTGGAAATATTCAAAAAAATAAGTGGAATTCCTTCTCTGAAACTTTTTTAGTTCTAGTTAGGTTTGGTACCCAGCTGGCTGGGACATGATAACTCATTTTTATCTTAGGAAAAATTAATTTGAATTACTGCATTACGTGTGGTACACGTGAGCTGTAGAGAAGGGAGATATAACCTCGCTCTATAGCAGAGTGCTGTTTGGAAGTCTGGAGTGCCAGGCATCTAAATTCTTCTCTGCCTGATCCCACAGCGGTCCATGTTCGCAAGCTTCCCTACAGAAAATAGTACGCCGTGTACTCCGTTCTCCACCCTGTTCTCTCCAAAAGCCACAGCAGAGCAGGGAGGTTTTAGTGTTACTCTCCCTGTCCCCTAAATGAGAGATCACACACAAGTGATTCCACTTAGCCATTTCTCTTTTCTGGTATTCTTTTGCCTAGCACTTAAATAGCTGTTTTAACATTTTTTCAGGGTCAGTGCAGAGCTTCGTGTTATTTAACGATGCAAGTGGCCAATACAGATGGTAGAGAACATGCAATATATAACTTGGATTCTGGAAAATAAAGTAGAAGCCTTATCCCAAAATACTGCCATAACCAGTTTATATAGCTCAAACTCCCATATATTTGTGTGTGTAAGCCTTTTATAAAAAGTGGCAGCTTGTGTCTCCCGATCCATGTTACCCGTTAAACACACTTCTTCAGGCTGGTTCACAGAGAGCTTTGATTCAGCACTGAATCAGACCAGAGAGAAACATTCATTCCTGGTATTTGCAGTGCTCTAATTTCCCTGCTCAAGGCAAGAAAATAAATGGCACTAGAGCCCTGGAGCTTAACTGCGAGACATTAGCAAAAATCTCACTGGAAGGTCTTTTAAATTTGTGATTTCCTTACACTTTGTGTGCTGACTTCTCTTACCAGCTCATTAGGCTTTCTGGGTTGTCTTTCTGTCCCTGGTGTGATCTCATATTAGATATTATATAAAGTAATGTTTTAAAAGCCTGAGGTGTAATGTTTTTATGTTAAACACTTATATGTATGCTTGTATAAAAATTTGTATGATATAAATATTCAGATATTTAAGTGAAGTTGGGCTGATGTGATCCACGTGTCCTTTCCTACAGGAGAATACTGCTTCTCAGGTCGTGTGCATTTACCCAACCAGGACAGCTTAGCAAGCTTTCTCTGGAAAATATTTCGTATGTGTTTTGAAAAGTATTAGAAATGTGCATGTTATCAACTGCACAAAATTTCTATTGAGCATACATTGCTGTCGACGTGGAGGTTATCAGGGATTTTTAATTATTCTTTGGAATAATAGAAACAGATCAATATTTTCTTGAAACCTACCTGAAATAAAAATTCTATTGTTCAGGGCTTTTTTAAAAAAAAAAAAAGGTACTGAGGGCTGCTTAGTCATGCAAATTCATGTATAATTAAATGCCACAGCACTTTCTTGGAAGTCAAGAGATTTTGAAAGTGAATAATAACATAGGCTAGAGTCCATTGGCAAAACATCACAGCAAGTCACTCCTCTGTTTTCTGCAGGCTTGTGAAAATATTCATGACCCTAGCCAGGTCCCCAGTCCTTCCTTATATTTTATTTGCTTTATTCCTGCAGACTACAAAATCCCTTATTTTGCCACCGTGTTTTTTGGAAACATCTTTCTGACCTTCTGAAGTTTGCAAACGACTCCTACATGTAAATGAAATGGTAATCACCAAACTGTTTATTACCTAACAAATGAGAAATTCAGTTACATCTAATAGCGAGTCAAGTCACGCGTGGTATTTAAAGCTTCCCTTTGTGTGTTTGTCTGTTATAAAACTGTATATTCCAGCAGAGGATGCTTCAAGGTTACATTAGAGTGTTTTTGCCCTATTTAAGTTCTTTAGTTCTGGGTTTTTCATTTGTGTAATGACTCACCCCTACGGTTTTCAGTGAACTTGGAAAAAATGGCATCCTATTTTGCCTTGTTCACCAATTTGATACATTACTCTATTACAGCCACAAAGAGATACAGTTCTGTCAAAACCTGCTTTGCTCTACAAAAACAGACCCTGACCCAGAGGTATCACAGTCATAAAAAGATTTTGAAACAGGCTGCAGCACATTTATCTCTATGGCTTGGCTCAGAAAGAACACACAATTTTCCAGCATCTTCTCCTTTCCTTTCATACGGATCACGTCTGAAAGAGGCCAGGTGCCTAACCAAATCTAGCCTGCGGATTCGTGACAGTGTTCCTATTGTATTTGGATTAGCTCGTACTGATTAGCTCGGAATTCTTGTGCATTCAATTACAATGACAGTTTTTTTTCTAAATAGCAAGAATAGAAGACAACTGGCAGGATGAGGTGGGGAAATATACTGTACGGAGAAATAATATCTATTAAATAAATTCTTGCTTGGTTTCTCAGATATTTTTATCAAATGAAAACACTGAAATGCATGCTAAGAATGGGGTTCGTGTTGGTTGTGGCCTCCCAAATTTACTGATCCCTGTACTAACGCCACAACTGATTTTTGTCTTGGAAGATCATCTAAGGAAACAGTGACGGATTTAATACACGTGATGGCTTGTATGGAGACTGCTAGACTCACGAGCTCTCCAGTTCTCTTAATTTTTAACTCAAGATCTAAGGCACTTAAAGAATTATATGCTTTCACTTAGTCAGGAATTTTGGCATGCTGCAAAAAATTTTGGGTGTAGTTCTAGGATTCATGTGTTTTGCAGGGATTCAAAATATCTAATACCCCTTATTTCTAAAATAGCCTATGCTTGAAAGGCATAAATTAAGAAAACTGTGGGAAGGCATGTTAAGGAAATAGTTATTTTCTTAATAACTAATAATAGCACTGTGGTTGGATTTGGGTGGGCTAAATATTAAATTAATGATTGTGTGGGCATGCCTGAAAACTGTAGTAACTGAAATTGCTGTAGTTGCAATTGCACAGCTGTCTGTTTTATGAATAATATCCTGGGATTTCTTGATGTCACAGCTATTGCTTGCTCTTTCAATTACTAGTCTGTTTATGCACATATGGAAGATGCAGACTATTTTTCCTATCAAGAAAGCTTCCTTTAAATATGACTTTGCCAGGGATTTATCAGCACAGGTTACAGGAGAAAATTCTGATTAATATTAGAATCTGTGTCTCCTGCCTATCTTCTTGAAACAGCATAGCATTGCAGGAGCTGGTAAAGATAAACTGACTGCCTTTTTTCAAATATTATTGCATGCATGGTACGTACATTCTTTTTTTTTTTGGTTGCAATGTAAAGTCTTGTTTTTGATAAATATGAATAACTGGAAAAAAATTTAAGGTGCTTTGCTTCTTCTTGATTATTCACGCTCTACAAGGATTTCATGGCTAATTTACGCAGCAACGTGGCTATTCTATGGAGAATGGCTTCCTACACCTATCGCAGCAAGCTTAATGGCTTCTGGTCTGACCTTTTCTTCAGAGGAATAGTAACATGGGATTTTAGTATTTGAAAGGACAATAGAGAAGAAGGGATATTTATTCACATGCATTATTCAAAGCAGAAAAGAACAATTGCAGCCCAACTCTCCTGTACCCTGAACCATTACTGTGTTCAGATACCTTCAGAAGCAAAGTGAGTGTAAAATATTTCGATTGCAGAGCACTGTCCACCTATTCACTACTCTCGCACTACCAGAAGTAGGTCTGATTGATCAGCTGGCTGGTAGGAAAGGAAGAAATTAAATGGGAAACAAGAAGGCTGTGGCTACACCACTCCTGCATAGTTATACAAATACTTTTTTACTTTTTTCAAACCATACTGAGCAGTGTGTCTGGCATGTAAACCACCTCGTAATAGCAGGAACTCCTTTGAAAGGTCTGCAATGATGTTCAGAAACCTGTTCTTAAGTTTAGGTGAAAGCATCTTCCTCCTGTTCTTGCTACTTACGATTAGGACGGTAGCGTAATGAACCAGTGTGCTGACTGTTACCTAAAATTCTAGTTCAATTGATAAGTCTAAGTGTGATGTGAACATTTTCAGATCTTGTTTCAGGAAAAACCCTGAAATACAAATAATGCCAGTTCCTCGGAGGAAAGACAGGTTCAGAACAAGTCAGGGTGATGTTGTACAGACGTGTGTTTGTATGAGTGCATGAGGGTATAACATACATAGGTCTTCTGTGCACTTCTGAACTTCCTAATTTGTAAGACCTTACCGTTGCGTTTAACAGTGTGGGATTAAAAACAACTTGTCATGTCTGAAAAAGAGAGGGGGGTAAGTTCTCAGTCACTGGGTTTTTTTTTTTTCTGTAGATCACCAGATCTGTATCATTAATTTTTTGCTTAAATTTCCTAACACTGCTACCTTGTTTAATCTAACACAATGACTTTCTTGTACCTTTTTTTTTTTTTTCATGTTTTCCTGAAATAGCACAAGATTTCTCAAAGGGCTGAGTTGGAGTAGTGACATTAGTAGTGATGTTGAACTCGGTTATTTGTGAGAGTACAGTATTTGAGTTTGAAGATGCTGCTGTGACGAATACCCTGGGAACTTTAGTATCATTTGTCTAAATCCAATGAAGGCGCACATATTTTGTTACTAAAATTGTTAGAGCTGTAGGAAACCAAGTAAAGAAAGCTGTCTTCCAGATAAGTGTATAAAAAACCTGCATGCATAAGCATATTTTTAGGGTTTGCAAAACTGTTCCAGAAATCTGAGACTGACAAACATTCTGCTTTGTTCATTATAGTGGGGGTCTGCTACAGGCCACCTGACCAGAAAGACCAAGCAGATAAGGCCCTCTACAGACAGAGAGGAGCAGCCTCATGTTCACAAGCCCTGGTCCTCATGGGGGACTTCAGCCACCCCAATATTTGTTGGAGGGACAACACAGCAGGGCATAAGCAGTCCAGGAGGTTCCTGGAATGCGTTGATGACGACTTCCTTCTCCAAGCGATGGAGGAGTCAACGAGGAGAGGTGCTACGCTGGACCTTGTTCTCACCGACAAGGAGGGGCTGGTGGGGAATGTGAAGCTCAAGGGCAGCCTTGGCTGCAGTGACCGTGAAATGGTGGAGTTCAAGACCCTGAGGGCAACAAGGAGGGCGCACAGCCAGCTCCCTACCCTGGCCTTCAGGAGATCAGACTTTGGCCTCCTCAGGGATCTGCTTGGTAGAGTACCGTGGGATACAGCCCTGGAGGGAAGAGGGGCCCAAGCAAGCTGGTTAATATTCAAGGATCACCTCCTGCAAGCTCAGGAGCCGTGCATCCCAACAAAGAGGAAGTCACGCAAAAACGCCAGGAGGCCTGCATGGATGAACAAGATGCTCCTGGGCAAACTCAAACACAAAAAGGACTCCTACAGAGGGTGGAAGCAAGGACAGGTAGCCTGGGAGGAATGCAGAGAAAATTGTCCGAGCAGCCAGGGCTCAAGTTAGGAAAGCTAAAGCCCTGCTAGAATTACATCTGGCCAGGAACGTCAAGGGCAACAAGAAAAGCTTCTATAGGTACGTCGGTGATAAAAGGAAGACTAGGGAAAATGTGGGCCCTCTCTGCAAGCAAACGGGAGACCTGGTTACCGGGGACATGGAGAAGGCTGAGGTAGTCAACGACTTTTTTGCCTCAGTCTTCACCAGGAAGTGCTCCAGCCACACTGCCCAAGTTGCAGAAGGCAAAGGCAGGGACTGGGAGAATGAAGAACTGGCCACTGTAGGAGAAGATCAGGTTCGAGCCCATCTAAGGAACCTGAAGGTATACAAGTCCATGGGACCTGATGAGGTGCATCTGCGGGTCCTGAGGGAGCTGGTGGATGAAGTGGCTAAGCTGCTATTCATCCTATTTGAGAAGCCATGGCAGTCCAAGGAAGTTCCCACTGACTGGAAAAGGGGAAACATAACCCCCATTTTTAAAAAGGGCAAAAAGGAAGAGCTGGGGAACTACAGGCCAGTCAGTCTCACCTCTGTGCCCAGCACGATCATGGAGCAGATCCTCCTGGAAACTACTCTAAGGCACATGGAAAATAAGGAGGTGATTGGTGACAGCCAACATGGGGTGAATTGTGCCTGACAAATTTGGTGGCCGCCTATGGTGGGGTTACAGTGTTGGTGGATAAGGGAAGAGCAACTGGTGTCATCTACCTGGACTTGTGCAAAGCGTTTAACACTGTACCACATGACATCCTTGTCTCTACATTGGAGAGACATGGATTTGACAGATGGATAAGGAATTGGCTGGATGGCCGCACTCAGAGAGTTGCGGTCAACGGCTTGATGTCCAAGTGGGGACCAGTGACAAGTGGCATTCCTCAGGGGTCGGTATTGGGACCGGCGCTGTTTAACACCCTTGTTGGTGACGTGGACGGTGGGATTGAGTGCACCCTCAGCAAGTTTGCCGACGACACCAAGCTGTGTGGTGCGGTTGACACGCTGAAGGGAAGGGATGCCATCCAGAGGGACCTTGACAGGCTTGAGAGGTGGGCTCATGCGAAACTCACGAGGTTCAACAAGGCCAGGTGCAAGGTCCTGCACGTGGGTTGGGACAATCCCAAGCACAAATATAGGCTGGGTGGAGAATGGATTGAGAGCAGCCCTAAGGAGAAGGACTTGGGGGTGTCGGTTGATGAGAAGCTCAGCGTGATCCAGCGTTTGCAGCCTAGAAAGCCAACCGTATCCTGGGCTGCATCAACAGAAGTGTGGCCAGCAGGTCGAGCGAGGTGATTGTCCCCCTCTACCCTGCTCTCGTGAGACCCCACCTGGAGTACTGCATTCAGGTCTAGGACCCCCAACATAAGAAGGACGTGGACCTGTTGGAGCGAGTCCAGAGGAGGGCCATGAAGATGATCGGGGGCTGGAGCACCTCTCCTATGAAGACAGGCTGAGAGAGTTGGGGTTGTTCAGCCTGGAGAAGAGAAGGCTCCGGGGAGACCTTATAGCAGCCTTCCAGTACCTAAAGGGGCTTACAAGAAAGCCGGAGAGGGACTTTTTACAAGGGCCTGTAGTGATAGGACAAGAGGTAATGGCTTTAAACTGAAAGAGGGCAGATACATTTTAGACACTAGAAAAAAATTCTTTACTGTGAGGGTGGTGATGCGCTGGAACAGGTTGCCTGGAGAAGCTGTGGATGCCCCATCCCTGGCAGTGTTCAAGGCCAGGCTGGATGGGGCTTTGAGCAACCTGGTCTAGTGACAGGTGTCCCTGTCCGTGGCAGGGGGGTTGGAACTAGATGACCTTTAAGGTCCCTTCCAACCCAAACCATTCTATGATTCTGTTCAATGATTCTAATCAATCTAGCCTCAATATAGCGGAAGAATTGAGTTTTCAATCTTTTCATATAGTCAAAAACAGCCAAAGCAATTGGATTCTGTGATGGCAGAAGATTGAATTTCTTATCAGGATCAGAAAAGAGATTTTTCCTGCCTTCCAGAGTGATGTAGAAACTATTGTGTCCTCGTTTATACATTATGATTATTTTAAGTGCATATACAGTCTTCCTCTCTGCTTATTTCTATACATTATATGAACACAGAAGCATTATAGATCTTTGTATGGAGTTCCCCATATGAATTGCTTCCTGGTACTGCTGCCAATTTGTTCTGTGAAGGGCTTTTTTCCTATTAAGTGAAGAACAAGCAAAATAATTCTCTTACACCTAATTTTGCAGTCAAATTTCAATTCCACAAAGCACTCTCTTAAAAAAAGAACTGATGTACATGACTCATTCAGGTAATTTAGAGGTTACTGTGGGGATTTCTTTTTCCTGCAGTTATTTGTCCTGAATACCTGGATCTCAGCTTCTCTTTTAAGACTGCAAAGGAAAGTAAAATTCTGCATTAAAAAAAAAAGTTTTTGATATGGGTATCTCAATTTTTAATTCATAACTTTTTCCGGCCTTGAAGTAAATGCAGCAAGAAGAGCAGTAGTCTGTGGCATGGCGGGTAGAGCTGCTGAGTCCAATATTGGAACTTTTTAACTCTTTTTCTCTTTGAATTGGAAACCAATGAGACTGTCTCATTGGTGGTACAAAGGTAAATTTGATTTGATTGATTTATTTATTTGGAAACTGGCTCAATCTCAACAGCAGTAGTTGTTCTTAAAGTCCTTCTGGTAGTTGGTGCCCTGGGAGTGGGTGGCTCTGGGCAGCCTGAAGGGTCACTTGCTTGCAACAGAATCGTTCTTCCAATTTTTGTGGTGGAAATCCTGAGGCACAGAGCAGTTCTGTGCCTGGGGTCATGGAGCAAATAATCAGCAGAGATGGGAGCAGAATAAAGAGCTCCAGACTTTCAGGCATGCGTTTCAGCCACTAAATCATTTCTCCTGCAGGAAGCCAAGAAAAGTTTCGTCCTTCCGTTTGGTACCAAATCTGTGTTCTCCCTGTCCTCCCTACTCTCATGTAGCCTTGCTACAACATACCCTCAGCATTCATACTTCTCTGTTCCACTGTCACTTTTATCATCTTCTCATTCCATATGTTAACTGGGGCCTTGGCCTTTGCAGCACTCGATTACCCCCAGTGCTCTCCACTTGTAGTGGTGCGAGGTGATGCCGTTAGGATTCTTAGCCTTTCCCTGAATCCCTGGGTTGGCTCCCTTTTCCACCATGGTCAAAGAGATGTTTCTTTTCCATCCGTTGTAGCCCTTCATAACCATTGTACTTGCCTCTCTTTATTATTCTCTCTCTATCTGTTCAGTGACACGAGCCTCATCTGAAACTTGCTTGGATTTTCACATATATGCCATCTTATTTCTTATATCTCTATCCTGTAAATATTCCAATCTTTCCCGATCAGCTACTCTGCTGGAGACTTACGAGGCTGCACAAATTCAGAGACAAAGTAGAGAGACAATTTTTGGTTTGTTTCTTTTTGGGGTCTTAAATTTATCTTATTAGGGCTGCTTTTTTTTCCTACCCTGTTCTCCTTTATCTTTTTCTCTGTGTTTGTGATTTCTAGGTTTATTATTTTTTAGCTCCTGGCCTCTGCTGCTCTTTCCAATTCTCCTTTCATTTGGAAGCAGCAACCCCTTCCAGTCAGATTATACTGAGAATAAAACCAGCTCCTGTGACTTCTTGAGAAGATAAAGATTTGGCAATTCGTAGGCTGTCTTAATTTGTAGTTCAAGGGTGAATGAATATACCGTAAGAACATTCGAACTTCATTTTTTCCTCAAAGAACAGTGGTGAGAAGAGATGTGCTATAACTCAGTCTGAAGCTAAAAACATGAAGTGCCTGGAGGAAATATTTGTAAATATCCCTCATTTCCAGTCAGCTTTGAAACTGAGTCACTCAGGGTGCCTGGAGCCCCGGACTGACTGTCACTAATCTTCTAGCCTTTGTCTCCAAATAACTTGAACTCTCCTAGGCTGCTTTCCTTTAAACTGGAGGTCTTAATGCTCTCCCTGCATTATATGTAGTGCGCTTTCCTTATCCGCTCGAGATGCTGCCGAGGTGCAACCTTCTACTCGGTGCTTCAACTGGTCTGTGTAGTGTGATTTTTCTCCTCTGCCATCTGTACCCTTAAAAAGACCAAATGCTTCTGTAATTATTCATTCTTTTAAATTATTCATTCCTTTAAAAGATTAATGTAAAGGCAGTGTGTGTTTGTCTCTGCATCTGCTTTCTGTATGTGTGTGTATATATATATGCATATATATTTTTTAAAAAGTGGATGAGCTGTACCAGCAACACTGTACATAGAAGAAAAGTAAGTCAAGCAGCTTGACTGTTTGCTTTCTGTCCCCACACTACTGTTCCTGCAGAAATGCTTGCTTGGTTATGTTGCACCGAGGCATCCCATCGCTCCGTAGTTGCTTGTTCTTTGGAAACTAGTGGACACTATTGCAGTTTGCTCTTTTAAATCAAGCATTGACTGTGTGCTATTGTGGTTAACAGCCAAGGACTAAAATTCACTAGTAACTTGCGTGAAGGGGAATTATCAGGAGATTATACCTGGTCAAGCACAGCTCAGTCCTGTTTATTGCTTTGGGTGGTTTGGTTTTTTTGGTTGTGGGTTTTTTTGTGGGGTTTTTTTGGTATATCCAACAAAGTAATTTCTGGGGACCAGTACTTATAAATAATTAACATGAGGCTTCAACCATGAAGCTCACTTGAGATAATCAAGCCCGTAATAACCTGTGGTCCCTAATAAACCTGGTGAACTGAAATTCTTAGAGACATCAAAGTGTTACACTGTCTGTGGAGAAAAGTGGCTGAGAAGGGCCGAGTTGAGGAGTACATGAGATCTAACTTTGCTGCGCTGTCAGGCATATTATTTTATTTGATCTACCACATGCTTTTAAAAAATAAACCATATCTTGCCATATCTGTTGAGCACTAAAAAGATACTGCCTTATTTCTTTATGTTCAACACTTTTTAGAAATCTGGACACCATTATTAGATACACCGCTGTGGGAATGTCTCAGTAATGATATGTCATGGCAATAACAGGTTTTTGTTTGATATTCTTCTGTGAACTCATTGAAGGATTGCATTTGCTCCCATCTGTGCTGCCCTAGCATCTTATTTGTACCTGGCTATTCTTTATCTTACGGGTTTTGAATTCTTAAGCTTACTTGTGATATACATTCTTGGTTCCTCATACCAATTTGCACTGAGCTGTATTCCCCATCATTTTTGCCAAAGCTGAACATATTGTGCGATGTGAGATTTCTTGGGAAATAACTGTCTACTTACTTCTGCATCACCTACAAGGCTTACAATCACTGCATTTCTATCCTTTTCCGTAGGATTCATAAAGATAATGAAAGTACTATTTCAAGAATAGATTTCCGAGGGACTTTCTTTAGAATAGCCTTGATTCAATTATACGTTGACACTTTCCATTTCCTTTTTTTGTTAATCTATCAATTAAGTGTTTATTAATGAATGTAATAATAACAATTTCAGTCAGCATTTATTACAGTGCAAAATTATTGTTGTACAAGACCAAATTTACGAACACATTAAGACACTTATCTCCACAATAAATACTAATTCTGAATCAGAGCAGCTCTGAAATTAAGGCTGAATGAGTATTCTTTACTGATTAAAACAACCCTTGGAAGCTAAGTGATTTTCTTCAAAGCTTATTTCTTCCAGGATAAGAACAGTGAAATTTCCAATGATTGGAGGTAAAAGTAAATTGGAATGCTCTACTCTGAATTAGCTTAGCTTGGAATCAGACTTCATTTATGGCTTTAATTACACTAATATTAATTAGTTGAAATAATATTCTTCTCTAAAATATTCTCCCACTTAGGTTACTAACTCAGCAAAATAATTTCATCAGCCAAACTTATTTTAGATGGAAAAAGTCAGCTTTGTTTAACAAAACCTGTTTGTTCTACTGTGTCACTGTTTGTCTAGCTAGGAGGGATGAGGCATTCCTATAAGAAGACATCTCTTAATCTAAAGCATAGATGCAATTTGTTTTTTGCTTTCTGTTTAAGGACCTTTTCTGCAGTGGGTAAAGATAAGAATGAGCGTGGTATATCAGTAATAAAAACTGAATGTGGACAACTTTAGTTTAGGTCCTGTGTCTACATGCTAATGTCTGGCTTGGTCTGCATATGCCTGATGTCGGTGATGCTTGCAAACCACTAAGATGCATTGGCCCAGACTTTCTATGCCTGCTCCTGAAGTTGTTTCATAAAGGATGAAAAAGCTTTTTGCCAAAAGTAGCTGAGGGTTTTTTTTTTTTAAAGAAAAAAAAGAAAGATATAAAGTTGCAGAAAGACGTTTATGAGAATTTTCAACATCATTTAAGTGCTTCATTTTTTGAAATCTGATAATATGCCCAGTTCCTTTTAAAATCTTACTAAATAAATTCTAAGGTTGAAGATAAACGATGAAATACGGATTAAAACTGGCCTTCGCTTGACTTTTTTGATGTTTTCTTCAGCTCCAGGTGATATTTTTTCCTATTTAATGACAGAGGATTATAGCTGAATGAAAAAAACCGTACAGGCAAATTGATCTGGTGCCTTTCAAGCTTTCAGTGAAACAGCTGGCTAAGAGCCTGGGGAAACTCTGATCTTACAGAAAGCAGATTGACTTTTGTAGTTTGTCTGTATTATGGAGTATACTCTCTCTTTTTTTTTTCTTTTTTTTTTTTCCCACCTTTTTTCCACCCCCCCCCCCCGGTATTGGTTGGTGGGGTTTTGGCGGGGGGGGGGGGGGGGGGGGTTGTTGAAAAGCCTGCTGCTAGGGGTCTGAATACTCAAAAGGAGGCAGGATTGAGACGTAACTGTTGAGAGCTGTGGGATTGCTCTGGCAGCAGAGATGTTGGGCTCCACTCTGCATGTGCGCTTTGGAGCCCAAGAAGTTGGTTCAAGGTATCTATCGGTGATCGATTTCATTATACATTAGTAATAATATAACTGAAATGTTATATTTTCTTTAAAAATAGGGAAGCTGCTGATTGACCTGTCTTACTGTGTAGGCTTCAAAATGTCTTCTGTTTCTAATGAAGAGTGTGACACTTTGATATAGGATCATTGCAAGACAAATAAAAATGCGGCTTTTTTCTCAAGAAAAATAGAATGGGTCAGTCTGTCCTACCTAGCAGCCTTTTTTTTTTTTTTAAATACTGTTTTTTAAATTAAAAAAGCATTTATCGTATGTGCTTTCTCCCTGTGCATAGTCATGGGCACTGTTTGAAGTAGCTTACTGGGCCACTCGTGCTACGAAAGTAAAATACAAACCCCGTCACCTTTTTAATGCACTACAATATCTATACTGCCATTAAATTATAGTAAAGTACAATTTTACAAAATACAAACATATAAAGTGAGAGCAGGTGTGCTTGTAATCATATTTCAAGCTGAAAACTCTTAATAAAATTACTTTGTGAACATAAGTTACATAAAAACATTAATACTCTCCATATGTTTGGAAAAATCTGAAATGGCAAATAGGTGAAATTGTAATTTTGAGCAAGTTTCAGTACACAGACTTAACTTCTAGGTCAACCATATTGGATTACGATAACCAAGTTTATGATAAACCGGCATTAGTGTTATGTTCTCTTAAAATGTTATTGAAGAGCAGCTGATGAAGAAATCCTCATAGTCACCTAATCTTTATTCATGTCTCTTTTGAAACTCACTGTGCTGAGCAAAAAGGTCAGCTTTATCTACTTTGAAATGATTGAATTTCAATTAAATACGCTGTTACAATCAGAAGAAGAACAAGATGTACTTTCCTCTTTCTGGAATCCTATCCTGTTTCTAAAAAAGAGCATAGTTTATAGCAGAAATAACTGAATGAATACTATCGTCTCCAATTTTTTTTAATTCAAATTCTTTACATGATAATTCAAGGGGTTTAACTGCTGAGACTTGGACAACAAATATAAAGTTGAGTGGGAGCACAGCAAATGTAGGTAGCTGGACTAGTCCGCTTGTACAGTAGAGCTGGCATGAGCTGTCTTGGCTTATAACCAAACTTTTCCATCCCACTTATTTCTTTCTGCTATTACTGTGAGAAAAAATAGTTGTAAGCAAAGCAGTTCAACTTGTGTCTTGGCAGCGAAACCCCCATGAAAGCAACAGTTCAGAGTAGGTTTATAATTTGTTCTGCCCCAAAGGATATTTTAGGAATGAGAGAGATGCTTTCCTGTGAGAAATTGTGAGCATCTGGGCATTTTTAAGAACCAGATAGATAATGTCAAGATTAGAGATGAGATTTGTGTCTCAGCACTATCTAAATGAAGTAATATTTTTGTAATTTTGCTGACATTTTAAATATTAATTGGGCACACGTGATTCTGTTTAGACATTCATGGAAAACTGAATTACAGAAACTGCAAACCTTTTATTAATTGGAGCACTAATAATTAGAGACAAGTCAAGGTCAACGCTGTTTCTGGCAAAATATTGCAAAAGTATTTTTGAATATTCAAAAATCACGTAATAACTTTACTAATATTGGTGATAATATTTTCTTTGTAAATCATGTTAAAGCAAATTATCCACTGGAAGATTTGGTATTTACAGGACTATTCAAACTTATGGTATAGACAGCTATTTTGTCAGAGGAGACATCCAATTAATCTTCATCTATACTACTGCATTACTTTATACACAGTATCAGGAATAGGAGTAACATAGGGTTAATTTTTTGTCTTTTTTTTTTTTTTTTTTTTTTTTAATACATATACTTCTGATCCCAGCTGGAGCTGTGGTTATTTAGGTGGTAGGGGAGAAGAGAAAGTTCTGGTCTTTGGGAAAATTAGTAATCATTTTGATAAGAATGGGCTTTATTTGGACTATACCTATTATTTTTTATTTTATTTAATTTTCAGTTCTGAACAAATATCAGAACGTTAGCTGCTATTGGAAAAACCACGGTAGAAATAGCTACCGAACACTGCAGTGAATCAGACCTCCTTTGTGAATGATATCCGTATTCCATCTCAAATGTTCCTCTATTTCATCACTCAGCTTTCTTATTTTAAGTGTAACTTATGACGATGAGGTAAAAGTAGTTATAAAGGTGCTAGAGTCGTTAATATTGGAGAGCTACAAGCTCATACAGAAAGAGTCCTTGTATTTCCAGATAAGACCTCTGGAACATAGTAACTTTGAAATTACTCTACAGGAAAGAATACCGTCTAGATTACCAAGCATAAGTAAATTTTTTCAGTCCAATGTCTGGATTCGGGAAAAGAGGTGGAAGTAGCAACAGCTGTGTAGTAACAGTATCCTTCTACAGTGCATAAAAAAGACACAAAAATTACTATCTGGAACAAGGCAGCAATCCCAAACTGCTTTATGATATCCAGTCCAGTTGTAAAGACAAAACGCCAGCTTTAGAATGGACAAATTTTTATAACACAGAGATGAAGAAGAAATTAAAGAGATTTCACTGAGGAAGATAAGTAATATTACATATTTTCTTTTGGTCCCTTGGTCATTAAATAGTTAATTGGGTTTTTTTACAAGACGACATTTGTTCTTAATCAATGAAGTCCCATTGCTTAAAACTAAAAATAAAATAAGATTAAAAAGTGCTCTGAACTAAGTACGGAGGAGAAATTGAACATAAAGTGTATGCAAAATATGCGGTGATCAGAGTTCTTTATTACTCTGGCAACTAAAGAAAATGGAGATATTTCTGTGTCTAGTTTAAAAAAAAAAAGAAAGAAAGAAAGAAAAAAGCTTTGAGAACTGTGGAAAAACACAAGGAAAAGAGCCATTTCTTCTTGTCTTGAGACTTCTTAATCTTCAAACACTTTGGCTTGAAAAAGTTTTCTCCCTTGCGACAAGCAGGCAGACAAGAACCAGAGCAACAGCTGCGTTGGCCTAATAAAAAATGAAATGCAGCTCCATTTACAGTACACTGGGAACTGCTGAGAAATTAATGCAAAGATTGTACAGGGCAATGCTGAAAACACCAGAGAGGTGCTCCTGGGAGCAGCAATCAGCTACTTGGCATTAACCTCTCTGCAGAAGGCGAGCCGAAGTGTTCTGCGTTTGAAGCCGCTAATGTTCGTCTCGGCGCTCCGGCGTGAGAGGTGGGAGAGGCAGAGAAGACGACGGCGGATTTGGGATCGCCGCCCTGCCTCCGCCGCCGCAGCAGGATGAAGCGCAGAATCGGAAGGAGAAAAGAAAGAAACCGCCAAACCTGCAGCAGCGAAGATGCAACGGAGCCTGGAGTCACGCTGTAGCCCTTGCCCAGAGGGAACGGGGCAAGGATGTACCCGTGCTGAGCCGTGCTGGTTCTGGAGCGAGGTCCATGAAGTCAAAGACCAAGTTTTTCCAACTGTTGCAACGAGCCCTGTGCCAGTCTTGGTACAACTGTACCTCTGTGGGCCGGTACAATTAGATATCTGCAGTAGTTGAAGCAAATGGGAAATTACTGAAGCCAGACAGCTAGCATTTCAAACTTGAATAAATCTTGTAGGCTTTATGGAGAATAATTCAGCTATGCAGGTTTTGAAACGAAAGTGTTATATAAATTGGAGATAATGGGACAAGCTGGATGTTTCAGAATACCTGTAACAGCTTTCTCAAATTTGGCATTAGTATCTTGACAACAAGTATTTGGGAGCTACTGTTTATAAATAACCAGGATCATAAAAATGTGTCTAAACGGGTTGGCATCTTCAGAGAAACATTTACATTTATGTAATCACTCTCAGACACGTAAGACGTGAACTCAATATATACTTTAATTTTCTCCGTATCTCTTGTATTCATCCATCAGAAGAAAACAGCCTTCCCACCCACCTCCGGTGTCTGCTCTGAAATGTAAAAGCCCCGTTTGTGCACCATAGATGCGTATTTATTTGTGCTTCTCTGACAACTTCGCCAACAGTTTGTATTCTCTGCGTCACTCCCCAGGGAGCCGGAGGATGATTAGGAGCAGCATTTAGCCGGTGGGAAGAGCGAGGCGGAGGCAGGTGAAGCATCCTGCCTGGTGTTACATAGGAGGTCTCTAGCAGAACTGGGAATAAAACGTAGCTGTCTTCGCTCACGGATCTCTGCGGCATTTGAAACATCAGTACGCACATGGGAGCATTACAGACTAATGTGACTGACAGTTAAAATAATCCGCCGATTTGCAGGCAAGCATTCACGTAATGTGTCGGTCTGATGGGTCTGAAATTTAACAAATTTAAAAGGTTTTCCATTGTATTCCCCTACTCCCCCCGCCCTCCCCAAGGCTTCCAGACTCAGTCTTCTATTTCCAATTTACTACTTCAAACTTCTGTTGAAAGCGGCATAGATTCTTATTATGAATGAACAGTTCTGGGGATTGAGAACAGCCTTTGAAATGTTTCCTCCTGTATTAATTTAATAGACAATATTTCTGACTGTGCTTCCTGAAAAAGGACATTGCGCGTTTGATTAAATTTTATGAGAATTGCAAAATGCCTCCCGTGATATATTGCTTCCAAAAAAAGGCAAATCAGAGTGAAGTGGACTGAGTGGGATAAATTCTTGGCTCTGCCCGAAATGGGTTGAAAACAAGAAAAAATTGGGGGATGGATGAAGGAGTGCCAGGCCTTGGCCCATTTGCTGTAGAGAAGATGAGAGCAGTTTCTGGTTTGAGGTCTTTTTGTTTCTAACGGCTCGGCTTTTGGGATCACTGAAGTACCCTTCAGACTATCCAGAGCAGGATCTATGCACAGCCGGCTGGTTAAATGGGCTTTTCATTCCATTTGCTGGCTGAGCAGCAAAGAAGCCATCGTAGGGTGAGTAGCTGGCCCATTAATTCATCACATCGTTACTGGAGTGTGCACCTTGAGTTTTTAGAGACATGTTAATGTTAATGATCTGCCTTTTTTCATTATGATAAATGAAAACCCTCTGCATGTAGAGCCTTTCTGAAGAGTGAGTCTCTGAAGGAAAGCATCACTTCAGTGTTTCACATTTATTCTCCCTCAATGATTCCCAGACAAAAATCTATTGAATTACAGTACAAAAAATATGACATTGTGTTTTAACTGTGAGCTTCACCTGAATCTAGGAATCAATCCCCAGACTTTTGGCATTATGGATTAACGATGACGATGAGGACTGTGGCAGAAGCATTGGTAATTCTGATAATCACGATAAAAAGAAAGGAGGCCAGCTTGTTCTTCTTCAGCCAGTCTGGCTCTGCAGAGCAGACAGCAGGAAGAGCTCATTTGCTGTTTTCTATAAATAAAGCAATTACGGCAGGAGTAGAGTGATAACTTGCAGTGAATAATAGATTCAAGTATATATATATATATATGTGTGTGTGTGTGTGTAATCTTCTTTCTGTTCATGAATTGTTTGCAGTTCATATTTTGGGGTTTTGTTTGTTTGTTTTTTGGGGGGGGTCAGATTACTTGCAAAATAATTTGACTGATTCTTGGTTTGTTGACGTGACCTTCGAATGGGTTTTTACATGGAGAAAATTGCCCTGCACCTAGTTAGGATGTCCTTTTTGCACGCATATGCATTACAATTTGATATAAAATGCTCCAGAGGAGTAGCTGAGATGATGCTGACTCCAGAAAAGCAGAGGAGTATGTGCCTGAGCTGGTGCTGGTAGTCATAATATAGATTTGACTTGGAGCTGAAATGTATTATTCTGTTGAGCAAAGGTCTGTAAGAATGTTTTATAATACTATTTGCAGCTGCGGGGATGTTACCACATTGTATGGAAAATAGATATGTGGGTATCAGACAGGTTGGAATCCAGTCAACGCTGTTTAATGTACTGGATAATACTTTGCGGTTATTTTTCAACAGATAACCACACCTTGCTACTCTTTTGAAGCATTTACTTGTTCCAAAAAGCAGTGATCATAGGGAAAAACCTGTATGACATAAAAATACTGGGCTGGGACTCAGGAGAACTGAGTTCTTTTCATACCGATACTCTCCTTCACTTTCTCTTTCCTGAAAACAAAGATCATTCTCCTCTGTGAACCAGTTAGCCACCTATTGAAGAAAAGTGATTTTTAAGGGCTCATGAGTTAAGACAGCTAGAAAACGATGCAGAATTTACAGTTTCTGAAGACAAATACAATGCGTGTCCCAAAATTTTGGAACTAGTAAAATACGTAATACCCACAGGTGTCAGAAACTCAGCCATAATCTTTTCTCAATTCTGCAAAGGGAGGAGATGGATGTACGGAGGACGGGAAGTGATTTTCTGACATTATGCTTCAGGGGCCTGACATCCTGAAAGTAGGTAGAATTTTTCTGTTAGATATATCAGAATTAGGATCAGGTTTTATCACAGCATTTAGCAAAATCCAGAGACAGAAGTTCAATTCATGGCTCTTGAGGTGTCTGACTACAAGGTAAGCTTTCGTTCACCTGTGTTAGCCAAGTAGTTTGACTGGAAAAATCCTCAAATGATGCTGACTGTGCAGCAAAGCCTTGTTGCAAAGGGCTGCTTCAAGGACTTGAGTAAATTGCTCTGTTGTACTTTGCTGTGATGGCTTGCCCTCTTATTAGCTTTGTCACTTCACCTTGATTTGTTTCTGAGTTTCTGTCTGCAGTTAAAATCAATAGACTTTTTTCTCCTTAGCTTTCAAAACATCATAAATAAAATTAATTTCTTAAAATAGATGCCCTGTGTTTTCTGAAATAACACCATAACAGTATGGGGGAAAAAACTGGAATGCTAGTAGCTGTTTGAAGTTTAAATATCCATGCTCAGTCTCCTTTTCTCTCATTCAATGCTTGTTGATAAAACCTTGTTTTACAGTCTAAGCACTTAATCTTTGTGGGGTTTTTTGGTGGTGTTTCTTCTCTCTGGGTTCATCATATTATTTGTCCAGTCATGGTTTCAAGAATCTCGCGTTCATCTCGCCCTGCTCACAGCATAGGGTTACAGTCTGCAGGCATAAGAAGCATAAAAATGCACTGCTTCTCTGTGGCAGGTATTTCTGCAACAGCTAGCTAAGCATTTTTATCTCCATGGTACTAATAAACTAATTTGACAAAGATGACACTTCAATTTATTGGCAGAATTGAGAAAAAAAGGAAAAGAAAAGAAAAGGAAAGAAACCAGCTTTGTGTTGAACCTGTAGCCCAGGATGCCAGCCAGAGTGCAGTTTAAAATCCAGATTTTTCAGGACAAGGACAGCTGGGTTCCTTGTGCAGTGGCTATGTGTGTAGTCACTTAACTACTCTGATTTTACAAATACCTGGCTACCTGTTAGATCCCACTGAGAATAACCATCTCCTAGATGGAAAAAAAAAAAAAATCTTAAGCAAGGAAATTTCCTTGGGCATGAAATCCATGCTAGACAAAAGAAGATAGAAGGGTCTTATGGAGTTGGGCTGGTTTGCATAGCATTACATAGGTTGTGGCGATAGTTCAGAGAGCTGCCAGGTCGATGCTGAGACAAAGATAACGTGAAAGAAGGGAGAGAAGCCAGGCGGTGCTGAGGTAGTGCTGGGGGTGACCATGAGCGGCAGTCCACGATGGACAAAGACCACGGGGAAGGGTGAACCTGCCTCTAACACTGGCTTTTAAAAAGACTAGATCTTTTCCTGCAGCAAAACAACCATCTGATTTCCTCTCAGTATCAGTACTGCCTTTGTGAACAATTTTTGTAAATCAGACTTTTCCAGCTAAGATAATTTCCTTGGGAAATTTCCAGTTGGTTGTAATAGCTTCAAACTCTTAACTACATGCTAGTGAAAAAAATCAAAATATGAATGGAAATATGAAAATGCATTGTATGACCTTTCTTCCCTGTCACTAAAGTATGTTTTGTTTTGTTCACTAGAAGTGCCATTTACTGTCCATAAGAAGTCTGTGATCCCATGGTATACATCTAATTACAGTATGGCAATGCCTTGTTTTTAATATAATTGTGGGAAATTTAAAATAAGATTGAAATTTTAATGACTGCTTTTAAAAAAAAAATCAAACACTAGATTAAAACAACTTGTTTATTCTTCCATTCTATTTTTCCATTATCTCTTTATGTTTTTCTGATGTAGTCATATACATAGATAAAGAAAATGACAGTGTGTTTTCCCTTCCAGAATAGATATTCCTTTTCGGTTGTCTAGAGAGCTGGAAGAAATTACTAAATCTGTCTTTTAACTGTTTTATGTATTGAGCAAATGAAAAGATTTTAGAGTAACAGTAGTTCTGAAAAGCATATAACAGAATTTTGCCCTTAATCAGAAAAAGTCTGCAATGTTTGGCATTCCCTATATTTGAAACTTATCCTAGAATAAAAGACAGTGTCAGTTTAATGGCTGTGCTGGAATGATCCTGTGGCTGACACTCACAGAATTCAGTGAGTTTGCTGGAAGCAACTGGACTGTAGGAGGACATTTAAGCAGATTCAGTGGAAAACTCTAAGCGTGGTTTAGGTTGGACCAGGTAGGTGCTTTTGAAGTGAATCTCACAGCTGTCCCTCTCGCTGTGCTGTGGTCTGTATCTCAGAGCACACCTCACGCACCCCAGCCGCAAACGGGCTCTCTCTCGAGGGTACCGGGACTTTCTTTCTGTTCCTGCCGTACCAAGGTTGCATTTCAGGTGCCCAGTCCTCTCACGAGCCTGGCTCGCCGAAGAATGGCATCTCTCAGCATGTAGTCATAGACCCCACTGGTCAAAGGGGGTGACGTGGTCCCACCAGGAAATATGACGCACAGGAAAAAAAATCTATGCCGGGTTACTTCTGTAGAGTACGCCTTTTATAAGGCAGAAGAAATACTGGCAGTGCTGGTCTGAAACAAAATGTGATGTTTCTCCTTGATTAAAGAAATGGAATACAAGTATCAACACCTTATATCAGTTGAAGTGCAAAATAAACTCTTATTAAAAGTAAAATTTTCTAAAGTTTAGTGTTCCTGATAAAATATTTTAAATTGGACATTAAAAAACCAACCAAACAAACCCCCCCCAAACAAACAAAAAAACCCCAAACAAGCCCAAACCAGTAATAATTTACCACAGCAGGGAAGCTTTGATTTATGTTTTTTCTCTTTTTTTTTTTTTTTTTTTGAATAATTGTGCAGGGTAAAATTGGATTAATGTGCTAATGCCACAAAAAAAAAAAAAAAAAAAAAAAAGGGAAAAAAAAAAAAGAAAAAAAAAAAAAAAAAGAAGAGGTAATGGTAACAATATGTAGGAGAAGCTTCCTTTACTGATGTTCCTGAGACCACAAAGGTCCAATCTGACAGCTTTATTTGATCTAAGTAAAAATAAGGAGCAGATAAATTCTTAAAAATAATAAATGAAACCATTTGCTTATTTTAATTATAGTTAAAGATGTGTAAAATCTTCTTCTCTGAGGAGGTCTGCATCTACTTAACTTCAGAGAATCCTTCTTAAGTAAAATGAGTCCTTAATCAGCAATGCAAGGAGCCTAAATTAATCACCAGGCAACTACTTCAGGCTTTAAATCCCTACTTGATGATGCTTTGATCCACAGTAAATATTTAAATAAATGTCAATGTAGATACTCATTGTCCATTCCTGAGAAAAAAAAATTAAGTAGCTCAATGTATAATAGCAAAGCTGAAATACGGTGGGGTTGCCTGTAAAGAAAGGCTTTTGCAGATGTTGCATCTAAGGAAAAAAATCAAGATGAAGTCTAGAAATGAGAAAAGTATAAAAGTGCAGTGCATCCATCATAATATACCCCTTCTCTCCTTCATATCATCTCTAAACACCCCCAAAATAGAAATCGACTTACTGACAGGACTCCATAAGATAACTTGAGAAATTTCATCAAATACTTTTCTATTGTGTGTAAAAAGGGAGTTTATTGTATTTACCATACTGCTGTGTACATTTCTTTAATTGCTTTCACTAAGTCAAAATAATAGTCCCTATCCCTGCTAGTCTATCAGTTAAGGGTGTGTTCAAGCCACTACTGAACTTCACTACATTCGTAAAGGTGCCTCGTGAAATAATTAAAAGACCCTATATAATCTATTAACCGCAATTAGAGAAATAGGTTTGCCCGGTGCGCAGAGCTTCCGGATGGCCCTAACGGTGCTGCCTTGCCACATCCTAATATTTTCTTTCTTAAATTGACAGATGGCAGTGAGCAGCCCCAGGGCACGTTGGTTTCTTCTGTTTCAGGCGACAAAAGCAATGAAATGGGGAAAACAGGAGTTCACCTTTGCAGTGCAGAAGACATTGTGGAATAGGGTTGATGCTGATAGCCTCCTCTTATCTGGCCAAGCAGATTTATTTACAGATCTCACATTTCCAGGCTATTTGTAAAGGTCTAACTTGCTGTGATAGATTGTATGCAATTCCTGCCGCATCTCACGCTTTCCAGGCTTCCTGTGTTTTGTGTCCAAACAACAATTACTTTCCGAGTGAAGGAGTTACTATTACAGAAGCTGTTACAGCAGCCCACGCTCTATCTCATCCAGAAGAGGCATCTGGGTCACTCAGCTCTTTATTTTGTTGTTCAAGATGACAAAATAGAAAAAGTTTGAAAAGATCTCTCTGGCTGAGCTAAAGTACAACAGCTAATGGAAATACACAGCTTAGGAAATCAGGATGTACCTCAGCAGAGGGTTATAGTTATCCTTGCACAAACACTTCTCGGAGAAGATGTGGTGTGACTTTGCTGTGAGGAGCAGACCGGATGGGATTCAAGCACTGGAGAAAGTCAGCTTAGCTTATGTAGGAAACTATGAGCTAATTTAGACCAGAAATGATGCTGTCCTGCTTAGTACCTCTGACAGTTAATAACATTTTTATTTAAGTGACTAAATCTGGGTTATGTTTCTCCGTTCTGGGTAGCGTGGCTTAAAATTTTTGCTGTCATGACTAACTAATGTAATGTAAGCTGGTTTTTCCTTCGTGCTGCCAAGTCTGGAATTCTGCTTTTAAAATATCTTTTTTTTCAAAATGGTAGTAACAGTTGGGGGGAAAAAACCTCTACAAGGCAAAACTACTTTTTAAAATTATAGGAATTATAAATGTACTAATTACTTAGCACAAAAGAAACGAGGAAAAAAGAGAACTCAGTCTAAATGTGTAGCATAGAACTAGAAAACTTTGCATTAAAAATTTCAGATATTTTTAATAATTTCATATACAGCAAGAGAACATTGAGACCTCCGAACACCTGTGGAGGATTTTCATAATAAATTGAAGACTGTATTTCTGCTCAGAAGGACTTTCTGCTTTGCCCATTAGGAAATTGCCTCTTTTTTATTAAAATTCCTTTGTTTTTCAAAATCCCACCCATTCCCCAGGGATGCTCCTGGAGGAGCAGCGAGCGATCCCAGTGGCAGGGCAGTGATTTGGGAGGCTGCCAGGGAGTCACCCCACGTGGGAAGCGCACGGTGGCCCAGAGTTGTTGTTCTTTTTTGGTTTGCATCCTGGAAATAATTTGTGTGTGGGTCTTGTGCGATGACTGAGGGTCAGTGTTTAGTCTAGGCTGGGTACCACAGTGGTCCCTGCCCTAGGAGGACCCATCCTCTGGTTCCCCACGGGGGGTACGAATCCCCTTGCAGGGTGGATCTGCCTCGGTGCTCGCAGTAGACAGACTTCTGAAAGAAGTGGTATGGATGTTCTCAAATAGAGGAGCATAAGCGTTCGTTGGGGCGTTCCTGGGGAGAATGGCATGTACATCCTGAATTAATATAAGGACGTAAGCTGCATTATTGTCAGCTGTCTTGTAAATGACAAGACATTATTAACCAGGGGTGTTTCTCAGCCCAGAAGCCTGTACTTGTACATCTATGGTGCTTTAGACTAGAGAAGAGAGTCCTGTATTTCTTTTGCATGATGTTCCCTCTCGGCTGCAGCAGACTAGCACGGGCACACTTCTCCTCTGTAAGCTTCTGAAAGGGGAGAAATCATGTTGAAGTACCCGATGGGCGGCACTTCTAGACTGCTGTCAATTAGGTGGAAAACAAAGAGAAGGGGCAAGGTGGTGCGGGGAGGGGAGGGAAGACAAATAAAATAAAGTCGGCTCGAGTCAAAAGCTTGTCGAGGGATCAGGCGCTGGAAATCCCGTCCCCAGTGCCGAGGAAACGTGCTGTGGATAGAGCCAGGGCAGACAAATCAGATGATGATGTGGTCTTTTACCAGTGAAAGATGATGGAATAGCAAGCAGAACTTAAACCTGCTTTGACTAGTAATATACTCTATTCAGTGCCTGGTGATGCATTTAGAGGAAGAAAAAAATTATACCATGTACTGAAAGATGTTGAAAGGTTATGTAATACACTGCATCCTGTAATACAGTGACAGAAAAAGAAAGCCAACAAGACTTTTTTAGTTATTTACTTTATTCCATTTAAATTGAGTGCGTGTATATATATGCATATATTTGCCTACATACGTACAATGGTTTTTTTAGCCCAGGCACTAGAAAATTACTGCTTATTGTCCAGGTAAATTACAGGGAAACGGGCCAGTTATTAATATCTACATTTGCTGACTAGGCTTGGATCTGCAGACACAAAAACTTCTGTTCAGTAAAGCAGTGATATTCCAACCAAGTGTAGGAAAAATTTAAGCCTTTTATTGAAAAGGATGCAAGTAGTAGAGATGCTGTTTCATTTACCAACAGATAATAGAGAAGGAATGTTATATGTAGTCAAAGAATATGTGTGAAGAAAGTGTTGTTTAAAAAAGCAGCCAACCAAAACAAAACCCAAAACAACCCCCCTGAAAACTGGTATCTGATTCTGCATATATATTCATGAATGAGAGTTGTTAGCTGAAATTGGGTTGAAATAATGCTGCATTCACACCAGTACAGATCGAGAACCTTTGGAATTTGCTTCTAACTTCTGGGTCATGTGGATAATGGGGTAATGCTTCAGTTGTGTCCAAAGATGGTTGCTTTTAAAGCATTTTGGAATTCTGCAAGATGCCATGTTGGAAGAGGGAAAGTGCACCTGAGAGCTGAGCATCTAAATGCCATCAAAGGTCTGGGCTTTAGTTTCTGTGTTTCTCAATTTAATAGCCTTCTCCAGTACTATTTTCCATGTAGTCCATTTTAATTAGGGATCAATAATAATGTCCCAGCAGTTTACTACTTCACTCGTTTCAATTGAAGTTGATTGCTTCAAGTATGTTCTGGGCTGTGTAGCGGGAAGGTTGCTCAGCAACTGTGATGCGCAGACAATAAAATTACGTGGACTTGGCCATTAACTATCTTTAGGGATGAGGTTATTTTTGTTCCGCCCTACATTGACACTAATCTTCTGAAGCTGCCTGCGATACCTGCTGCGCTTGAGAAGCTGCGTGTCAGAAGACGATAGTCTAAATCCCATTTCCCCTGGTTTGTTGGAGCAACTTGCTTACGGGCACATTGTGTAAACAAGGGGTTACACGTGGGACCGTCAGTGAAAATGGATGCTGAAGCCAGCTCTAGGATGGGCTTAATCATAAGGGGCCTGATCCCAAAACCACTGAAAACTCTTCCAGTCTTTCCACTCGTGTCAAGGTTAGCTTAGACCATGCTTCCAGATCAAGGCTCATATTCTAAGCTTTCAGTATTTGAATGCTCGAGAGCTTTATTTTTATCATTTTCAGATACAATGTTCCAGCAATGTACTGAAAGTTCGTTACAAATAGCCTTGGTTGGCATTACTGTCTATTTTTCTTGCAAAGCACAAGCCTGGGCATCATCTGATGCAGATTTCATTATATTTAAGAAAAAAAAAAAAAAAAAAAGGTAGACAGTCTAGTTAAAAATTCCTGTTAAAGCTCCTGATTGGTCCTAATCAGGAATCAATCTAAACCCATTTTGTCTTCTTACTTCAAAATAAGTTTTTGTTTTGCACTTTCAGCAAATGTGGGTATAGAAAAGATTAAAAAGGAAATATACAGTTGTCCAGGATTATCGAAAAGCTGTTTAGTCCTTGCATTTCCAAAGAAAAACAAAACAAAAATACAAAAAACCTCAGAGCTCCTTCTATCTTGGAAAAAAATTTATATTGGCTCTTGTCACCGCTGGGCAGACATAGTTCCAATGGTAATAAGATCACTTTTTAATCAGGGAAATGGAACAGTAAAAACATCTGGCATAACCGAAAGAAGGCATTAACTAGAATACTTTAAAAATAATTTTTACTAATACAAGTATTGACTAGGTGCTTTGGAAAGCATGCTAGTAAAATTAGGTCTGTGAATTGGAAAGGTACTAAATAGGGTACTAATGTGCCTCACTGAGATACAGCAGACTTGAGCCTTTGCTACTTTGAGTTGTTATTTGTGGGGTGGCACAGACCCACCAGGAAGTTTCCTCAAGGAAGAGACATTATGTATTTTCAAGATTAATAGAAAGTCCGTGGAATGAAGCAACTGTGGCTAGATTATACCATTTTTCTCCCCTGCCCTGGCTGGGGAAAGTCAACCAGAGAAGAATCTAATAGCTGGACCAAAGAAATATTCCTCTGACTGATCCTTGGCTGGCGGTCAATCTCTATGCATACATTCACAGGTGCATAATTTACAGTTGTCCTAAGTCTCGGAATTTCTCTCTTGTTTCCAGATCTGTGACACAGGAAGGCAGCTTAAGGTGTAAGCGGAGGTTTTTATTCCTGGCTTTATTGCTGGCCCGCTGGGCAACTCTATGGCAACCACAACTGTGTTCATCCTCTTCCTCTATACAATGACAATCACGGGACTGTTTATCTTTTTGCTTTGTGCCTTGTGCATGATGACGTGTCTGAACATCACTGGTGCGGGATTCCCGTGAACCGCATGATGCTCCAAGAAGTGCAAGAAGCAGTGCTGTGGCCACAGAAAATGCAACGCAAAGCACAGAGATGGCAGAAGAGGTTTTCTCAGGAGCCCTGAGGTTGGCATTACTGATACTTACTGATACAAGGAAGTCTGTAATGTACTCGTGAAGTTTTCAGCCAGTGAATTGCGCTGGAGAGATGGCAGCAAGAATATGTGGACAGAAATTAGAGCTTTTCGGATCTTAGACTAGTGCTTTATAAACACTTGAGTGTTCTATTGAAAAGCCCTTCAATTTCTGTATGCCTAATACTTGTTAAAAAAAAAAAAAAAAGCCTGCCTGTAAAGATCTCTGTTTTAACTATTAGAGCCTCACCATATATCACCAGAAAATCACATGGTGTACTTGACATAATTAAATTCCACATTAAGGACATTTTTGATTAGTTTTAGGAAAAAAAAAAACCCAACCAAACAAAAACCCACTTCTATTCCCTCACAAAAATATAAATGTATGCCTAAGAGTTCATTTTGCTTGCCTTCATATCAGATGAACTAAAGGTAGAGAGGCTCTGACAGCGTTTCAGAAGAGGTGAGGAATTTTCCATACTAATACTGTAAGTGGGAATTGTTGGAGGAAACCTGTGAGAGCTCACCCTCCTGCCTACACGCACCCGGCAAGGTATTTTCAAGTTACAGCTGAATCCGTTCCAGCTGACGTCAATGGCAAAGCTTCAATTGACTTGTGGTGGGAGAAGGATGAGGCCTCAGCAATGCCGATTGCAGCTGTGAATGATAAAAGAAGAAATGCAGTCTTGCTACACGGTGTGAAGTTAGTTTTGTAGATTTCCCGAATCAGCAGGGATGAAAATGGTAGATACTTTTGCAGGTCATACATTTCTCCTTACTTTGATAAAATTGCCTCTGTTTGTGAACTCATTAGCAGAGGAACCATTTATTCTACAAAGTGTTCAAGAAGAAGGGAGTGTCCACGTGGCAGCTCCTCAGAAGGGTGTTAGATGAATGCATTTTTGATGAGCTATCAAGCATCATAAAAGCCATGGACCTCTGTAGAAGCAAATCAAACACAGAACTATCTTTTCTGTGACTATTGAGGACCTTGCCTGTGACAGAAGCCACTGGTTTGAGGGGAATTAATTTCTGGGCTGCTTTTGAACAGGGATTTTCAATGCGCTTTGTGCTTCGATGCTCAGTTCCTGCATGTTCTTGCTATTTTAAAGCTTCGTGGAACTTAGGGTGCTTGGAAACTGCCTTGAGGTAGAGAGAGCTGTGATAATTAGGCTCTCGCTTTTATCCTGAGAGACAGGGACTCAGTACTGCTGAACTGCACTGGGCAGCAGCTTTTGGCTGAAACTTTTTTTCTGAAGTTGCAACTTGCTGAAAAGGAAAATTTCATTAGGGGAGAGTTGCTTTCAATGATTTTTAAAAAAAAAATTAAAATAATAATTTAAGTTCTATTTAATAATTTTGTTATTTAGTCTGGAAATTTTGGAGACTTAAAACTACTGGGTTTTTTTTCTATGTGGAATAAAGATATGTAAGAGATAGATAGAAATAAAAACAGACTTAAAGCTGAAAGCCTATTGAAATGGATTATTCTGATTGACATGTATGTAAAATGTATTCATATTTGCCACTATGTTTCATTTGGGGATTTAAAAGGATTTCTAAATATCCAGCTTATCTGTTTGACAGGGAAAACTCCAGACTTCTTCATCAACTTCAGACTTACAGTAATGGTTTAAGTAATATTACTGTGTAATGTGGTTGAGGCAAAGAGAAAATGAGTATTTTTAGAGTTCTGTGACTGAATGTTTAGGAGGAGGGGGTTCGGGAAAGAAAAAAAGTCCAATTAATGAAGCATGTTTGAGAATGACTATATGTTGTTTCCCTATAGAAATTTTTAGTTTGGAAACTTCAGTTTGGAAGTTGAAATATGCACTGTATTTACTTATCTGTTCAGATTCCTGTTTTTATTAGATGGCAAGGTTCTTACTTTCATTTTGAATATGATGAAACTTTTTGGTGCCCAAGGCTTTAGAAAAGGAATACTGTTAGAAAGGCCACTTCAGTGTGAGTGTTTGAGTGGTTTCTCAGTGTACGTATAGGTCTGGATGCAGAAATGGTTCCCTTGAAAACAGCAGGCTGAAGAGGTGACAAATAGGTAGCGTACCAAAGTTTCCCAAGGACTGAGGAGCTCTGGTGTCTCCTGTCCTGGTGGTATCTGCAAGAACTGGTGGATGCAGAAACCAGGTGCCTGCTGAACCTCTACGTGCCCCTGCGTGTGAAATCCATGCGTGGTGTGAATAGCTACCTGCTAGTAACAAAACCAGCTCGAGTCTGTCGACTGTAACACCTCAGTGAATTCAGGGTGGTCTACTAACAACTGGTTGTAAGCTGGGTCTCCCCCAACTCAATACCTGAGCAAGGGAAAGGGGATTTAAAACAATATTCAGGGTATGCCAGACACGGGCAGTTTTCAGCAAAAAAACAAGAGTTACCTGCTCTGCTCCCTGTGTTCCCAGCTAATGTCTCTGATAGCCGGTCACTGATAGGAAGAGCCACTCGGTTAGAAGTTTATATGGATATATAGTCAACTATGAAAACTTTCATTAACCTTACACATTAAGTGCAATAACTATATCTTTACCTGAAGCCAGCTAAATATCTAAGTGTAGAATCATAGCATGGTTTGGGTTGGAATGGACCTTTAAAGGTTATGTAGTCCAACCCCCCTGCAATGAGCAGGGACATCTTCAACTAGATCAGGTTGCTCAGAGCCCCGTCCAACCTGACCTTGAACGTTTCTAGGGATGGGGCATCTAAAACCTCTCTGGGCAACCTGTGTCAGTGTTTTACCTTCCTCATCATAAAAAATGTCTTCCTTATATCTAGCCTGAATCTACCCTCTTTTAGTTCAAAACCATTACCCCTTGTCCTGTCACAACAGGCCCTACTAAAACATGCTTCTCCAAAAGTTGAGTGAAAACTGCTACCGATATCAGTGGGAGGGAAGCTATAGTAACGTGATGATTTCTGATAGCGTGCTGAGAGTGTGAGACCTGATGCTTTGCTCTCCATTCATATAGGCAAATCTTCCTCCTCAAGTAGTCCCGTACAACAGGGTAACACCCAAAGGTAAAGCTTGAAGTGGAAGGTACGTTTCCAAGTCAGCTTTGTTAAAGATGCTCAGGCACCAGTCGGTCCAGCCGGTCTTGTTGGCTTTCGTTCACAGCATCTGCATCAGTATAGGGGGTGGAGAGGAAATACAAGAGAATAATCGGGATAAAAAGGCAAGATGGAATGATTATTTTTTGGTCAACTCAATCTACTTCATGATGGTCCCTTGGAGGGGTGCTGTTCAGAAGTTTTACTGGTGTTGTAAACGTTCCAAAAGATACCATTTTGTGCAAAGATTAACTAATTCTCAGGACTCGCCAGATAAGAAATACTGAGTGGGATTAGTTAACAACTTCTGATTGTGCATTATTTTAAGATTTCCTGACATATGCAAACTTGATGTTGAAATTGAGATTCTGAAATTAGATTTTACCTGGCAAGTTTATAATTACACATGCCCATAGCTTAATGAAGCTGCATTAAATTGTTTGGCAGAGTTACAAAATGTAATAGCCCATGGCACCGTCTGTCACCTGCAAAGTGGATTATCGTTGCTTTTCTTCATTTTGCTGGGTTAAGCAAGTATTTAAGGGTATTGTCCAAGGAATGCGTTTTTTAACAAACATATGGTGTGAGTTCATTGGACATTTCTCTTCCTTTTTAACCTTTTGGAAGAAAGTCCCATCTGAAAAGATTTTTTAAAAATTACTATGACAGGTTTCGGATTTGATTTTAATTCTCTGTCATAATGAAGGCAATAGAGACTTGAATGAATTGATGACAGATCCACAAGTGATGCCCCATCTGCTACGCTGTCGTGTAGAATATTATTCCTCAAAGTTGAACTTCCAAGATAAAACAACCTGGTAATGTGAAGGAAATTCCAGGGTATGTTTCTTTAGAATTTTTGGTGGTAGCAGGGTAAAATGGAGTTAAATTACTGAGTTTTGAAGTCTTAAAGGGAGATATGAAGGAATACTTGCTTAGCCATTCAGTGTTTCTCTGAAGTAAGTGTGCTGGGATTTCAACAGGATCTTGCTGATGTTGAAGCTAGAGGTTGGTTTATTTATTTTATATATTTATTTTTTCTTAGAAGGATGCTTAAATGACCTTGTGTAGTAAGTACAGCTAGCTGGGATCTGCCACCAGATCCAGACTTTCAGTCCTTTTTCAGTGTTATACTCAATGACTAGCTGTGGACAACCACTTCTCTTCCCTTTTCCTAAAGGGATGAAAGGAGCACCACCATCTAGGGAAGGAGAGGTCAAAAAAACTTATATGGATATTGCATTGTTGGCTTCCAAAAAAAATCAGGATTCAATTAGGAATATAGGAATTATTTTGTTCTTGGTTTCAAGAAAAAAAAACGGGGGAAATGAGTTTTGGATTTACCACGTACAACCATTCTGAAAATTATTTTTCATTAAATTTTTAGAAAAAAATGCTACTAGTTCAAGGAAAGATTTTGTTTTACTCCAAAATAATTTTTCATTCTATTTGGATATTTCAAACAAAATTATTTTTTCTTAAATTAAAACCTGACTTGAAGTTTCATCATAAAAATGCTGAAGTGCTGAAAGTTCTGTGTCTTGAAGGCAGTACAGTTTGTTCTTCATATTCAGTCAATTGAGTTAAATCCCACACAAATTCAAAAATGCTGCAGACCTGAATCTGAATACTTCAGTGAAAAATTGCATTCAGCTTTAATTTTCATCCAGTGTAGCAGTGAGTGATATTACCATATACTGTTATGTATAAAATCCAAGTTTAAAGTAGTTTCCTGAATGGGATTTAAATTCTGATGAGAGAGGAAGGCGAAAACAAAGAAGAGATGAATACAGGACAGGTTTTCCTCCTGTGAATATATTTTCAAAATTAGGTGCATTAGATCTATCCTTGATAAACTTCAACCCCCCTTTCTAGATGATTCCTGCCATTGTGAGAACTTTTTCAATAGCTTTGTAATATGTTTAGAGTTTCATATAAAAGAAAGTCCATCACTTACCTGCTGAGTTATGCAGCACTAGATGTGTAAATCTGTGCTTTAGTTACCGAAATGAGTGGTTTGATTTCAGAAGTGCTCAGCATCTTCTGCACGGGGACTAAGACCTTTATAATCTTTTTTCTTTTATCATGTATTGGCAGCGTACTAGGAGAAATTGTTATTAATGGAGAAAAGTACAAGATTTCAGTCTTCACAGATGTCATCAATAATAAATGGTATGTCTCCTTTCTAAACTTATGTATTTTTTTAATTTTTCATGCAAAATGTTTTTGGCAGGTTTGAAACTGATGTATGAAAAGTTTCCATTCAATTGAGGAAAAAAAAAAAAAACCAAGGCGATTTGATATCCAAAACCACCGTGGCCTCATTGCACACACATTAACGTGTGTGTGGAGCTCCTTGACAATGTCTTTGGGATGCTGTACTTCAGAAGGATACTTTGAGGGCTCAGTGTCTCTGGAGACACCAGCTGTATTGCAATGGATAAGTAATTCTTCGTTGTTTTGGCAAATACATATGCCTCTCGTGCAGTCTTTTTTTGAAATGGAGAGAGTATTTTAATTCTATTAGTAGTCAGTTGCTGATACATCAGGTGCTGTAAAATCGAGATGGTAGATTCACTGGAGTATATCTGTCTACAAATGTGAGCACTGAGTGGCATTAGAGAAAACACTGTGGCTTTTTTCCTTTTTTTCAATTTGCATGTTTATGTTATGCCACTGGATTATACAAATCTTAACATCCGTTATTAGAATTATGCTTAGCCCATTTCCTCATTTAGAGAGCTTTTCCCCTAGAATTATATCCTTATGCAAGGGAACAAAGACAAATTACAATGTGTTTTCAAGACATGCTAACAGCCTTCAGTGATGCCTAGATCGCCTAGAATCCAGCCAGAAAGTTTTGATTGGAGGTAAATACTTGCAGTTTCACAACTGTGTTACCTTTTCTATACACCTACATGAGTCCACATGGGGTCTAATTGCTTTTCCTAGGGTTATGTTTAGTGACTGGTTCCAGATGGCTTTTAGACAGCAGGAAGGAGAAAAAGAAAACTTTCTCCTTTATGTAGAATTATGTTGAAACTTTCAAGGTGCAAATACATTTATTTAACAGAGACTGTCACCCTGAAAAGATTTCTTGCATTAACAGTGCACTATTCTGATTAAAATATGTTATTCTTTTGTTCCCTATCTGTTTGTTTGTATTCACTTACTGTCCATTGTCTTATTTTTTCATTTTCATGTTTCTTTGAAACAGAAACTGTATTTTTATTCTAGAGTCACGGTGAAGTTGTGACACTCTTACACCCTGGCACTCCTAAACACTAACACAAGACACATTTTTTCTGATTTATTTCAAAATTTGATATTTCTCATTACTGGTGTGGTACATAAATCCTTTTAAGACGGGCTTTGTAGGATGTTGAAATGCACATGGTCTTACCTGTGTTTCTCTTCTCATGGGTTGAAGCTTTGCTTGGAGTAAGATTTGTGGGAATTTATTTATGTAAAACTTGTACTCATTCATTTTGTTTATGAGATTTGAAATGGCAAAAGGAAAAAAACCAAAATATTACTTCCCTCCTCAGGGAGGGAAGGGGATGGTGGGGCATGATGGTACGGTGGTAACTGACCCTCAGTGTGCTGGTGTGAGTACTGGTGGCTTTGCCAAGGCTTCCCTTGCCTCCCTGTGAAACCTCTGCAGTTGTTAATGCCATGGTATAAACAGCCCTGGAAGCAGCAGGATACAACTGAAAAGTTGTTCTTTGTTTAGGTACCAGATATATATCTGTAGTGCATCAGGTCTTTGGAGCTTTTGGTGCATATTTCAAAAATGTCCCTTTGTGAAAGGGAATAACTTCCAAAACAGACTGGTCCTTTTTTTAGGGGACAGACACATAGTGTTTGGTGACCAACATGCACAGAATAGATTTCACTGGAAAAAATCAACTTTTCTGTAGAGTTGCTACACTGTGATGTAGCAAGGATGCCAAGGTATTTTCCATATATTTAGCAGAAATAGTAACATATCTGACAATATTGGGAAGCAAGAATTTTCGAACAGTGGTCTTTATTCACAATCAGGAAGGATTAGAGGTGTTTGGGAGAGTTTATATAGCACGGTTGGAGATTTCTGGAGAGGCAATTGATCTGGGGATGCTCTGTTTGACAGCCTTTGCAATCTTCAAGTTGGGTGGGTGAAATATGAAGCGTAGGACCTGAGAGAACGAAGAAATTCAACCTAACTTTCTGTTCTTCATTTTCCTAGGCTATCTAGAAGCTTTTCAGCTGCTGGCGCAAATCTGAACGGCCTAAAACCTTCTGCAAGTTGTATCCTAAGGAAGGAGACACGGCAGCCTGTTCCTTGGGTAGGAGATAGCAAAAGCACAAAGCCCTCATGTTATTACGCTTATTGTTTCAGAGAAGTCCCCTACACAGAGTGACTCCAAAGAAACACAGAGCTGAATTTCTCTGGGTCACTCGTGGCCCAGCTTCTGGGCTGATGAACAGTGTACAGCGAGAAGAAAGCAGCCAAAACACCGTGTCTATTTTTTTTAAGGACTTCATGGTAACTTGGAGCGCAGTACAGTTTTTACTGCTTGAGGTAAGTAATCAAACTGCTTATCCCTTCCCACTTAGATTAACGAAACAGTCCTGTCAACAGGAATAGATGAAGGAATGACTCCTAAAAATAAACAAAATATAAGCGGGGAGCACAGATGGTTCACAGATATCTTTCGGAGAGCTGCAGAGGCAGTATAAGAGACTGCTGAGGGCTAATCAGTGCTGTGAAAGCACTGCCGATCTGATCTGCTTCTGTCTTAGGAGAAGGGGAAAGGATTATTGATATTGCGTTTCTTGCTTTCAGGATTTGAATTCTGAAATGCTTACACAAAAGCAGAAAGGAAACTCTCAGTACTGTGGAGTGCTGGTACCTTTTCATCAGTGTCATCTTTCTGAAGGGACAGTCAGACAGACAGAAAACAAGCATGTCCTCCCCCTTCTCTTCCAGTTAAATAGAAATAAACACCTCCAGGAAACTCCTTAACGTGCAGTTTTCGCTTTCTTTGTCTTTTGTTTTCCTTAAAGCTGTGTCGGTTATGTCCCACAACAAAAAACCAAGAGTGCAGGAGAGAATTTCACTTGGTGCTGGGACGAGCAGAAGAACAGGGTGAGTGACAAGTAAGTCTCCAGCTCCGTTGCAATTTTGGTGCAGCAACCTAGTTGCCGTATAAATCTAGCTGCTGCAAAAGTATAAACGTTGTCATCTTGTCCTTGAAAATGCTGACTGAAAAAAAAAAAGTCTTTTCCCTCAGAGTCTGAATTTGTGCTTTATTACCGTCATTATTTTCGTTTGCAAACTGAGCAGTGAAAAAAAAAAAAGCATGCACCATATTTTTTTTTTTTTTTCCTCCTTAAAAGAAGCAGGACATAAAATGCCACTGCTGTTTCCTCAGACATTCAGCTACAAAGCATTTACATAAAGCTGTTATGCTTTCTGCTGTTACTTGTTTGATCCAGTTGTTCAGTCCACACTACAAGAAAATAAAACCAGGAAAAACATATTAGCTCAGCTCTCCCCAGGATCAAAACTCTGTTTTAAAATCAAAATTTCAAATATAGTGTCATATTCTTTCTCGTTACTTTCTGGGTTTGTACATATGTTTTTATCCCACAAGGGTCTTGCTTTTATTGTGTTTTATGAGAATCTTAAGCTTTAGGATCTTAAGGTGCGACAGCATTTTCCCTCTGACTGTCGAGAAAGCTTTTAAACTAAACTGAAGATTTCTTGTAGGTCATTGTGACCTTTATATTTTTGCATTATGCAGCCTATTAACTGTGGGAATGAAAGCTACAGTTCACAAACATGTTTACAACCATACAAATGAGGATGTGCATTAAACTGCAGGTTTCAGAAAACATAAGTAATGAACATTATTCGTACCTTGACAAAGCAAAAAAGCATGATTAAGGATAATTGTAGGTAACTGTCATCATGAGAGAAATGTTTACGCAGTCAGAAGTACCAAACAGCATTTAAACAGTTTCTGTAAAGGGAGCAGTAAGGAACTAATGGATGCCAGTACATGCCTTGAAAACAATTTGACTTAAAGGTTTTCAGATTTTTTTTTTTCTCCTTTATGAATTTAGAAAAATAGTGATTGTAATAATTGTCGGTTTTAATGAGGACTTGGAAATTTTCACTCTTACCTGTGTTATCACAAGGCTTCTTTTGTTTGAAAAAGCTAAATTTGAAAAACATTTCCTCATGAGGTTCCTGATGCTGCCTTTTCTGGTCGGGCCAGCAGCCCATCTTACTGAAATTCAAGTTAGGTTCGTGGCTGATTTGGTTTTCATAACAAGGACATTTCTGCCCATTTTGGTGCCAGATAAAAGTTTGACAATTAAATCCACCTTATTTGTTGGGTTTTTTTTGTTTGTTTGGGGGTTTTTTTTGTTTGTTTCTTTGTTTGTTTGTTTTTTAAGGGAAGCATTCTACTTGTGTTTATGTGTATATCTAAAAACCAAATTCTGTTAAGCAATAAGTAGAATTTGGGGGGAAGACTTCTTAATCCTTTTGCATTATGGGTAATGGCAAACTCATTCACATGAGGATAAAGTATGTGAGATAGGCAAAGAAATGTCTCGGGTGCCGGGAAGAAGTCTTGGTGACAATATAGGAAGCAAAATCTTTGAGGCATAACTCTCCATTTTGTAGGACTGGAGTGGGGCAGGAATTTCCCTCAGTTTTCCCCTCAAAGGAGTAAAACTGCAGTCCCAGGTTCTTGTGTCAATACCTCCAAGGAAACATACTGGAAATTGCCAAGTGCAGAATTCTCCCAGGAACGGGAGGTCCAAGGAGATCATTGAATTTGCCCTCTCTAGATGGGTCCAAAAAATGAACCGTTTTCAACATCTTGTTTTCCAAAGTAGCAGATTATGCTTTTTATTTTATTTGTAAGAAAACCTAGAAGATGATTCATATTTGGACATGCGTGTGTAGGCTAGTATTTTCTGTAAAGAGATTAGATGGTTTGCAAACAAATTTCTCTGGAAGGCTTTGGTCCCAGCTGCAAGCTCTGGAAAGCCTAATTTTGGTGATCTTGGAAGAATCTCTGGAGTTCTAAAAGCCAGAAGGACAGAACTGAGGAAGAAAAAAAAAGATTTTGTTAACTTAAATTCCTCCAAAATGCCTTGTCAGTGATCGTTAGTTTGCTCTTGGAAGTCAAGAGGTTTGTATTCTGTGGCAAGTGAGACTGGACTATCTCTTCAGCTACTTACGGCCTTAGAATCCATAAAAAAGAGAAAAATGGATCTGTGAGTCCTGGTAAGTGAGGACTCAGGTGCTGGCTCCAAACTGTCATTGTGCAGTGTGCCTGGGAATAAGATTCTGTTTTGAATTGTGTGGTATTTATTTGCATGTTTATTTATGAATTTTTCTAGATTTGTCAGCACATTGATTTTCATGACGACTTATACAAAGTAAGACACCTTAACGGCATTTATAGTTATTTCACACTACACACATATTTCAGCATATGATGCTGACAGATAGCGGTCACGATTTTTGATGTTTCAGCGGTAGAAGAATAGCACATCCCTAGTAAAGCAAAGGACTGGTTTATGCAATTTGGATTCTCACAGTTCTCCCGCTGCCTTCCGATGAACTAACTTTTATAGGAGTGAAATATGATTCTCATTTTGGTTTTATGCTAAGCTATACTTCAAAGCCAGAGAAAATTCAGTGGTCTTGGGATGAAAATTATTCCCAGAAGACAATAGAGGAAAAAGTTCTGGAGAAAAACAATAACCCCACAGGCAGAAAGAGTGGTTTATCCAATGAGCATTATAAGGAGTTGTATTAAAAAAAAAAACATACCAAACCCTCTGGAGATAATTAAATGCAGCTTAAACTCCTACAAACCTTGATCAAAATCCATCACTGGGATCAGACTCCCATTACTGAACAGTACAAGATGATGCTAGAGATTAACAATAGCTTATTAGCAAGTACTATAGTGGTATCGCAGTAAGTGCCAACTGGAAAGCCACCTCTTAAACTGGTTGAACTGCTTCCATTTTCAAGCAGATTATACGTAGAGGCTGAGTTTTATGCAGTGCATTTTGGGCAGAGTGGTTGGCTTTAGTGCTGTGCTGTGTCCCCAGAAGCTGCAAAGGACTTAATTTTATCTGGAATTATTTTTGCCCGACCAGGAGCTTGGTGATGTGGATGTACAGAACACACCTATCTGAATGATACCTATTTGAAAGTGAAGCTGTGTGTTCAAATTAACTGCAATTTATGAGATGCGAGCGCCTGCTATATTTGCTACCAGCTGAATTCTGAAAAATGGCCAAGTTTGAGGTTGTGTTTTTTTGTTATTGTTTCTCTCACCTGTAATTGAGAGGGCTGCAAGTGTGGGTGTTCACAGCAGGGGGAGAAGAATCTGCGGCAGAAATCTCTTCAGTAGGTGATACAGGTGCAAACACTAATTAGGCCACAGATGAATAAGCCTGGCGTTTCGGTGCCAGCCCCTCCGCTTGCATCCACGCTGGCATTGCCAGTAGTTTGCTGCAGTTTGTCACAGTGGCTCTGTACGAGAGCATGATTGAAAAGGTTGATTCAGGGAAGCGCCGAGGTGCGCTGGCAGAGCCGCGGTGGGCTTGGAAGCCTGCGTGGTGTTTGCCAGCCCTTCCCTCTCCCCAGCATGCTAATTCCTGGCTGCGTTTTCACAAGGAGGTTGAAATTTCTGGGGCTGCTACTCTGTGGGATGCTACCTTTGTGTGTGAAAAATTGCTCATCTCAGTATCTCCTGAAAAAACCAACCAGAAAGGCCTAGAGAAAAGAAGTGGAGTAAGACAAGGGAAAATAATCCATCTAAATCTCTCTGTGGTCTGTTCCTTCCACAGCCTGGCTTGGCACGATAAGGTACATATTAAAACCAGTGCATCCCAGATAACTTTGAAAAGTATTGCCTTCAGAGCCAGTTCGTTCTACATTCTCTTTAGGTTTCTACTCCTCTCTGTATTTCTCTTTCTTTGCTCTTTTTTAAGATTCTACTACCTGCTCTTTCTCACCTTGAAATTGTAATCCTGTTCTTGCAACATCATTTTTGATTGCAGTGAAACAATGCTAACTACCAATTACTGGAGTGTCACGTTGAAGGCCATATTCTCAAAGGCTATAAGGGCCATTTGCATATACAAATAAGTATGTTAGGGTGAGTTGCACTAGAGACAACGCTTCATTAGTTGGTGAGTGAAACTAGACTTTGATGTCAAGCCCCAACTTGCATAGTGAGGCCACTAAATTGAGAGAAATATATTGCTAGTAAGACCACCCGTGTCAACATATGAAAACAAGTTGTCTTTGAAAATTAGGAGTCTATTCTCAAGCTATAAAGACATTACAGTACACAGATGTGTTGTGTGTTGTCTTGCACTGGGAGCAAACCAAGCAGGAGCCTTATTTTGCGTTGGGAATAACAAGGTTTTCTTAAACAACAGCCATAGTAAAGCTGTCTCCTCCCTTCCTTTAAATGTGCACTCACAAAAATAATTCTGGAAATATTCTTTATATTTATATACAGTTGTCTGTGAGTGGGAAAACATATAAAGACAATTCACTGATCAGAAAAAAAGAAGTTCATTCTGCATGTACCTGCTCTTTAGCAATATCGAGTATTTTTTAGAACACTCAGAAAATATGAAATATCATCAGGAAGCTTGCTAAGCAGAGCATTTCTTTAGTGCTTCCAGGGTGCCTCTTCAACTTTCTAAAGAAGATAAATAAGCCAGTACATGTTTATGGACTATATTTCATTCATGGATAAGGCATGATGTAAAGTAATTGATCAAGGATCTCAACCATGAAAACCGAAGAGTTTAATTAAAAAGGTAACAGTGTTAAAGTGAGATCATGCTCGACAGATGAAAAATTAGACATCCCTGAAATGATTAGGAGAAGCAATTTGCATTAAAAAATACAGTAAAAAGAAGCAGAGGGAAGTAGAGAGTGAACTAAGTCTCACTGTCCCCCCCACACCCCCGCAAACAACCAAATGTTGAATTCAGAACTTTTAGCCTTTTAATTCCTACTCTTGGACTGTAGGTCCCATTTGGTGCTTGTTTGCGTGTCCTGAATAACAAAGTCTACCAAAAAAAGCCCCCAAACCAAAACCAAAAAAACCCCAAAACAGAACCCCCAAAACCCAAATAAAAAAAAAAACCAACACACCAAAGCTCTGATTTTGCAGATAAAGTTTTTTTCTTTTGTAAATATTACTACTTCAGGTTTTTTTGGTTTGTTTTTTTTTTTTTTTTTGAGTAGTCCAATTCTAAATTTGAAGAGGCAGAGGGGTAAGATGTTACTTTAAGATGTTGTCTTTTGATATATCCATGCATGCCAACCCCTCGCTATTATTTAAAATATAACATAACACTACATACAGAAGAAATTCCACTGACTTTATGGCAGGTACTCACAGGGAAACGATAAGCACCTTGGGTTAGGAGCCGCATGCTAACAAGCAGTGCTGCTACCGTTTATATGCCTACAGTGTCCAACAGCCATTGAGGTGCGTGACAGTTGTCTGCGTGCTGCAGGCACCGCGGAGCTGCCTCTTTTAAGTACAAGACAAATGGATTTTATTTTTCTTCGCTAACAGTGCTGTGTGTGTATATGGGTGTGTGTTATTTTTTTGAAACCATCAGCCATACAAAAGCACCAAAGCAATATAATACATACTCATCTTTGTTTAAAATGCTACTGGAAAATTCTTGATGGCGTGATGATTGTGGCCGTTCCAATTGTTTTACTCAATACGATGAAATCTGAAACACTACTGCCAGCTCAGTAGCTTTTCAAAGTATTTATACACTTCTTAATTTCTTTTCTTGCTTCAGACACTGTACTTAATAGAAGTCCTGAGTCAGAACTGAAGTATTACACATGCTGAGTATTTTCATCTCTTTGCAATATATGAATTATGACATTTGCAGCTTTAAAGGTGACTGTTGTCTGCTTTCACTGTTCTCCTACTGTCTCTTTCTTTCAACCTTATAACCTTTTGATGCTTGTGACTTCAATTTGTAATGCTCCTTTTGCCTAAGAAGTAGAATACGGATAAATTATGCAACCTTAGTATGGTGATCTGGTGGGACTGAGAATTTTCTGTAAAAAATACAGAAAATACAGGTTCTGGAAAATAAAAGTGTATCAAAAGAAAACATTTTGGAAAACGTGCTGGTAGCCCCAGATTCCACTTGGAGTGGGGAAGGAGTTCAGACGAGAACTTGATTCTACTCTATTCTGGCTCTCGCTAGAAACCCTGTTGCCTTAAAACTTTGATTTTAATTTCAAATTAAAATTCATGTTTTTTACTTTGCTGAAACAAAGTGTTTCTGCCAACTTTTCAAATTGACTTCAACAAGGAATCTCATCATTAAAGTATATTGAAGGACTGCATCAAACATAGCAGCAAAATATGCCAGCCATGCTTGCATGACTTTCCCATGGTTGTTTACTGAAATTAGAAGTATACAGTATTGCTCCATGCTTTATGTTTTGCTTCATCAAAGGTGACAAAATTCACAATATTGGATGTCCTCTGAGTTCATGGCAGACTGAGCACTGAAATAATCTGTGGTGAGTCTCTGAGCAGTTTTTTCCCCAGTTGTACAATTCAATATTTGGAGGCGTTCAGAGCCCCAGTGAGCTCCACAGACGTCCACTTAGATGTAAACATTTTCCTGAGGAAATCTGTCTGCTAAATTGTAGCTGTCCTCTGAAAAGATCTGTCTTAATTTGTTCAGTTTGCTTCCAGGGGTAAAACTCCCCTGTAATATCTGTGACCAACTCAACAGAGTTGTAGAGAGGTAAGGGTCTACACTCAACTCATGAATTATACCTGCTGCTACTGTCTGATGAGGAGGATGATTTTTCTACTGCACTAGACAGAGGCTGAAGGCACAGTATGTGCAATTTTGGCATTTTTTTCCCCAAGATAACATATATATATATATATATATATAAATAAATAAATATATATATATATATAAGCTATTTCCTCCCTAGCCCCTCACCTGAACATCTGAAAGTCCCCTCAATCTGTTGTACCTGCAATTCATTAGCCAGTAGCTTTTACACCCATAGGGTTTTCAAAATGAGGGAAAGAAAAGCAATTAATAGTGCAATGACAAACTGAGCAGCTCTTCACAGCAAAGCTCTTTACACAGAAGGAAACTTCTTGACACATCTGTTAGCTACTGTCAGATGCATGATGAGAAATTGCCATGGGCTATTAAAATGTTTTTATTAACTTTTGTGGCCCTGTTATGCATAATTATTATGACATAAGTATCAATTAAAAGTGTAGCCATTTTAATTGCATTAGTTCCATTTGAAGGTAATGTCTGCGCTGTGGTGGACAGAACAGATAATTCTTTATCTTCCTAGAGACGGAGATCCAGCTTTCCTTTCCAAGACCTATTTCCAGGTAATCCAAACCTTCATTTCAGGACAGGATTTTCCATGCTTGTAACAACTCAAAACCACATTTTAATTCCTGAAGGATTTTTCGAATTATCAGAACATATGTAACTTTGAATTCATCGTCATGTCACACACTAACTCTGGAGAAGCTGAATATCCAAATCCTGAGTTAGAATAAGCATGCACTGGACGCCAAGGTATAGCTCATATACCGTTTTCTATACCTCAGTGATACTGAAAAGTCAAAACTAGACATAAAAAGACAGGTATTATTTCTTCCATATACAAAGTGCAGATATTCTGCTTTACACACAGACTGCTTTTGTTTCCAGTTACAGAAAGCAAGACAGAACAAAAAGTGCCTTTGAAAGAGCAGTCTGTTCCTGTAACCCCGGGGTGGGTCAGTGCTGCCGGATAAAGTGGCAGAAGAGTGCAAGAGGTGCTCAGAAATCCAGAGAGACAGAGACAAGGCAGACAGAGATCCACTGTTTGTTCATTATTTTTTAACTTACGAGCATTTAAAGAAAAATATGCGTCTTATTTCTTGATTAGAGAAAAAAAAAATGCTTGCACAGATTTTTTTTTTTTTTTTTTTTTTTTTTTACAATATACAGAATTTACAAACCCCCAATGTATAGGTATAGTTCTGGGGGTGAAAATCCAGAATCGAACCTCTAAAGAGCCAGAACCCATGCAACTCTGCCAGTCTCGCACCCGATACTCGAACCCTGAGTTGAGACAATTGCTAAAGACACACGGTAACAGTCTGAAGGCGGCGGAGGCAGATGGATGTGTGGGTGACAGGGAGACCCAAGCCCTGGGACAGAAACGCTGCTTCGCATATGAAAGCTTTTTGAAAACGTTTCTGCTGCAGTCAGTTTTATTCTCTGTTACTACAAAGTAAGTTGACCATGTATCAAGAAATAGCTTCAGCTGGTATTGTTTTTATTGAGGAAGAAAAAGGAAATTATCTGCTAATAAGCTCATCCTAGTTAAAATGTATTTGTTACAACTTCCTACACTTCTAAAGTTTTAAGCTGAACAGGATCCAAGCAAAATGAATGGAGCCATGTTTCTGCAGGTGAGACACCACGTGAACGTTTCTCTACTATTCTGCTACAAAAAATAGGAAGAGCTTCCTGAGCTTGCCGTGACAGCTTTTATAGAGATGGTCAGAGCGAGCCATCTGTTCATGTAGGAGCCACCGGGGCTATAGGCCGTAACACACCTTGGAAATAAAGCGGGTTGCGCAGAAAAGGATGAGGAATTATAACCATTGCATAAAACTGTGTGATGACTATAGAACAAACATGTGGTATTAATAAATACATAGCATTAAAAATGCTGTTTGATAAGTTGAAATGCTGATAGATTCTGAGAGGGGAAGATACAAAAGATGGTAACTCCTGTAAAATCAAGATAAAAGAAAGTGAGCTTACAAAATTATATGGCCAGGAATGAACGGATCTTCATGATGATTGTCATATAACATCTACTAGAGGTAATTGCAACCCAAAGGTTTGCTGTAATTTTAATCTGAGCTAGAAATCAGCACGTTGCTTGTCAGATTGAACGGCAATTTGAAAGAAAAGCATAAAGCTGCAACTAGTACAGGCACGTACATGGAAAAAGATAAGCTAAAAAGAGAAATAGTTCAGGGTAGGAAAAACAAAGCATATAGACACAGTTGCGGTTTATACACGCTTTTAGTGGCTACAGCCAGCGCTACTGTGAAAATAATTGAAGTTTTTCCTAATACCACAATGCCACTGGAGGTAGTCTGAGAAGTTAATTTCCAGAAATGGTCTGCCATTTATTTCTGGGACATTTGTTTAATAGATATATCGTTGGTTAACTCTCACCCTGCATCAAGTCAGTTGGCAAGTGCATTTTGGACACTTGTGCTGGTTTTGGCTGGGATAGAGTTAATTTTCTTCCTAGTAGCTAGTAGGGGGCTATGTTTTGGATTTGTGCTGAAAAGTGTTGCTAACACAGGGATGTTTTCGTTACTGCTGAGCAGTGCTCGCACAGAGCCGAGGCCTTTTCTGCCTCTCAGCCCACCCCACCAGCGAGCAGGCTGGGGGGGCACAAGAATTTGGGAGGGGACACAGCCGGGACAGCTGACCCCGACTGACCAAGGGATATTCCAGACCATAGGACATCATGCTCAGCACATAAAGCTGGGGGAAGAAGAAGGAAGGGAGGACGTTCAGAGTGATGGCGTTTGTCTTCCCAAGTCACCGTTAGGCGCGATGGAGCCCTGCTTTCCTGGAGATGGCTGAACACCAGCCTGTCGATGGGAAGTGGTGAATGAATTCCTTGTTTTGCTTTGCTTGTGTGCGCGGCTTTTGCTTTACCTATTCAACTGTCTTTATCTCGACCCACAAGTTTTCTCATTTTTACCCGTCTGATTCTGTCCCCCATCCCACCGTGGGGGAGTGAGCGAGCGGCTGTGTGGGGCTGAGTTGCTGGCTGGGGTTAAACCACAACAACACTGAAAGAAACTGATGCTAAAATTATAGGAATTTACTAATGTGTTGCAGTAAGGAGATTTCTTTTTTGCATATGCATTTACCCCAGGGACTTCCTAGGAATTAGTTTACCAAAAATTTGAGGGGAAAGAAAAAAAGAGTGAAAGCTACAGAAAATATAGGTCTCTTTCTTGCACGGGTACATAGCAAGAAAGAGGAGAAATGAAGATGATATATTATTAAGCAAGTATAAACTAGAGACTTAGTAAACAAAGAAATATGGAAGAGAGATTTTGAATGTTATGGGATAAAAGCTTATAGTGGTTACAAGTTATGTCACCTGAGATAAGTAAAAATTATTAGTATACACTGGTAGAGAAAGGGAAAATAAAAATGAGAAGCAGGTAACAGGAGCATTTCTATTTCTCTATTTTTATCTTTCCTTACTAAGGAAGAGCAATTAATAACTTGGGCATGCATTTCTCTGCCAGACATATAGCACTGGTCAGATAGCAAAGTGAAAGCCCAACTTGTGGGTTTTATTTGTATTTTCTAATGCTGCTGTTATTATTTAAGAAATTTTTAGCGGATAGCATAGGGTACTGAGAAAAAAAATGGGGTACGTGAAAACCATTAAGGTATTACTTATTTCCCAACTGCAGATTAGCTTCGGGAATGGCAGAAATTGGGGTTCTAACTTTTCAGTTAATGTTCGAGTTATACTCACAAACAGGAATATTTTCATGAATGGACTTGGCGGAGGGGTGCACTGAAACTAGGGAGTCTGGATGTTAGGTAAATTAAACATCATCCTTTTGCTTCAGAACAAATATTGCTGTTTCTTAAACAGCAGTGCATAAACATAGTGCCTGCAGAAAAGAAAAGCTGAAACTTTTTTGTTTCATTTAGTACATTAGATAAAATGCAGACGCTCATGCACAGTAGCTCATAACTCTTCCAACACAGCTCCAGCTGATTTTAACAAACGATCTTTTTTCTCTTCAGGAAACAAGTCAGCTTCCCCTGGCCGTAGGAGGAAACAAGCAAATCCATTTAAATTAATCTAGCTGATGATTGTTCTCTTAGCCAACAACAAGTTGTCATTCATCAAGAATTTAAGAACCAGCGAGAAATTTAAAATAATCCTGAGAATAAAAATGGGGATGGAAAGGGTAAAAGCTGATATACTAAATGAAACAGGTTGTTTTTATATGGAACATGACTGTGGAGTATTTGCCACAATTTGGGTTTGGCTGCAAATTCTCATTGTTTCGGCAGGGTCATCCCGTGCGATGAATCGCAAGCAGATGGGCGAATGTTGAGTGATGCAAGGCAAGTGAGAGGTACGGGGCCTCAAGTGGCGCTTTCACAGCAGTGTACTCGACTGAAATACTGAGTCAGAGAAGAAAAAAGCTGAGATGCGAAATGACAAAGAAAACTCACGGTTAACCTTAAAACTGCAAATTATACATTGTGTTTCATGTATTACGGGTGCTCTGGGTTAGTGGGGATTTTCAACCACCCAATGTCAGTTTTAGGGCATGTCCACATATCCCATGTCTGTAATCTGATGACTCTGTATGTGTATCGTAGGTGTTTAGCTCATATTTAGTTTTTTAAAAAGATATACCTTTTTTTCCTTACTTGTGAGATTTCCTCGGAAAAAATGCCCGGAGCCGCATGTGTTTTATAAACAACTTCTGATAGTTTTTCAAACCTCCTTAATATTCATAAAAGAAACCTCCTATAAAGTGATTGTCTAATTAAAGATCTACTTTTATCAATTGTGCTTTACAATCCACTTGAGCTTTCGGAGTTTCAGTCGAGCACTTGAATTTTAAAACTCATGGATTATTGCTTTGAGCACCAGGGATCAAAGCAGTAATACCACCACTAAATCTCATGGTACTTACTTGTCTCTTGTATTGTCGATAAGCAGTATTTTAGTTCCTCATTTAAATTAGCCTCTTCTAAACTAGAGATTACTCCTCCTGTGGCTTCTAAGGGGCTGGACTTTCAATGGAGAGTGTGCTTTAAACACCTTATTTTGTAAGTGGTCATTAGCAGTAACCATTGGAAGATTATTGATTTTCTCACAGTCTAGAAGTGTATGGAGTGCTGTATAATTACAAGTGGCTTTGAACAGTGGAATGTGTATAACTTGATGTTTTAGAGTGACTATTTAGTTGCATTTTTAATAGGGTTGTTAGGCAGCGTATGCATGGTTTTGTATGGAAGACTAAGAACATAGGGCTGAATTGGCTCTGATACCTCTTTGTAAGACCAGCGGTGCCTACTCCTACCATGGCAAAGGGCTCGGGGACTCCTGAGGAAGCACGGAGAAGGGGAGGCTTCTTCACTAATCTTCCAGCAGCCGACTAATTTCACCTCCAGGAACTTGCTGGGTCAGATGTGGTTTCAGATGCGTTTAGTGATTGTTGAACGGACGTCTGTCCTGTGACCGTGTCGGTCCCTCGGATGGCTGTCGTAGCCCCCGTTGGGAAGAGGGGTCGCAGGTATCCCACCTGGCGTGTGAAGAACAAGTCTTTTTGGTTTGATTTGAACCCGACCTCTGCTTTCTTCTCTCCATCCCCCTAGAGTTTTGCTGGAGAAGGTGGTGAAGAGCCTCTCTGTACATGTCACTCATGATTTGTAGACCACTACTGGGGTAGCTGTGTCTCTCTCTCTCACTAATAACTGTTCTCTGCAACCTTCCCCTTTCCCCCTCCAGAAAAGCAGCATTGCCTGTTAAAGGCACTTAATGAAACTGTGTGTTGAGTCCAGGAATTATGAATGAACACAAGTGGCACTTGCCAGTTTTAGGAAGGGATTCAATTTGTTTGGACTTGGCTCTTTTGACCGCTGATACTGAGAGATCTTATCATCTCCCAAAGGTTCATTTACTGCTTCAAACCCAAATGAATCATAACTGAAGCGAAAAAGGAAGAACTCTTGGATGAGAGGGCAGCAAGAGGAAAGCAAGTTCAATGGAAAGATGCAAGAGTAGAATATATTATTTCACAGAATGATTACACTGAGGTATTCCAAAAAGTAGCTATGGCCAAACACCCAGCTTAACTTATGCTATTATGCAACTCTGGGATATAGGGCATCTGTTAGGCTAAGCTGTGAGGTTACAATATTACTTCTGTTGCTAAAGCTGTTACAGTCTTAATATACAAATCTAGCCAAATCCATCTGAATATGAAACATATTTCAAAACTGAGTTTCTGTGCAGAGGAGCTCTGCCTAAATTAGGCTATTTGCAAATAGAAATAGCTGAAGGTAATGCGAAAGAACTAGAAAATCCTGTGGTAAATTTCAGTTTTCCTCACTTTTTTTTTTTTTTTTTTGTCCTTTTCTGGTTTTAATTCCAGATTCCAACCAGGTAGGTCAGATGGAAATCAGGTATTGCTTGGTGCCTGATTCGTGTGACTGCTAATTCTATTTAAAGTTCCCAGATGATGTTTTTAACACCATCAGGTCATTATTTTTAATAGAAAACTGATCCGGTCCATAATGGAACTGTACTTCAATTCCTCACCAGTGTTTCTGCAGATGGATACTGACAGTGTTTGGAAAGTGCTTTGAAACCCGTACAAAGGTGCCGTGTAAGTGCAAAAAAAAGTCAGTTGAAATATTTTTCAACGCAAAATTCTACTTCCATACACATTGTATTTGATTGCTAATTTGTGAATATTTATCATTATTTTTTCTGTGCCTGGATTATTAGCTTTTTTCCCCTGGTAAAAATTATATATAGCTCTAAATTTCAATTTCGTGTAACTGTATTTACTGCATTTTTCTTGTGGATTGAATAGCTGAGGTAGAAGCTGTTGAGTCTGTTTTTCAAGCATTCTGCCCGTGTTAGGAATTTTTCACCTCGATGCAGCCAGTTTGTTATCCTTGCTATGTATAAATACTTTCTGCAATGACCAATGACTGTACTCGACTGTAGTTTTTAAAGAGTTTTCAGTGTCTGCAACCCAGAGCTTAGATATCTTTGTTGCATCAGAAGCATTTTATAGTGACTAAAACCTCATGACATGTCAGGAACAAGGGAAAAGTAATTAAGTAAATGAACTGTCAGTTGTTGCTTTAGATAGAAAATCAATCCTTTTTGCCGCAAAACTCTTCCAAATTTTGGCCTTTCCAGTATCAGGCAATTATCAGTCTTGTGATCCTGATTTAGGCCATTGCTTTAGGCAAGTCAATGGGTCAAATTTAGCTACTCATTTCATTGACGAACCCAACCTAAGTGGAAGAGAACCATTCATTTCTATTGTGAAACAAAAAAGCCCCGGTTTTGTGGAGGAGTGCTGGCCATTGAAGTGTTGAAGAAGAAGCTATAGGAAGGTGCATGGACCCTGAACCCTTTTTGCCTGGTGGTTCTGCTCAGCAGCTTCCAAGAGCGCTTGGCCATTAAGCAGAAACAGCAGTTCTGTAGAGTGGCCAAAAGGAAGGTAATTCATACGCTTATAACTCGCAGAAGACCCTAGCAGAATCTGCACAGTTAGCAGCCGTTATAGGTGGGAATTTGGCCCATATATTGAAGCCAGGTAAAGCTGGGAAGACACAGTGGTAAGAAGTATTTTAGTATTTTGCTCTATGCTCTAGCTCTTGTATTCTCCTTAGTACCTATCAGTGAGTACTAGCATAAAGCTGAATGCCGTTTTGAGGAGTATTTGTAGAGAGTAAAAGCACCGAGAAGAAGGTATCAGTAAGTGTTTCAATGAGTAATCACACTCATTATTTTCTTAGTATAAGAAGGAGATAATACTGGTGGAGTGGACTCTTGCTTGAATGGAAAGGCCAAAAAAGCTTCAGTTGGATAGCTGGCCTCTGAAAAGAATGGAAGGATGGACTTATCTAGGATGAGCTAGATCTCTAGTTGTACAGCTATGAATAAAACAGTCCAACGTTTGTGCTCCTAAGGTGAGAAACACCCTCACTTAAAACTTTTAAAGAAGATTTAAAAATTATACATTTTTTTACAAAAATATCAAGTTGTTATGTCAGTTGTATGTTGAACTTTATCAACACAAAAGTGATTGTTTTATTAAACCATAATCTATTGAATCAGAAGAAGTATACAATGTGATTTGGTTAACAGCACATAACTATTAATGGCTACCCAATGACTATTTCACAAATTAGTAAAAATTATAGTTAATTTCCAAATACTTAATCTCTGGAATAACCGGTTTTGTTCTGGTTATTCTTCCTGATGAGAGATGTGCTCTGTAATACCCCTCAGGCTGCCATGCATGCCACAGGAGATCAGTCTTAGTCCTTACTATGGGGCTGTTTAGTAGAAGACCATTATCCCACTTCTTGCTATATGCAATGGAGAGGCCGTTACAGTTGCGGTCAACATGTGCTTATCAATTTTGGGATCCCTGAATGCAAGGATCGTGCTTATTCCTGCCCAACTCAGAGATTTTAAAATTTCTTCTTTTTCCTCCATATGCAGGCCAAGCTATGGTTTTGTTCTTAACTGAAATCCTGACTATGATTGGTCAGCTAATGGTAACAGACATCTAGATAGACAATGCTAATTAAGGTTTACCTGTAGTCTGCCTGTAACTCACACTGCTGGAAATTATAAATAAATCTTCTATAGGAGCTCAGGTCTCTGCTGGTGGAAAAACATTATCTCAGCTGCTCTGCTTGCTGCCAGGCAGAAGGGACCTGACTGAGGACTTTTTTTTCCCAGAGCTGTTCATGTGCCTAAAAGCTGGGACGTGAAGGTTGTTGGTCTAAAAGCCAAATGTGATAGATTCTAATAAATTCATGCAACAAGCTATGTGGAACGTAATGAAAATATTTAGCCAATTAGTGAAGAGTGCTTAATTCCAATCACGATCTTCTTGATTTCCTTCCCTCTTTCTGAACATAATGTACCTGCATACAAAACTCATAGTGAATAGGGCCGTAGCAAGGTTGGATGACGGGGTTTGCCCATAAAGAGGGTGCTTGGCGTGGAAAGATGCTTATGCAGATGCTGCTTATGATTAGGAGCTGGAAGTCTGCTGTGGCAGGCTGAGCTGGGCTGAGGGCCAAAGGGGTGCCCCCCCCCCCGCTCCCCCTATGCCAAATGTCCAGAGCTTTAAATATCTCACTGTGTGCTGGGCCAGAGCACACAAGTATGCACAGCCCCTTTGGGTAATGTCCCGTCTACTTCGGATGAAGTGAAGGCAGGTGTCCGAGCGGGGTGAACAATGCATTGACTGCCCCTACTGCAAATCCTGCTCCACTCGGTCTTTATGCCATGACAGGAAAAAAAGAGATTCATCAAGTATATAATACTCCCAGTCCATAAGAAAGATGTATTATGTACTCAGTGACTGCTGGTTTACCTGTATTTTGTATGTCATTGAGGAACACAGATGCCCATAAGTACACACATTGTTATCAGGAATATAAATATTGAATTTCCACAGAAACATTGGCCTGATTAATGATGGAAATTTGAAACAAAAGGCTCTGAAGTGCTCTTACAACAGCATGTTAATCTGTTCAAAGTAATGATAAAACCTTTAAACTAGTGTGCTGTAATTACAGCAATAAGTAATTAGTACATTTAAAGGGCAGAAACAGTGCTGTGCTTGAATTCAGCGGAGGGTAGCCAGGCAACAATATGAAGTGGCATTTTGTGAGGCAAATGTGAGGAAACGTGCTTTGTCCTGAAATATAATTATCTTTAGATGGATGAAACTCTCCAGGTACTTTTGTTAAGAGTGTTGGGCTCTCCAAAGCTGGAACTGTCTGAAACAGACATATATGCAGCATACATCAGATGTGTGACGTGAGTATCTTCCTTTGTAAAAGGCTTCCAAGTTTCCTACATAGTTGGTAAGGCAAAGCCAAAGCGGCTGGGCAGCTTCTGACATCAGGGAACGGAGGAGTTTCATGGAAGGAGGGTAGACGCGTACAGCGACCGCTAACAGGATGCTGTCGAATAACCCACGGCGTCCTCGTTCGTTCTCTGGATGCAGCACTTTGGTTGTCCACGCTACGGTTGGTTACTCATTCCTGTGTTCTTTCATGGGTGGGTAGACTGAAACAACAACCCCTCTGCCAAACCCAAGAAGCTGTTTTTGCAAGAAAGCTGGGTGTAATTCAGTGAGGGAAAAGTCTGCCGCAGGAAGGCGGATGAGCCCGTGCCGTGCTCGGCTCGCGCCCTTCCCAGGCGCTGCCTCTGCTGCTCTTCTGCCGTCGAACACCTCCTTGCCCTCAGCGCCATGCCCACCAGCTTGCTGCAGGTACCTCTGGCTTTGTGCCACAAAGACCCCATTCCTTGAAAGCTTCAACACTGGCCTATCTTGTTTTAGACATTTTGAGCTGAGAGAGAAAAGAAAAAACCTGGGACTGATCTTTGGGAAGGATGGGTTTTGTACCGTGGACACAGACAGTAATAGGCTTCTTTTAAACATTGTTTTGGTTGTATACACAAAATGAAATCGTTAATGAAGGCTTCAATAATCGTTGCCTTTCTTGGTTCAAGGATGAAATGTGAAAGAATAAAAAACCATATAGCACCTTTCATATAGTAGTTTAAAAGATGCTTATATTAAGTCAGTTAGACCTCAGGATCTCTGTCTTTTTAAAACAGTATAACGTCACCTCCTGCTCAGACAGCAAGACAGACCGTATGATTCCAGTTTTCAGATCTGTGTACCTACAATTAGGCTCTCATATCTAGTGCAAGCTATGGGTGTTCAGAGCACTGAAAATAGAGACGAATTTGCCCCTTGCCTTACCATTGACAAAAATCGGAGCTTGGACAGTGTTGCCTTGACTTCAGATCTTCTGCTCTGGGTACAAGACCACAGTTATTTAGATCACATAGAATAGATCTGGCATGCATTGCTACAGCTGTAGTACAAAAAGGGACTTTAGGAAGGATAAGCACTAGCCTTTGGTATAAAAATAGGCAAAATCATTTTGGAAAGAGGTGAGGATAGGGGAGACATTTGGTTATTCATTTTATTTACACAGAAGGGGTAGATTTGATTTATTCCAAGAGTTTTGTTTTAGAAACCTTCTTTTTAATTCCTCAGTTGTACTAAATGTCAAATACTGTATCTTTGGATTCACAATTCCAATCTATCACTTGCTGGAAAAGAAAATAAAAAAGCGTATGGCCAAGAAAAACACTGAAAAAGAATTTTTAATTCTTTTTTATTTTTTTTAACAAGGTAGCTAGCTCTCAGAAGACAATGCTAGAAGGGCTTCTGGAGGGACTGTTATTCTGTTCAAAAAGTTACTGTCTTAAATACTTGCTTATATATATACACACACAAACTCTCACACTTTGTTTCTTGTAAATAGTGTTGTTTCATAGCAATAATCACTGCATGACTTTGCCACCCTTATTCCAGAGAGGTTTAATTTAGAAGGATGTGACTTCATTTCAAATATATTTTTTTTCATCATGTGAACATGCTGTGAGGTAAGAAGGAGAGTGTAGGCTGAAAAGAAACTAAAATTATATTAATTTCGAGAACTTAGAGCAAACTACTTACAGGTGACCTTCATTACAATATCAGGCAATAAAAAATGACATCTATCAGAATTAAAGACAGAATTGAAATTTGAGAGACCACTCCTGTGTTATCTGTGTGGAAGTTACTTCAGGAAAAGAATGACTTGAAGTATTTAGGAGCTAAATACTGTTTGTGCACACTAGAGCACACCTTCCAGTTTAGTTACATCCAAAAGGAATCAAACTTCTGTGCTCTGAGACCGAGCTATGGAGAGAGAAAACCACAGCAGAGGAAGTAAAACGAGAGATTTGCTTCCACGTGAGCTTCTGATCTGAGCTGCAGTGCTGATGTAAGCGTATTTGTTATGTCCATGTAGCTATTTCTGCTGAGAATGGGATGAAATTTCCTGTGCACACTGTATAAAGATTGGAATAGGAGTTTGATGCTTGGTTAGTCACAAGGAGAACAGTTTTTCAACAAGAAAGCAAACCTGGCTGAGTCATCACCTCTAGGAACAGAAGGATTAGTGAAGCAGAAGCAAAGGATAAAGCATGGAGTAATGTGGAAGATTAATGGAGACTGTTGCTGTGTTTCACTTTCATGATCTTGCCTCTTCAGCAAAAGTTTAGAAAGCTGCTATGATCATTTTTAGTCAGTTCAAACTTTTAAGAACGAGGAGGAAATCCAAATCCATATTTTCGCTAACAGACTTCTTATACCAAATAGGCTCAAGGTCATGGACGTTGGAGAGAGCTTTGGTCTACTTTTTGACCACTGATCTTAGATGCTGCAAATTAGAATATCCTCATGTATGGATTTTTTTTATACGATGCTTGAAACAGGTAAGACAAAAACATTAGTTCGTCTTCTAGATCCTGATTTCTAAGTATATATTGTATATATGCACCTCATACAGACACGTTCGATTTTTTTTTTAAAAGGGTTCAACAAAATGAAGCTCTGAGAATGTTTCCTAGACTGTTTCTAGATATTTTTGTTGGATATATGGAATTTTCTAGAGCTGTATTCTAACACTTTGGTTTCCGTTATACAGGAGATGCAAAAGTGTCACCTTTCTAGCTTTTCTTTTGAGATTTAATTTCTACTCAGAAATTAACTGTTCATTTCAAACTTTAAAATTTTCAATACTTCCAAGAATCCCTCATGCACTTACAGAATACAAATAATACGAATTAAAATTCAGCTCTAACTCGCAGCAAATTGTATTATGTAACATGTTTTTAAAGATAAGGGCTAATTGAAAAGTGTGTTGGCCAAATCATTTCTCTGAACATTAGCACTGTGTGTGTCACAAGCAGCAGGCAGCCGTTGGATTCTGAACAGGTTCTGATGCGCTTCGAAACTGTGTGAGGATGGGAGAACAGTATTAACTAAGCACCATATGCTGGCACGCTGGCATTCATCTGGTGAGAACAAGGGGGTTTTACCCTTTAGAGTGAGGATCCTGCGCATTGCTGGTGCGGGGTGTACGCAGGTGGGACAGGGCGTGCATGGGAAGGTGCAGCACACGTGCATCGGGGTGTTCTGGAGATGTCTTTGAGGTGGTAATAACCATATTGATAGTCAGGGCTGCCTTCACCTTAACGATTCGTACAGAGATTGCATTTGTTCCTGCTGAAGCCCGTGACAAAGCTCCTTTGATCCAGAGCTGCTACTGTGTTCCTTGTTGAGCATGGGGTCTGAACAGAGAAGATGCTCAATATACTGGCTTTTCTGATTAAGCCCTTCCCAGGTCTGTTCCTTCCAGTTCCAGATGGCTTTAGCTTTCTCGTATGTAGACACTCCCATCTGCTTGAGTTCCCATGAGAGGGTTAGGTGTTGAGTAAAAGAGGGAGAAAAAACTAGAATTCCTCACCAGCTGAGTAGGTCTATGTGTACTGTTACGAAATATGCTAGGCACAGTTTTGACCCATTCCTGTAAAGTTTTGAACCCTTGCTTCCTAATGTCAATCCACTGATTCCTCAGGGACTCTGTATTGAAGCGCTGGGACCCATGTCTCTGTAGAATTGATTTTATTTATATTTGCTGTTAGATGTCACTGACTGCATATATACAGCGCAGAATCCAGCCTGAGCCTAAGCACGCTGCCAATCCACGCTAGCGATCTACCGGAGTATCCGTGGGGCAGTGGAGCTGAGAGCAGGGGAGAATGCGGGGAAGTTCCCTAAATGTAAGGTTGCCCTCAAGGACGAATTTATCTCCTCAGAGAAGGGCCTTCTATTGCACTCCCTTCAGAGGACGACGTGACTGACCCATCTCGCTGGGCAGGCAGGTCAGGGTAGCTGGAGGAAACATCAAGTTTCAGGTCTCAGGAGCAACTAGTGCTTCAGGACACCGAGCTTAGACTCGCTGTAAAGATCAAGGCAAAGGTGAAGGCTGCGTGTGCCTTCTTACAAAGTATGGTATACAACTCGTGAAGGTGTTCCAGTTGATTTCTGCTGTATGTTACGTTCGTTTACGGCTACTCGTGCTGCTGCTGGAAATCGTATTTTAAGATGGAAGCAGAAGCGAGCAGAGTTTATGTGGAGATATCAGCTTTGCTCTACACTGTTCCATGCTCTGAGTACTCGGTTTCCCCTCCTTCATATCCCAGGAACATGAGATTCTTTCCATTCGAGTATAAATAAAACCTGAAGTCAAAGGCAGTAACTGGTAGGGTCGCTGTGATGAAGCTTATTCTGTGGGAAAGAGACTCACCATTTTTTTAATTTCATTTTTAGTAAAACATACACACGTGTACGTGTGCCCCATGTCTGGCATATTTGAGTTGCTGTGTCAAAAACGGTTTTATCTGCAACTCATTACTCTGGCTGAAGAAAGTCCAGTTTTATTTTACCCTAGTGAAAGTCCTTTCCATTTATATTCTGGATATACTTACATAAAATACGAACAAATATCTCCAAATGAGTGAGCATTCACCAAAGTTTCCAATTTCAGGGTTTTGTATTCCCTGAGTATTTTTTACGTATATTTAGCACACAAATATTTGGGGATCTTTGTATTCTTCTTGCCAGTGTTATTTTTCTTGTGCAGTGATACCATTTATCTATTTTGTACCTGCAGTCCTTTTTGTGGAAACTCTGTTTCTTTCTCCCTGAGTATTAAGAACAAATCAATAAAAGTGAAAGCTTAAAAATATTCCCAAGCTGCATGTAAAACAAATGGGATTTTTAAATGCTGAGTTGACATCCCTTCCCACCACGCTTCTGAATGAGACATAAAACTGAGGTCCTGGCCACATGCAGTCGTTTAACAGATCCCATGGCACTTTTTTCAAGAGTAGAGGTGAAAGCTGCAATGTCATGGCTTAATTTCAATCGGATAATTACATTCTACCTACTTAAAAATTCCTCACTGGTTTCTGTTAGAAAAGATATTTCTCATTTTTTCTCCTACGCTGTTGTGTTGTGCATTGCTAAAAGGCTTTTGCCCTTTACCCCAGTTGAAATGCTTGTTCCTGGACATTTCAGTAATGAGTGAAACGATCATTATGTATCTAATTTGCAATAAAATTTCCTAAAGCTTCTCAAATGCCACAGGAATTGTGGAATTATAGCAGATACTCTCCTCTGCCCCTTATAGGCTCATTGTCCCATGTTTTGGAAGAGTGATTAGGAAGTGTAAGCATAGAAGCAGCAGATGAAACATATTTATTATAAAATATTCCTGGCATTATATCTAGCTTGCGGGTGGCATTTGTTGCTCAGGCGTGTGCACAACAGCTACACATGCTTATAGTATAAACTAATTTAAGATTACAGGGCTAAAGGTAGTAAAATTATCTTAATTTTTTTTTTTTTTTAATCCCATCTGACAACACTCTTCTAAATTTGTTGACACTGTATCTCATGCAGGTGAAGCACAATTCTGCTGAAGCTTCCTGAGAGCTTTGTGAACATGATTTCAATGAAAACATAATTTAGCTGAAGCCTGAGGACTGGGGGGACTCCTGGTGCAACAAGAATACCAAAATATTTCTAAACTGGGCTACACTGTGTGAAGAAGATGCTTTGTGAGCTGAGAAAATGAGTGGCGGAGATTTAATCTGGTGCCTTGCCTTTGCCCGAATAAGGAGGTAACTTAAGAAAGCTGGAGGTTATGCACGCTGGTTAGGAGTTTTGAATCATCCTGCGTGAAGTTTAGCACCTATTAGGAGCAAAGCTATTTTAAGATTAGTAGTCTCCCAACTGAAACATCTGAAGTGTGGTTGCATGTTATAGTTTGAGCTCTTCCAGAGTCTCACCAGAATGGATAAAGCCTGTTTTCCTCCCTCTTCTATGACTCCCTGTTCCAGGCACGTGTTTCTGCTACTTACCTTGTAGTGGCTGTGGCACTTGTCTAACCAACCTTATTTTTTACGTGCAGAGAGGCCATACAGGGCTGGTGCCTCTAGCCTGGGACTCTGCCTCTGATGCTGGGCAAAACGGAATGCTCAGTGAAGGAGAGAAAAATCAAATAGTTATACCCCTCCCAAACACCCTCCAGCAATTTGTGACTCCAAGACTTTCTAAGCCAGAAGAGGCATAGGTATGTGATAACCCTCAGTGGATTTTTCAGCAGAGAAGTTGCTGGGGAAGACTCATCCAGTCCTTCCTTGAATGCTTACAGGCTTTTATCACTCACAGCATCCCGTGGACAGGAGCCACCGTTTAGCTGTGTACTGTGCGACGGACCACCTCTTTCTCTTTGCTTTCAAGCTGTCACCTGGTGGGTAATACCTTCTCCTTCTTCTACTGCAGGAGGCCGTGCCATCCTCTATCCGACACTCATATCTTCCTCCATGTCTGTCTTATCTCTCTTTGCTCACCCATTTTGCAGGATGAAAACTAATCTTAATTGTTCTTTGGACACAAATTGTCCCTAATCTATCATCATCCTTGTTGCTCTTCTCTGAACCTTTTGTAGATCTGCTTGGTCATTTTTGAGATGAGAAAGCCAAACCACATTATTCAGTGGTCCAAAGTTCTCTCTTTTGTTCTCTTTTCTTTCTTGTAGTTCCCAAGACTTTATTTGCTCTTTGACTGCTATTGAGCTCTGTGCTGATGTTTCCTGGAGTTATCTATCATGATCCCAAGATTGCTTTCCTGGTAAAGGTCAACTCAAAGCCCATTATTTTCTTTCTGAAGTTAGGATTGCTTTTTACTGCGTGTGCCATATATTATTCTACATTGAATTTTATCTGCCTTTTGACACAAAGCTGCTCAGTGTCATAAGGTCTTCCTAGAATTCTTTGCAGTCAGCTCTTATCTTTTCCACTCTGAATAACTTTCTACTATCAACAAATTTTGCCACCTTGCTATTTAGTACATTCCTATGATATTATGGATATGTTAAACATCAGAGGTCTCGATGCAGAATACTGTGGAAAGCCTCTGGAGATCACTCTCAATTGAGAAAATTATCCTACTCTCAGTTTCCTACCTGTTCACCAATTATTTTACCTATTTTCCTTTTTATGCAAGGGTTGCTTAAATACCTTCAGAGCTTATAGTAAGAGGCTTGGTTGGGAGTCGTTTGGAAGTGTAAGCGGGTTGTATCAGCTGGATCTGCCCATGTGAAAACCTTATGACTCCTTACAAAAGCATCAGGTTTGTGAAGCTTGGCTTAAGTGCTGATAACATTTATCCAAGCGCTTCAGTTCATCGTACAGCATTCAGGAGTAAAATGGTAAAAAAGAGAGCCAAGAAGGTAAACCAGTGGCACTTTGCTGCGTTAGCAAGGTGAACCGACTTACTTCCTAATCAGATGAGCGCCGAGCATCGCGCCGGCGGGTCTGTGTGAGCTCTCCTTTGAGCAGCAGCGAGCCGGTGCTTTGGTCAGGACACGAGACCGGCTGTGTGGTGGCAACGGGACTCCCCAGGCAGAAGCCGTTGTGGCTTCTTCCTCAGCAGGTGGGCATGGGGACTGCTGGACTGGGCCAGTGTGCTGTCACTGGGGCCGGCTCATCTCGCCGTCCTTTTCTGGTAGAAGGGGGGCAAGGCGGTTGATTTTTTTTTCAGAAATAAAGGCCAATGTTTTAGCATGTAAATGAGTAATATAAGCGCTCTCAAAACTATGCCATTTTTGCAAACATGGAAATACAAGTCTGAGCGGTTTGTTCATGCTTATTCAGGGAAATTACTGGGGCTGAGAAGCATTCTGTGGCTCAAGTGTGCAACATTTTGTGTGCACAAGTTCTTGCAGGTGTGAGGTCCCAGGTGTTCTCCTCCCACCTGGCTTTCCTTGTCATCCGCAGAAGCGGGGAAGAGAGCTACGGATTCACAGGTCCCTTTTAACCAAGGCAGAGGCATTGTGTTGGTCTGTTGTAGGACAACATGCTTTAAAGATCCTCTTTTAAGTACCAGTCCCTGCAAGAACCTGGTAAGAGTCCAGTTCTTTGGCTGGACTAATGGAGTTTCTAGGTGTACCCCAGAGACTCCATTTAACTCCTCTGACAGATCCAGCTATTTAAGGCTACTTAAAACTTCTAATTGAATTTTCAAAGCAAAAATGATTTAATTGTATTTTAAAGCCTTCAAAAGGAAAAAAAAAGGAATACAGTAAATTGTTTTTAAAATTGACTCATAACTATGTAACTGCAGTAACATACAGTGTAAGTTCTGTCACTCTTAAAATATACAGGAAAAAAGAGGGAGGTCATCTTTACTTACTCAAATGTCCTACTGAATTCAAAACAACAAATTAAAATGTAAATTAAAGTCTCTTTTTTTTTTTTAATTTTTGCAGATGCAGAAAGACTGTGAAGATAAACTTCAAAGGTTCTGATGACTGTCTCATTTTCTCCTAGGGAACTTATGAACACCATTATAACATGTGAGTGTAAGATAAAAAATATCTACCGGCTTCACTAGGCTATTGTACTTCAATTTTTGCTTAAAATTAAACACCTAAGTTAAGTAAATTTAGAGAACTTGAAAGTCTTCCAACTGCTGCTGTATTCAAAGTGTAGGTTGGGCAAGTTTAGTAGATGGAGCCAAATTATTTTTATGCAGTATGTTAACTAACTGACATCTAAGAGTGTTCCATTACTTCGTGATTATTTTTTACAAGGAAAAACAAAATGCATTTGTACTTGCCTGTATTTTGAATACAGCAAAAATCCTTTCATTTGAGTCAGCTGGTAGCAGTTATCCATGTGCCGTGGTTTAACACGATGACTCAGAATTCTCCTATGCAATTGTTAATGTCTGTGTTGTGAGCTGTATTCAGACTTGCTGGAGGAAAGTTAAATAAAAATAAATACGTTCCACAGCAGCAATCTTCTTTATTTCTAGCTCTTTATTTAGAAATGATGCATTTTGACTGATACATCAGACAAGCTGCACTTGCAGGTCCTTATATCCATGTTTTGTTTTCCACATTAAGGAAGGTTGCAACTTCATTGCTCTGAATAGAGAAAACAAACGTGTAATTTCCAGTTTTGCAAAAATTTGCACCGTGCAAGTCTCTAAATAATTTTTAAAATATTTTTTTCTAAACCTGTTGAGTAACCTTAAATTAAGATTGTTATAAATAAGTAAACAAACAAAAGAAGGTACTTTTGTAAAAAGAAACCTGTTTTGTGGAAAAAAGCTAATTCTTTAGATTTTCTATAAAGGCAAAACATATGGTAATTTAATATGTAAGCTGGTTGTGAAAGCAGACGTATTTTGGCACAAATCTTTAAACCAAAATATTGGCTGTTGTCTTCTTGTTTCTTAAAACAGTTTGCCCTTATTGAATATGGTCAGAATGTCCCATAAGGTGGCATGAGACAGGGAAGGTGGCCTCCATTTGTCCCCTCTGGCATACTGGAACGGATAGACTGCCCATAAGCCAAATCTGGTTGCCTTCTCTCCTACTATTCCGTTCAGGTATCTAATATTAAAAATGACCAGTATCTTCTGGGCTTTTTGTTTCAAAATGGGAATGGAAACCTTTAAGGTGGGCTATAACGAGCACTGAATTCAGCAAGGCTAAAGACACCTCGCAGCCCCACGAGATGCAGAGCACCTTGCCAAACACCTTTACCAGCCATCCTGCTGGTAAAATCATCCTGAAAAGGTAAGCCAAGGGTAGGCTGAGTAATATACTTGGGTTATTTATGAGGTGTGGGAAAGAAATGGCATCTCTGAGGCATTACATGCCTTCCACTTTTGAAGTGATCAGACCTGCCAAAAGACATAAACCTTCATTTGTCTCTGGCCTTTCTCTGTCTTACGATGTGCAGTTTCTTCCTCTCATGATGCTACAGCACAAACCTGCTGCATTTTCCTCAATCCCTTTCAGGGAAATTGACTTTTTCCACATCACTATCTTGATAGGAAGTCATCTCCTCCTGTGACTCCCTACTTTGTTCGCTGATTTGTCTAGAGACTGTGGCAGAGCTCAGAATTTCAGTCTGCCCCTTAGACAGTTGGGCTAATTCAAGGATTGACAGACCCATCTGAAATAGAAAAATTAGATAGCATGTCAATAAACAATAGTTTAGGGGTTTTTTTTCTGTCCTGCTGTCCCTTACAATATATTCTGGATGATGTGCTCTGCCTGTAACATTTGCAACCACTAATAACTTCTGGGAGGAACCTGTCATTCAACGTGCAAAACCTCATTCTTGACCACAAAACAGTGGGCAGGCTCAAGCTGCTAATATATCAGCAGTTATCAGTAGCAGGCTGTGATTTCTTTTTGTTCTCAGTAGTTTGGGATTTGCATAGATCCCTGTAATATTAGAAGATTTTTATTTAATCAGTCTGCCTGTGTATTTTAAGTGGAATAAATAGCATGGAGCTCTCACTGCTTTGTAAGTTTGATGGTTTTACCTCTGCTAAGTCTAGCAGAAGTCACGAGGCTCTGCATTTTAATAGTTCCATGGCTTATACATGTGGATTTCTGTGGATTTAAAGTTGCCCTTGAAGTCAATGAGAACACTAAACAAAGCCAATAGCATCTGTGTTCACTCCGGTCACATCAAAACTAAGCTGATGTGTGACACTCAGTTTCTAGGTTGTACTTTCCAATGGCATAACAACAGATGACGCTCCAGTGTGTCATAGTAAACAACAAGCATTGACATCTCCTGGTGTTTTTTAGAATATTTTTCCACTAATAATGTGTTTTTTTGACAATCTTCCAACTGGTTTTGCTGGAGATAATGAGGACTTGTCATAGTACCTGGAATGAATGAAGTTGGTTGTTCCCCTCACGACACAGTGATGGACGGGGTGGCTTTTTCCTCAAGTTCATGTACTTTGACTCATTAGATTTATTTGAGTCATGCCATAAATGTTTTTCTCTTGATTGGATGCCTCTGTCGTCTAAATAAGGTTGTGTCTTGCTACTTTTTCTTCCTCAGGCAGTTGCAGCATGGGGATATACAGTTTATCCCCTGCTCAAATCCAGTCGGGTATCGTACTTTCCTTCCATCTTACTTGTGTTCTCTGCACCATTGGCACCAGAATGCCTACATTTTCTTTCATCTCCCAATGTCTGGCTTACCTCCTTTTTTCTGTTTGCGTGCCTGTGTTCTGTTCATGCCGATGAGAGGTCTTTTTCTTGGCAGTTCCACTTGTAAGGTGGGATCCTGCGTCTTACAGATGGTCTCTTCTCTGCTCGGAGCATCCCTAGGTCTCCAGGACTGCACTCAGGTCATACCTGTGACACCGCAGTAACAGCATTTGTTTAGTTTTCAGTTCCTTTGTTTCAAGTAACATCCCCCACCCTATACCATGGATGTTTAAAATGATGTCTGCAGACGTATCCTGTCACAATTTTTATCAGATTTCTTTCTTTTTTCTCTCAGCATTTGGGGCGGGGTTTTTTTTGGTACTAGTTTGGCAACAGAGGGAATGTCCGTACCATACAGCACAACATGTCACAGATTATGATGTGATTTTATTAGTAGCGCTCATTAAATCACTCTGGAACTGGAATTAGTTTAGTGCTGCATTCAAACTAACTAGTTGTGCTGAGAATCGAGAGTTGTTATTTTTAGGACAGAAATGACAGTACCTAACTATGCTTTCTTTTGCCTGCAGAGAATATGGGTTATGATCTCCCTGCTGCCAAAAGCCACCTCAAACTTTATGTACATCCATGATCGCCGGCTTGAGACTTAGCTGACACGTGGAGCTTACATTCACTTTCTGAAAAGGGATTAAATTCTTCTCATGGACTAATGTTTCAGGGTAAATAAGCAGATTGTATAAAGATTGTCACTTAAAATGAGAAGATATTACAGTGTCTGAACTGAATAACACTGCTGAGGGTGCACGGAACATCAAATTTTCTCTTATTAAAACTAAATCACAACCTTCATATTTTAGAAAGAGTTCATTAAAACTTATCTACTTAATTAAAGGCATGTGTCCCTATATAAAGACAGACAAACAAATTAACATAATATGCCTCAGCTTCTCCTGAGGAATGTAATATTCTTATCTTTAGAACACTAATTGCTGCAGTTAGGGTTTTGTTAAAAATGAATTGATATTTGCTAAGAGCACAGATTTGACAGATGCAGAAAACATGAGTGACTACAACAGCATTCTGATACTCAGATGAAACAAGGTATTTAAATGTTAATATAGTGTTTTTCTAATAAGAGGAAAAATATTAGTTTAGCAAATTAATCCCAGTGCATTGATGTTTTTCGTGGGATTGTAGTGCTTTGTTAATCTATCATATTACAGAAAGATTCAAAGTGAAAGCTATTTCTATCATAGTAAACTGTAGCAACATGTGTAATAACAGGGAAGATTAGTTCCTGCCTACACAATTAGGCGATGTATTGACTTAATACAGTTCATGCACATACATAATAAATGGAAGTTTATTATAATATGCATGCAGCCATCTTGAATACACTGATTAGCAACATAATACAGTCAAACATAATCATATATATTTGTATTTTGTCAAGTGCAAATTAAGTCAATGTATTCCAATGTTCTGTATTAGCTGCATTAAGCAGACAAGCTGTATGGAGACAAAAGAACTAACTGATATTTATTTCAGTAAATCCTTCCTTACGTTGACAAGTAAATATTCCATGGAGTGCAGATCTCCTTGAGAAGAAACAAGGCACGTACCGGAACAGAAGCGATGTATTATTGGGATATATTAACAGTTTAGAAAATAATCTGTAGCAATCAGCAAAGTGCAAGTAACAGCTGAAATGATTTTTCCTGGGTCTCTGGTGTGAAGCCATGTCTGTTGGGACATGGAGCAAGAGCAGTCTTGGAAATGACTGGGAGACACTGTTTACCTAGACCTTCTTGCAGAGTATTTAGCTTTGGTGTGTGTGCAGCCTTCTCACTCCCATTTTACTGGGCAGTGAAAGGCTGGCCTGAGTCTTGTAGCCAGAGAAGTGCTAGAGAGATGAGATCCCTGGCTCCTGGGAGACATACATCCCCGTGGATGGCTTGCTTTATTCTGGTTCAGGGAGTTTATGACCTTACCTCACTGGTCTTGGTGTCATGTACTTGTCCCAAGTACTTGACAACGACGGCAATATAATTGAGAAATCTATTTAACAGGGCTCACCAGCCAGGTTCCTTGCTAGTGGTATTGATGTCCCTCAGCCAGACCTCTTTTACACGCCATAGATGTCAGAAGAACTGATCCAGGATCTCCCATCGTTGCCGGGTGTGCCAACGGGTCGTGAATAGCTTCTCTAGGTCACGACACCAGTGTGGCTGAGGGCTCTTGATCTTCTTAAATGTACTTTGCTCTTTTCATTTCTTGAAATTTAAAAAAAAACCAAACCAAACAACAACATCCAAAAAACTAAAAACAAAACCAAAAAACCCAACAAATCCTAAACTGCAAATACAAGTAATGTGTCTGTAGGAAGAGACATTTCTGTTACTTGGAAGATGTTTCCAAGTAATTTGGAATTTGCCACTAATTGGCTTGGAGCAACTGAACCGTCAGTGTAATTCCCTTCATTGTGGTTTGAGTATTAGATTCGGTTTACTAGGACCGTCTTCTGTGTAGCACTGTCTAATATAACATTTATCAGTTGTATTAAAACATATAGTAATGCGTAGATTTTCATTAAGCAGCAAATAGATCTGTGTTTTGTATCACAGACACACTGTTAACCCATTAACTCGGATAACAGTTTAGGATGAATGACCAGTGTTGTGTGGGGCTATGTTTTGGATTTGTGACCAAAACAGTATTGATAATACAACATGGTTTAGTTATTGCTGAGCAGTGCTTACACATCATCAAGGGCTTTTCCGTTTCTCAGGCTGCTCCACCAGCGAGTAGGCTGGGGTGCACTAAAAGCTGGGAGGGGACACTGCCAGGAGCACTGACCCCAGCTGACCAAAGGGATGACCCGTGCCATATGACGTCATACCCAGCAATAAACCTGGGGGAAAGAGGAGGAAGGAGGGACATTTGGAGTTATGGAGTTTGTCTTCCCAAGGAACCCTTATGGGAGATGAAGCGCTGCTTTCCTGGGAAAGACTAAGCACGTATGTATAGATACATTATGAGTTTAAAAGGAGGGATAGACATATTATGGAGCCCTTAATGAAAAGTTCCAGTGGTAGCAAATACATGACTATGCTTTCTTTTGCACTGAAATTCAAGCATTATGCATACTCAAACATTACCCACCAATTAAAAGGCAATTTGAGAGAAGTAACAGCATCCTTGGTGTCAAGGGAGCCAAGATTCACAGTCGTAACTGACGGGCTTCCCTGACTGCAGCTTTGGAGCTAGGCATTTCAGTAACACGTAATTTACAAGATAGAACTGTGTTCTATGAGTTATGTAAATGACTCTAAATTATTATTCTGCCATCAATAATACAGCAATTTTAGGAACTCCTAATTTACCCAGTAGGAGAGGGTTTTATGTGGCATATGGAAACGAATGAGCCACACATACTTCTCTTGCTTAAAACAGAGATCTTTGGACCGTGTGATAAGCCCATAATATTCACATGTCACAAAGGATTTTTCTAAATAGTAAAGTATCTGCCCTTGGTATTAAAGATAAGGGGAGTTCCGCTTGAGAAAACGGGGGACAACCATTCTCGTTTGTTGCTGGTTTTACATTGTGCAGTCATCTTGTTTTGAATCTTCTTTAAAAATAAACCAGTTCTGTCAATATAGGCAGTATATTCATTTTGTGTGTAGAAGCTACATTCATATAATGTAAATGGTATAAAAATATTTTTTCTTTTTCTTTTTTTTTTTTCTTTTAAAAAGAAATGTTAAAATACGAGGGCTAGATCTTTCAGCTTGGTATAAACTGACAAAATCTGTGCACTCCAGGTAAAATCAACCAGATCTACAACAGCTGAGGATCTGGGTTTTGGCATAAATGCAAAATAAAGGTTCATGAACTACTTTAGACTTCTAATGAGAACATAAAATTAATTAGAATGGCATTGAGTGACATTCCTTAAAAATATTTTAAATTGAAAGTTCTTAAAAAACATTGTCTATCCTTGAATGCAACCATGGATCCTGAAAAATGCCATGCTTCAGGAAAAAATTATATTAAAATACATGATATGTGTCACGCATGCTTTTTAGTTAGTAGAAAATGGGTTCCTTCTTATTTAAGAAATAAATAAAAAAAGGAATAAAGTTAAGAATGTAAGAAAAAAAAATCAATGTTTAATTTAGTAAGGGGTAACTCAAAATATACTTGAGTTGCTTATGGAAATTATCTGTAGTTTGGACTCTGGGAAATAAGGTCACAAATCTCTTTATTACAGACAAGTTATAAGGTAACTTATTGCTTAAAGAAAAGCTACAAAAGCGGTCTTTAATACCTTTGTAATATTGCTAGTTCCTTATAGCAGCAGTCAGGAAAACTAAAAAAGTGAAAAATAGTGAAGGGAAATAAGGTGATTAAAATACTAAAAAACAATTACTGGGTCATGATAGTTAAGCACTCAAAATAGGTGAGGGTGAACCAACGTTTTGCGTGTGTGTCATTATTAAATTTTTTGTATTGAATGCTGTGCAGAAGTAATATCTGAAAAAAAGAATGAATACATTTAACAGATCTTTTTCATTTAAAAAAACCCATACAAAACCATACAAACCCCAGCCTCTTATTTTTCCACAATATGCCTGAAATATTTTTTCTTTTTTATGAAAAGTTGTTTCCAAGGTGTGGATGTTCCTCCCTACACATGTTCTTTTCCCATTTTTCTAATATTCCAAAAGAAAAATGGGAATGGGGCAAAGCAAGAATAAAAAGCAAGCAAATTATAGAAAGACGGGTAGTTTCAGTTTGGGGGGCTTCTATAAAATGAAAAAAGTGAGAATCTTCTGTTAACATAATTTCAAAAAAACATAGTATTAGTCATCATTAAACACAAAGAGACAATTTTGCCAAAGATGTAAAGAAGATGTAAAGAAATTAACAATGAAACACTTCACCTTTGATTTCTCGTGGTACTGTCAAGTTATTTAGGATAGGGTATCTGCTTCATCCCTGAGTTTAAAGAGGAAAAAACCCAAACAAACATTGGCTACAACTGACCTTGTCTATTATATATCATTAATCTAACAGTGACATCAAGCAGCATAAAATTAGAAAACACACATTGATCTGAATGGTGACCTAGAAGTGATGTATGCAATGGGATCGCAGCGTACCTCAGTGAGAACGAGGACAATTTTACTGCGACACTGTTACTTTTTGTTCGACTTTTCTGTCCAGAAAGAACTCCAAAAACCTGAACAATTTCCACAGGAGAAGGTAAGGTTTGTGCAATGTTCCACACTAGCAGAACAAGGAAGGGAAGTTCTAAATGTACCTGCTCTCCCTTCTCCTGCCAAGGAGAATTTGATATTGAAGAAGGGAGAGGTATGGACAGCTACAGAGAAGAGTTACAGGATTTCGGTTTTGCAATGTGCTTGCATTACTGGACTACATTATTTGAGTCCAGCATAACATATATGATTGTAAATCACATAGCAAAATGTTGCCTACCAAAGCTGCAAATAGCTGATGGAAAATAAACACATATAAACCGACATAGCAAAACAATGAGGAGGAATTAGTGGCTGATTAATGAATCAGTATTCAGCCAGAACCATCCATAAAAGCACAGACCAGTTAATCAAAGCTTTCTTTTTACTTTTATGTAGTTAACATAATTCTACTTAGTAAAGTACCAAAGTGGACAGCTGGAATTACTAAAGTAATGTATAGAGTCAACATTTAGTTTTTGGAGTGGACAATGAAGAAAATAAAGACTGAGAAGTTCACTGGGTCATGCATTATTTCTCTCTACAGGGACATGATTAATTAATTCTCTGTTCCAGAGATTTCTTTGATCTATTGTCAGATGTAGTGTTGATTTATCACAGTTATTCTTAAATTTGGATCAGAATTATGGTAGTGTTCACACTGTAATATGTATATTTAAGGGACTGTGGTCAGTATTTGATGATGCCTCAGTTTGTTGCTAGCTGCTGTTCTACAGCAGCTCCGGGGAGAGAGTTTGGCAACGCTTTTCCAATTGTTGGGTAACATATGCTATTACAGCTCTGACCCGTAGAAAATGTCATAAAGATGCAGACACATTAGTATCTCTGTCTCCTGCAAATTCTGTTCAATAAATGCTAGCTAGTTGTGTATGCAATACACAAATGGTGAATGCAGCTGATGGAAGGAGACACTAACAATAGCCACGTTTAAACTGGAACGGCAATGTGGAAGGACATTTTTTGATCTTTTTTTTTTTCTGAAAGAGTAATCACATAAAATAATTGCAGACCATGTCATCCATCTTGTGTTCCTTTGAGGAGCACAATGACATTGTTAGAAAAACATTTATACATTAGGTATTAAAACTGTTCTAGCTAACTTTAATATAGCCTTGAAGTAGTAATAATAATAATTTTCTCTATAAAGTTATATAGCAGTACAAGTCTGTGCAAAACACCTTCAGCAAAATATACAACTTAAAATTTCTAATCCTCTTTCCCTCCAACAATCTTCCAGGTGGCGTCTAGGAAATAGACTTCAGCGTCTCAATTTGATCCGGGTTTGATTCTGAGTCTCCAGCAGCCCTGGAAGCAGCCTTTTCTAAAGTAAATTAATTCAATAAGCTAAATAGCAGCATGATCACTGCATCCTGTCGGTGTGACACCTGGCGTAAAACCACTTCAAACCAGACTGTTTTGTACAGACTCAGTAGTGTCGTGAGTTTTGATTTTTGTGGGAGAAGCAGAAGTCAGTTCTGGAGCGCTCATTTACTACCGTGCTGATAAGCACCTGATCTGCTGCTGATAATCACTTTCCTCTTCTTTAATTACAGCTCTGGTTTTCTATTGACACTTCATGTAGCCAGTGCTAGATGTTCCAGTACTAATGAATTTGATTACACTATACCAGATAATGGATCAAGTAACACCGTATCAGCTCTTCTATGAAAGAACGTAAACACCTTTTATGTTCTAGCAGCTTGCTGCTTTCTTCATGACATTGTATTTATTCTATCTTGATTTCTAGCTCTGAGCATGATGAATGCATATATTCTCAATTTCTCATAGGGAGGGTGGCAAGCACTGTAATAGATAACTTCAAAGCATAATGAAAAGAAAAATGCAATAAGCCATATTTAGGAGTCTAACCAATTTTTTTCTCATCATTTTGACTGATGAAAATGGAGCAGCATGATCTATGTGAATGTGTAATCCTTTTCTTACTTGGGAGGCTTCAAATACTGCCTTGCTGGGCTTTTGAAATGGCATGATTATGACTGAATTGCGCATTGCCAAGAAGGATTCCATTTTTCTAAGAACATAGTAAAGTAAAATTATCAAGATTATAAAGAAGTTATGGTTTATTCGAGCCAGCAAAAAGACAGCTTCAAACTGACCATTTCATCAGCTTTTTTTCCTCATCGCTACGTGCAGTTTAACATTTGCACATTCCTATTAACTTTCCAATTTGTTTCTGAAGATGGTATTATGCATGGTCTAGTAAAAATAAGCTTGATTTTTCCAGGAAGACTGGTAGAGAAAAATTGATGGGCAGACATCAGCTAGTGTTTTGAACGTTTAGATCAGTATTTTCATTTAGGGAGTAGGGAAAATTTAATTCAAAAACATTATAGCTCTAGACCCTCAAAACTGAACTTGTCTTGAAGAGGCTTCAAGTCTTTCAGGTAAACTGTATTAACCTCACTAAAATCAGAAACAAAATGCTTTTCTAAAGAAAAGAAGAGTGTTAAGCCGACACATTACTTTGCAAGCTATATTATTTAAAAAATCATCAAAAATAACCTTTCCAACAACCAGCTTCAGTTTTCTGGATAAACTAATACAATTTTCCCCCTTTTAAAGGGTCTTGGTGCAATTTTAGACATATTCAATAGCAACAAAATGGACGCGGGCAGTTTGGAAACACAGGCAATTAAAAAAAATAGTTGTGATCAGGTCTCTCTGTTCATGTGACAGAATTCCTCACTGCACAAGGAGCACAGCTGACTTCTGCAGCAAGCTGCTATTTAACGCAGAGGGAGATGGTGGTCTCAGGCACTGGTCCCAATAACAAAGGTACTGCTGAAGGTGCAATCGCCAGCTTGGTTTCTAAAACCATTTTTGGAAAAAGGTAGACTTAAGTTTTCAGTGATTCACTATTCCAGCTATTTAATGCTTTCTGAAATTTAAATCCTCTTGAGGAGAATCACTTTGAAAAACTGAGGCTTAGTACTTAATTTTATCAGGAAAAACTTTCGGTGCCTGAAAATACTCCAGATATTGGGAGAGGTAGGTTGGCTGACTGATTTTGTGGCCTCTCAAGGAGAAAAACCTAACAGCTTCCCATAGCTCAGGAGTACAAATAAAGGAAGAAAAGTTCCAGTGGAGTCCGATGATGGCAGAGCTGTCTCTGGCAGTAACCACACTGGTTAACTGGGCACTATTAGGGCAAAGTTTGAAAACTTGGGAGTGACAATACAGGTGAACAGCACGTGCTGCTGTTCAGTCCGGAGTCCGCTTGTCCAAGTACAGTTTCTTCACTAGCTGGAAGAGATGAGTGATGGTTTAGTTGAAAGGCAGCCTAAGTTGTAACATTTATCTTTCTTGCTAAACAAAACTGCGCCACACAGGGATGCACCTATAGTGATGGAACCACTGAAGCAAAATGCAGAGTACATTCCTCAGAGCTGGAGCCAACGGATTTTGGAACAGTTTTAAGAAGCCAGTATATTTTTGATCAACATTAAGGAGACAGTTATTGAGTGTTTGGAAGTCTGGACAGGAATGGGACTTGTGCATCCTCAGGGGAAGAACCACGCGTAGATCCTTTTTCCACAGAAACCCCAAACCTCTGGTAAGCCTGAAATGGCAGTAGAGTTAGGAGCAGATCCTAAAAGAAACATGGCAGAGCTGGGGCATAGAGTAAATAGACAATCCCTTAGCTCTGGTTGAAGGGCTGTGTGGTTGAAATAGTGTTCAGGAAGCCTTAACGGGTTAATGATATCCTTCCATTAAGGAGAAATAGCTAAGGAAAGAACCATGAATCATAGGTACTAGATCCAGTGTGGGAGAGGTCATGACCTATTCTGTCCCCAAAAGTTAGGATGGTAAAGTTGCATACTTTCAATCTTTCTTCATGTCTGGGGCAATAATTTAAAGTTAAAATATTCTTGTTTTCTATAAATTATGAGGAAACAGTATTATAAAGCCTGATCTCTCTCCTAATAACACAAATAAAGCATCCCTGTGGGATCTGCAGCAACTGTTTTCACATGAGCCTAGTAAGATCTGTAACTGGCTTTCATGTGACAGATGCTTTTGTCCTTTTTTAAAGCACACTGTTTACACTCTCACTAAGTTTTTTTTCAAGCCAATGCTACGTTTTCTCTGCCTTTTTTTTCACCCTTTCCTTTCGTTTCCTTTGCCCGTTCCCAGTCCTCTCAGCTCTCATGATCATGCTTCCCTGCCACCCTCTACTCATCCTCTGCTCCTTCGACATGTGGTACCCTGCTCCCATACTTCCCCATAGCTGTCTCCTCCTCGAATCACTAGTCTCACTGGGAGCACCTAACAATAGGTATATCCAATAGTAATGATGACTGTCACTGCTCATGGGATGGGGGAAAAGGGAAAACAGCAGCAGTGAGATTTTTTTAAGAATGTCACTCTATGATTTAGCAAATTTAATCTGTATTTTTCAATGCTTTCTATATGTATTGAAAATCTTTACTACCTTATCACACAGACAAATTAATGGATTAGTTTGAAGCACGCCAAGTTCTATCAAAATGGAAATGCACTAACGCTATCTTGCTTTGTTTTCAGAAGACCGATACGTATTCTAACAAAACTAACTACTTCAGTCTATAGTTTAAAAAATTATGACCAGCTATTTCCCTTTCTGCTATTCTATCAGTTTTGTACAGATTCTTGTGATACTAAAGGAAAAGCATCGACTGTAATTGGGTCCTGGTCCCTGAGATTTATTTTTGGAAGATTATACCGTCTATAACTCTGCCAGACTGCAACGGGCCCAGGACATTACAGAATACGTAGTCAGAGCGCAGCCGCACAGAATGTCTATCTCATATCTGTAATGAAGTAAAAAATCACCAATTGCTGCTTTAGCCTATTTTATAACTTTAAATAAAATAGTATCTATTTCTAGCTAACTTTAGATAAGTCATAACTGTAAATTGTGCATTTTCACACAGATATACATTTGTCTGGTTCAGCAGCATTTACAGGAAACCTGTAATTTCTAATTGCTGAGACTTGCACTTGCTTTTTCTTTGTGCTAATTAATGAAGAATCTGCATGTGGTTGAGAGGGGTGAAAAGGAAGGTAGGTAGAAAACCAGGACTATACCTCCATATGCATACATGCAGTAGCAAAGGTGGCAGAGTTCTCTATATTTTTCAGTTTACTTTTTATTGAGCTGAGACTAGTAATTTGCTGTTTATACTCCCTGCATACTTGGGCATTTTGCATTATCGTCAATATACTGCTGCATAACTAACGTGCTAGCCTGCAGAAGCATTAGTATAGTGTTAAATATATATGGGTCCTAAAATATATGTTAGATATCCATTTTATTTTGAAAATCTTCATTACAGTTACTTCTGTAAAAAAAGGATTTTGCAATACTTAAATCATTTTGCTTACAGTATAAGTAGTAAGGCTTAAGAAAGAAACATTTTATTTAATAAGAGTAGGGGATATGTTGTTTTCAAAGATGATGCTCTTAAAAAAATACAGAAATATCATAAGAACTTCCCTTAGTTTTGAAAATATTGCAGTTGTGATGAGCACTGTAACTTGCAGACTCACGTAAGTAAAGATGATAGAAGCAACATCAGCTGTGCTGAAGTAGTCTATGCTAGTTAACCTAGGATTCCTCTACAGGCAATTGAGAGATACGGGGTACTCCGGAGGGAAATTCATATCACCCATCTCAAGTATTTAAAGAATGGATGGGATTGCTCACCTTGTGGAGATGTCTGCCTCCCCTCATTATAGAAGGAACATAGATGAATAGTACAGCAGAGGTGGCAACTCCTTACTTAATTAAGACTTCATAAGATATGAAGAGTGGAGCTCAGATTTTTTTTCCCACACATACATAAACTTAGAGAGTACTGAGCTAAACAAAAACCTTTGTTTACTGTAGCAATTATATTAAGTTTTGAAGACAGCCTTTTAAATATAGTGGTAATGTGCATATGTGTCTATGACAATTATATTACAGCAAAAATATGTGTGTTCACGAGAAACAGACCATACTTACAGGATCAATAACTTGCCTGTTCGTTGCCTAATATTCTTAGATATATCACTTCTGTGGCATTTAGGAAATGAATTGACGCATCAGTGATAAATTGAATTTGGGATACAGTTTCTTTGTCCTTGGTAATATATCTATTGTGTACTGCATACGATTGCATCCAATAAAGTTGTTTTCTAAAGGTGGAAACATTTCAGAAGTATTGATGTAAGGGAGCCAGGCATTTAATAGTACGGGGACATTGGTGATTGGATAGCATACGTAGTTTACCATGACTGTTAGTAGTGCAATACTGTAGTAATAGAGGTCTTCCTCACCATGTATTTTCACTCTGTTCGCTTGATGAATACCAGGAGGAGATTGCTACCACGGAGCTGACAAACCCATTTAAATGAGAAGCTACCACAAACACACTAAATAGAGTTTTTTTCCAGAGGTGGTTTTCTGTTTGTTTCTTTTTGTTTCATTTAAATATCTTGAGCTGTCACAGAAAAGGATTTTAATTTAGTAAGTCAATAAAACCTTTATTTTATAGTGAATTGTTCTTCGTGGTTTTTTTTTTGCCTAGGCTAAAAGCTGCCATTCTGTGGTGACTGATAACTCATTTTGCTCCTTTGGTTTCTTGCTGTGCATACTTGAAGAGCATCTTCTAACTTACACACAGCTTGTTTTCCTTTCTGCTTCTGATTGGTTTTGCTGCATGTTTATTTTGTTACCTGTGCCTAAAGGCTGTTTTCTTATGTGGGAACAGCTCATGCGCCTTCTGATTTTTGCCATATGGTAGGCTTTACTTCTCTGTGTGATATCCGCTCGATTACATTCATCAGCACATTCCCTAAAAGGCAACTTTGACAATGCTCTTTGCATACACAGAAATAAGAATTTGCACTTTCCTGTTGGAAGTTACCGAATAGATCTGCTCCCTGGCAGCGTAACTTCTCCCTTTTCGCTTCCTTGGGTGGCTACAGGGCAGCGTGTTTTGGAGGCGTATGCTTTTAGGAACTTCCCCAGGGAGGAACTGGTGTTACCTGTGTGTGAAACGCAGAGCTGTGCAGGTGACGATAGGGAAGATGAAGCTCCTGATGAATTAAGGAGTGGGAATTATGGGAAGGGAGATTTGTTAGGCTATAAACTCCTTAGCTCTTTCCAAAAACAGAACACTATAATCGTCTCTGTGGGTGAAACCATTTCTGTGAAGAAGGCTTATGCAAACCTAAACTTTATTTTATGCCCCATTTTAGCCAATGAGGGTAACTAGTACACTACCGTTGTATTATATTTGATTAAATTCTAAAAATATACATAAAATAAGGATCATCAATACCAACACTTTGTTCCAATACAACTGACTTCACAGACTGAACCTCATCAAGGATATTGCTGAATTGTTTGCAGCAGTGCAAGAAAAGGTTTTGAGTCATCCGTGCAAGTGGAAATAAAGCAAGATCTTGTGTCACATCATTACACACCGTATCTGCACTGGCATGCACCCTGATTACCCATCAGATATACTACAGGAGTTTTCCATAGTTATGTATGCGTTTTCTAAATTATATCTGTTAATAAGCAATTTTTCCCAGTTTGTTATTCTCACGCTTTACCTCCCACTGTGTTTTGGCTGCCTTTCAAAACTGAGCAATACCTGCATCCTTTAAAAACAACAGCAAAGGATATCTCTTGAATTAGGATGGTCCTCCATCTGTTGGTCCTCCTGGCCAAAGCACCGACATGTCTGAGCTCCGTCACTGACCGAGTTTTCCACCACGTAGCAATGAGTCCTGCTGGCGTTATGGGAAAGCCAGACCCCCCAGCTGGTCACCACAACCGGAATGAATCTGTTTCATCTCGCTTACTGGTAACGCACAATAACTAATCCTATTGCAGTGGAAAGCACATCATGAAATATTATCCTTTGTAGATCTTATGGTAGAAGAACAAATCTGCGTCTGGGAGCAGCGGAAGATACATATAACTGGCTTTGCTTTAACCCAGAGGCTATCTAGATTAACTCAAAGTCATGTCCTTCGAAAATACAAATTCTAATCTTCCTTCCCCAGGATTGCCCACACATATTGCTTTGTTGGACTGGTTTGAGATTAATTATCTAGATGTCCATAAAACCACAATGTACGTTGTTACTTCCTCCAAGCCGATCACAAAAATCCACATCCAGTCTCTCTTAGGAAACAATATCACATAATTTCTGGTAAATCACTGTGTGGGCAAAAGCCTGTTTAGGAAACCCTGTTGAAATCTATCTGTTTTTTCCACTCCGAATAGAGAGTTCAGATCTCAAAGCCGACAGCAAAGGAAACTACCAACAAGAGCTACTGCTGCTAATGCTCAGGTGAACTCAATATGTCAAGAGCTTATGGAGATTGGAAAAGCTGCATGGAGATCCCTGTGCTGCTAACACTCCTAGAGTAAGAATACAGGCAAAAGATTCATCTTAATAACCTCATTTCTGGGCCTTTAATTCAAGAGATAATTGTGTACACAAAATGAACGCACAACCAGTGCTCAGAGGAGATAGTACCACTAGCGATAAGGTGCTCCCTAGAATAAGTCAACTGTTTTTTCTTTATGTGATTTTTATGAAACGCGAGAGCGAGAGCTCGGAGTATGGTATGAGCTGGGATGAATCTGCAGTTTGTTGTTGTTGAAATGAGAGCTGTGCCATTTGTTTGGCAGGCTACAGAATTAGCTCATAGGTTGGTGTGTTAAGATAATTGGCTGATTGGCATGGAGTTACCTCAGTTTGCTGGTTAATAAATAGCAGCGGCTGAGAAGGTGTTTTAGTTGTGATACCTTAAGTGGATGGTGGGAGGATGCTGTGAAGCAGGAGCCAGCCACTGCAGGCCCTACAAAATTAAGGTAGCCCTCTTTGTCATCCACAGTTCTTATATAAAGCTTTTAAGCACTTAATTGAGCTGTTTCTTAGTACAGTGGAAGGTTAAAATGCCTGCACAACAGTGTTCCTCAGGTAAAAACAATCCTGTTCATATGCCTCTATGGATTTCTAAGCTGAATTCTCTAGCTGCTTCCTTAGATGTAGTGAAATGATTTAAGGGTATAGTTCAGCTGTGTGTTTCTTTGCTACTCTATTTTAACGGAGTTTATCAACTCTTTGGAACACTTGCTAAATATAATGCTTGTAATAAGAGATATTTATTTTCCAAGAAATACCAAAGAGAAATTGTTAACTATGCTCCCTTTCATACAGGGGTATTGTTGCAAAGAAAATGACATTGAAAGGCACACAAGAACACGTGCCAAGATTCGTGTTGTGTTAAGAAATTGGAACAGATCAGAAGATGGAAATGTATTTTAATTTCATTTTTAAGCCTATGTACAGCAGAACATTACTCTGAGGGTTTCAGTTAAATTAAGAAAAGCTTGGGTGTTTCTGTAGCACGGTAGGAATAGGGGAATGGAGGGGCACGATGCTTTCTTTGGTCTCCTTTCTGTTGTTATCAACTCCTCAAAATGCTGCTTTGACGCATTAGGTCCCTCTGAGTACAACGTACGGATAAATTTTCTGTGAATCGGATAGATATTTCTAAAGAGCAGATGTATTTACCTTTGATAAATGCTTGATTTCAACAAATGCTGACACTCTCAAATAATTTCCTTCAGGGTCTAATACTTAAGCCTCTCTACGGTAGTGTTATTCTCCATTGGCCAATTCCTCAACTCTTTAATTCTTTCAGTTCTAACAAGTCACCCAGATTGTTTGCACCTGCCAAACAAAGGATGGCAAGGGGTTCCTCGCTGTCTTAGGTAACCTTTGAATTTCAGAAAAGCGTTGTCCTGTGGTATTTAACTGATATGTGATAGGTTTGGATAGCTTATTTTCCCATCTTGTTTCATGCTTTAATGATTATACAAAGAAAGTTTCTGGGTAGTCATTGGGCATGATCAGGTTTTGTTCTTGTACTACTTTGCACTATTAAAAACAGCAATAGGACTCATGGGACATTGAAGTAAACTTCCCTAATTACTATAATTTAAATTTACAACATCAATACCCAGAAAACCTATTATAAATAAAAGCTTTTAAGCAGGAGAGAATTAAATCCACTAAATTCCATTAGTGACATCTGATATAGAAACACATTAAGAAGGCTAAACACCACACTGGTTGCTTAGTTATTTAAATCCATTAGTATTAAATACATTCATTTCATCAGCTGCTCGGTTCATGGGATCCAAGCTTGAAATCTGTTCTTTTGAAGTGAATAAGGTGATTTCTTTTAGATGAAAGAGGTAAACAGTGACTTGTATCTCACAGGTTTTGCATATTCTGTGCATACCTTGTCATTATAAAAGAAATAATATGCTATTTTGACTTAACAGCTTTCAAATCCATGAATGTTGAGAAAAATGTATGCAGCAGTGTGAGGTAAGAATTGACATAGTCTAGAATTAGACTCTTTTTACAATACTAACCCTTCAAAGAAAACCCCACCAAAAAGAGGCTGAGAGAGACATTATTCTTGGAGAGCTCAGTCCAAAGCACAGAGAAGCAAATGGAAATCGCTTATTTCCTTTGGGTTTAATCAGGCTTGGATTTTTGTTTGCTTTTAATGAAGCCACACAGTTAAGAGAAAATTAAAGTAAACAGACCTACAGCATTGTGCAGCCTTGCACATCAGAATGCTCACAAACCTTAAAAAGGGAATTTTTTTTTTTTTTATAACAACCAAGAAGAAGATGTGGGAGAAGCAATAAAAGTCTCTCCTAGGAGAAAGAGCTTGATGCACCAGGTGTAGAGAATAATTAGCAAGGATATGGGTGGTCTGTTGGGAGGTCAGCTGCCGAGTGTTCAACACTGGTCAGGGACTGAGAACTCCCCCACGAAAACACCAAAAAAGCAGGCAAGAACGATCGTAGGAGAGATTCAAAGAAATTCTGTCCTGGCAATTACAAAGATAGTTTTCCATGTGTTGATCTGTGCACATGTTTGTGTGTTGATGAGGGCCAGTTACTTTGCATTACAGAATAGTTTGAACTAGAGTGATATGTTTTGCTTTAAAATAGGAAGTGTGTATATGTGCAAGCTGGCGTGTAGGGTTCAACCATTTAAACTGGTTGTTTGAAGACAATACTTATCTGGGAAGGGTGCCATGCAGTTCTACATTTTCTTGGCATGTAATATAACTTCTGCGTGTTCCTTTACCACTTGCTATGAACTGAAGGGACAGATCCTAATTACTAACTTTTGGATTTGGAGTGTGTTTGGGCTTTCTGTATTTAGGTACCATAAGCATATAGTCCCCAGTTCCTTCTCTGTCAGCTAAATTTTCTTAGTCCGTGACAGAATCACCTGGGAATGATGCTGGATGGTGCGTTAAAATGTCCAGTTACTGTCTGTTTTATTCAGTTTTCCTAGGACAGTAGAAAGCTCAACTCAACTTATCACCTGCTTAAGCTTTGCTTTTCTTGTTATGACTAGATCTTTTTCTCTGAATTGCATGTACTTAGCAAGGGAAAAAAGAAAAATCAGTTGATCTGCTGTTAGTTTACATATGTGTTGCTTATGAGCACTGAAATTACTTTTACAGGCCCTCTGCAGACCACACTAGGGATATATTTTAATAATCGATATAAATGTTACATGTTCCAAGATCTCAAAGACCAATGCCTGTAAACCAACTCCTGTACTTGGACAAAAAGAATTAATCCATCATTAACTTGCAATGGCTATTATGTTCTATGTTATTTATAATTAATTGATAAAAGTCTTAGGGCACTATGACTTTATTGCATTTGTTTATGCTGTGGAATTTCTCAATTAGAGAGGCATCCCCTAAGATGATTAAAGTCTGGTGGAGACCAAGAGAGAGAAGTTTGAAAAAAATAATTAAAATGGGAATGGAGAACAGTCATCACTGAGGATAATCAGGAAGGAGAAAAGTAGTGTATGAGTGACTACTGGGAAGTCAGCTGCTGAGTGTTCAAAGCCAGTGATGCTCAGAGAAGGCATCTGAACGATTCTCCTGTAAGATCACCAATAGACACGGTTTTACTCCAAGAAAGGGCAAAAGTCAGCTTCAGTTGTTTTGCCTCTTACCTGGAATGATGCCAACTTGCATGTGGAAAAAATGGAAACTCAAAATCTTTTACTCATTTGTGGCTGGGTGTATCATTCAGTATTTGTACGGCACCTAGGACAACGGCTCTCCAGTGCCAACTTCAGTCTTATCTGAGTTAATTAGTGTTATCACTGCATAAAGAATAACTAGTAGTTGGAGCCAATACCCTGTGTTTCCTGAACCCTTTATGCAGTTCAACTCATGTCAGCTCTTGGCTTTTTCTTGTACTGTGTTTATTGCTCATGTCCATTTAAAGTGGGTCAAGGAATTGAATCACTTTGCTCCACTAGCTGTAGAAATTAGAAGTGGTGAAGAAAGCAGAAATTAAGAGGACAGAACTTTTTAACATTAATTTTGCTTGAACATATTGGAAAATATTGTAATGAGTGCAGTCTATATGGTGCCACCGTGAATGAAGTTCATAAGTGATTTCCACTAAGATAGTTATGTTTTTTCCTTAAATTCTGGACACTTAAAAGCATTTCTTGCCAGCTGTGTTGGTTTTTTTTATGAGTTTTTGAGACTCAGACTGAAAATTATTACACTATCATTAGCAGATTGGGGGGGGGGGTTGGATTTGGAGGTAATTATACTTAATGTTGTGATTATTTCCATTATGTGTACACAGTTGATGCTTTATTTTATATGTGCTTAGCTTGGTTTATAATCTGACAACTGCTGTGTTAACTGTTATACTCCTAACTGCAGTTCAGCTTTCTATTAGTGCATTGATGTCCAATGAATCTAATGCAGGAGGTCCTTCCAAAATCAACTCTTAAAAGTTCCTGACTGTTGCCACACGCTTAAACCACAACTTTCAGCCTTAGATTTTAAAATAAATTGGGCTTTTTATTTCATTTCTGAGGAAAATACTTTCTTTTTTTTTTTTTTTTTAACCCTTCTGTTCAACATTTGCATGAGTTTGACTTTCTAGTTTCAGATGACAATGGAAGTGCTAAAGCACAATGAAAATTGAGCTGTCTGTATCCAGCCATTCTTATCACCCTGGTACGTGACTGCCTTACCAAGTCCTCGGTACATGAGCAAGAAATTCTATTTCTCTCTTTCCTCTTGTGGTAGATCCATATTCACTCATATTTGTTTATGAAGAGGTATTAGACAGTAACATTGAAAATGAAGACAGCAAAAAAATAAGGGAAGAAAAAAGAGTACTCTGAGGTTTTGAATAGACCTGCCAGTATAATAATTGTTTTACAAAAGGAGTCTAAACTGATGGAAAGAAAATCTCTAAAAGTCTCTTCATCATTATAAAACATCTATTTCTAAATATTGCTTTTGAAGAAATGTTTTAGTAACCTTCCTGCAGGTTTCTAGGAGCAGTTCTAAATCTGGTCCTCTTTCCTGCCTTGAGAACACTTAAGTAAAGTTGATCTCTTCTAAAGGAAGAGTCCTTGCATTTTTCTTTGTTCCACCAACTAGGAATAGGCGAAAGATTTCTGAGAAACAGATTTAAAATTAGATGATCCAAAAGATTTAAGGAGGACTTAATTCACTATAAAAACCCTTGTAAACCTCCCTTTTCATTTCCCTAGCACAGAGTCTTTTTATTACTTTAGATGTCCAAAGCTTCCCAACTTGCTTAGATGCTTTTTGACAGTTTTGAGAAGTGTAAAATATATCTCACGATGCATAAAGTGTTCCACTTTTATCGCCTGAGAGGATCTACACGCTCCCATTACATCCAGCTCTGCAGAAAAGAGAACGTGGCTTCTTTGCTAGTTATAATAGCTCAGCAGTCAGTATTTTTTTTCTCTTTCTTGCTCTGTCTCTCTCTCCTCTCCCACACCAGTAACCTAATCATTTGAACAGCAGAATCAAAACCTCATTGATTTAGGAAATTTGGATTCAGTCTTGAATATATTTCCATACCTATCAGTGTGGGGACTTGCTTAGGAACAGGTGAAATATGGGGTCATAATTCAATCAGGGATTTACCAATACAGGGCTAGAACAGCCTAGATGTGTTTACAAAAAAGCCGGACACGAGCAGGTTCATATATAGTCAGCTTATACGTTTCTGCACCTGTTTCTCCCCTCCTCCTCCTTGCTCTGGAGCTGGTCTATGCAAAGTGTTTCTGAGTTTGCCATTTTGGTACCTGACCTTATTTTGAAGTCCTGTGAAATCCAGGCACAGGAGTAGCAATGTAATAATAAAGACATGGATTAAAATAAATAAATAAATAAAATGCTCTGTATCTTGCTTTCCAGACAGGTTTTTCTTTTTTTTTTTTTTTTTTTTTTTTTTTTTGATCAGAAATGGTTGTTGGTTTAATTCCTGAATTGCTGGCAGGTCTACAGTTACTTTGTAAAAGATCTGACAGAGCAGACATAGGACTAAAATATAAGCAGCCTGGGGAAACAGAGCATAGGCAGCAGATCAGGTAAGAAGAATAAACCATATGTTATTGCTACTTCCAGAATCATAACGTCTTTGGGTTGATAAACTATTTCTCCATGTAAAATGACTCGAGAGGAACACTTCCACTCTGCTGTATTTTGAATAGTAGGCTTATTCCTAATTCTCTGGGGGTTTACAATGATTCTGTGAACAACAGGAGGCAAATCTGCAGGCTTTTCCCATTAAATTCATGCTGGTATGTACTTGTCTTTATATTTTATCTTGGATAATGATAGCTTCCCAGGTGCAAAAGCCACTCTTTTGATTTAAAATGTACATGAGAGGTATTTTGACTAGGAAACTATAGGTCTATTGCTCTAAGATGTGTACTCGCAGATATTTTTCTTTGGAGTCTTTAAATATTTTTCAGATATCATACAGATATTGCCAGGGAATGAGAAATACCCATTTTCCAAAGACATACCAATATCACATCATCACAAATATGTCCCTTTCTTCAGGGAAAGGTTTGGAGACCTGGCCTGAAAAAGGCAAGTTCTAGGACATTTGAAACAATGTCTCATGTCGTGCTGTGACATCCCTGCCAGACCCCATGCAATCATCATCGCTACAGGATGAAATGGCAAAGGGAAGAAGAAAGGCTTTGTTCAAGAGCATTGCAAAAAGTCACAGCGGATAACGATGACTGATGCATAGCAGCAGTAGCATAAGGTCATAGGAAGGAAAAAAGAAACAGCAGAAATATAACAGCAGTTATTTCAAGAAGACATTGCCTTCTTTTGGAAAAAAAAAAAATGCTCCTTCTTATCAGTTACCACTGTTAATGAACTGAAGGTGAAAGGAAGGCAAGGCATTTTGTAATATGAGAGCTGCTTAAAGGGTTTTATTTTGTGTTTGGCTCGCTGAGTAGGGTGAGGTAAGAACATAACCTTCTCTTAGTAAAACCAGACGGTATCCTGAGGCAGTCAAGTTTTCCTGCTCCAGGCATTTTGGGGAAGGAGAGGAACTGAGGAACAAGGGAGACAAATGGAAGCAAAGTGAGGGAAAAAGCAGAGCACTCATCCCATTCCAGATGTTCCCAGATCCTAATTTGCCCAGTGGGTAGTGAGTCAAATAACATAGATATTTACTGATCCATTGCTTTTCTGCAGTCTGTCTTTCTAATAATTTACCAGAGGCAGGTTTAAGCGTAGGATCAATCAGGACTTAAACCAGAGACACAACACAAAACAAAAATACTCATTCTGTCCTGTGCAAAATGAATGAATTAACTGACAATCTGGCTGGAAGAAAAAAGGAGTTTTATTAACCTAGTACTTGGACCCAAACTCAAGGAGACCTGTCTGAATTCCTGAATTTTTGGAGAACGTATATATCTTGCTCCTTATCTGCTTTTTCACATGAAGTTCTAGCTGTACCATAACAGATTACTCTAAGTACCCTTGTGGGATTTAGTTTTAGGACTGGAAATAAGCAGTGCATCAAATTCATAGTAGTCCAGTTCAGTCCTGAGATTTTTACAGTCTCTGATGCAAGAAGTGGATTAAATTTGGCTGAAGTGCAGATATGTCTCTAGTTTTGCCGTTCATCTGAACGGAGTTCAGACTTTGACTTCTGTGTCTTCTTCATTGCTCCATGCAAGGAGTTACAGCAAGTACAGTCAACTGGATACAGTTGGATACAGAAGTGCAAGAAGCAATCAAAATTAATAGAAAATGTATAATGCTTTGTTCCGGGAAGAATGAGAAAGCTTACAATGTGAAAGCATTTGGGGAAAAAATTGCCATGAAATTGAAATGAAATTAGAAGTTGCATGGAAGTATAGGCAATTAAGGCGGCATTCTGAAGCGTGTGTATGTGTTTATATATGTGTATATACACACACATAAATACGGGTAGTCAGGTTTCTGAAAGACAGCGAGAATAATCTAGTTATGGTGGAGACAAATATTTCCTGGCACTGTAAACTAATTGTGTTTCTTAGTGCTTTCAGGAGAGTTGCTGGCAGAAGGTCAGTAAAAGAAATATGCTTTTCATGCTAGGGAAAAAGAAATATTGCTAAATTCAAAAGCGCACCAGAAGTCTTTAATCAGATGCTGAGTTTAATCTGCAAAGCGTTAAATGTGCTCAGGTTTTATTTCAGACTCCTGAAGCTGGGTACTAAGTACTTATATCATTGCTAAAAAGTAAAGCAAAACATTTCGGAAGACCTGTAACTTTATGTTAAAGTCTGGGTTTGTTTTCCTTTGGAGAGAAAAGAGAAAAAGGAATGGGTCTGCTTTTTATGTCTCCAAGTGGTCATACATTTGGATGTCCAATTAAAAAAAAAAAAAAAAAAAAATCACCAGAGGAATACAATTTCAAGTCAAGAGTGACTTAATAGAAAGAGTTGCTATTTTACTATTTTATATTGCTTTAAACTCCTTTGGTGCCACACAAACTGACTTTCAGCTGGCACAACAGAGCAGATCCTGATTTTCTCTGCCCCCGTTACCTTCAGTGGGCATACGTTTGGACTAAGAAAGAGCTCAGTGTGAGCAAAAATCTCAAAAACAAGCTCTACAACAGATAGAAATCCTTCAACAAGTCATACCGTAATACTTTCTTTCATCTATATTTATTTTTTTTTACCACTGAAAAATCCCTCATTTCAACACAGGCAATTTAAAGTGGAAGTCAGAATATGAGCAGAGATAAATAGTGCTGAGTGAGTCTCCAAAGGATGTCTTAATGCTAGAAATTCTCTTGCAACTTTGTGCCAAAGTATTACTTTATAATCTGTCATCTGTTTAGCCATAATTACAGCTTCTCTATTTTGTCCCTACATGGGAATTTGTTTCTTTTATAATTTTTAATTTCCCAGGTGCTCTCATTAACGGTTGAAACCATTTGCTTGATTTCCCTTTATTAAATATACTGAAAAGTCAGCTGTCTTAGGAATAAAATACAATTTCCTAATTAGGAATACGTGCTTATTTACTGTGCTGTGTTTCTGCTTTATTCTTATTTCAGTGCCTTCTCTGAAAGTAAACACTTAGGATGGATAAGTAAAGTTGGAAAGAAACAAAACTTATTGCAGGTTTTCCTCCCAATTGTTTTATTTTTTTCTTGTGTAGTGTGTATTTCCTTTTGAATTATTTATAAAACTAGTCCGTAATGAAGTACAGATTTGGAGTGAGAAATTTCAGTCTTGTAGTGAGGGCTCTGCATGATGGCAAAAATGCCCTTTTCTTTGCTTTTCAAGGTCTACTGTTGTCCTTTGTTTTACAACAGTTAATTTCCCTAAGTAACTCTTTTCTCGATCTGGTAAAGGTAGAGCATAGCAGTAACGAAACATCCAGCTGAGCCGAATATTCTCGCACCATATCTTTAATCTTTCTAATAACACTTTTGTGGAGTTTGAATGCTCTTTCTCCTCTATTTTAATATTATTACCAACTATTATTTATTTTCTGGTGTCATCCAAAAAACCCGGCATAGTCTGTCCTACTGTGCTAATGTTGTGTGTGGACAGTTATCAACATGTGGAAATTAGACTACTGAGAATTGAAGTCACTTATGCAGGGTCATTAATGTAGGTCAAAAATTCTTCTTGCTTAATTACACATTCATCACGCAATCCACCAGACGGTGTTGCTTCCGTTGCTAAACTTTTGCTTATTTTGAAGCAATCTTTTTCTCCCTAATAAAACAGTTGCCTTTAAACCCAAACTCAAGGTTTTACAGTGTTTCCTATCATCAGAATTCTGCTTATTCTCACGATCTTCATATACTACAACCCTTTGCTGCTTTGTGACTTCTCTTACGCAGATCCGTGTCCTCTCAGCACTTAAATATATCTGCTTATTTATTCATTCATTGATGCAGTAATGCAAAGGGGCATTTATGGAGACTTGTGATGTGAAAATAGGTGAGAAAAGAGGAGACCAGGTGTCTTGAGGAGAGATTATTTGTTTTCTTTGTTTATCCTTTAACTTTTGCACTGAGCAAGCTTGGAGAGTCATGAATAAAAAGGGAGTAGAATGGCCAAAAACACAGGAGAAAAATCTCTAGCATGTTAGCCCAGGAGCTAATATTTTTTTTTTAATAACAACCCGTAACAGGCCAGTATGTCAGACCTACATTCAATAATCTCCTCTACTTGTTGAAATTTCCAGCACTAACTTCTACATCAGAGAAGACTTTTTTTTGTGTGTTTAAAGTGCCGAGTCTTTCGGTCCAGGAGAAGTCAGTAGGTAGCAGTAAGTTAAAACAAGCATTGCAGCTGCCATGATCTCCCCAGGGATAAAACATGGCGTGGGGGACGTGCTGTATCACTTTCTGCACTGTAATATCTATGTGGAAACTGTAGATTTCCTTGCAGTGGGAGCCTGAAGAAAAAGGCTGAGTCCTTCAGGAGCATTTTCTTTGTGTTGCTCCATCAAGAAAGCGGAATTAATTTTCTGTTTCTCTTTAGAGCTTCCCATCTGGTGTGTGGTTGTGAATAACAGCGATGGGGAGAGCCAGAGAAATGCTTTGCTAGCCAGCTGAGAGGGAAACCTTTGGAGTGCAGATTATTAAGAGAAAGGCTGTGCAGCCGGAGCCTTTTTTGCCATCTCTGCCTCGAGCTTAGACAGCTGGAGCAGGGAGCTCTGATGGATCTACTGGAGGCAGTTTGAGGAAGTTCTTGAGAATTAATTACTCTTTCTTTGGCTTCCCTTGGGTCTGGCTTGCAGCATAGAGTTTTTGCCGGTGACATGTGTGGATAGGCTGGGAATAAATGATACGTCAGCAGAAAGGATTGCTGACACTTCTATACAGTCAGTGGAGACTCTCACCCACTCCGCTACATCATGAGAAGTCTTTCTAAATACATGTACAAATACCAATTCCAGTGAAGACACTCTATCCTTTCCTTTAACTCTCTCCATATTCACCTGATACTCTTTGCAGCTGAAATTTAGTGTAGCTTTCTTTTGGTGAAGCTATTTAAAGCCCTGGATGTGAATGTTTTTCTCCTGTGTGAAACTATTCAGTGGTGGAGCTCAGCGTACTCTGCAAACACTTAAGCTTTTTATTATATTTATTATACCTGTGATTTAGGTAGGGTAGACGATGCATCAAATTTACATATACTTAAATGAAGGTCAAGAAAGGCTGTAAATGATTCAGGTTGGCTGGGAAGGGATCAAAAGCTATTGCAAATCAAACTCAGACAAGTAAGTATTATCTGCTGCAATGCCTGCATTTTAGATACTTGTCTATAGAGTAAACTCTAGAGCTATAACTGAGGTGCCTGAGTCCCTTTTCAGAGCAAAAAAAAAAAGGGGGGGGGGAACTAGAGAATCATTTCAAAAACTGTTATGAGACTCCTGCTGTTTCCCAAGTACTTTTTTGAGGGGTCTAGGATCTGTACCTGCAGGATCTCTACCTCTTTAAAGTTGGATTTGCAGCCTGGAGTCCTTAAATGAGGTTAGGTGTCCATGAGCTTTCTTCTAAAGAGCCGAGCAAAGGAAACTCTTCCCTCTTATTCCTCTTGCCGTGTTTTAAAACAAAATGACCATCTTCTTGCCCTGCCCTTGCCTACTCCCTCCCAAGATTTGGAGCAGAAGATGGGGCTTTGCAGCCACGGAGGCTGGCTGCAGGACTGCAGGTCTCTACAGCCCATTTCTGTTACAGAACACCTTACGCTGCTTTCTGCAGTGTGGCCGGTATTCAGATTTGTCTGAAATCTCCCCGTAAAGCACCACTTGGAGGTAGGTGGCATACGTTCCCTTTCTGTCAGGCAGAGGACGGATCAGGACCTCACAAGGTCAGGGTAACTTAGGCAGGCTTGTCACTGCCTAGTACACCTCGGAGGCAGCAGTCCCGAGTTTCAAAACACGGTGGCCACTGTCACTGGGTCATAGCTAACTCAATTTTGTTCATTTGTTAAGTTCCCTGAAGATGCCTGACATGCTGATCCCCACAGTGGAAGAATGCCTGTATCCTGGTTTTTGTGTGTGTTCCTCTTTTTCCTTTAAGTTTAATCATGAGCTTAGTGTTAACCCTTTTAGCTCTGCTATTACGGAGCTATCTCACACGCTTTCAGAGCCTATGTGGCACCCGCAGAGCTGAATTTCAGTCAAGTGAGCTTGCAGTCATTCACTTGGGCAGCTTGCCTTAGGATAGCTAAATGATTGGCTCTGACGCTTAGGTGCTACTGCTCAGATGTTTCTTTTCATCAGCACCCTAATGCTTCCAGTTAAACCTATAAAATTAACCTCCTGAGTGGCTAGAAGTAGTGCTGAATCATTACTTCCAAAAAAAGAAAACCCTCTATCCCTGATGTGACTGTCTATTTACTATCTTAAGGGGACAATGAAATGATAACAAAGCATATCATTCGCTTGAATTTGTAGGAAGGAAACTAGTGTAATGTGGATCAGTAAGTTTTCCTTATTAAAAATGAAAAATGGCAAAAGTAATGAAAATGGAAATGACTGAACAGATTTTGATATTTATCTGGCTTTGGATCTGGAAATCAGATTCTGAAGTGCAGAAGTAGACCTGTGTGAATCAGTGCAGAGATCATCAAAACCAGAAAGAACTCACAGGAGGTGTTCTTAATAATCCTTGTGAAGCTATACAAGTATTTCTCCAGGTGTAGTTACCAACAGCTTCCCATCCCCCTTATTAATGAGAAGAGTATAATTGGCTTTGTAAATTATGTACTAGAGGATTCATCTGCGTTCTGCCACATTTTGCCAGGTAATAAAGCAGTTGCTGATTTGAGTTTTTAGAGAAGGTATTATTAATAAAAAGTAGTTGAACTAGGAAAGCTAAGCTGCCAAGACTCTCCAAGCTCACATATAATTTTTACGTGTGCGCCTCGGACAAAGTGCGTTCACAAATCCGTAAGGTCTTGCTCTCATATTCAGTCTGTGTTTTGTAAGGTAAAGCTAAAATGAAAATACTGATGAGCGTATTTGGCGGTGTGAGAGAAGAACCTGTTTGAACCTTGTTCTGTTAACGATTCACATCAAGCAGCACTGCGTTGCATGAGCAACCGCATTAAAATAGTATGTAAACTAGGAAAATTGTAAGGATTGTCTAGTTTTGCGTCACTTTTAACAGGAACATCAAGAGTAATTTATTTGTGATGGAGCACGCTGAATGCTTATATTGGAGACAACATTAAAATCTCTGGTATCCTCTTGTTAGTGTAGTCTCATTTTGATGCATTGGATATATGTGCTTGTAACTCTTGCCCTTCAAATATTCATATGTGAAAGTGAAAATAAATGTCTGTTCCTTTTCCTTTTAAGTGCATGATAAGACAGAGCCACTGAGAACTTAGAAAAAATTTGTCAATAGTCACTTATGCTAACGATAGTCTGGAAACATGTTATAAAGAATAGGTACTTATAAGCACTCTCTAAATTGGAAAAGAATGGTGTGTATGGTCCTGAATATACAAAACATTAAGGCATTAGATATTGGTTAAATGCTGGAGTGAAGCTGAGATATCTGATGACTGCAAAACTCTTTACCGCTAGACATATTCCAATGCAATGAACATTATTCTTGAAAAGATAAAACAATACAGTGAGCTACAACATAAAGTAGAAAAAATAGTGCTTCCCCCCCCAAGAGGGTTAGCAAGTGCTGTATTTCTATTTTCTTAGGCTATCCAGTGACCTAATTTAGGGGAATAAAAAAGATGAATGACGTTGGGTCTCAATACTCTTCGTACAAAATCATCCAGCAACTGAATCTATTTAGAACTACAGTGTGCAGCTCAGTATGGAGGCCTATAGCATGTCTCCCAGCAAAACTAAATCCAGATAAATAAACACCCCCTGGGACTTCTGCTTAGATCACTACCACTGCTTCAAACTTAAAATGAAGAAGAAGGGAATTTTGAGAGGAGAGATACAAAGGACACAGCAGTGGTAGTGCTTATAAGGTAAGACATCGTTACTAGCAGAGAAGTGTTTTAAAGAATGCCTCTTCGCAGATGTACAACTGTTTTAGACTCTGGCTGGTCGATGGTTGCCCCGTTCTCTGTGAATACGCTAGTCCAGCACTAACGCGGTTCAGCCGTGTTCCCGTGATAGGCTTCCAGCAATAAATGTACAGCTTTGGGTTCTTCAGTTAAATAGTAATACCACTTCTTGGAATAGTTCATACAGTTTCTTCTGCCCATGTTAGCGTTACCTGCTTCTTTCTCCCAGAGAAATAAAATGGCACGTGATGAGTTACTGAGACCTTTTTGGTATTGGGTATTTGTGTAGATTTTCTCATTAGGTATACCTTTAGTACCTGGGTTAAGTACTCTTCATCTTCCACTGGGTGAGCAATACGAGTGAGTAAGCAATACAGATAGGAAGAAAGTCAAGAAATAAGCATGCAGCATCTATTTATTACAGCAGCATTTTAATATTGCAACTGTGTATCTCAGTGTAAAGGTTTGGATAGTCCATGATTCTAGAGCATTGCATCTGTCGCAGTTCAGTCCCAGGATCTCCAAAATGGCCTTTTGCAATTTCATACTGCTCACTTCTGACTTTAATTAGGTGGAATTATTATCATATAGTATAAGAGAACTGAAAGCAAAGTAATTAAAGTAATTGATATTAGACTTTTCGCTTTGTCTCTGTACCTTACTGGTGCATTTTGACCCATTCTGATTGTGAGCAAGCTAAAAACTGTATAAAAATATCATGGTGATTGCTGAAGAAAGTTTCATGCTGTGGATTATGCTCATTATTCGTAATTATCTCTTTATGATTAGTCACCTGAATGACACATTGTTTTTCTTCTCCGGTTTGGATGCTTAGAACCATAAGAAAATACAGAGTGATAAGTATTTACCAGTGGAATTTCAATTCTCCCAAAGAAAGGAAAAAAAAGAAGTTATGGGAGCAGAATCCATTTATCACAGCAAGGTTTAGGGACTATGCATTACTATTTCCCCTTTTGAATAGAGCCCTATGCAAAAAAAAAAAAAAAAAAAAAAAAAAAAAAATTAAAAAATCATTACTTGAAAAAATAGAGGGAGGTAATTAGAATTCAAACTTAATTTTCTGTATGCTTCTGTGTGAACAAAACATAATTTATCTAAGCACTAATATAAAGCAAAGGGAGGGAAAGGACATAACAAGGTGATAAATTTGATTTTCTAATTAATCTAAATGTTGAGAAATATATTTCTGCACTATAGACCTGACTTCTGTTAATAGCACAGAATAATGATGTTTCAGTCACTGAAAAATCATTTTCTCTTATTTAAAAAGCAGCAGGTCTTTTGGGGAAAAAAATCAAATAAGAAATTAAATGTGAGGAAATCTGGGGAAACTAGGAAATGTAAGTACTGTTATGATCTTTTCCATCACAGAAGCATTTTCTATTTGAGAGTTCTTTCACATACTCTCCTGCTACTTCCCCCCCCACCCCATTCTTTTGTCTAAAATTATAATTTCTGGTCCCATGGCAGTGAATAGATAAACCTGGGAGCAAAAGTATGAATGGAGAATTCACAGCAGCTGTAATAGCAGCTAATAATTCTGAAGTTATATCTAAAATGTGGGGGCATTCGCTTTAGCCCAAATGTTCTGATCCTTATTTACAGGCCAGTAATTCCTACTGGTCCAAATACGCTATGTCACCTGACTGTAGAGACGGACCTAAAATACGTAAATGGCTTACACCATGTCCTCGGTGGTCTCTGTGGTTTATCCTCTGCTCTCGGTAGCCGGCCGTGCCGGCCTCACCGCTTGCAAACGCCTGTGGTAGGTTCAGCCTTCGGGAGGTGGGAAGCGTGAGGGCAGCAGTTATATGGCCAGTTTCGTAAGGCTTTTTAAATTAACCACCGTGTATGCAGATACAGAGACAATTGTAGTGAAACAGCAATTCAAATGAAAGCCGAGAAGCACTTAGAGAAGTTATTGATCATGTAAGCAGAAACGGAGTCGGTAGTTTTGCCTCCTCCAGTTCCAATAGAGCTATTACAGCCCTGTCATTATACGACATGAAGCTCTCCCTCGTACAGCTTTGTATCCACCGTTTCGTTAGCATTTCCAAATAGGTAGAGTGATGCTATTGTGTTATATCAGTTCATTGCAGTCTCCATTTTTGGACTGTTTGCCTAGTTTTTGTCTTCATTCTTTGTCTTCACGATGAATACTGCCCAACATTATTACCTTTGTCACGTCTTTCTCTCTTAGATCACAGTGACTGTCGCTTCTTTTTAATTTGAAGATCTGTTTCGGACAGTGGAAGAAAGTGGCTATTATGTTTCACACAAAACCAATTTGGAATTTGGTTGTGAAAAGATATTTAGTGAAATAGCATCATAATACAGGAAGGAGATGCGGGAGAGTGGAAGACTCGATGAAAAAAAAAATCTAGCCACAAAATCAACATTATGAGAAGAATGTGTAATGGCAATTATACGTGGTGTGCAATGTAAAAATGAGCAAATAATTTGCAATGAATAATTCAGTTTACTAATTTGGCTGTTTATCGCTCTGTGGAATATTTGCAAGCAGGCTGCAGTGTCCTCGAATCTTAACTGCATGGGAATAAGTTTTCCCAGGAAAAAAAAAATAACCAAGTTCAGCATTCATTGGGTAGTCAGTGAAAAGTGTGTTTCTGTGGGCTCCTTTGGCGAGGGCAGCACACACTGTTATTGAGGTGCTTTGTATTTATCCTTCAGTCAGAGAGGCTGAGGTAAATATGGGAAAAGAACATCTGAAATCAGAGCACTTATTGAAAAGAAACAAACCCCAGCAATATCACGGAGAATTTCCAGGTTCTGGAGTTTTAACTTTGCATGTCAAAATAAAAAGGGAAAATACATTGTGGGAGCCGGAATAAAGAATTCCGCTAATTAGCAGCAGTAAAAATAACCATGCCTTTCTTTCAGAAGTAATTCTATGCAAAAACATAGTTTGTATACAAAGGGATACTTAACATAGAAAATGCATAATTACATTACATACAAAGGAATAATTAAATCTGAAATCTTAAAAGCCTTATGAACAACTTCTGCAAGAAATGACTACGTTTTTGGTGCCAGTAGGAACAGTAAGTTTCAGCACGAATCTATTCAAGCTCACTTGTAATTGGTACTTTTCTTATTAAAAAAACCCAACAAAACAACCACAAAACAAACCCTGAAGAAGGAAATTTCCTGTGGAATGGGAATGAGGCACCTTAGCAAGGTTACATGAGACAAAGAGGAGTGGCACTGCCTGCAGCTTGGTCTCTCCTAGCTGGTGATATAAATCCTTCAATTTGGTTAGTAGTAAAGCCATGTTATAAATGAAATACCGGTGTCTACAGAGTCTACCGTGAGCTCTACCACTGTCAATGGGAATGACAAATCATGCCACTGTCAAAATTCCTGATCCTTGTGGAACCGGAGCAGTGTCTTTACCAGACAAAATCTGTCAGGTCCTGGGGAGAGGGCTCTGGCCTGCAGGAAGATTTTGGGGGGGGGGGGGTGCTCAGCTCTGCACAGCCTGAGGAACGGCCAAGAGCTTCAGCAGGCACTTTACTTCAGGTGAGTATCTAAAAATACGCTGAACTTTGTGCCTGTTTCTGCGGACTAGAGCCTGGATGGTCAGTGTCTTGCGTGATGGAGCTCTGCAGGAAAACCTTTCGGTTGACTTGTTGCAGTAAAGTGAAATAATCCCAGGCAATTCCTCATGAACAGAATTTCCATATGTTAGGTTTCACTCAGTTGTAGCAAGCAGCTCTGTGGTGTGCTTTACAATGTGCTTAATGGTTTAGATCAATCGATGGCATCACTTGCTGATTTTAATGGGCAAAGAAAGCTTAATCCCTTCATGACGGACAGAAAATGACTGTGATAAAAACCAAAACGCTTCCCAGCTAAAATTTTGTACATTCGAATAAACCATTCCTGGAGAATATTGACAAATATTAAAAATATTGACAGATCAGAATCTCAAAACATTAAAAATCAGTGGGACTACTTATAAAATAGGTGCTAGTGTCAGGCTTTATGTTATTCAGTCAGAAAACTGAGCTTTGATCTGCAAGATATTTAGGTACCCTATTTCAGTTGGATTAATGAGAATTAGAAGCATGAACTTGGCTTAGACATCTTGCAGTACTGAGGTGTTTGTGAACTTTTGATTTAGTAATCTTTGAATATCCCTGGGCAATTTAGTTCAACAGATTTTTTTTTTTTTTTTTTTTTTTTTTGCCTGGATATCTTTGAGTCCCAGAAACATTATTCTCTCTTGAAATCATTCTTCATCTAAGCTGCTGTTAGAAAAATGAAATTGTCCTTTCTGATTCTCTCTTTAAATCGTTACCATAAGAATGACTTATTACACAATTTAAAAGCCTAGTTTACTGTGTAAGTTATGGGGTTGAATGGTATGTCTTTGTAAAGTATTCTGTTCATTGCTTGATAAACAAACTACAGGAAAGTAATGGGGAACTACAGGCAAGTAACAGTTCAAGTGAAGAGAGGCAAATAGATCAAATAGAATATGCCTCAGATTGTCGTAATCGTATATGATCATATAGCCTATCTTTTGAAAATAGTTATGTGGTGCTGTAGGCAAAGTACAGTTTCTTCTTTTATTAATACCTATCATATATACCTCTCATTAAATGCTCATGAGACACAGGTCATCTAAAGCAGAAAATGCCTATTAAAGCTTTCCTTATGGCTCAAACTGACATGCTAATAGGGGTTCCCCTCTCATTTCTGTAACTTTGTCATCATAAGCTCTTCATATGACTGAATTCAAGATAAACCAATGATCTGCATGTTCTACTTTTCAGGTTCTATCCTGAGTAAGTATACTGCATTGGACTGGGACCTCAAATGGGAATAACAATGCTAAAACTGAGAAATTACTACACTGCAAGGTTGTGATGCTTTTGCTGTTCACAATTCCTACTGGTATCAGTGTTGCTGGATCCAGCCTTAATATCTCTGTAAGTGGGATGAAAAAAAGTTTAAACACTTTCATATCATATTCTCTTTCAGTGCTTTTGCAGGAGGTAAAATATTTATTTTTAACTAGCTAATCAATGCTTCACACTTCAGTTTGCAAATCTATAAAAGTAATGATGCCACAGTATTGCTGCTGCTTAAGCAAGATCCTAATCCAGGTATAAGACCCCTCAAATTACAGCTAGAACCTGGAAACCTTCAAAAGGCTTTGGTTATAACAATATGGCTGTTACAAACCAGTGGTTCGTACAAACACTTAATTTGGATGCAGTGTTTGTGCAAAAAGATTTAGTAGGTCAACTTAATTTCATAAGGTGTTATCCAAAACCTTCAAGTTTTCTCTTCAGCTCCATAGCTTGTATATCATTTTAATAGAGTTCAGCTTCTATAATAAATAAAAGACGAACAGGCTCCTGGGGAATAACCGTATTTGGGAGACTGACAAACAGAAATGAAGAAACACAGTAAAGCTTGTCCAGGGGCCACGGCAAGTGGCTAACTTGTTCTTTATTAAAAACAAAGTGGCAGTATCAGCAACTGAGGGAGCTGAGAGGAATCTCTTTGTTATCTTAATGTACATATGGACATTAAAACAACTCTGGACAGAGTCTAAAAATTTCAGTACAGATATTCCAAATATTCAATGCAGAATTGCAACTGCAAATGACATTCTGTGTAGAATGAAAGCTTGCTAATCCTAAATTGATAGCTTGTTCTCAGCACAACCTTGTTTTCCAAGGAGGTCAGTTTGATCTCTGACCTAATTTTCTTGATCTGGCCTTGGAATAGAGCTTTGACTTTTTAACTATGTGCCAAAATACAGAATTCTACGCTGCTGTGACTGAACTCGGAATGGGCTAAAAGTTTGATGTACGTAGATTTATTTTGATCTGAAGCGTTAAGTTCTGGGATGACCTTTAACAACACTGCTGCCAAGAAGCTCCACTAGGAAACTGAATTACCAGAAAAACACCTTAGCACACTGTGACAAACTAAACATAACTAGAAAATAATTGTCAGCTGCAACTAGGAAACTGTCAGCCAAATTCAGCCCAAAGCTACTTACTTTTGCATTGCTCTATTTTATACTTGGGACTGGTACCTTAGCAGAAATCCTAAGGTTTTACTGCTAGAACTTCTGCTGCCCTGTAGCAATCAAGACAGATTCCAAGCGCTTAGATCTTATGATTAACAGTGAAATGTGACTTTTTTTTTATCTGCCCGACTTTCAAAAAAGTAGGGGAACAGCTCTATTCTAGGGGTTTGAGTACAAGGTTGTTTACATGGTCCATTTATTTCTCTAATACTTTAGGTGAAAACTTGTTTTACGAAATCTTGATTCAGGGAAGGACTAAATATGTCTAAGTTTAGGCACCGGAGTAGTCCTAATAACTTCCTCAGAACTATTGCATGTGTTAAGTGGCATAAAGAATAAATACATAGTTTCTTAATAAATTCATTTAGACATTTCTCACTTACCACTGAAACACAGTAAAATTAAAGCTTTAGTTCCTCTTGGTCTGAACCAAAACATTCCTGATCTCAGTGGTGCAGAATGACGACCTGATATCCTGCCATAGTAACAGCACGTTGGACAGATTGCTTTTGTTTTTATCTTAAATGTTTCATGTTCCAAGCTGGGTGGTGACAGCACATGGTTTGTACATTCCTCCTACCACTTTTTTCATGTTGTCTTCCACTTTCCAATGCTTTCTATCAGTTTCAGGCTATCATCCTGAAACTCTCCTCTACCTTTCTTTCTTTCTTGGTTAGGTCAGGGATCTTTTTGTGTGACTTAGCTTTCCTTGAATCTATATATCTTCTTACATTCTATCACTTTAAAAGATTTGTGCCAAAGCTCTTTAAAATCAAAGAAAACCTGTTTACTTCAGTGGACTTTGGATGGAGTTTGGAGTATTCTTCCTGCTTCTCCCATAAAAAATGGGTACTCCAGTTTCGGGATTAAAGGATGTGTGTGCTGCTTTTGGCCTCCCCCGTCATAAGCAGTATAGCTGATACCTGGGTGACAGAGACCTTGCTCAGGGCAGGGTTTATGTCCACAAGGACTTAAATTTAAATGATTGAGCCTAAGGTTTGGAGACAAATATTCCTAGTATCTGTCCAAACTTAACACTGGATGAGGCTCTAGACCTGGCAGGACAGCAGGTGATGCTGTGATATTACCAGCCTGCTTCTGCTCCCCTTCTGTCTCCACTTCAAAATGCCACCAGGCTTGCCGCTTATCTTAAAAATGAGAGAGATTAAATAATCACACGTACTCTTAAAAACAGAGGAGTTTTTGTGAATTGGCTTCCCACGTTGTTGCAGGGTGCCCTTCCAACTGGTGTGAAATGGGTGTTTTCCAGCACCTTTGCTTCCTGCCCCTGCCTGTCATCGAGCTCAGGACGCGGAGAGACGTGTCAGGAGCGTAACTCGCTGTCTAGCCAAAGCTGAGTCATATCATAAGCTTTTGTTCTTCAAACTCAAAATCATTTCCCGTAAATCCTTACCTTGCTCTGTGTAATCTGTAAAACCAGCTGATGTGTCTTTCCTCAGCTGCGGCAGGCATGGAGCTTTAAACTCTTTGTTATCTCCGTGTTTCAGCTTATTTCTAGTTGTCTTGGAAGAGCTTTAGCTCAGTCAGAGATGCTTTCTTTTTGCTCCCATTTAAGCAAGAATGCAGCAACTGGTAAACCCAGGCAGAAACACTGGTGGATTAATCACAACCTTCTTGCAGTAGTTGTGAATATTCCTGCAGTCCTATGAATCTGTCACCTTTTCATATATATTTCATGATTTTATTCTACTGTACTCATTGTATAGTGCTGGTAGCTCTTTTTAAATAGAAGAGGTGAAGAAAAGCCTGAAAGGTAAAGAAAAAGGTAGATTTCTTAATGCACCCGAATTCATGAGAATTCACATGCCTGGCAAACAGCTCCCTGAAGCCTCAGTAAATGGGAGGACGACAGAGGGGAGAAAAAAAAGCCAGCCACAAAATGAGATAAATTAGTCATGGCTAAGGAAATATCCTGGTAGAAATTAACAAGAAACCTAATTAAAGCCATTTATCTGCACAGTGGGTTTATTAATACTCTGCTGCTATTTGTGTCAACATATCTACACATACAAGCTCATGGAAAGTTCTGATGTTCCACTTGGGTTTTCGGGGTAAATAGTCAAGAGCTTTAAATAGCATAGGTGCTCAAGTAAATTAAGCTTTGGGACATCCTGGTCTTATATTGGTTTTGTTTCCTGAATACATGACAGTTTGTTTTGACCAAGAGGAAATAATGTATCTGCATTGCAGACATCTGTATTTTTTGTTCCTTTGGCTCTTTTCCCAAACTGCTGTTTGATAGCGATACTGTCTCCAGAGAGAGGGACCGCAAACTGTATGATCCAAAGTTTTGATGGGGGGGGGGACTGCCAGAAAATCAACCACATCTGGAATGATTTGCATCCTTAATTTCTGAAGGATTATATTATTTTAAAACAGATTAGGAAATGTTATCAGAATGTGATTTAAGCTCTCACTTTTTGATATATCTCACTGGATGCAGTACTGATATTACAGAATGTTACTAAAATGTCATATTACCTTTAACTATTACTGGTAATTATCCCAGAATTCCAAAAATAAGACCATGCTATAGCCTTTCGAAAATAATGAAGTATAACTAACTTTATTTGCACTTGTTTGGCTTGTCATTTTTTTCCACAATTCATTAGTCGTCAACCAATGAGATAAGGAATATTTGATATATTTTTCTTAGTAGTTTTTGACATTAAAAAACCCCCATCATATTCGCACCTTGAAGGCAATCTGTGTTTCCAGCTGGGATGGGATACAGTGTTAACTGAACTGAAGTTGCAATTATAATATATTAAGCTAATAAAATTTAATAAAGAAAACAATTTCCCTTTTTGCAATGTAAACGTTACCGAACGCACCTTACCATGTGTGTCTCTATGGAAACAATTAGAATTTGGTAACAGAATCTCATGCCTGTATACCTTTCAATTTTTGCTTCACTACCCTGTTACTTGACAAAAGACTAGAAAATAAATACTGGAACTTTGTTAGTAGCAACTTAATATTGTGTTTTCTCTAAATAAAATTTTGCCTAGTAGTTCATTATTTCTTTAAACTGCCAGTCAAGCTGCTAGACCTTAAAATTAAATGAATACATTTATAAATTAGTATAATTTTTTAGAAACAAATGTAAGATTGTCTGTCATGACTGATGAACAAAACTGTTTGAAACTTGTGAACTATTAGCCTAAAAAGAACAATAGTAGCTGAGCTTTGAGATTTCAGATATTTTGCATATCAAAATGATTAAGGAGGTAATTAGCAGGACAAAGCACTGTCAATACAGATAATGGGCTCTATGGAATAGTTCTGCCTCCAGGGCCCAGTTGGGTCTTTCAGATGGGAGAGGCCAGCCACAGAAGGCCATTCACACTTTTTTTAAATGCAGCAAATGACGCAGAGCTTTCTGGGCTGAAAGGGTTACTGTAATTCTGGGTGATCTGATAGGAACTAATAAAAACAGCTCTATAGCTATTTAAAGCTAAGGAAATTGCTAAGAATCCAGATGGGAATTATCCAAAGGTAGGCTTCAGTGGCTAATAAAGCATAATCCAGAGAACCTTGCGAAGTGTGCAAAACCTTTCTGCAAATGGACGGCATGCGAGTTCAATGGCCTATTGCACTAGAACATTAAAGCTTTGAACAGTCGCTTGGAGACCTGTTCTGCATGAACCGGCTGAACGAGGCACTTCAATTCTGTCGCTCGAGCTGAACGCATGATGAACTTTTCTGTCAAAAGGAAACAGCTGTAAAGCTGTTACTGTGGACATCTGATGTAAATCCACTCAAGTGGATGAGAGACTTTTAGTGTTGAGGTCTGAGAGGAAGGTTCGGAGTGCTATGTAGCATTTCCATTTTACGAAGCTTATTTCATTTAGTTGTCCAGTCTTGCTAAAGCATTGAACTGGGCAGTAGACAGGTTTATCACTGGGCAAACCACCTCAGTAAGGTGAGCAGGTTTTACCTCTAACTCAGCGTACACTGACATTGGAGTTGTAGAGAAAAACAAGAAAAAAAAAAATCTCTACGGTTCTGGGATTCTACAGGAGAACTTGTCAATTATTTCATGCTAAAAGGTGGTTACTGGGAGCAGTGGATGGTACGAACTTTTATTTAAGGTGTAAGTCACAAATTTATCTCTTTCATGTACTAGCATAACATGTCTAAACTTACAAAAGAGAAATGTACTCAGTACTAAAGATGAAAAATACATGTGTTTCTAACTAATCCTTTCCCTTTGGCTATCCAGCCACTGAATTTCTTCCTGAGATTTGCGAAAACCCGTGTATAAGAATGTATATTTCGGTATAGAGCTCATTCAGCTCTGAACGGTGGATGCTGCTCTGTTTTCTCTTTTTCTCCTTTGTCTCCCCTCTAATGCAACCAACTCTCCTTAAATTATCTCTGAGAATACAGAACTTAAACCTAGGCTATGAGAATTCTGAAACTTCTTTATGTTGCCAGCATTATACCAAATAGCCCGAGAGGCATTTTTGACAAATGTAGAAACCTATAGAAACAAGTGAGGCTCTCGTGAGACAGAGGAAAGTCAAAAGCAATAGGTTAGGTAAATTTCCACATTTTTATCTATGATAGACAAGAAAATCAAGCAATTAAGTATTTATGTTTTAAAATATATATTTTAATGCTGGTTATCTCTGTCTCTTAGAATTATGTAGGAACGTGGCTTCTTCAGTTTTGTTCCAGTGGGTAGTATAAGTTAGTTGCACTTTTTTTTGATCTTCCTCTTTAAAGCTAACATGGTCTAATAGGATGCATAATAACAGTGGCAAACAGTGGGACTGGAGACTTGAGCTGTATTTCTTTTACAGCCTCTGTTTATTAGCTCAATGATATTGGTGCTAAGTATTAACATTGAGCAACAAAAAATTCCCTTGCTGCTTTTCTTGAGTTTTTTTTCTAGTAATCTGAATTACAAGAGGAAGCCAGCTTCACCAAAAAATATGATTGAGAGTAGCTGTACATGGACTGAAAACCTGTGAATCTCAAACAAGATTTCCCCCCCCCCCCCATTTTTATGCAGAAACTGTATTTGACAACCTGCTTATGTAGCATCACGTTGCGTTCTGCCGCATCTTAACAGGAGGGTTTTTACGATAGCAATGCAGCAGCAGGTTGAACAATTCCTGGGGTCTGGATTGCAAGTGTAGATGTTAGTCTGAGCCATTTTGGTCCAAACCAAATGTCCAATCATTTCAATGGATGAGCTCTGAGAATTGACAAGGCACTTGCTTGGCAGTGATACGGATTTTGAACACTTCACTGTTATTGGAGAAAAGCTACTTGCACAAGTAATTCCTCTAACCAGAACCACTTGCATAACTTGAATGTGGAAGACATTCACAGTTGAATTATTAGCTGCGTGGAGGCAAGATGACTGTATTTGCTGTTACTCTTTCTTGCAGTGTTCCTCTAGAGAGCTCAAAACTCCATCAGATCAGCGTGTTGCTGGTGCTCAGCTGAACGGTCTGTAAATAGATCTAGTCACATTGTTTTCCACATTTTTCACAGGACCATCAGCTTTTCAGAAGGTCATCTTGTTTTGTTCAGCTGAGACCCTGATTGAAGGAAGCATTCCTGTTTAAAATAGTGATCAGGTGTTTTGTAAATAGATTTCATTTTGGGTTTTTTCCTAATGGGAATGTAAACATGCTGTATCACTTTCCTGAAGGACGGATGATCTTTGTAGCTTCTGAGAGAATTGGGAATTGACCCTAGGAAGTTATTATGTTGCTGTAATAAAGAGACGGGGCCCACTTAGGAATTTTCTCTGCGAGGCTGCTGCTCAACTACCAGTGTTATACTGCTTCCCCTTTCCACTAAAATAAAAGGCTCAGTCTGGCAGACATTCATTAGCATAAACCTTTGATCAGTGTAATTATCTCCAGGCAAAAAATTAGTTCTTTTTTTTTTCCAAATTAAATAATGAGCAGAATATTATCAATTCAAATAATGTACCCCCAACCTTATTTAAAAACTGTACCTAACGTGTGCTGCAGAATGCTGACAAAGTAATCCTCTTTCTTAAATCCTCTTTCTGTCATTGATTTGTCACAGGTTTGTTTTCATCAGTCTCATAGCCAAGGTGAACCTTTACTTCAAAGATGATTTTTTTTTTTCCCTTGTTTTTTAAAATGACCTCTTTTCTTTTTCCTTTTTTTTTTTTTTTTTTTTTCTTCCCACTCAATTTGACTCTAGAGCAAATTCAATGAAGTCATGAATGTTACATCAGGGACAAACTTGACCTCATATTCCTTGTATTATTTGATACATGTCAAGGTAATGATGATTAAGCGAGCATACGAAAATAGAACACTTTTCATGTAAGTGTTCGAACCCTTCGAGTCGGCCTTATTGCTTTAACGAGTTGTTGTGTTATGCTATTTGAGAGGAAAGAAAGCAGCAGGAAGGGTGGACTATATTTGTAAGGGAGAAAAGGTTTCAGAGAGTAAATTCAGATCACTAATAGGTGCTGAGAAGACCTGCTCTCAGTTCTGCTTTTAATCTGTGCTTACTGGGACAACTCTCCACAAAAGAAAAAGGAAAGGGGCTGGTTTGTGAGCCTCCTTCTCACAACAAAGTATGAAATAATTAAAAACCTTTGAACCCTCCCCCAGCTTTTGTCAAAGGCAACTTGCTTGCACCCGTTTAGATGCAGAGACTTAAATAAGGAAGTAATTGCCTGTATGCTGAAAGCATTTATTTATCGAAATACTGACCACTGTTCTAAATGTTTGTGTTGCATACAACTTTTGCATATTTACTAATGAAATCTTGTGTTTTTTCTTAAATACTTGATGTTGCACACCTGAATTCATATCTTGTCTTGTGATGTGTTTATTATGATCAAGTTGTAAGGCTACTGGATTTATTCCCCCCCAAAAGTATGCTTTTTTAAGTTTGAGTATGTGTTTAGATTAGAATAATATGGGAATCTTTGCTTAATTTTTTTGGTTCCACTCTCCTGGTATGATCTAAGAGATCATTTAATGGGAAATATTTCTAGAGACAGAAGCTTCACAACTTCCCTGTTCAACCTCTTCCATTGTCGAATTATCCTCGTTATGAAAGTGTTTCCCCTACATTCAGCTGGAATTTCCCTTGCTGCAAGTTACAATTATGGTTTCTAGTCCTTTCATTACGCACCTCCAAGAAGCCTCTGATTCCACTTTCTCTCCAACAACTACTTGATAGTTGAGGACCTCAGTCATATCCTCCACACTACGATGTGTCAAAACTTACTTTTTTTTCCCCTACACTTTGATTTTTATTATTTTGGGTTTTAATTGGTTTATTAGCATTCTGAATAGCACTTCCTTGAATTTCTGAGGAAAAAGGCCATTAGCATGTCTTACAGGGGTGTCATGGTTTAATCCCAGCTGGCAATTAAGCACCACACAGCCGCTTGCTCCCTCCCCCCACTCCTCCAGTGGGATGGGGGAGAGAATCGGGGTGGGGGGGGGGGGGGGGAGTAAAACTCATGGATTGAGATAAAGACAGTTTAATAGGACAGAAAAGGATGGGAAAATAATTCTAATAATGGTAAGAGAATATACAAAACAAGTGATGCACAATACAATTGCTCACCACTCACTGACCGATGCCCAGTTAGTTCCCGAGCAGTGATCTGCACACCCCCCCACCGCCAACTCCCCCCAGTTCATATACTGGGCATGACATCCTATGGTATGGAATACCCCTTTGGCCAGTTGGGGTCAGCTGTCCTGGCTGTGTCCCCTCCCAACTCCTTGTACCCCTCCAGCCTTCTTGTTGGGGGGGCATGAGAAGCTGAAAAATCCTTGACTTGGTCTAAACACTACTTAGCAACAACTGAAAATATCAGTGTGTTACCAACATTCCTCTCATCCTAAATCCAAAACGCAGCACTATACCAGCTAGTAAGAAGAAAATTAACTTTATTCTAGCTGAAACCAGGACAAAGGGATAGTAACCATATTCTGTTGAATATTTGGAAAAATTTATGTTGTATTAATGAAGTGTCACAATCAAGTATAAGAATACTATGAAAGCCCAAGCATTTGTTGCACTGAAATACTCTGTTCTTTTCTAAATTACAACAGAGTAGCAAATTCTAAATCCTCAATATAAAAATAAAACTGAATGACTAATCTATGACTTCTGCAGAGCTGAGCAGGGCAAAAACATGGTTTTAGGGGAAAGAACAAGTTTTGAAAATTTTTTGTATTCTTCCATGACAAGACTGGCTTTCTAAATGTTACCTCTTTCATGAAAGCTTATGTTAAGAACAGAAAGTAAACAATCTTCTCCCCTTGTCACTGTCTCCAGTAGGCAATATCTTCCATGTGTCACATTATGGAATTTCGGGGGGGGGGGGGGGGAAGGCAGGCAGCAAATATGATGGATATATGCTATGACACTGCAAACCTGTTAACCATCCCCTCCCCCAGGTTTCTAACATGATTGAAGTCAGTTAGAAGCTTTAGGTTTCAGTGGTAATGAGATGCAGCCTAGTTTAAGTAGGCTTCTACCACAGATTAAAAAAGAAAGTCATTTTGTTTTCAGGCCAAATATGCACTGTGCCAGTAAACAGATTTATCTCTTTAAAGTCTAGCATCAGAGACGCATAAAAGAATTTAAAAGAATGAGTCATAAATGCACAAAGAGTATTAGAGCCAAGCTTTTCTGAAATGACCGCTATTTATATGTCCTTCAGAATTTGCTTTTTTAATGTATTCATTGACAAACGTAGTTCAGTTTGGTACTGAAAATTTTGTTCTATATTCCTTTTCAGTTTCAGCTTTCTCTGTACATAAATTAAACAGCAGGAAAATGTGTGTCATGGCCTTTTTTACAACAAACCAGCGAAAGTTCCCTGTAGCGGTAGTCCAGCTGTGGATCTGATTGAATTAAAAACAAATCTAGAAGCTTTTTATTCAGATAAATGCAAATCTTCAGTAATCAAAAGTGTGAAAAATTTGTGAAATCTCTGTAGCTGTGGAAGTTCAATGTCTTAAGCACTGACAGAACTATATTAACCATGCTTTTGCAAATAAAAATTACCTTTTAAACTTCCAGCTGCTTTTAATTAAAAAGCTTGGGAACTAAGTAATGAAAATGAAGAACTCAAAGGCAGGTTTTCTGTCTATCTTAAAAAATAATAATATAAGTCTGAAAGAGACATTCTGGGTTATTGAGTTCTGGGCTCTTCTGCCCTGTTGCCAGAGGCTGCTTCAGTATTGCAGAACCTTTTATTTCTCTAAAAGACATAAAATGAATGAACAAATGAAGAGTGAGTAAAGTAAATATTTACTTTTAGCTCATCTGCATTCATTATTTAACTGTGCGTCATTTATAAAGATATTTCTCCAAATGGAAGGATCACATACTATTTAAGGGAAGGCCCATATACTATTTAAAACTTTTCAGGCTGTTTTCGTGTTCTAGCATTTAGTTCAGTAAAGGATTTGGTCTACGAGACAGTCTTACACGGACCTGTGGAGACTGGCTGTACACCACGTTCTCTACTTTTTATAAAGAACATATGGAGGAGGCGAGGAAAGATTTACCAGGGATTTGGTAACTGGGTGTGGACTGGAATTGCAACATTGAAATACAGTTTTTGTTACAGTATCACTAGAAACAGTTAGGCATAGAAACTAAGAGCCTAATGCAATCTGAATATAAGCAGTGAGGAGTCTCACTTATTTCAATGACAGTTACTTCCACCTGCATCAGAGCCGTATTTGCGAATTTGGCTTTGTGTTATTGACACTGACTTTCCTTGATCTTGTTGTCCTAAAAGAGGATTTGTTACCCACTGTGCAATAGACCAATCTCATACGCTCAGGAGTGATATTGCTTTTTATTCAGGCCTGGGTGCTCGGTGGACTTTCCACAAATTAAGCACACCAGATTAATCAGTTGTGCCTCTTTTATACAGTAACACTTACATATGATTCATAAAACTACTCCTGCCTAGTACATATTCAAACTATTTAATGCATATGCATAGGATTATATAACCATGACACATCAAATGCTTTTTCCGCATGCCCCGGGGGTCTCGGGTGGTCTTCGGTGGTCGTTTGGGGAGGTATCCCCTCCTCACTTTGACCGCTAAGTCACTCTGTATCAGATCAACGGTTCGTTTTCCTGCCAAGAGGGACGCATCGTCAATCAGGAAAGAACAGAAAGGATCAGAATGATCTTGGCTACTTCTCTAGGTATTATTAAAACTGTTTGAAGTTGAAAATTATTAACTAACTTAATTTAAATCAGGATTTTCTATATCTGATATCAGTCTCACTTCTCATGCAGCAGAGACAAACCCAGCTGTAGGGGACAGTAAACTTCATATTTCTAAACAGTTGTGGTATTTTTTTGTTATACTTGGGAAGAAAAGAAGAAATGCCAAGTAAGTTTTTCATCTGAATTGGTCAAAAAAACCCCAGAACTGCTGACTGTAACAGAATAGTCATTATTTTGGAAAGTATTTAGGAACGTTCATAGCTCTAAGCATGTACTTCAATCTCACTGCTACTTTTTTGAACACAAATTTTCAGGCACAGCTTTAGCATCAGTGCTGTCAGGGAAGTGCATTATGCTCAGGTTCTGTTATTTTCAGTAGTTTTGACCTGGAATCCTTCCTGGGTTTGTATTTATTTTTGGTTTGGTCTCTCTCAGGCCTGATGTGTTTCTTAGGGCCATCCAGAGTGTAGATTTCCTTTGATTTGTGTGCTGAAGCACGGGGGCTCTGCATTTACGCATAGACGAGCCTTATCTTTGTGGAAAACTAATTTACAAACTGGAATTTGTATTCTTGAATATCTTAGAGGAAGATCACAGAGCTAAGCACAGGAGGGGTGGCAGGGAAGAGAAAAGACAGCTTGAATTCTGCCTAGAGAGCAGCATAATGCGTTTGAAACACCCTATTGCAAGTAGTAAACTCCCTCAGTAGTCATCCATGGCGAGATAGCCCCTGATAAAAGACCAGAAAAGGTTGAGCGAGTCCTCAAACGGGTACAGGGTTCGGATAAACAGGACAGCACTGTGGAATGTGGATTCATGGAGCGGGGCAAATGGAGCTGGCAGCTTCATCCGTGTGCCAAGGCGAGCTGATATAAACAGTTCTGGTCCAGGAGCTGTATGGTTACGTGAGAAGAGCTCTACACGGGCAGTGTTTTCTCTCTATAACCCAAGTTTGAGGCTGTAGGTGAGAAGCAGCATGGAGGAATCGTCCCCCGAGAACTAGGGGGGGATTTACAGGACAGTGTTTTCAGGAGCGGCTGGAGCAGCATCTGCAGTGCTGCGACTTCCTTCCCACGGCAGGTCGTGCCGATTCCACATACGGTCCTGGGTTTGGGCACTTCTCTTCTTTTGCATCCTGCCCTACTGCTACTGTTTTCTTACCTTACCACGTGCGTTGCTTATTTAGCTTGTAAACTTATCCTTTTGACAAAGAAATGGCCATATGAAAGTTGTATACAAAGGTTTATGTGAAGAGGTAAAATATTTTCCCCATGTTACCTATTCTCTGCCAGAACAAAATGCGCTAATTAAAGAAAATATGCTGTACTTCATATTGCGGGGCGGGGATGTTCGTAAGTACTTAACATTGTAGTAATTCTGCTTTTGCCTAAAGAACTTTTTTTATTATTTTTATAAGCAGCAGAATTAGGACCAACATGAAACTTTTCAGAAGCTACTTAAGCTTGTAGTCCTTGTTTATTAGCGAAAAGCTACAGAATTAGATCTGAACCTTCTTCAACAGAGATTAAATTGGACCCAGTTCCAGTTATATCTCTAGTGAGTTAATCCCATCATGAAAGAAACAAACAATAAATCAAGTCAGGTATGATTATAATCAGCAGTATGTTTAATAAATCAAACCAGCCACACTAATCCAGGAACATAAATAATGTGAAGAAAATCTTTTCTCCTGTAAGGTCTTGAATTCAGAATACTTGGCTTCGTACACAAGAGCAGATCTGTGAACTGCTTAACGCAGAGCCATGTATGCTGGCAGAGGGGGAAGTGGTCATCAGCTTTCTTCTGCTTTTATTGCTATTTCCATATAGAGCAAACCATTAGCATTATCACTTTCTATAACACTTTTTCACATTTATAATTCTGGAGCCGGTTTCTTGGATCTGTGCCCTGCTTTGAAATGTTTTCAAGACTTGTCCTCTGGACAGCAGGAAGGACGTAAACTTTTCTTTTAAGTGATCATAAAACACTTTGCTCAAACACTTCCATTTTTCCATTTCAAAATGGTTTTTATTAGAAATACAGCATGAGCAAAACAACCCCTAATTTCCCAAGAGACGTTGCTGAACCTTCAATGAACTGATGACAAGCTGATACTTCCACAGCAGAGTACAAAATTCACATACTGAAAATGGGAAGGATTTCACAAGAAGCCTCTATGAAACCCAGAACACATCCATGTCACCTGTACAGATTACCTGAAATTGATGTGAGAGGTAGCTGGGACTTTTCAAGAGCAGGGCTGAAGATGCTTGAAAACACTCATGATATTAACTAACTGACTTTTCGGTAAAATGCTGCACGCTTAACCTTTCCTCACCGTGCTGCATAGCAGCCAATGTAAAACAAGCTGTCAAAATGTCAAAGAAAAAATAAATATGAGAATTTAATCCAAGTAGGTTTTAATTGCTGCTTCTGCTAATACCATTTGACATTCAGGATTTTTTTTTTTCTTAACTTATTACATAGTGAAATTTAGAGCAACAGATGCAACAATAATTCTGTTCCAATATTATTCTAGCCAAGCACTCAGTTTTCCTCAGATGGCAGTCATACAGTGTTTTGCTGCCTGCCTGCAGCGTGGGCTACTCATAACGATGGGGTACTCCTTCTTGTAAGGTATTGAGCAACACCATGTGTTTTAAACTTGGTGCAGTTGATGGTGAAATGTTAATTACAAGCAGTTTCAATAATTGTGGATATGCATGGCTTCTACAAGTTAGTGTTTCTAAATGCAGAGCAATTCCCAGCTGTAGGCTGGATATTAGAAAAATACAGATTTAGTGGCATCAGCTGTGCTTATGTGGAATGATCTGAGAGACCTCATGCTCTAAAACTCCATTCTTGCACACAATGTATCATCAAACATTCAAAAAAGCTGTTTTGGAGGAGAAGAGATGATTTGATTGTAATACTCATCTATTTTTGCTTTTTTTTTATATATATATATATATACACACGCGCATATATAATTCTTGCTTACACGTTTGATGAACTCATACGTTTGATTTCATGCATTTCCTCTCCTTTTCCACCCTTCGCATTTGGATATTTGGATGTGGCTGCCTCTCTGGTAAAGACCGGCGATGTTATCTCTTGAAGACAGGGATGGCATCTTGCACTTTCTGTGAGGGAACCAAAAGAAATTTTCTAATAGGAACTGAAAGAACATATAGTGTAATTAAAGACAGATCTGCTACAATTTCCTACCGTCAAGAAATTGGTTTTGCTTTTCCCCATCTTATGTTACTTCCAGATGACCTGTTGCTACAGCTTATGCAAGAAGCTGATACACTAGCCAAGCCCAGGGGAATGAGATTGCAACGGAAAAGATGCAGTTTTATATCGCTATTTCTATAATTAGCATATGTGAGAATGTAGGATACTTTCACAGTTGTCATTGGAACCCATGAAATTTCCCACTGGAAATGACTAGTCCCTAATTTAGTGAGAAGAAGTTTGCATAAAAATCAACAGCAAAGGCCGCAAGATCTCATGAAAGAGCTACTGTTTCACAGTTACAACTTTATTCAATCTATAACACTATCATTTTGGACATGTGCGCTCAGACGTGCATTACATATGTTAGGTACAAGTATGAAGTCATTTTGGGGTCATTTGTCTGATTCATTGCTGATTCTTTTCTTTATTTCAGGACCTTTGAGACCGGGTACTTCTGTAAGAGCTCCTTCCTATTGAGTAGTGCATGAAGGAAATCAATCTCCATTCTTCTTAGATTCTTGCTTTCATAAGCAATAATTAATCACGTTAAACTACTGATATAAAAATAGATGGGGTGTAAAATAACTTCTTAATTTCCCTGCAGGCCTGTCTCTACTTTTAATGGAATTTAACTTAATTTTCTGTTAGTGGAAATTTCCTTTACGAACTGGTGTGGTCACTTCCCCCACAATAACATCTTAGAGATTTTGATGAATTGAATAGCTTTTGCTGAGCGCTCTCTCCTGTGAAGTACTTCCAGCCCTTTATTCCTCCAGGGATGCACTCAGCCTCTTGTAAGACCCAATCCATTCCTCCTCAGTGATGCAAATTGTTCATTTGAGTATGGATGTTAGAATTCATCTCACCCAGATCTTCAGGTTATGTTCTTGATCGCAGTGAAATTTCAAATGTTGCTGCACTTTTGATTTTCAGTTTAACCCAGTATTAAAATAGATACCTCTTCATAATTCAGATCCATAATCACAATCTTTAATCATATTTAGAATTGGGTATTTTGGTCTCTGATCACCTGATTGGATCATGTTTTTCCACAATGATGATTATGTCTAGATGAGACTGTATTACTTACGGGCATATGCTTCAGAAGTGTGAAATTTCTTCTCATTTCAGTGTTGACTCATACTGAAACACCTATTCAGTATTCCTTAGTAGGTGATAAAAAGATCTCTCAAAGAACACCTCTCTCTTTTCACAACCTCTACATTGTAGGATGATTCCAGGAAACCCATCATCACTCTTAATTTTCCCTCATTTACATTTCCATGAAAGACTGATGAGCAGCGATAAGTCAGTTGTTAGCCTAATAGCATTATCAAGTTGGCAGAGAAGTGTTTTCTGCAGTTATACCGAATTCCCTGCAGTGGTAGGACTGAAAGGCATTGCCAGCACTCTTCGAGGGTAAAAAATGTGGTACTACAAACCTTCTAGTAAGACAAAGTCTTCTATCAGATGTTACCTTTTTCTTTGTCCGGTGTATAGGCAGTATCTATATTTCTTACGTGTATATATACATATAGACATGCATATGTATATATACACACACACATACCTACATGTGTATATCTACACACAGGGACAAACACGATAAGCTTCATGTAACATTTAATTTCAGACTCTTTTCATATTTATGACAGTCTTTAAGTCTAGCCCTTAATTTAATGCTGGACAGAGATTTTTTTTCTTTCTCTCCAAAGCCTATCAGTCAGTCCAGGAATTCTCTTTTTTGTTGTTGTTTTGTCTTTGGCTTTTGGGTTGGGGTGTGTTTTGTTTGTGTTTTTTTGTTTGTTTTTTTTTTTTTCCCTGAGAATTATGACTACTTGTTAGGCTACAATATATATATTTATGAAACTCTGTTATGTCTGTGGGTTGATTATCACACATAATAATACACTTACGAAGCATGATTATGTCATAATCACATTTTGTCTGTATTGTTTTGTCCCAAGTGTAAAATGAAGTCTGGAGTAGGTCTGCCATTCTTTTAGTGCAGCTTTGACCAGGCTCTGATTTTGCATGCTGAACCACTATTTTTCAATTTTTTTATTTACAGGTGGGTTTCTTTTGGTTTTTTTTATTGTTGGAAATATTTAATTTAAAAATCTATTGTTTAACATTTTCTACTTTGTTGGTTATGCAGGATGCTTTTATTCATTGATATAACAGTGTCATAAACTAATAGAACAGTTAGGCTGAATTCAGAACTAAGTTTTTGTTTATCTCATTTGTTGAAATAATGTCATTAATACGGGAGGGGGGTTTTGTTGTTAATTAACAATAACGTTGTGCTCTGTGACGTATACTGAAATACTATTATATGAGGTACTCGCTGCATTTTCTACATAAAAATGAACAAGCTACTGATTACAAAACGCAATGCTGAAATCCTAAATCACAGTAACATTCTACTTCACAAATAATACTAAATTGGGGCTACACCAAGACTTCCTCTGAAGGATTAGATGGGAAATTGCATTTCTATTCTGTGTTTTCAGATCTGTAAGGACCAGAGAGACATTTTATTTTCGGTATTGAAATACTGTGCACTTTGAGTAACAACAGCAAAAAATTTCATGGGAGTTACTTCCAGATCACAACTAACTCCCTGTAGCCGAGGAGGGCAAGTCTGACTTGAGCCCACTCTGCCAGTTCCTGTAATGCATGGTGATTCCCCACTGGTTCTCTTCTGCTTCTGCATTCTGTCAGAAGTCACTAAATGGCTTCTACCTTGTAGTATCTGAGAAGATAGAAGATATATATATAATTCATCAAATCATCCCTTCTGAAAATGAATAAAACATACACATCCAAGTATGCATCAAAAAGCTTCCTATTCTCTTGTAAAGCCGACAATTACTACCTCTGAAGAGGTCTGTGTAGCAGTGTTGGATCCTATTTTGTATAATATTTTTTCAGCTAGAGATCAAAGAACTCTCTTCTTTCACCTCTTCTTATTAAGATATAAAAGAATTCCATTAAATGGAACCCTTTTCTGTGGAGGTTCTGTTTACAGAACAGCCAAATAGAAAATACAGTGTACTCTGCAAAAAATGCATTACAGCTACATTTTGTATGACAAATGAACACTATTGATTTTCCTATAGTGCCTTTCATAAAAATAATCCGTATATAGAAGGAGTCAATTAAATGCTGAAGAGAATAGAAAGGTTTAAAGCTGTTATTTAAATTGGCGTATTTCACAGGAAATACACTGAGAAAGCAGCTTAGGATTAACTGTGCCCCCTCCCATCTTCAAAGATTGATATGGAAGGCTTAAAAAATATGAGAAATGTAAAGAATCATAACAAACAGTCAAGAGAGCTGATTGATAAGAAGTCAGCAAGTGAAGCCATGAAACCCTCAGGGGTCTGAAAAAGCTCCAGGGCCATTTTATTCAGGTTCAATGATGGGGAAGTTGTTCAGAGGAAGAGAGAAATATTGAGAGTAATATTCCTCTGTGAAACCCTGAGAGGATGTTTTAACCTGTTCCATTGCAAAGAGATGGGAAAGATGATGGTAGGAAACATGAATATAGTTCTGGTAAAGAAATATATTTTCAGTCTATTCAAACAAACTGTTACAGAGAGAAACAATAAAGACTACCAACCTTTGTGTACTGTTGCTACTATAATTATTCTAAATGAGTACTTTATAAGATTTTGTAAGAACATATTCCAGAACTGAAAAGTACCTATTAATTTCATAAAATGGCTTCTATAGTGGCTGAAACACAGCGTTACCACTTTTGCACTGTGCAGGGTTTTTTTAGGGAGTGAAGTTGGTTTTAGGTATTGCTTTATGCTGAATCACAATGACTAAACCATTGAAGAGCTTCCTTTACATTTCCAGAAATAACTTAGATGCTTCGAAGTCTAGGATTCACTTCTACATAGGATTTTGCTTAAGTCACTTTGAAAGTGAAGCACAGGTCAGCATTCATCCTGCCTAGCTTCAATCATGGAAAAAAAAAATTATCTAGTCTAATCTTGCTTTTATGACTCTTTTGTAATGAAGAGAAAGAGAGACACAGAGACAGGCCTTTTTTTCTCACTCGTCGTAAACCCTTTCCATCCCTGAGATCTCTTTCTTTCTGCTCATACAGAAGAATACTTTATAATAGGGTTATTATTTCTGTCATGTTTTATACTGGTTGTATAATAATGCTTTATATGTCAGTCCAACAGTGCTCTCTGTGTGGTTTGGATTTTATGGGAAGCTGAAGGCTCTGAAATCATGTAGATTTGCAAAAGGGTTTCAACGTCCGGTCTCTGGTGGACTCTGGTGAAAATTACAGACCTTTTCAGTATTTTATATCATTAAACTGCTACGTTTAGAAAATGAGAGTGAAATGCATCCCTGCTTCTGTACTTAGGTTAACTTCAAGAAATATGTATAATTTCAGGACGAATACAAATCAACCATTAAGTGATGGGACTTACTTAGCAAAGAGCTTATCCTGGTGGGAGAATATTCCAATGTTCAGAACTGCTCAGCTTTTTGGCACATTCAGCTGACACACTTGACTGAGGAAACGTCAGAAAAGACTTTCATCTGACCTGGTATGTATGGCAATGGCTACATTTCCTATAATTACTCTATAGTAACCACCAACGTTTTCATGTACGTTACATAACCCTCCTTTGATAATTTTCTCTGCTTAGGAGGGGATCCCATCAATATTTCTAACCTGCTCATGACTAATTCCACTTTTCTCCCTTCCTATTAGCATACAATGTTTCAAAAATTTGCAAGTGTGCCTGGTTAGTCAAGTGCTAATACTCTAACTCCAATTAAAGTTTTTTAGGATGCATTTTGTAAATTATATCTTTCCTTCCATGTCCTTAGAATCTTACTTAAAAATGGTTACGTGTATTGAGTAATTGTTTGGAATCAGTTAGATTATGTACTAGAAAGCAAGACGGTCTTGTTTCTTTAAAATTTTCATTTAGATTACTTTCTGATTGTAAACAACCCCTGGAAGACCGAGTACTGTAATCTATACCATCCTACTACTTCTTCATATAGCTTAAGAAAAGAAAGGTTCGTTTAAGTATTTGTCCTGGTTTCAGCTGGAATACACTTAATTTTCTTCTTATAGCTTGTATAGTGCTGTGTTTTGGATTTAGGATGAGAATACTGTTGATAACACACTGATGTTTTAGTCGTTGCTGAGCAGTGCTTACACTAAGTCAAGGACTTTTCAGCTTTTCATACTGCCCTGCCAGCGGAGGCTGGGGGTGCACAAGAACCCGGGAGGGGACACAGCCAGGACAGCTGACCCCAATGAGCCAAAGGGATATTCCATACCATATGGTGTCATGCCTAGTATATGAACTGGGGGGAGTTGACTTGGGGGGCACCGCGGCTCAGGGATTGGCTGGGCATCGGTCAGCGGGTGGTGAGCAATTGTATCACTTCTTGTTTTGTGGTGTGCAAGGGGTGCATCACTTGTTTTGTATATTCATTTAGTATTAGTAGTATTTTCCCTTCCTTTTCTGTTCTATTAAGCTGTCTTTATCTCAACCCATGAGTTTTACTTTTTTTTCCCCTGATTCTCTTCCCCCATCCCACTGTGGGGGGGCAGGGAGTGAGCGAGCGGCTGCGTGGTGCGTAGTTGCCGGCTGGGGTTGACCCACGACAGGATTACTAAGAGATAGACAGACAATAGCTATAGGTTACTAAGAAGCAACTTGAAGTTAATGATTGGTGGAATAAATTCACTGATGCAAAATAGAGGAATTCTGATGTAACCCTGTTGCAAACTTCACCCCCGCTATGTCTCCAAAATCTGCAGCTTTTAACATAACACAATGCATATATTTCACTTCAACTTTAGAGTGTTACTGACTATGGGGTTTTATGGCAAAACTTTTTCTGTAAACGTTGGCACTTGAAAAACTTTCCAATTTAACTGGGAAATTTGCTGTCTCTGTGTAAATAGGTGTGACTTTAGTAGCAGGAGTATAATCTTGCTTGTCAATATTTTGCAACCTTTCAGCATTCGGATACTAAAATTTAAAGAAAGCAATGATAAAGAAAGGAAACACATCCCAATTTCCACATTCATTTCGTCTTAACTCCCTACTGAGAGCAGATGTGCCAGTAATGGCAGTGTTTTCTACATGTTAATAAGTATTAGTAGCTCATAATGAGCTAACTGCCATTGCCAAAGAGTTGTCATCTAAATTTTTTCACCAATCATTTCACTTATTCTAAGTGAATGATGTAGTTTGGCCAGATCCAGAGCTTATTTGAACAGCACAAGAGATTTACCTGCCCAGTCTCTCTCTTGTAACATGACCAGACTTAATGTGCATGCTCAATAGAGTCAGTCTTCAAATATCCAGTGCTTTCTAGAAAGTGTCAGGTGTATTGTGCGCACGGACACTCTATCGTACGAGATGCCATACGCAGAAAGGATGTGGCTGTCATCTCCCATATTGCCCTAGGGAAAGCAAACAACCTGAAAATGGGCTGAAACTACCATGCGAGATGCTTTTGTCAGAACAAGTTATTATGGCTCATGCCAGGCAATTCTACAGTAGTCGCAGAAGACTTCTAGACACAATTGCTTGTTCTGGCAGCAGCAACTTTTCCAGCTGTCATCATTCCTTGATGTTCAGAGGCATGTTTCTGTTCTGCGCCTGGGTATACATGGACAAATATTAATGTGAATTGGAGATACCAGTCTCAAATCGGAACTGCGGGGAAAAAAAGCTTCCAGGAATAGACCCTGGGGAAGGGTTCTTACAGGCTGAGAGCCTCTCCCTAAGGGACTTTTAGGAAAGAAGATGGGGATGGCCTCTTTGTCACATACATAATCTCAGTGGGAATTCATTCTGTACAGCATTTAAAATAAGGGTGAACCTCAAACAAAATCTCAGAACTGCACTCCTCAAAAGAAGTGCTTTTCTACATTATTAGATGGTTTGCCAACCTGGAGAATGTAAAAGGTCAGTTGCCTTGTCTGATAACTTTCTGGTATTACTTTCTTCTTGTCAAATAGAACGGAATATTAGCTTTATTCATTTTAACCATCAGACTTCCAGATCTGACTACAATCTCAAATGACAATATTTATTGATGATTATTTTTCTCCTTGGGGTTGGTGAAAGGGCTAAGCATAAATGACTTGGTTGTTGGTTTTGTTTTTTGGTTTTTTTTTTTTTTTTAATTTTATAGAGGATGTTCTGGTTCATTCTGTTATGAAAATTTTTGTGGGAAAAATTAGTATAATTCATAATAGTTTATCTACTCCTATTCTACATTAAAAAGATTCATTTATAAAATCACCTATTTTTCAGCTGGAGTGACATGCAAGAATTTTTATTTCAAAAACTAACAGATTTTTTATAAAATCTGAAGTTGGATGGCCTCTTTTTCCATTTATGAATCCGTAGTATGAAGGTAAGGGGAATACTTGGGTGGCAATGGATTTTGCCCTTCATTAATCATATATCCCCTGTTTTGCTAAGCAAACCATTTTCTCCATAATCTCATTTACCTAATTGTTTTCGGTTTGCTTTTTTCCACGATGCAATCATAAAGAGGAAGGAGTTAACAAAAATATTTTTCTTTCTTGCCACTTAGCAGGAAAGCCTAGGCTCGGTTATAGCATTTTTTACTATGCCATATTCTGCAAGATCTGAACTTCTTGCTCTTTCTGTGTTTGAAATTACTATATTGAAGACTGCAGAAATCAAGATCCTAATCATGCAACCAGTCATTAATCGTAATTGGGCTGGTGTTTAAAATCTAGGCCCTGTGGCACTCATATGTGTGCTTTAAATGTATAAGTAGGTGTTCATAACATCCAGCCAAAATATATGGTATTTCCGTTTACAAGCTATTCCGTTTACAAGAGTTGAGTATCTGTGCCTTTTACTTTCAGCCGTCATTGACAGTAATCAATACTTACAGTAGGGCAATTTCAATAGCATCATAACCCCACTGAATCAATGGGATCGTGACTTGACGCTGTACTTTCTTGGAAGAAGGGAGCCATGGGTTACAGCATTAAGAATAAATATGAAGACTAGGAACTTACTCAATCGTATGCTTCTTTGTGTTTCAGTGAGCAAAAATGAGACTTAATGTTTCAGTTGAAAACAAATGCTGGGTTTTTTTTTTTTTTCTTTCCTGTGTAAAAATTACATCTATTTCTTCATATTATCAGTTTACAATTGTTCAGTCACAGTGGTGGCATCTGTATTATGTGCGCTGTGCTGGTCATGATCAGAAGATATTAAGAGTTTGCAGATCATGTAATGACATTTAGAGGAACATGAACTTTCTGCCTATGCTGATACTATTATTGTTTCTACAGTAAACTTCTACCTAAGGTATGATGGATATAGGTAGTGCTATTGCAATTTTATTTCTACAATTTCTCAGTGAACTCCATTGTACATGATAGGAATTTAGCTGCACATCCTAGTTAGTTTTATCAGCTACAGAGTTACCACAGATAGTGTCACAGACATGATATGTCTGATAGCATGACAAAACATCTGGAAGCTGCTGTGTCTGCTCAGAGCCCTCACCAGGGAATGAGATTCTGTATGGGCACTGTTTTCAAAGCTGTTCTCTGTCTATAATTAAAATGTTTTCCCTTAGCTCTTTCACATATTGAATCTATTGTGAACAACAACCTCTCATAACTTGCCATCACAAATACAGAGTTTGTTTATTTGTTTTTAAGTATCAAGGGCATGACTAGTTTTGAAAGGCTTCAGACTTGTCCATTGGGAACAATAACACTATTCTCCTAAATTTTCTAAATTAGCCAGCAGAACTAATCCTGGGGGCAATGTTTAGGTCCAGCCATCTAGATTTTTGTATTTTTTTTTTTCCTGAGGTATAGAAGTTAGGGATCAGTCCTGCAAAGACACAAAACCTTTTTGTTTCTACAATATAAGCTGCATTTTGATGCCAGGACAGCACAGAAAATATTACAAAGAGCTCTAAAGCATATTTATAGAGTACTACATAATGGAAAAATATTACATTCATTAATGGAATACAAAGAAACCTTTATAAGTTTGTGCCAAGAGAATGTTAATATTTAGAGTTTGTGTCATCAGAGCATTTTATGTAAATCATAGCTTTCAAGCTTTATTGGGTTTGCGTGGCAAGGTTTTGGTAGTGGAGGGGCTACAGGGGTGGCTTCTGTGAGAAACTGCTGGAAGCTTCCCCTGTGTCCGACAGAGCCAATGCCAGCCGGCTCCAAGACGGACCCGCCGCTGGCCAAGGCCGAGCCAGTCAGCGATAGTGGTAGCACCTCTGTGATAACATATTTAAGAAGGAAAAAAAGTTGCTGGGACAGACAGAAATGGCAGCCGGAGAGAGGAGTGAGAATATCTGAGAGAAAGAACCCTGCAGACCCCCAGGTCAGTGCAGAAGGAGGGGAGGAGGTGCTCCAGGCACCAGAGCAGAGATTCCCCTGCAGCCCCTGGGGAAGACCCCGGTGAGGCAGGCTGTCCCCCTGCAGCCCAGGGAGGTCCACGGGGGAGCAGATCTCCACCTGCAGCCCGGGGAGGACCCCACGCCGGAGCAGGGGGATGCCCGAAGGAGGCTGTGACCCCGTGGGAAGCCCGCGCTGGAGCAGGCTCCTGGCAGGACCTGCGGCCCCATGGAGAGAGGAGCCCAGGCTGGAGCAGGTTTGCTGGCAGGACTTGTGACCCCGTGGGGGACCCACGCTGGAGCAGTCTGTGCCTGAAGGACTGCAGCCCGGGGAAGGGACCCACGCTGGAGCAGTTTGTGAAGAACTGCAGCCCATGGGAAGGACCCACGTTGGAGAAGTTCGTGGAGGACTGTCTCCCGTGGGAGGGACCCCACGCTGGAGCAGGGGAAGAGTGTGAGGAGTTCTGCCCCTGAGGAGGATGAAGCAGCAGAAAATAACATGTGATGAACTGACCCCAACCCCCATTCCCCATCCCCCTGCACCGCTGGGGGGGTAGGTAGAGAATCCGGGAGTGAAGTTGTGCCCGGAAAGAAGGGAGGGGTAGAGGGAAGGTGTTCTGAGATTTGGTTTTATTTCTCATTACCCTACTCTGGTCAATTGGTAATAAATTGAGTTCATTTTCCCCAGGTTGAGTCTGTTTTGCCCGTGACGGCAATTGGTGAGTGATCTCTCCTGTCCTTATCTCGACCCACGAGCCCTTTGTTATATTTTTCTCTCCCCTGTCCAGCTGAGGAGAGGGGAGTGAGAGAACAGCTTTGGTGGGGACCTGGCGTTCAGCCAGGGTCAACCCACCACACAAGCACTTGATGTTCTATTCTTCAAAAAATGTAGAACATTTTTTTCTTTCAGATGCAGCCTGTATAGTAAGGCTAGGAATCAAATTAGTCTATAACTATAGACGGTATAACGTGTTTTTCTTTTGTTAGACTGGCTTTTGGATCATTATCTTATTCACCGTTCAAATTTTTATATAATTGAAGAATAAAACTGGAAAAAGTAAATAACATAATTTGACAGCTGCTTCTTCAAAAAGGCAGGGAAGAAAGAAAAACATGTTACTAGTGTATGAGCATTTTCAGTTTATTCATTATTTAAAATATATTTAAGAATTTTGCAACAGTGTATCCTACTTCTGGAGATGAAAGAATGCTCTCTTCTAAGAAATAAGTTAAAAAATTGTCCATTTTTCTGGATAGAAATTCATGCCATTTTAAATTAGGGGCAGTTTGAGCTGTCTGTGCAGTTTTAATGAGAATCCACCAGGTGGCATAAGAAAAGGAACCTCATTAATAGAACTTCGTGAATGGCGGTATTTTTGGCTTGCTGGCTTATTTAGTCAAAAAGCCTTGTTTTGAGGCAAAAATTTTCTTCCTTGTGATATTAAAATGCTTAAAAATCAATTAAGCATTTTCTCCATTCCTGGGTATTTCTAAGAGGCAAACAGGGGTGCAGGGCTGGGGGGAGATGAGAAAAGAAATTAAATAGAAAATAAGTAATGTCCCCAAATCTATTTCTCTTCCTTTGTCTTTTTTCAAAATGTCTTTTTTTTCCCTTGCTATAATAATTTAAAGGAATTTCTCATCACCAGCATAATCCTGAACAAATACAGCATTTAAGCATGTTCCTAGCTTTAAGTACAGAGTGCCTTCAGTGTGAAGCTTATGGTTAAGAGCACTGTTGAACTGTGGACCCAAATGATAAATTCTTTAGACTAGGAAGCTGGTAAATATTCTCTTAGGTTTAAGTCATAGACGATGGTCAGAAAAGGGCTATGAGAGGCTCTGCATACTCATTAACACTTGAGATTATTGTATTAACTTCAAGACAGATGTAGAGTATTAATATTGAACTGGCATTCTTCCAATGTAACTATGGAAAAGTCTTAACAAAATTCTCTCTAGAAACACCCCTATTGATCTTCCATCACTGTATTCAGTGAGTTCAGGAAGAAGTGCAAGTGAATAAAATTCCCAGTCTTTTTTTCTTTACTTTTAATCACTCTCTTAACAAGTTGGGGGTTTTTTTGTTGTTTTTTGGTTTGTTTTTTTTTTTTTTTTTGGCTGGAGCTAAGAAAGGCTTATGAAATTGAATTGCAGTGAGCTAAATAAGTACAGCAGCCTGAGGAAGATATTAATTTTTAACATATTAATTTATCCCTATAGAAGTCAAATTTAATTGTTTCCAAGTTCACTCTACATCATTTTTATTGAAGCTAAAATGGGGTCAAGATTTAAATGCATCACTTCAGGTTCATCTGTAATTAACCCAGAATACTATATTTATGACCACATCTTGGAGTCTTTACTCAAAGCTTGATCTCCCTAACCCTAAAGTCAAGCAAAAACTCCTGTTGAACTTACATGACATACTACCAAATGTCAATGCTTAGACAAAATTGCTTGGAATTCAATTGGACAGCATTGGCCATTCAGGCCACGTCAACATTAGCAAGTTGAGAAGCACAATAGAAGGACATCTGCAGAGCAAAACAGTGCTGATGACTCAAAATCAACTAACTATATTTGGGGACTTTTCTGCAGAGTAACTCTAGCTTGGTTCTGTCCACACTGGGGCTTTTGGTAGCTAGTGTGCATTAATGAGCTTCTACGGTACATCCTCCACTTCAGTTTAATTTTCAGTGAGGTTCATGATGCCGCTAAAGCTAACAAACACTTAGTAAGTGGTAACAAACAAAAGATTTGCTTCAGAAGTGCACTCTAGACCTGAACTAAAATGCTAGTGTGAACGCACCCTCCATCATTTCCGAGCACATTTGGTTTGAGCAATAAGGACCGACAGATTTTTCTACTTTTTTGCCTTTCAGTGATTTTCAAACTTTCCAAAAGAAATTAAGAAATACCCACAGGTGTGCGCTCTCTCACCTCTGATTTCTTGTAAATATTTTTACGATTTGAAGTTTGATGAAATAATAACAATTTCATCCAGTTTCATCCCACAGATGTTTCCCTAAATTTTAAATAAGAAAGGTCAATGATTTCCAGGCTTTTTAATATTCTCTTGTTCTGTTTACCTCAGAAGGAGATGTAAATAGATTTATTCCACTTAGATGGAAATCTCAATGCATTTCCCAGTTTACTCCTCTTTGGTTCAACGTAAACAGTCATAGTCATCTTTTCTGAAGAAATACGGTCCCAAGTTTTGACCACCCTCAAGGTGGAAAATTTGTTTTCCCTATGCTTAATCAGAATTTCCCATGTTCCAGCTTATGCCAATTCCCTTTCCTCCTCTCACTATCGACATTTGAGACAAATCCATCTTCTTTAAAATCCTCCTATTACATAGCTGCAGACAGCAGTGCGATTTCACCTCACCCTTAATCATCCCTTTCTCAGGCAGTGCGAGCCCAGCACTCTCAGCTCTCCCCATACACCACGTGCTCCAGATCCTCCACCTTCTTGGTGACCCTCTGCTGGACTCGGTCCAGTATGCCAGTGTCTTTTTTGTACTGGGGAGCCCAAAACCGGACACAGAGCTCCAGATGGTAGTTGTCCCAGTTCCAAAAACATTGCCTTTGCTTGAGGTGTTGTAAGGTGTATAGAAAAAGTCTGGGGTGAGCCATGTGCAACTTTCAGTCTCGTGGCATCTCTGCACTAGGTATTCCAGGTGATTAGAGCACTCTGATAATTTGTTTGTGAGCTTAAGCAGCCAGGAGCAACTAAGGATTGCTTCCTCAAGTTTTGCTGAAGTCTCTTCTCCCCCTGCTCCAGGCAGCTCCGCCAGCCTTTGTTAAACTATCATGGAGCAGATCTTGCGGTGATATTATCAAGCCTTTTACTTTCATAAAGAAGATGGAGTTCGGCTGAATGTGAAAGTTACAAGATGAACAAAAACTAAAGAAAATTACAACTTTAAGAAGTCATCGGACAAAGGCTATGTTATGTGGTTGTTTTCTGAGTCTGAAATAAGTCTGCGTGTTCAAACAGGGGACTCATGGATTTTGCACTTCAAACTTTGTATAGCTGTGAGGACTTTCAATTGACGTAAATTATTATTTATCGATTGCATTTGGTAAGTATCAACAAACTCAACAGCAAGTGTGGATGAGTCACATGGCATGTGTGTATATATATATATATATATATATATATAGTACAGTCTCTGCCCCCAATTTCTTAAAATCTAAGTTACCAAAGAAGATGGTAGGTGGAAGAGGTGCGTGGGGTGCATTGCAGGATCAATGCCAAACTCTGGAAATTAACCTGGTTTTGTGGTGTTTGTCCAAAAGCCAGTGTGTGTACATTATACTGGTTTCAATTAAAGCATGTTCTACCTACATGTTGGAAAGTCTTCCTCCTACTCTTACCCTAACTCTATCAGAGGTAGAGTGACAGCACGAAATCAAAAAGCCTGCTCAGTTAAGCGCATAACAGCTGTTGCTGTGTTGTAAACTCTTTAGATAAAAAGCCAAATTTAGGCTGACTTTTAGTCCTTAAAAGCAAGAGAACACATAGCAAGATAAACTGACAACAGGAAAACCACGACATAGGCCCACAGCAATAACAGATAATCCTGTCATCTGAACGCTTATATTACAGCACACACCAAGCAGGAGAATTGTCTTCTATTATTTTGTGATTGTTAGTTCCAGGTAGAAAAATGTGTCATAAGATAATCAGGACACTGAGAATTTTCATTTTACTACAAAAATAAATTGTAAAGAATTATTACCAGGTGTTCCACCGGATAAATGTATAAATACACTCTCTTTTCAAACACCAGGAGTTGTGCAAGTGTACCTGATAGAATAATATCAGTCTTTCTTCATCGGCAACACCTGAGGAAGGTGTCATCCCACACAGACAGATAAAAACATATGTTGAGATGAAAAAGATCATGTGCTGCAGTCAAAAGGATACATCTCTCAGATCAAGCCAGACTTGTAACTGTTTCTATTATGTTGACCATTTTTTTTAGATTTTTCAACTTTTTCTCCCAATTCTGGATGGGATAAAAATATAAAACATTGGAAATTTGCTGGAATGAGAAAATAACTTCCTTGTATATGGCTATCCGTGAAGCAAATTTCAAACTGAGACTGGCTGTTGAATGTCTCAAAAACAACTTTTCTGCTTTGACCAGTCTAAAGAGAGATGAAAGAATTGAAACATGGGGTTTTATTCTGGGAATTCCTACAGTTCAGCAGTGCTTAATGTAGTGGGTTTGGTTTTAACCAAACATAATAATAGAGAAAGCTGCATGTTATGCAAGCAGAACTCTGTTACTGGTCACAGACAGAAAGCTCATGACATTCAGAATTGTTGATCCTAAAAAGTTGTTAACGGTATCAGACAAAAAACCCCAGTGTCTACATTTTGATTCTTAGTTCTCAGTTCTTATTTATGACCATTCAAATTTTCATGTTATAGAATCATTTTTCATTGTTTTCTTCAGGCACCTTTCCAAAAAAGTTAAAAGTTTTTCACCCATAGAACGCTTCAATAAATTAAAAATTCGCCTGTTCCATTATTAACAACTTTTAAATGGCATTAATCCCACAATTTAACATCAATTATCTCTAAAGAGAAATGCAGCATGTTGAAAGTTGACATGACAAATAAATCTCTGTTTTCAGTTTCTAGCAAATAAGAGCAATGAAAGAACAATCTACTGTGGCACCAAGAATAATCTTTGGTTGAGCTGTCTGCCTCCCGACAGTTCTTAAAGCATCAAACGGATTTCTTCCATGATGCATGACTTATAGTCAGTTCCCGTGGAGCAACTTTATATTCTGGGACAAATCTATATTTATTCATCTCGCTCCAACTAAAAAAATCCACTAAGAACTTCCTTTTTTACCTATTTCTACCAACCACCATTAGAGAAAATTGAGCTTCACCTACTGAGATGATTTTTTTCTGAGGCAACAGAGTGACTCATGCTTGGATTTGGCTCACAATTGTTAATTGTTAATTGTTAATACTAAAATTTTATTCAAAATCATTACATACATAATTAGGATGGATGTTTTTTTCTTCCAGTTTTTGCTAAAGAAAATGGATTCTGATACTGATTCTCAGGAAAAAAAATGTTTCTAGTCTTAAGATGCCATTTACAAAGATAATAGGCCAAATTCTGCTTTCCTTTTATCTTACCACTTTTCTATAATTTTGGTAAAATCAGAATACTTCCCATCTTAATTTTAAAACTTGATTTTAAAATGCAGTTATAAGAAAACTAGACAAATTGTTTCAAAAGTTAATATCCCTCGTTAAAAAATGGTTGCACTTAATTTTTTTATCTTAATTATTTTAGTATTCACATCATATGTTGGATCGTAGTACATCTTTTTTTTTTTTTTTTTAATTTAAAGAGATATTTTCAGAAGTCTCTGCTCCAAGTAGTTAACTGTGAACATCTGTGCACAACTGTGATTACCTATTCTATTATGTAAACCTGTTTCTTCAGTCTTTCAGTTCAAGGGATAATGTCCTGAAGTACAGTCATTTCTGTAGTTCTTTTCAACTCTTTCCAGTGTATTCAGTTCTCTTGAAGAGTTCCTGTCTGAGGCTACTCTGTCAAAGCATGCTATTTCTTTTTCTTTTTTCCTGCAGTAACTCCTGGCTTTAGAAACTGATGGCAGATGGAAGGCACCTCCCTACCATAAGTCTGCATGACGAAGTATATTAAGGCTGTTGTTTATACTGAAAAAATGGTGAACCCCTGTGTGGGTACAATCACAATAGTTTTGCACTAGTTTCAGTATATTAAAAACAATTCAAGCAGAGTTAAGAAAATCAATATTTTTTTCCTTATGTGACATTGATTTTTATTCTGTGAGTTTTTTGGAATTTTTAAAGAATGCTGGTTTAGGGGAGTATTTCATCTGTTATATTATCTGTTTTCCTTTGTCATTGGACACTTGCTGAGTACCAGGGCACTTGAAAATCACATTTATAATTTTATAATTCTATGTTTCTTTTTTTTTTTTCAGTCTTTTATGACCAGTTATCAGCACGTGCTTACTAAAGCGTCCTCAGAATTTCTCTCTTTTCCATACAAAGAAAGCAAAACTTCAGTTTGAAGAATAACTTCTGTCTAGCAAATGAAGGACTTTTGTTTCCCTAAATAGCACATTAATTTTAGCTTTATTCTAGTTTAAAGGCTTTTCACAGCATTAGTATTTTCAGCTTTCTACTGCAGCTGTTAACAACCTTTGATTTCTGAGGTTTTCCTGTGTAATAGTGCAATTGTATTTGTAAACTATTTGTATTCATGTAAAAAAGGTGTTCTGAATATTTAGTTGCAAATATCTGAAAACTTTGCTAGAAACAGAGTTGACAGGGGCATAGGAAACTTTGAACGCGAAAAATGTGGACATACAGGAAACATTACAAGCACTTTCAAGATTTCTCCAAGATCTGTTACCGCTTTGTAACTTCAGGAAGAAAGTAGGGGTGTCAGTGGATCTGGAGACCTGAGCACATTTCAGAGAGCCTTAGCACCCCACCATGGTGTATTTTCATTACTAACATTCGTACACATTGTAGTTTGCATATAGACATTCTACAATGTATCACGCACAGCCGGTTACTTTAAGAAACACTAGGTTATCGAGAGCATATTTTGATTACGTGCTGTAAGCTGGTTAAAATACGACTTTTCCTGAAGTCTATAGTATATAGTAAAGCTCCCACGGACTTCACAAGGCCACTTTTCTTCTTTCTTTGGACTGCAAAGCTTAGCGCAAAGTCAGTAGCGTTAGGACACAGCAGCGGAGGATTGTGCTTTTGTAATGTTCTTTTTACAGGAGTAGAGATCTTCCCTGCATCCCTACAGTGTTTTGATGGTCGGGTATTTTTTCCACTCTCATCAATGACAGGACTCAGTTCACGTCAAAAGCAGTAAGAATTATTGTTTGCATTTAGTAAAACTGTTTTATTACGAAAGAGCTCTGTGGTCACCTGTGTCACCATAGTTGTTAGTAACTACTGTGAAAAAAGTCTATTTTCTTAATCTATATTGTATCATTTAATCAGGTGATCCCAGGTAATTTCCTAATGATTCAGTGATTCAGTTTTTATGGCAACATCCAGTTTCAGGGAGGACAAATAATTCCTGTGATAAATGCAGAGGATTTCTGACAGACAGGCTAAGAACTCAGTTTTGGTAGAATGCAAAACTGCAAGGCACTAATCAGTCTATTCATCACTCTGAGTGTGCAGACAATTTCTTAATTGCTGTAAATGAATACCTCTGGCAATTTGCCTCTGACTTCCAAAAATTATACATTAGGCTTAAAGGTAAAATACTGTCTTTTAAAAGAGAGATTTTATTTATGAGGTTAAGTAAAATAAAATGTAAATGTTAAAAGTAAGAATATAAGTATCTTGTGTATCACCAGATCTGATATCTAATGAAAAGAAGCACTTCTCTGTGACTAATAAAGTCATTTGCCATAGGACCTCATAAAAAGAATACGAATACCTACTAATAGGTGAAAACATACATTCCATACACTGAAGCATACCTGGCCTCTTTCTCTGACAAATATTCTCGTTAAGGAAATCTGTAGACACGATGTCCCCAGAGAAAGAGATGCTCTGTGGTTGCAATTCATTCGTTTTGTGTTGTTTGAGCCATGCAAATTAAGCAGATTGAACAATCCATCCTTCGCTTAACACACAAATGGACAGCAACTGTTAAAAACTTATTCTCTTTTCTATAATTTGAGCACTGGAGCTTGCTCTGCCATCTCAAAAGCCAATCAGCCATAATAAAAGACAATGTTGATTCCCTGTTTACTTCATTCTTAATGAAGTAATAGAAACATAATTCCTATAGAAATCAATAGATTTTGTATCACTGGACCTCAGTAAGAGTTGGACTGTGTGCCTGGCTGTTTTAATAATAAGAATCACTACTTGTTTCTGAAAACCACAGCATGTTCTTAAAATAAAAGAAGAATGTTCTTAAAATAAAAGAAGAATGTTCTTAAAATAAAAGAAGAATGCTGCAGTTCAAGGTAATTGAGCATAAAAGAACCTTTTCTTGAATGAGAAATTCATAAGCTTTGGCTGGATACAAAATCTCTCTCTGCTCTGTCATGCTGCAGAGTATACGAATTTTGGTATCAGTTTCGCTGTGAAATTACCGCACAGCCTACGATTGAGAGTAGTTATAAACTCTCCATTTCTTTTATTATTTTAGCATGTTATTTATTTCAAGGAAAGAAGGACAGGAAAATAAAAGGAGGATGAATATAAATAGTTACTGTGAGTACAAAATATGGAGTCCAATATCATGAGGAACAGGCAGGCATACTAAAAATATTACTCTAAATTTTAATGTCAAGGTCAATTTCCAATTTTCAAGGTCAATAAGATAATATCATACAGTCTCAAATCCCTGGTTATATTAATATAGTTATTCTTTTGCTTATTTATCTATCCTGGAATTTTCACAATAATTAATGATTTGGTTTTGGCAATCATAGTTGTTTTTAAATACATACAGTTTCTGTAAATTGCTTATTTTTGAATGACAGTCAAAATCCCCACCCACAGAAATCTGCTGTTATGTTATTAAACTGTTATTTGGGGTGATGTTTATTCTCATCTCACTGTCCATCGAACAAACAAACAAAAACGCCCAAACGGATCAACACATGGTCCATCTAGTCCAGCAGTAAGTCTTCAGCAGTGGAAATAGCAAACGTTCTCTAGACAGAGGATATTTAGCGCACAAGCTAGGTCATTTTATATGGTCCATTCCCCTCTTGCTTTCACAGCATTCACAATTTTTATATTAGGGGTGTTCGAGGGAACATCCCTACCCAGTTTTTTAATATCCATTTTGCAACTTGTTGCCCAAGAATTTGTTTAATCCCCTTTTCGGTTCCCTGACACTGTCTCTGCATCCTCCTGTGACAGCAAGATCCGGACATTCACTACTCGCTGGTAAAATACTCATGCTTTTATCTATCTTAAACCAAAATACGTAACTGAGCACAGGCCAGCATGACATGCTGTGTGTTTTTCAGGAAGGAAGCTCATGCTTGTATTGAGAACCAGAACTTTTTAATCACTTCAAGCTTCTGGTCCACTGCATCTTGCCAGGGGTCAATAGTTTCTTATCATCGGTATACAGACAACAACAGGCTCAAGACCAATATGAGCTGAGAGGAAAGACTCGTTGTACCTCTCTAATATTTGGGAAGTCTGCGTATGTCATTCTGTTATTCCCACACCTTCAGCAATGAGTGGATGGCTAGAAGTTTCCCTTTCAGGCAAGACTGCCTCTGAATTCCCAGAGATGGCACGGTTTCACATTGTCTCTGCTGCAAATTCTGTAGACTTGGCATGAATTTATAATAATATGCTAAGTGGTCTTGAGGAGCTTCTTTTGCTCCATTAACTTTTCCTCCATTTACGTTCAAGTAAGGGAAATCAGTCTACCTGGCTTGCTTTGACCCTTGGGAACACTAATAAAGTTTCCCCGTGTCTCACTTCAGGTCCTTAAATTTTTAAATTTAGGACCTTAAATTCTTCTTAGGTCTTTAAATTCTTAGCCTTAGGCATTTAAGGAAGTCATAGGACTTCGAGTTGACCTTATAATGCATTGATTCTGTCTGGTTTAGTTATTGAGGCACTAGTAGCAGCACTGGATCAGAAATCATGTTACAGAAACTCTGCAGAGGTGGTATTTCAACTCAGAGCGATATCACTGTACTTACGGTTGCAAAAAAAAGCAAGAAAAACCAGCAGCATTCATTTAAGTTATTATATAATCAAGTATCTCTAATTACATTAACACAACTGCATTTTTATCAGCAAATATATATCTGAGTTCTGTAGGACCAAATCCAGGTACTTCTGAAATTAAAGGCATTTTTTCTCTTGATTTCAATAGCAAGTGCATTTACTCCAAAACACGTTTGCTTCATGAGATAACTAAAATCTTGAAACTGGTTTATTGTAACCCATCTTTGTGTCCTACAGAAATGTTTGCTCCTGACAAATTTTTCACCCGTGGTCTTACATGGACGCACAGGAGACCAGCTATTACTGCAGCAGAGGTGAATATGGTCACAAGAAATAAAGATTTTGACCGGACAGTACGTCCTCATTGAGGAAATGTTAATGAATCTCTATTAAATATGTATGATCTTCCTTGTTTTCTTCTAGGTGAAGACCTAATTGTAATAGTTCCACTGGGTTAAGCTGGGTCTTTTGGCTTTTACCTGAATGCATATTATAGTTTATACAGAATATAGTTTGGCAGTCGTCTTATCCTGCACTGTATCAACGTTACTGTACGTCATGTTGTTTCTTAATTTATAAATAAACCATGAGACTTGCCACCCTTATGGGAAGCAGTACTTTGCTACAGGCAGCATAACAGCAGCGCAAACTGCATCTCTCCCGTTTTCTGAGAGCTCTGAAATGCTCATGGAGACAGGGGACGGGAAGCCTGATCCCTCCAGGAGCAGAAGAGTTCAGCTCTGGGTGACACAGGATGCTTACCCATGTCATCATTAACTTATTTCACTTCAGTAGATCTGAGTAAGTCAGGGTGACTCTTCATGTGTTTGAAGTTAAATACGTGTTAAGTGCTTTGCTCCATCAGGACTACAGTGCTAATTGAGCCCCTAAATCCTGCATATCCCAGCCCTGGAAATGCTGTGTGCTTGGAAGGGCACACCCAGGCCTGGAGTTTTAAATAACACAGCAAAGTCAGTCAACAGATTTTCCCTCCCTGCATTCACTTAAATGTTGTTCCTGGTTTCAGTATAATAATAAATCAAATTATCCTCTGAAGAACCAGGGAAGTGTCTTCTAGGGCCTGACTTGCTGCAGGTAATGCTCTTTCTAGGGAAAGGCAGGCGAGGAAGGGGACGGGCGTCCCCTGCGCTCAGCTGCTGCGTGAACCGCTTCTCGGGTGACCATTTCTGCTGCTGCTTTGCTGATCCTACCTGCCTCTGCTGCGTCTGCTCCCCTGGAAGCGGCATTTTCCGTCCTCGGCGGTGGGAGATGTCACCTCTGAGATGCCGGTGCCAGAAAACCAGCGCCAAGCACGCGGCAGGGATGCCTCTGCGGCCCGGCACGTAGCAGCCAGGCTGACAGAAAAAAACCCTCACTATACTACTAAAATAATAATATTTGACAGGTAGTGGATACTAACCCATACCATGATGACTGTATAATCTCTAATGTTCTCTTAAAGCTTATTCTTATTTGCTAAAAGGTGACTCCAGCTTCCTGCTGCTGCCAGGCCAGCTGGGCTGCCCGTGGTGGTGAGGAGGGAGCCATGGCCCTTGGGCTGCCACAGCTGCAATTAGTGATTTGCTTCGTTAGGGCCGAGTGACGAGGGGCTCTCACTGAGGTGGGGGGGGCTGGAGGCCTACGTTTTGGGCCCTCTGGCAGGGCAAGGCCCCAGGCTGCAGCCAGCACCGCACCTGTGGCACATTTCCCCATCGGCTTTTAATGGCAGACGGGAGTTCTCCTGCTGGTTGTTAGCTAAAAGCGGGAGCTTTTTGTGAGAGAGCGTGTGGGGCTGTAATTCTCTACAACATCTCCCCTTTTTCACCATCTCCCATCCCTGCCGTGGCCCGGGAAGTGCATGAGCAGGCAGCGATTTGCAGGTAAGCATCTAAAAAATTTTACTGTCCTTCCAAAGTAAGGCTGGGAAGGGGAGGAATAAGTGACAGAGAAGTTGTTTTATAAGAAATAAAATGCGGGAGTCAGATCCTGTGACCGTTTTAAGAGCAAACAGCGAGATCGACAAAACGCTTTCTGCGACTGAGCAGCGTGAAGAGCTGCGGTGCCTGTCGCGTGGTGGTTCTGCCTTCCCTGGTGTGCCGGGCCTGCCCGTGAGGACAGAAAGTCTTTTCCTGAGGTGTTGCTTTACGTATGGCCTAGGAAAACAGCCTGCCTCACAGAGCTTGTTAAAACCTGTGTAAAACGTGCGTGTATGGCTCAGAAGTGGTTTTGTTGAGTGGGAGAGCGGAGGTGGCGAGTCCTAGCAGTAAGAAGAGATGTATTAAAACTCTCCTTAAAGAAAGTGATAAGGGCTAGTCACAAGGCGTGAGTTGTACTCTCCTGAAAAGGTAAGTGTTGTTGGTTTAGAAGCCAAAGGATTTTTTCATAGAATTACCTGGTTGCTGTTGTTCTCAGAGCTACAGCTGTGTTGTGTTGGGAACGAGCCAGGTAGTGCTTCCTTCTGGGTGGTTATGTGTTTATTTTGTGGTTTTCTTCAAGAAACAAAAACCTACCCCTCCTACAAGTGGAGAGAGAAGCACTAGTTCAGCTCTTCAGAATACTGAAAATTTTAATGCGAAAGTCGTTGAAAACCATCCATACTCAGCTATGCAAGAACATAAAAACTTTAATATGGTTGGGTGTAGATAAGGAACAGTACTGAATGGAAGAAAATGCTTGTGACTAGGATAATACATACACATTTATCCTGACTCTCTACTTGCTTGGGCACCTTTCCAGATTAAGTGGGTGGAATTAAGCTGCTGTTTAAATGTGAAGAGAGTTTCATATGTTTATAGCAAAAGCAATGAGTGAACTATGTCATGAAGCATCATTTATAAATAGTGTATGCTTTCCCATCAGCAGCTCTCTTCAGTGTCAGAAACATCAGCAAGACCCAAACAATAACAATGGTTTTTGAACTGTGACAAAATAACTGGCATTTAATTATTTTTTCAGGTCTGAACATCTTTAGTACTTGGGTAATGACTGAAGGGCTCATACAGTTTACTCATAGTGAAAGGAAGGTGAATTCAGAGCTCTATGCTCAGCTATTCAGTCGGGTTTTATGTTAGGCAGGGAGGAGACTAGGAAGCGTAGCTAACGCAGAGGTAAATGTGGAGGAAAATTGGCCAGCGTAGTCACTGTTGCCAGTGCACAGAAACCAAGCTACAAACATGTTTTGATATTTTCAAAGGAAGAATGCCCTAGGAAGTAGACCAAGAGTAGACCACCCCTATAGCTAGCTGTCAGGTGAAAAGAGTTAGCAAGCATAAAAATCTGGGCCAATTTGTAAGACACTGCTGTAATTCCACCTAAGATTAAGAAACTCCCTTTATTTATATCAGCTGCAACAGTCAACTCTTAAAGTTTTTCTGAAGTGCTTGCTGCAGTTTTTCCCTAGGTTTTTCTTGTGCTTTGCAGCATGTACCATTACAATGTATTACAGACTATGTGACTTTAGAGGGAGTGAAGTAGATGGTTCAAAATTGAAAATCTTTTTCTTTTTTTTTTTTAGAGACAAAACAGTTGTTCTGCTGCACCCTGTTCAAAAAGAACCCCACATAATGGTAGTGGAGAATATAGAGCTGTACGCTGTATTGTCACAAATTATTGCAATTTTTTGTTAGTGTCTGCTGTTCAAATGTTGTTCTGACATTACAATGGCTAACACAAAGAAACAAAACAAAATGTGTACATAAACCACCATACTTAATTTATACAAGCTAACATAGAAGTAAAATTTTAGTTTTGAACCAAAAAGCACATTTTAAACTTTGCTACAATTTTGCTTAAATAAGATGGATTGGTTTTATAAACCTGTAATTGCAGCCTTCTAATCAAACAAATGATTGTGTATTTTGCTAGTGCACTCCTAAAATTATTTCTGTGGTCCTGCCTTTAACATCTGCAGCTCATGTTTTGAGAGGTGTTGTAGCTTCTATCCAGGGCTCCAGCTGGCTGTCACTCTCCATATAATCCCATTGGTTCTGTCTGCAAGCAGACTGCAGCATGGAACACTAAGGTTTGCTGCAGTAAAAGAAAAAATAATATTTAAAAAAAAATTGTGTGTGAATTTTTGCTAAGTGAGCACAAACATATGCTCTGGGACTTTCTTGTATTAAAAGAATTGCTTTGCATTTATGTGGTACTTGCACCTAAATTTCCAAGCTCTGAATAATAGAGAAGAAAAAGATTTAGTGCAGTCTAACAACTAAAGAAATAACACAAATGAAGAAATCCCTTTATCAACTACTCCTACACTCAATAAATAAAGACTTTGAAAGCAAACAACTGTGTAAAGCAGTCCTAGTTGAATGGGCTACTGCCTCTCTTGAAGATACCCTACAGAGAAAGCTGCTTTTATAGCATGCCCTAAGTAAAGCTTAATTGCCTCAGTTACAGTTCACTCCTGTTTTAGATGGAAAACACCTGACATGCCTAATCCTAGTGTGGATTGCTTGTTAGCTGGATGGATGTTTGGGAGGGAAGAAGTAAGGTGTTTTGCCTCTCCTTCTGCTAAGCTGGGTCACCTGCTCTGGTGCATGTTATTTGCTTCCCTGCTTTTAATGTACATTATTAACAGAAAATCTGTCTATAAGAGAGTGACTGCAGGCTTCTTGTGTCTTTCTCTGTATTTCAAATTCGATTTTTGTCCCAGTCTCTTTATATTGGTCAGCGATACTGGAAAACTTGAGCCAACAAAGAGCAGGAGCTGAGGCAGGAGAGTCTGAAAGAATTGCTGCTTAAGTTCCCTACAAAAGGGCAATAGAAAGTCTGTTGTTACGTTTTGCCTCCTAATGGGGAAAGAAATACTTTAAACGTACTTTTCTTTTGAAGTTATGGCATAATATGGTTAGTATCTGTAACTGTGGTGACCTAAGGCAATGTGAGGGAGGCAGGATTCATTGGCTTACTTGGATATTTTAGTCCTCTGTTTTAGTATGGTTATTTTTTAAAGAGCACAGGTTGCAGAATGGGGCAATCATGAAACAGCCTTGGGAGTTGTTTCAGCTGGTTTTAAAGGTAACTCAAGTCTGAACATGTGAATATTATTTAATAGTGTCCCCAAGCAGAGGATGTTGCAGTGACATAACCTAGAGGTCACAAGCAAGGCAGTTCCAAAGTGAAGCCGTGTCACAAAATAGTTTGGAAAGACAGTCCTGAAGGCTTAAATCTAGTGCTTGTCTGTAACGGTGACCTCTGAAAGGGGCATGTGTGATAATACCATGGTAGATGGCTGTAGCCATTCAGTGAAGCACTTCTGCATCTATGATAGAGAACATCAAAGAGTTTCCTGCAGCTTTCAAGGTCTTTGTAGAGCAGATGTGAATTTTCAGTCTGTTTAGTTTAATAACCCCAGCACATCTTTCACCTAATCATTCCTTGACTGGCTTTTAGCTCTGCTCAGCTAATTTAAACTGCTACAGTTTAAGGGCACAGCCTCGTAGTCTCCATTAAGTAAGAAGGCTGCTAGCTGAGGATCTGGAGCTAGCAGATACATTATCTTAATTAGCAAGTGAGCAAATTTATAAAATCTAATCAACTCCACTACACCCGCTATTGCAGATGATCAACTTGCTGTAAACAAATAAGATTTTTGCAAATTGCTGTAGGCAGAAAAAGTATCAGTGTGTGTGGTGTGCATGTGTATATATATGTATATAATATTTTTGAGGGGGGAGTGGACTGTTCATGTGTGCTGATTCCACTTTGTGGCCAGCTAGTTGATACTTAGATTACACCTTGTGGAATCATTAAAAAAAAAAAAAAAGCTGATTTCTGAGCCATTATTTCAGTACAACTGTCATTAGTTTATATGGTAATTTGCATATGAAGCACAGCCATGGCTGTAACTGCATCCCATATTGGAATCAAAGTGGACTGCTTCACAGTGCTGGGTCACTTGTTCTGCAGCTTGTCTCCGAATGTGCCATTTTTACTAAGCTTCTAATGTGATTTTTTTTTTTTTTTTTTTTTGTTCTTGACAAAGAAAAACCCTTCCTGAGAGTAGTTGAGTATGAAGTCTTAATATGTTCTTAAATTTAAAATGTTCTGGTTTTTCTAGGAACAGCTCTATTACACTGATGTGTGTGCATGGTTAATGAGAAAGAAGACCTTTGATATCTAATTAGATAGCAGTAAATATTTGCTGTTATTTGCCCAAGCCAAAATATATTCAAATCCATCAGCAGTGAAAATTGTTACTATCAACACAGGGTAGGAACTGGCATAAGAAGAAGCAAAAGGAACTAATGCTTTATTAAAAGAAGGGTCTAAAAAGACCATGCAGTCTTAGCCACAGATATTTAACCAAGTGAATGTTGTGATGCAAATATTTTAAATCCTTAGAATTTCCTTTTTTTATTTTAAAATGTATATATTTCCACCTACCTAGCTGTGTAGTAAATAAAACATGTTCATGAAATATCACTCTAATTTTACAAAAATAGTCTGGGAAGATAATGATTCATTGAATGTTCTTTTATATAGACCAGTCTCACAGTGGGGTGGCATAAAATCATAATGGAGTGTACATGCTAATATCAAGACGAATGTTGGAGAGAGATTTCTCCCAAATTTGTTCAGTTTCGGTAAAATACACTGCTTTGTGATTGCTTCAAATTATCTGTCCTTCAAATCTTAGTGTTAACTGAAAGTATGTGATTTTTGTGGTGTTATAGGCCAAGTTCTTTTTACATGGAAGGACTTTCATGTGGCCCATTTCCTGGCTGTTGAAGCCTAAATGACTCAATGTAAGCATCCACAAAGAAAAAAAGCATGTAATGTTTAGGTTGTATTACATAATGCACCCTTGCCACAAAGAAGACTAAAGGGTGTTCTGGGCTGCATTAGGAGGAGCATTGCCAGCAGGCTGAAAGAGGTGATCTTTTCCTTCTACTTGGACCGGGTACTGTGTCTGGTTCTGGGCTCCCCAGTACAGGAGAGATACGGAGCTACTGCAGAGAGTCTAGTGAAGTGCTACCAAGATGATGAAAGGACTGGAGCATCTCTCTTGTGAGGAAACGCAGAGAGAGCTAGGACTGTTTAGCCTAAAGAAGAGAAGGCTTGAGGGGGTCTCGTCAATATGTGTGTATATTTGAGGGGAGTGTATAAAGAAGATGGAGCCAGGCCAGTTCCACTAGAACAACTTGATAAAGCTAGTAATTTCGGGCGCACTCTTCAGAGAAAGTCATAGGATTACCAATGAAAATGGCCAATACCTTTTTTTATATGGAAAATACCTTTGCTGGTAGTACAGTGGTCATTAATGTCCTCTAGATCATTGGCTAATGAGCCTCAAGGAGAGGGAAACTTCACTGAAACCAAGAGCAATCTAAACTTTGAAGTTTCCCAGATGATTCTGAGCTTGAGATGTGGCAGGATCACACTGTTGCTGTATAGTTGCAGCTGATTCTGATGCATCTTTTTCCTCTCCAAAACGCCTGAGAAGTTTTCCTAATACATGAAAAATCTTTTCCCCAGCCCTCAAGAATAGCTGTAAGCAGAACATACGAGACAAATAAAACAAGGTCATACTCACTGGATATTTTCTGAATGTAGCTTCAGGAAGATAAACAGTATTACTTTAGCTCCTCTCTGAAGAGCTAAAGTTTTTGCAGAGTAAACTTTCATTTTGGAGAACAATGAACGAGAGGAAGTTCATGGTTTCGTGAAAGAATGAACTTCTGCGTTACACAGAACATTATACATAGGGTAGCATTACCATAGAATTTGTTTGAATTGGCCTACCAATGGTGGATTGAAGTCAGGAGTATTTTGGCCATGGTGCCTGGTTGGTGACAAGGTCTGTAGACCACGGATGCTTTGTCCTGAAGGTACGAGATTTTTTTAGCAAGCTAAAACACAACAGGTTGAAAGTAAGTCTTGCACCACAAAAAAGAACAGAATTAGTTGATCTAATAACCAGGAATAACAAGTGTATCTTGCTGCAAAGACAGACATGCTTTATTTTTCCATAAGAAATGTGTTTTCAATAAGAAATTACATTTTTCTAATGGAAATATAATTTAAAAGCTGTTAAATGATCTTATGTTACTGGTGCAGAAACATTGCTAAAAATTCTGTTTTTACAAGTGCCTCTTTCACCTTACAACAGAAGTGTCTAAAGTGGAGTTGGCCTTTGAGCCAGCCAACCTCTCAGCTGTGATAATGTAATTTTTCACTGGTTGAGTATATAATCTCAACCTTCAATCTATATTCTATATGAATGTTTCTTGTGTCAGACTTCTTCAAAAGAATTAACCTACTCTGATTTACAGCTGAGATTCTGGCCTTTGCCTTTTGACATATAAGTTAATAAGAAACTAGAATAAGGAAAATGACTTCTGAGCAGCTCTACAAAAACTGGGGAATATTGAAATTTAAAAAAAAAAAAAAAAACCATACAAAAAAACCCAACCAAAAAACCCCACAAACCTTGGAAGATATTACATATATACTACTTTTTGTTTATATACTTACATAAAATAATACATATTTTATACATACACATACATAAAAATAAAAATCAATCAATTATTAAGGGACACTTAAATATTTACTAGCTTAGTATTTCATTGCTCTATTTCAATACCTGGGGTAGTTTTTACAAGCCAATGTCACTGAGCGGTAGATCTGAGTGTGTAATTTGGTGACTAAATTACTCACTACACATAGCTAGTCAAAATATCCAAGAGGGAATTATTTTCTTCATTAATTGCTTTGTGGCTTTCCTTCAGAGAATTTTTTTATTCATGTGTTAGCTGCTATTCATATCCTCTGCTCTGTGCAGAGAGATTTAGTTTCAGATGTTAAGTTGTGTTTTGTTAAATGACCTGTTATGACTGTTTAAATGAATAATGACTGCTACTGGTTATTGTTATGCTTGATGTACATCTCAGATTAGGTTTAGTTTAACAGTACCAAATAGAGAAGTGAGCAGATTTTAGAAACTCTTGCTGAACCTTAAGAAAAAAAAAATACTCTGAGCTATATGGTCAAACCCTATATCTAAATCCCTTTGTGCCAGCTAAAGGTCTCGATTGTCGCTTCAGTAGTGGTGGGAAGGTAACTGTAAGATGTATTTCCTTTTTCTTGTGCGTATGCCAATACAGTTAGGAAATAATGATTAGTACTTGTGTGTGTGTACATTCATTGACCAGATAATGCACGGTTCTCCTGGACCACTGCTTTGATTGGACCTGGGCAAAACAATTGCCAGCTATGTTTTATGAATCCCTTTTATATCATGCAGGCCAGTTTTAGTGTGAATATGAAAGTGTATGAGCCCTACTTTTTCCTTTTATCAGAATGACTTGTGTTCACTTACCACTCAAATTATAAAGAGACAAAAGCTCAGCCAGCGTTATTTAACTATTAAAATTTGATCAAAGGCTTGAGAAAAGTGTGCTGTTGCCCAGCAATGTGGGGAGATAAAAAGACCTGGGGCTGCTGCTGAACTGTGTTTTGCATCAAGTCTTTTGAAGTCTCTGGTCTCCCTGAAGGAATAAAGCCCCTTTGCCAAAGCTGGGGCTGTCGTGATAGCGAGCCTCCTCTTTCTCAGGTCCTCAGACTCCTGAGCAGATGGTGCCTGGGAGGAAACCCATGGATAGTGCAGGGCTGGGACTCCAAAGGGACACTGGTGAGCTCCTGCCCTGCTCCTCCTTGTGAGAGCATATCTAAAAGCAGTTTATGGCCAAACTGAGGGAGATAGCAAGCTTCATCCTTTCAAAATTGTTACCCCCCCAAGGATCAAAAGACAAATGGTGTTCTGTTTAGGGTTAGAAACAGGGCATAGGATATTAGTGCACAGAGGTTTAAAAAAAAATAAATAAATCCCTGGAACAGAAGGACTTTGAATATGCTACTTTGGTATATGTTACTCTTACTTTGAGTAGGGGGATGTGTACATTTTCCTAAAGACTTACACGATACACCTGTCAGCGTTACTATAGGTAATAATGTTACTTTGCAGCCAGGTGTGGTGTGGGTTTTAGGGTTAGTTCTTGCTTCCTCAAATGCAGAAAAAGCACTGAGATCCTTGGATTGAATGATTGCGTGCTCAGAGTGTCTTCCTTGCTATGCTTAAATCTGAGTTACTTCCTAAATATGTACTGGCATGGTAAAAACAGTTTCATTTCTGACATGATGCGTGTGCCTTGTGGTGCTTTGTTTATTTACATCTTGTGAGTAAAACCATATACTTCACTGAAACATATTAATAATGTTTTCTTCGCTTCAAGTGAAGAAAGGGCCAGTTGTTCTAAAAAGAATTGAAATATTGAGCTAAATGCTTCCTCAGTGCATAATGAAAAATTGAAACTACTAGTCATAATGCAGCACCTGTCCATCCCAGTTTGGGCTAGAGTTTATCAGGTATCCTTTTATTGCTATTGATTCTGCTATAAATCAAGAGTGGTGTGTTTTTTTGTGGCACCTCTTTTTTTTTTTTTTTTCCTTTTTTTCTGCTGACTTCAGAATGCAGATTCTTAAACATCAAAATACCAGCATATAGAACCAAAATAGGGATGAAAATCTTTGTACTTCATATAATCAGGTTAGGAAATGAGAAAATTACTATTTGTGGAACTTTTTCTTATGACTACATATCAAAATACAGAGTTTCTGAGATACAGTGCTGCTTCAGTAAGAAAAAAAAATATTTTCGAAGAACACCTTGTTCAGAACATGTTTCCTTGAAAAGTCTTATGAGAAGAAAACACAAACAACAACAACAGAAAGCCCCATCAGCAGTCGGTTTCTTATTGGATGTACATCAGTAAGATGGTTTTGAGGTCAGGAAGTCCTGCTGTTTCATGCCAGCAAAGAAAGCAGCTCAAGATGCCTTCAAAATACCATTGCATTTCATTTTAGCACCTACATATAATTTGCTAGGTATAGCATGCTTATAAAGATAAGTGTACTCCGTAGTTTACAGCTGCTGCACGTATCTTCAGGTTTTTATCTCTGAAAGCTGTGTTTGCCTGTGGCATGTTTGGCAAGTAGCAATGCTCCTACGTTCTCCTGAAGTTGCAGCCGGGTATAGAGTTCTCCCTCATTTCTTATCCTGTAGGCATTTAACAGTACATGACAGCACTACCGCTGTCTGCTTAAAGGAAGCTCTGCTGGGGCTCCTTGATGCAATTTCCATATAAACAGGATTAAGATATTTTTGTGGTATTTTAGTACTGAATGTGTTTTGCGAGTTGTGAGAATTTTTTTATAAAGCAGAATTTAGCAGAAAACTTATTACGCGGGACTCGGGATGGTGCTAAGTGGAACTCTGCATATATTATGATTTTACTTGTTGAACAATTTATGTCTGGTCATGGGAAGGGAAGGAGTTAACAGGATTTTTGCCGTGAAGATTATATCCTTACTAGGTACCTCTTTTGTTGCACTTGTTTGCAGGATGTTTGATCTGTAGCTTCTGTCTGCTCTGTAGTTGCTTGAGTAGGTAGTTTGTTATGGTCAGTAGAATAAAGTGATATAATGAGAATGCTAAAGGTCATAGTCCTTGATGCGATTTATGCAGCAGAGTAAATATCTTTGCTTGTGTCCTTGACATCTCAAATTTTAATAGTTCTTGGCCCTAAAGAAAATTCCGGGATCATTTTTCATTCCATAGGGATAGTGCAATAATATTGGCAAAAAATTTTGGGGTAATCAGAAATGAGCTATACAACTTTAATTATAAATGGTTTTTGTGCACCTCTTGGCTGGGAGGCAGCTTAGGTTCCTACAGAAAGAAAGATTTTTGAGTCTGGAAGGAATTCCACAGCAAGAAAAGGGCACATCATTAGCTAAGCTCATATCATCCACAAAGTTTATGATGAAGTTCATGTGACCACATATCCATATTAGGTGGATGATGAGGGCTAGAACTGTTCATATCAAGAAATAACTGAGAACAACTGGCATGTTCAGGAAGGAAAGTGGAGACAATGGGAGAGAGAAGTGGGGAAAAACCTACTGCAGTTAGAGAGTGTGTAAGGAACATCCCAGGAAGCTGAAAAGATTATACAATTTTTCACATACACTGAAGACCCATCACTTGAGCTATGATCCTATTAGTGTTTATAAAAACCCCCCACGTTTCTAAGTGTTGTTTTCCTTTATTAGAGGTGGGGGTGCTGAAGGAATATATAAAACTGGCTTTGCAGGAAATTGAAATAGTATTTTTCTAGATGGTGCTCCTTCAGCTTGCTTTTTGTTATAGGAAAGCCCTGATATGGGACTAGAGAGTACTCTGACACTGGAGAAAGCATATGTTTATACTTAATCGGAGACAGGATTTTTTTTTCCACTCTTGTTTTACATTGTCTGAACTTTATATGAATATGTGAATTAGCAGACCTGTAATTCGCATATAAGAAGGGGGAGTTCCTCAGTGGCTAAAGTGGTTGCTTAGGCTTGAACAGCAGGGAGCTGAATCAAAATTGTAACATGCTAATTGGACAAGCTGGAAATTCCTGGGATTTGCAAGTGGATAATTTGAAAATGCATGGATGATAATTGAAGGCAAATTAGCAATTTGGACACCAGGTGTTCTGAATTTGATCAACAAAAGAGAGGAGACAAATATATTTCTGTTCCGAAAAAAATAGTTGGAAGTGCCAGACTACAAAATTGTTAGCACAGCTGAAGTTTACTTGTGATGTGTCTGTAATTAATCAAGAAAACCTGCTCACTGGGTAGAATAGTACCTGGTGTTTGTATTCTAACAATAGTTCTAAAAACTTTCTTTTGTTAAACCCTTGCGATAGCTGCATCCATAAATACTATGTTACTGACCAACCTGCATATAAACTGCTTTTGGTTTTAGACTATCTGCTGAAGAAATGCAAACTACTGTGGTTTTTCGTTATTTAGTTACACGGCTGTATACAAGGGTTGGTACAAAACAAGCTACTGAGTTAAAGATTTTTTTTTTTTCCACAAGATTTCTTTCTTATTCTTAAAATCATGGCAGAACTGTCTTTTGCAGAACAGTGTAGCGAACAATAGAACAATGTAGTCTTAAGAGGCTCTTGTGCTCTTAGTTTTTGGAAGGTCTGTTGCTTTGTTGAAGTGGCTTTTATACATCTTTGTTCAGAATATGTGTAGCTTTTGATGTTTTTTCTTTTTGCAATAAAGTGAATGTTTTCATGAAGAAGAACAAGGGAAATAGATCATTGACCATGATTTACTTGTTTGTGGGTTTTGATTTTATACTAGATGCTTCGATGTAGTTAGTTGTGGTTTAGTTCTAAATATTGTCAAGTAATGTCTCCTTTGATATAGCGAAAATAGTGAATTTCTTTCTGATCAAGTCCTAAGCTTTAACAGCCTAAGTACATTTCCATCTGTATAATTTTGAACAGCACGTGGAATGCTTGCGAGGAATGTAATAGGAGTTTGAATAATACACATATTTTGGTTCTATTGTTTTTTATTTGTGCCTTTATTGCCCTTTATTTACAAGCAAAATGAAATTAGAGATTGTCACAAGTCTGATCAATCTTATTTGTAGACTTTTGCTTAAATGTTGAGAGGAAAAACTAAGAGGCATGCTGTTGGTTTCAGACTATTTCATAAGAAGCCAGATGATTGCTGTAGCATTGCTTTATGAATAGCAGTTGTGAATTAGGGCAAAGCATAAATCTACTAATGTGCATTTAATCACAAAAAAATGCCTGCACTGGGTTCTGTAATGTTCATGTGATGGTACTCACTGAATGCAAATGAAACAGAAGGAGGGTGATCACATGTGGAGTTCCCCTGGCTATGATTAAGCTAAAACCTTATTTGTGACATAGTGGCTGTCCATCCTCTGACCGGTTCCACGCTCAGACTTCCACTCTTGTGCTCTTCTAATATTTATTAATGGCATTCCACTATTAGAAACTTAGTGATTGACCTAGACTGGTTTCATAGCCTGACTGTATAAGTCATATGCAGTTTGATTTCTTTTAAAATCTCTTAGCATTTTTTCAGTTTATCTATGTTAAGTGGGCGCACCGATCAAGGAATGCATGTTAATATAGAATTGGCATTGCCACTGAGTATTCTTTGAAATAAATACTTCAGTAGAGCTGGGTCTCTTTCTAAGCCATTTGTTAAGCAAATTGTAGAAGTAGCTCCTAGGCAGGAACCCATCTCTATGTGATCAACATAGGCTTTGCTTATTTCGCTCCCCAGTCTAAATTTTGGTACTTTGAAAATTGATTCATATGTTTAAGAACACCCAAGGCAAGTCAGCTGGCAAGTCTTGAAACGGTTTGAAAGCTGAGAAGCAGAACGGCTGATTTACTGAAAGCTTTCTTGCTTTCATCTCTCTTGGTTTTAAATTCAGTGTTCTTTGGATACATTTTTGGTTTTCTCTAGTTAATTTGCAGTGAGGACCTGGGTTTACAGCCATCTCTCTCCCTCATATGTAGTATAAATATTTTCTGAGTTCTTCCAGTTTGCATTTTGGACCTGAAGACCTCTTGGCTAAATCGCTCAGCTTCTAGCTTGGTTAGGAGTGACTGAAAAAAACCACACAAATTTGGCATAGCACTTCACTGCTTATAAGGAATTGCAGACTACGAACCATACTCTGCAGAATAATCCAATAGACTTTCAGTACAGAATAACTTAATACATTGCAAATGACCATTTCCAATAAAATGTTGGAATACAACCAACCTATTAGCAATCCTTGTGTTCTAGAGGTGGCTTGTGGATAAACAACAGAAGAACCGAAGTATGTCAGGGCCAAGCTTGAAGATAACCTAGAGAGTTTGTTCTTTAGATGAGAGCTGGCTCTCTCCACTAAACAAAATCATTCCAAAGCTTCTGATAGTACCACATCCGTACCTCTTGAAATACTCTCATACCTCTTAATATCTGTATAATGATATTGGCAGAATGTGGTTATTGTATCTCAGAATACCACTCCCACGTAATTTTTTTCAGGTTCATTGTTAATTTTGGTCCTTTTCGGACTTCGGTATTCCCTTTTGCACTCTTCATCTTTTTTTCTTTCTGTTCCTTATCCTTGTTTTACTGCTTGTCCTCTGAGGAGCGTGGTCTCGAGTTTTCCTAAACCCGGCAACACTCTTGCAGAGTGCTGTGTTTCGACGTGTGTCACTTTACACACCTTCGTGCCATGTGCATCCTGTTCATCCCATGAATGCATCTTTTTGACCATTCTTTATTGGGATTTATTTCAATTTCCTAAAAGTTCTATTAAAAGTTGTCTGGTTTTTTATTTGTTGTGTTCAAATTATATTTCACATTAGGCAAGCACTTTTTCTGCCGGTAAGCTAGCACTTATGCAAATCTTGTCGGGTTTGCGTACTTTTGAGGCTGGTGTTATCTATTACCTTGTTCAGTGGGCATAATAGCTGTACCAATTTGTTTAGAGTAACGTGGCAGTTCATAGTTTTGAATTACCTATTCAATAAGTCGTAGTACATTTTTAATAGTAATTTTAATTTTCATAATCATGTCTAAAAATGAAACTCCAAGAAACTTCATTCTCCTTCATTTTTAGCAATGCTTAACCGTATTACGAATGAGATGTAGCTTGTATTTCCATGGATAATAAATAATAATTGGAGGGAAAATAAAGTTGGTATTTTAACAACAACATTTCAAAACTAGATGAAGGCAAATTAGCTTTCTTCAGATGAAAAGATTAACATGAATTCTTACTGGGGTTTTTTTTTTTTTGTTTCTTATCTTTTGACTTTCTAGCATATTAGAATGACGTTTTCTACCTGTTTCGCATTGGTTTTGGCCAAGATGATATAATTTTGCTACAATTCTGTCATGAGATAATATCGAGATGCTGAGAGGTGTAGAGTTTGGAAGTAATTATTTCTGAGGCTCAGCATGCATTGAGGTACTAATTGGCTTTTATGTTTGTAGCATGCTGAAAACTTGCTAGGCTGAAACAGGTATTCCTTCTGCTTTCTGCTTGATTTCCAGCAGGTATTTGGCCCGTAGAGATACAAATAGGAGAGAGGAAAAAGGTGACGGGAAGACATGGCACAGTGTGAATTGGATTTTTCGCCTGCTCTAAAAACTTACTAATGGCAGGGGAAGAAAAAACTAAGATAAGGCACTGACAGAGCTAAGTAACCCAGCTGTATAGACTGCTAACATTTATCTGTAGAATAAAATAAAAACTCTGACCTGTTCAACTGTAAATTGAGTCCATTGTTACTGGAGTACCTAAGGATTCAGCTGAGCTTTGTTACAGCATCCATCTGAAGGTGCAAATTTGTCCTATTGTCTTCAGCAAGATTATTTGCTGTAGGCCATTAGGAAGAACTTTCTTTTGATTCGTCTGATTTTCTAGCATATGGCTACTTAGAATTGGAACTAGTTGTATATAAACTGAACTAGCAATAAAGTAGTGGAGATACTATCTAATTCAGAAGTTAAAGGTAAGAGAAGCCCCTCAGTAAGAACATAGAGAGATCTTTTCATGTGATCATCCATACTGTTAGGGAGTTTGAGGATGTAAATATCTTAACTCTTGCTGAGTTTTCAGCCGGCTAGTTCTCTATGTGGGCGTTCATGACAGGAGGTCAAACTTTGATCTTAACATTTGGAAGTCTGCACAGATCTAATTGTAGAAGACAGAATAGTATAGCATAATTTTGCTCATCAAAACCTCGCCTCACTCCCCTTTGAATGTCTTGTTGTTGAAAAAAAATTCTGATTGTCTTGCATTTAAAGCATGATTTTATGTTCTGTATATCCTTTCAAGATTGGCCACTTCTGAAAATAGCCAATGAAAAGTTTGAAATTTAACCCCGCATTATGATCTTTCTCTGTGGACTTATACGGATTGGTATGCAGAACTAGACAAAGTTTGAAGGGTTTTTTTAATTATTTATTTTTCACTTTTCATCTAGCCTAAAGTTTAAGTACACCTGTCTCAAACTTTTTCCAACTAGCTTTCCTTTCAGATAAGATCAAATATCGACCTCTCTTTAGCAAAGAATTTAAAGAAAAGGCATGAAATAATCCTCATATTTTAGGGATTTATAACGGAAATGCCATGTCAAATAACAGAATTGACCACAAATGTTCTACTACAGAACAAGGAATAGTGTGCTAATGTGTATGCAAGTATTTAAATATGCAACTTCAATTGAGAGGGCATATTTAAACCTCAGAAGAATTCTTTAATTATCATCAACCTTTACTTAATAAGTGCTTCCAAAAATGGGAATGTGCTGAAATGGTCAGTTTTGCATAGTTTGCATATTATTCATTAGTCATAGTTAACGTGCTTGAGGCATGTTGGCATGTTCACTTATCAGCTTGAATTGCTTGATCTGTTTCAGGGGCCTTTAAGCAAATAAAACCTTTTGTCTTGTAATAGAAATACTCATCTTCTAATGCATGAAGAATTTACCAGTCTATAAAATATGTTTACCTTTGTGATTCGAATGGTATCCAACCAGGTTTGCATAGGCTTATTTTAAAGTATCTTTATAGTTAACTTTCAATAAGTGTTCCTGACCATTGAAGTCAGACGTCTTGCTGCAGCGTTGGCATCCTTTTTATGGAATATGCCTTTGTGGGTCATAAAAACATATTTAAATTTTTTATGGTGCTTTTAAGTTGCTGAGTTCTCAAATAATTTTTCAAATAATAAAAAAATCAGCATATGTAATCTGAGCTCCTTGTAGCTGGAAATAATTTTTGCAGCCCAATAACGTGTGCTCTGTGTTTTCATCAGCTGTGACTATCGGAGGAATCTAGCCTACTAAGTCTCAGCGTATTGATAAACTGCGCTGTTGTACTGAAGGAATTTTCTTGGTTGGTTTCAGTGCTGCTCTCATAAATGATTGTTCTTTGTTTTAACTCCTTTTTGCTTTAATTAAAAGAAAACAACAGGCACCCCCTACCCCCAATCCTAACAGCATAAACATTCAAGCTTAGTAATTGCGTTCAGTAGTAAAAGACTGAGCTGGTTATAAAAGCGGAATGCAGAACATAAAAATTTTAATTTTAAAGGCCATGATTCCACCTTGTCGTGTAACAGTGAAGCTGTTTTGAACGTCCGCTCTTCTAACCTGTGTTTTGTCCTCTCAGCTATCGTGATACAACTGTTTGTGGGCTCGGCCATATTCACTAAAATGAACTTGATTCTCCATGATTTCTCTGAAGTAGTTTAGCTGCACTGACATAACTAATTTCTTGAATATATAACCATAATCTGCAGATGAGGGCAAGAAAGAGGTTTTTCTCCAGCTTTCCTGTCAAAGAAATCAAGTCATGGATCTGCTGGAGTCTGTACCTTTTAGTAATTTACAAACTATTTCCACATCATCATTAGACTTTGAAGTGAATCTGTATCCATGCCCAGTTGCAAACCAAATTGGATAAATTTGACATTTTCTCATTGTCAAGAGATTACACTAATTTCATACAAATGGAGTCTCTTTGGTTACTGTGCAAAGGGAAATATTTTTGTCCCCAGATGACAACTGGGTTAACAGATGCAATTTAAATGTCATTTGCAGCCACTAATGAGATCATTTAAATTGCACTTGTGTATATAAATTGCTGCTGTGTCTATGGGGAAAGTGGGGAAATCGTGGGCGAAGCTGACTAAAAGGCATTTTTTTTTTCCTTAAGAAACTTTAACTTTTCAATATATCTTCACAAATCAGAATAAGGTTCTACTGTTGTATAGCTAAATGATGAGAAATGTAAAATATCATAGGAAAAAAAAAAAATTGCAGGGGAAGAGGGAAGAGTTGGAAGTGTCAAACTGTTGTGAGAAATGCTGTAGCTGCAGAACAGGCTTTCCTAAGAGATAAGGAACAGCTGTAGAGTGAAGTCTGCCAGGGTAGAACAGATCCACAAAATACCAGAAATAGGCTTTCATGAAGCATCAGGTGGATTTGATACAATGTTTGTGTGACGTAGCCTGTATTTCCTTGGATGGGACACCCATTTTCCCCCCTCCCCAATGTCAAAAATAGGTATATTTTCCTGAATCTGTTTTGCTTGGTGTTTTGGGGTTTTTTTTGAATGTGGGTTGGGGGTTTTTTTGGTTTTGTTTTGGTTTTTTTTTTTGGTTTTGTCTGGGGTTTTTTTTGGTGTGTGGTTTTTTTTGTTTGGTTGGGTGGTTTTTTTTTTGTTTTTTTTTTTTTTTTTTTTTTTTTAAATCTGCTGGGAAAGCCATTAAAGACCATTTCTACTGAACTTTAGATTTGGGTTGGAGACTACATGAGCTACGTAAGAGGTGTTATACAATGCTTCCGAAAGTCTGATGTCAAACACCAAAACAATGACTGCTTTACCTCTTTACAGACTTAGTATGAAGGAAATTTTCTTTATGAATGGAAGCGAGTATCTACATGTTGTCGTCTAAGAGAAGAAACGTGCGGCAGGGTTTGCTGCTGCTACTGTTGACTGGTCAGACAAGGGCCTAGTTTGTTTTTTTTTTTCTTCTGTGTTCACCTTCTCAGAGCTGTTCTGTAAGTGGGGCTTTCTGTTCTGCAGAGAAGCAGAAGTGTTTCTACTCCTTTCCCCACTCTCCAGCCCTTTTATTGCCAGAGTGGAGAGGGGATATAGTACACTCAATAAGGTATCAAGTGATGCTCTGAAAGCATACTGCAGTAACTGGGGGTGGGGGATTTTTTTTTTTTTTTTTAAAAGTAGGAAACAATAAAAGTAATTTCTTAATACTTAGAATGTTTAGATTTACAGTATTTCATTATACCACAAATCCACCAGAAAATGTTCTGGCTGATTTGCCATTAAATCTAAGTTTAAAGTGTGCTTGATTTTCCTTCTACTAAGCCTTTGAGTGATACGATGAGCTTGGTTGCGGATTTATGTAGAAAAAATAGAAATGTGTGTGCAATGTATGGATGATGCTCAAATACATATGCTTATTACAGCCCATTCTTTTAAAGCAGAATAGTTGTTTCTCTATACACAAAGAATTAAGTAGTATGAAAGCAGCCAGCTGTTGTAAACTCACTTAAGAATTGTTAAGCTGTAGGAAACTGGGTGAATATTTGGTTAAATCAATATTTGTACCATGCTGATAACACTAGTGGTTGTTGAAGTCAGCAGCTGTTTAAATATGGTGGGGTTTTTTTGGTGCTTCAAAACAGAAGGTTACACTAAGTTGGGGCTCCTACTGGATGGCCTAGTTTACTCCATCTGTCTTCAGAGGAAAGTATGAGATGTGTGTAATCTTGCTCAACCTATCTTTATTTTGAAGCTACAGACCTACAATGTGTTGTTTTAAAGTCAATTCACAAGCAATTCTAGAGTATGGTAGTCTGCTTTTTGAGCATGCTTTATATTGACAGCAAATGTCACTAGTTGTCTTAAATGTAAAGTGTTTTGTAAATGATAGCCTAAATGCCTTTACCTTAATTTCAGGGCTTGACTGCATTGTAAATCTGACAGTGTTCTTGTTGGTATCTGTTGGATGCTTTTTCAGTAATAAACAGAAAGGCAGTTTTGCAGAAAGGTGGGAGGCTGAGGGGGTTAGGAAGAGGAACGGGAAAACGGGACTATTTGAATTGTGGCACTTGGTCTTTTTTTTTTTTTTTTTTAAGTTGTCAGAGCCTGTCTTTTAAATTAAGTTGCAAAACACATCTTCCTCCTTTTCCCCTTTTCAGTGCTGGCTGAAGCTCACCTCAGCTTCCCCTATGACTCCCACCAAATACACATTTGATGTTTGCATTGTCTCACAGTTGTGAGGATAACGCTTCTTATGACCCTTCTCCTTTTTGTATTAATGGGGAACTTTATAGCTCCCGTGACATTGTTGCTAAGCTAGAAATAAACACTTGAATTGCAAGTCATATGAGAAATCTTTTTCGGTTTAAAGCTGATTGTGTTTCAGCCATGATGTTAGTATTTTGGTGTTCTTCCCTTCTACTAATAGCAGAAAGCACAGAAGCGCAGCATCTGTATCTCTGCTTTTTTTGTGCTTTAGAAGTTTTCTTACTTGATGGAAGAGTTTATAGGTAAGGAAGGAAGGGGTAGCAGAAGAGATTTCCCTTCTTTCTCTTTTTTATTCTTCAGATTCTGTTTTCGGTTAGAAAGCAAAATACATTCCTTTCAGTGATGCAAAAAGAATTAGTTGTAGACATCTTATTTCCACTGTTAAGCACCCTGAGACATGATGATGATATCTGTCTTAAATCTCAATTACCCAGGTAGAGAGAGCAAAATCTTGTGCTGCAGCTGCTGATGCATGGCTGAGATTGTGTTAGCAGAGCTGCAAGTTCTGAGTCCCCAGTATTAGAGCTGACTAGGAATGTTTTTTCCTAAGCTCTTGCGCAGTTTCTACATGTATCGGGGACTGATGTGGAATGCTAAAAAGCAGCTAAAGATTGAGAAACTGCCAGGGAACTTGAACTTCCTGAAAAGAGGTTCCCATCTGTGGATTTTCCAGCAGCAGAGATTTAGGTTTCCATTGCAGGGATCACACAAATCTGTGGTCAAGGATCTAGTGATGGGTGTTCCCCAAGTGGACTTGAAATATTATCAGTTCAGCTAGGTTAGAGTTTTATATCCATCCTGTACTTTACAGATGACTGAGCATCAATGGCTCTCTCTTCTCAAAGGACTGGAAGAATGAAGAACGAACTTCCTCCGTAGTCACAAATAAATAGAATAGTATTATGGAGGCTGTACAACCTATATAATAAACTTGACTTCCCCTTCTGTGATTTGATTACAGTTTGCCGTTGTAGCAAAATATATCTTTGAGAATCAGTTGAATGTAAAGTACCATTTAAACATTTAAAAAGTGAAAGTTCACTATTGGAATAGTGAAAGACAGAAGATGTTGTTTTTATTAACTTCTAGAGTCTATTTGTACTATGACTTGTCAAGCTAACAGTTAGGTATCTGCTTGATTACTCGAGACCTAGCTATGTGGTACCAAAATGTAAAATTTCAACACGGCAAGGAAAGATGTGTACTGTCTGCAATTTCTTACCAAGAGTAATTTGCAAGCAAATGTAGAAACACTCCTGTATACTGTAGGATTTTATAAATAGTTTTTCAATTTTTCATGTATTCAATTGTAGTACTGTGCCAAAAGCTGCTTCCACTGAATATCAGATTTAGTCTTCCTGTATCTAGAAATATAAATATGCAGTTAGTAGCTTAGTTCTACACACCTCCTTAAGTCACCTTATATTTACTCATAAATTTTGTAGCTTCTTAATCTCTTTCTTTTTACAAATGAAGCTGGGATTGTTTTAGGGTATCTATTTGCTTTTAAAACTTGAGCACTGGCTCTTGGATTTCAACATGTATGACAAAACTGATGCCTTCCCCGCTCTTGCCTAGGTGTGGGCAAGCTTGACTGCTTTCAAGATCTGGTTAAATCCAAGCCAAAAGAGTTTCAGCTGCAGCATAAAGGTTTTTTTACTTTGTGTTGTGTAGTGTCCCACCCCCCCCCCCTCCCCCCGAGTCCCAAATGATGAACACAAATTACTTCCCAAAGTAGTCCACATTCTAACACAGGCTTTAAGATGGAAAACTGCTAAATGGCTACAGAGCTGTCAAGTATCTACAGTAAGAAGTGATGTAATAGAATAAACTTACATCCAGGGAAGAGTCCTGGAATCCTGCTGCTAATGTATGCACGCAGAGGATCGTAGCTCTGTTCAACACAAACAAAAAGTAACCCCTGACACACACACTTTTCTGACAAAGCTGTGGGACTCTAGCTGAACAAACACTAAGATACAGGATCTGCCAATAAGAACTTTTGACTCTCTGTTAGGAGTAGGACTAAGGTAAAATAAAATGCCATTGTTAATTACCTGCCCAAGCTATTCATGCAGTGAGGAGATTCACACAAAGTTAATGAGCTTTTTTATAGATTTTCATTATTTTAGGAGGAGTATAAATATCTGCATTGAATAGTTTTTGAGAACTGGTGGATTAGAGTGCTGTTTAGTTCGATAAAACTTCAGCTATTTGCAGCATCTTTAAACATAATAAGCTTTTTTGTTTAACCCTAACACCTGTTTAGAAAAAAAAAGAAAATTTTACTTGTGCTACTGATTAGATGAAGTGGTAGAATAAGAAAGTAAGGTTCTTGTATGCATGTTTCGAACCAGAGCTACAAGATGAACAAAGGAAACTCATAGATGGAAAAAGCTGTTCAGCAGTACTAAGCAATTGACAGAAGTTATTAGCCAAGGTCTGGCCTCAGTTTTAAAAAGAAAGTTTAAAACAACATACTTGAGGTTACGTAATTGCTACTGTATGCTATGGTACAGTCAAGATGAAGAGTCTAGTCTATGAATATGCAGTGGACTCCAAGGTGCTTTACATAATTTTATTTTTTTTTGGTCACCAGCAATTAGGCAGAATAGTTGTAGTGCCTGCTAGCATGCCTGTAGGTCTATAACGTTTGTTTATTGATAATACAAAAGTCTGGACGTGTCTGAAAGAGCACTTCTTCCATGACTGAGTTGATTGAATATCATACCTCCTGTATCAAATGAAAAAATGCGTAATTCACCACACCCTCCCCACCTTAAAGGTCTATAATTAGAATGAATTTTGAATGACTGATTCTTGATTGCTTCACAGGTAGGTAAAATAATTCCTGGTTTCCAGGCACCACAGTGCCTGTAATTTTTATGGCCCTGGGGTATTGTAGAGTATACTTAATCTGCTTGCTACTTGTAATTGATGTCTTTGGTGAAAAGCATAATATATACCTACTGAATTAAAAATATTATCTGTATTTACTGTATAGTAATATAGAACATGTTAATACTTAGATGTGTTTTAGAGCAGAGACTATTGTATAAAAATAAATGAGACAATTTCTCTCCAAAAGAATTCACAAACTAAACCCATCGGTTCCCTTACAGGGGAAGGAGAGGAAAGAATAGGCATCTGAGGCTAAGAGAATGAAATCAATTTGCTGAAGGTCAAAGTCAGCAGTTAGGGCAGGAATCAAACCTTAATCTGAATTTATTGCTTTACTATCAGAGCACCAGCTCTCAATTCCAGATAGCTATTTTCTTGGATTATTGCTCAGATTTCCTTGAAAATTTTCACTATTTGTTGCTTTGAAAAGACTTCAAGAAACTTTGTTGAAGGCAAACTTCAGTTACTGTTCAATTAAGTGTGGCAATGGCCCCTGAAAACTTGAACAGGGCGCATCTAAATATGCGTGGCACGTACAGTCCCATTTTAGTAATTTGTACAGAGTTGAGAAGTTGAAATAGATGACCTCTACAGATCTGTTGCAAGCTAAATTATTCTTTGAGACTCTTTTGGCAAATATTGAAAGTATTACTTGAAAAATCTCAGTGATCGTGGCAGTCAGTAACTTTTTCTTTGATTTTTAGATGATTTACAAATGCTGGTATCTGTCTTTGGGAGAAACTCCTGCATGTGGCACTGTGCATGTATTGTACAATATGAAGTTTGCATAATTGCTTGGCTAATTTACTCATTTTCTAATCTAATTTGGACTAGATTGCTTTGTGGTCTATTAATCTTTTAAAATTTGCTTTAAAAGACCTGAAGATACAACCATACTGAGGCAGTTTCAGAAAACAACTAACTTTGCTTGCAGGCAGATACATAGTTTGGGGAAAAATCTGAAGACGGGTGAGAGCTAGGTGGGAGTGCGCTACCCTTCACTGTAGGAATTATTTTGGTACCTAGCTCAGAAGCATGAGTGAACAAATTAGGACTGTGCATTGGGAGAGTGGGATGAGCAGAGCATCCTTAGATTTGAGGATATGACAGATAGAGTTTTTAAATCTTAAAGGTTCATTTAAGATGCCTTTTTTTTTTTTGTAAGACTCGTTAAGCAGTGTTTGCAGTGTATCTGACAAATGAACGGTGAGTTCTCATTGAAACTAATGGGTGGAACTTTTGTGCTTACTCTGGAAATTCAGTTTGTGACGAAGACCATTCTAAGCCAGATTTGGGCCTGTGATACTGAGTGCTGTGTCTCCTAGCAGGTCTGCCTTTCAATGACATAATAGTACTTAGCACTATTTAGAAGCTGCTCCTTGAGAACCTGACGTCAGTAGAGGTGGTTGTGTATTTCTTCAGCTTCTAGGAGTTTAACTGACATGGAAGGACATGTAAATACATGCCAAAATACTCTTGCAGTGTCCTTGCTTAGTTTGCAAAATGCTTCGTGATCTTCTAGTAAAAAGTTTAGCTCTTGGCTGCTGGATTTTCTACATGTTGCCAGTTCAGTAGGAAAATACTTTTGTGGCTGAACAGCAATGCAGATTTCCTTGATAGTCGATGAGCTAATTAAGTTGGCTACTTCTGTATTGACTCACCTTTCAAATATAATGTAAAGAAAGAATGATGGTTCAGGATCTACTCAGAAGTCCATAAAATTGGTGGGAATTATTGTAGTGACCGAGCCTCTCCATCAAAAAAAAGTGCCTGCTCTGACCGTGCTTATATATTACAGCACCACTTCATTTGCTTCAGGAAAGCATCTCTGGTTTCTGGCTTTCCTCAGCACTCATTATTTTTCTCAACGCGTTCATTACTCAGTGCTCTGAGCTTTTCCATTGGCGATTAGAGCTGCAACAAGACAGGAACAGACTATGTCGTGGAAGCTCTGACTTCTGAACACGGGCTTTTTCCATGTTCCATGTTAAAAAATTTCCTGGTGGGGCAATATAAAGACATAATTAAGTGGTATGATTAGTACTTGGTACTCCTCCCAGTCACTTACAAAGTGGAAAGTGGGAACCGTGTAAGCTTGACAAGCGGTTTTCAAGGCAAATTTCTGATTATGCAACTTGTTGTCAGGTAAATAAATCAAGATGTCTGAGATTTGTGGAAGTTTGATGGAGATAAAAAAAAAAAAACCAAAAAAAAACCCAAACCCAAAAAACCAAGCACCAAAAAACCCCACAATAAAGAAACCAAACCAACCAAACAAAAAAACCCCCCCCACCCCAAACCAAACAACCCCCCCCCCCGCCCCCAACTAAATGAACAAAAACCCCTATAGCTGTGACAGGATATTTTGAGTTGGTTTTATACTAATGCTTGAATTTTGAGTGAATTGGCATGACATTAAAGGTAGCAAGGAGTATGCAGTGAAATCCTTTAGATAAGGGAATCTTTTATTTAGCGTAGCTGGCTAGTGTGCTGTCAAATTCACACAGACCTAGAGATAGTGAGCTGTATTTCAGCTTTGACCCTCAACTTCACCTTCGCTGTGTGAGGGTGGTTTTTTTTTTTTTTTTTTTAGGTTGGCTAAGCTATCTGGAGCTCTGTGACAGAGATGGAAAAATGGGTGGGGAGCAAGTAGCAGGCTTCTGTCAGAAGTTGTAATTAGGGGGGAGGTATATGAACCAAGACGCCCCTAGCACAGTTGCATTTCCTTTTGTAGCAACGCTTTTACTGTGTACAAGGAGAACTGCTTAGATTTTTTTATTCAGCAGGTTTATTCTGAGCTCTTGTGAAGGGTTCCTGGACTCTCTTGCATACTTCCTGCGTAACCATATTGAAGGTTTTCCAATTGGATAGAACTTAATGAAATGCTGAGAGTGGATAGGAACAGGGAAGAGGGCATTTGGATTAGTACATGCTGTGTAACAGGAAATAATGGGAAACAAAGGAGTCGGTTTTTTGACTGGAAGAAAACCCTTGGGTTTTTTGGGTTTTTTTGGTTTGGGTTTTTTTTTGTTGGGTGTTTTTTTTTTTTTTTTTTTTTTTAAAATGTTACAGAGCTCTCCTGAGAAATAGGGGATCCATTTGGGGAATTATAAATAAGACTAACCAGCCAATAAAAGGTATTATTTAAAGAGATGTTGGAAATGAGCATCACTTAAGTACTTTCTCCAGTTGATTCTTGGTTTGATTTTTTTTTACTTGCATTTCATTTTGACAGTTATAAGTAAATTGTACTGTTGGTCTGTACATTTAGGAAAAATACTGTGTTAGCTTACCATGGTTCTCAGTCTCAGCAGTGCCCCATATCTAACAAGAGTACGTTTTGATGTCAGGTGTCTGATTAATGTATTTCAGGTATCTGAATAAATTTAGCAAGGTGGTAATTAAAGTGATTAATGTACAAGGATGATTTTTGTAACATCAGATGCAGGTATGGTTTACCAGATATGCAAACATACAGCATATGTGTAACTACTTTACAAGACATGCTCAACATAGATTCCTCATAAACAGTAACATTGTTCAGTTGAAGTACATCAAGCAACATAAATTCAGTGGCATTTTGGAGGTTTTAGTGAAGTTGAGGGTGTAGAGAAATATGAGCGTGCATCTCCTGACTCTGAATCCTGAGCTTTAACAGCTGTCAAGCCCTGATTCTATATGAATCAGGGCATGCATCTTTAGCAGGAGAGTAAAACCTAATCTTTAATTGCTCTGCAGGATTTTGTGACCCCAAACCATATTTGCTATTGTTTTCTTGGTTTTTCAAATTCTAGGTTGTTCCTATTAACACTTTTTTTCCTTAGCTTAAGATCTTCAAGCTAGTGAGAAGAATCCAGTAAACTGAAATGTGGCTAGAAAACCAAAACAAAACCCAGGAGTAGTTTAACCTGGATCAGCTCCTGTTTTTTACCAGCTGTCTTCATTGTAGCTTTATATTTTCGGTAGAAATTGTTTATTGTGCTCTTGGTAAGCACAATAAATATTTAGAGCTATGCTTTTTGTTATAGTGATACTAGGGTATGCATAATATATTGGCAAAAATCAAATATACATAAACAGTACGTATTATCCCAAAGTATATACTGCATTATAAAAAGGAAGAAATGAAAAATTTCCAGTTAAAAATTTTTGCAGTTGTTCAAACAGTCATAGTCTCAGTAGTAACTGAACATATGTTGCTGGAATAGCTGATTCTTCTCAGGGTAGCTGTGTGAGAGACAAAGGAAAAGAAATGCAATTTTATCTTTTTGGGGTGCAGAGGGATAGCTATTTTATTTCAACTTAAAACTAGTCTTGCTGCCGTTATGCTAATATGTAGGCTGATGCTAAATTACAGCTTTATTCAGTCTCTCTGAAATATTGTTGGTGTTAGTTAATTTGTTAACAAATATACATAGACAAGGTCGTGTAAAATACCAGTGCTAATTCTTAAGGTCTTGATGTCTAATTGTATGAGATGTAAAATGGCTTATCCTATTTGTGCTAGTTATCTGAGATTGTATTCAGGTCAGTTGCTGCCTCTTGTACAGTATTAAACTCGAAGCACAAGTGCAGCAGATCAAAAGGTGGAGATTCTAGTAGAAAGCTTTTGTATCTGTCTCAAACTTCTTCACAGAGTGGGTAGCTCATACCTTTATACAATCCACCTGAGTAAACCTACATAAATTGTGAAGTTTAATGTCGTTGCTACTACCTGGTTGTACGGTTGTTGGGGTATTTTATCTTTTCTGTGAAAACACAAAGCATGCTAAGCTTCTAAATAAGCCTAAAACTGATGTTCTTTCCCCTGTGGCTTGGCCAAGCGTTCCCTTTTTGGCTAATCAGTGCTTCTGATAACCACAACTGTGAAAGCTATGGAGCTGGTCACTGCTTACAAGTTGCATCATCTGTGTATGGGGTTTGTTGTTTTATTTATTTATTTATTTTTTTTTTTAAATGGTGGTGATAACCTCTTTAAGAACAAGGTGGGGAGGGGGCACGGGTGGGCAGCAGAAAGCCTGATACTAATATCCCTGCGGATGATCAATTCTGCTGGACTGCAGTTGAAACTTGAGGTTCTGTAATAATTTTCAGGCCTTTCTGTCTTTTGACAGTTGATACTGGAAAAATTCTGATGCTTAGAATCTATTTAGTGTATAGATAATCAGTGATTTGTATGCAAGACAAGTTCTGAATATAACAGAACCTAAATTAAAAAATAATAAAAAAAACCCAACAGTGGAACTAGCATGTGCAATCAGCTCTGAGAGAAGTATGTGTCAGTAAAATGGGACTATAAGAGCAGATTTATCTATGAATTGCTTTGTGTAGGAGATTAAATAGGACATAAAGATACATTGGTATGGAAAGAAGGAATAACTGTAGAAGAAAAATCATTTTTATGACAGAAATGCATCCAAATAACACAAAACATAATCATTTTCCAATGAATGAGAGAAGAGCTATATGTTGTTCATGTGGGTGACTGGCTGTAGACCTATACAGATCAGAATCACTCTGGCTGTGGTAGCCGTCTTTTTATTTTTCCCGTTTTTTAGCATGTTTGAGTCGAACATCATCTTGCCACAACCCATGTGGCAAAGGAAAATTACTTGTGTTTATTTGTGAAAAGTTAAACTCAAGAGATGAAAATGCAGTATTTGGAACTGTATTGGCAGTGGCAGGCTTTGATTTCATTATATGTGCTTTCCTCCTTGTGTTTGGAGGATATTTAAGATGCCTAGATGGTTTTATGGATCCTCTTGGACCTCCTGACAGGTATACAGTTGCCAGCAACTGTGAGGGATTCAATGCAGTTTTAACTCAGACCATTCTAGTTTTGTGCTTCTGTTCTCTTGTAGGTGACCACCAACTTACAAACAGTGCTAATAGCTGTCAAGAAAAAAAAAGTAGGCTTATCTATCGACACCAGAACTGATATTGGTGTGGAAGGCTAGTTCTGTTCTCCCTTATGCTGCTTCTGCATTAGGATATATTTTGAATAATACCATAGACCCAATTCTCAGTTTGTGATAGAATTTCAACTTAAGTATAAAACTTGCATGTTTCTTCTTTTTTGACGGCAGTTTAAGGCACTAAAATAGTCTGGAGTGTGCTGTGTTGGGGTACAACAGAATTATTAAATGTAAAAGCTCCTTTGACCAGAAACAAATTTCAGTTATGATTAAAACATATTTCACCCTTTATTCCTGGTCAGTGTATTGCCATGCTCTGAGGTTTCAAGCTGAGCTGAGCAAGCAATAAATTATATATGTGAGTGTGTGCATGTATAAAAAAAAAACAACCTCAAAAGAATCAAATGGATGGTATAAAAGAGCAACTAAAGAGGACTTAAAAATATTGCAGACTCAGAAGACTGAAAGGGAGAATAAAAATACAGAAAGTAAAGGTGAAAGATGAAAGGAAGGTTGCAGAAAAGGTTATGGTAAATAATAAGAAATTTATAAGCAACAAAAGGTCAGTGAAGGAGACAGCCAGGCCTCTGTTCAATAGCAGTAGTAATTTACTGACAAAAGAAAGCAGAGTGCTAAGAAATTAAATGAATTCTGTTTCAGTGCTTGCGAAGGAGAATCAGTGAGATGCCAGAACCAGTCATAAATTCCCCCAGAGTGAAGAGTAGTAGTGAATAAAATAGGGGTTGTGCCAAAATAAGTGCTCTGGAAATTAGAGGGTCTGAACTGGAAAGCTAACTAGATTGCACAGCTAAAGCTTGTGAGTCTACCTCAGAGCTGTGGTTAGCACAGCTAAGGGAACCTTTGTCTGTTTCTTGATTATTTTTATTTATTTTTCTCTCCCCTGGAGGCAGCATCACTCTGGTAATGGAGAGGAGGTTCTACAGAGTCCTCTGTCTCTTCAAGTAGAGTAGCAGGAAGGAACACTTTTATCTTCCCCTGTTTTCAGTCAAAAGCTGATTTTTTTTTTTCTTTTTTTTTTTTTTTTTCCCTCCTTTTGTCCTTCCGTGAATGACTAGCTATTAGTGACTGGAAGACAATAAGCCAAGTACTGTTGCAAAGACTAAGGGTAGTTGTAGGGACAGTGGTGGGAATGTGAATACATGGGGGAAATCTTGGCAAATGGGAAACTGAGGAAGAGTCAGCATTAGGGAAGGCTTTCTTTTAGAGAGAAAATTATACAAAATTTGGCAGATGTGCTAGAACCTTCTGGGGTGAGGATGTTGAAGGACAAGCATGGGCATCATCTGTATCCTTAGTGTCTCGGCTGGGGTTAGCTGTGATAGCAGAATATCAAATGGACAGTGGAAGTCCATCATGCAGAAAAAAAGAAGCTAATGGGGCTCCACTCACCACATTTGATGACAGAATGTGCAAGTCGCCCTCCTTCAAGTGGTTATGCTAATCAGTGACTTTACATACTGGATTTGGAGAGCTTCACAGCTGAGGGAAGGATACTTTTAGTCCATGTAGTCATTTATTTTGAGACAGAATATCTGTAGTTATAACCTCAACACTACTGAATAGAAAGGCTCCAATATGAGGGTATTTATATAAAGGTTATCATGGTTTTTTTTCTAGTACTGTAGTTGTGACAAATATGTTATTGCTGTACACCTGCCATAGTTGGTGGGTGCTTTGGACTTTGTGGTCTTGATGGCAGTTTGAGAACACAGTAATCTCTCCAGGGAAGTAAAGGAAACATGACTCTCCAAGAGAAATAGGGTAGTAGAAGATTAATAACCAAGTGGGGAGCGTGAGTGTGTACTGAATAAAGAACAAGAAAGCTGGAGTAAAAATGAGGTAGAACTTCAGAGGTGGAAAATGTGTTGACAAGTTAGGGGAGGGTAAAAGAGTTTTCTAGGATAAATGACTTCCTTAAGAGGGAGAAAACATTAAAAATACCCCAAAAACAAACTAACAAAACACTCCCCCACAATGTTAAAAAAAAAAAAAAAAAAAAGCTGCCTGCTGCAAGTTCAGAGACAGGCTCTTCACTACCATTAGTTCTTCAAGAACAAGGGTGAATACTAAAATAGAACACCTCAGGCTTAGGAGAGATTCTGGTGATCTGAAGCTGTAAATTAATAACCTTCCAAGTCGTCTGCTTTCCATGACTGGCTGTGGAGAAGTGCAATGAAGCTTGCAGAATTAGCTTTAAAAGTGGTGCACTACCAACTGTGGTGGAAAGGGCTTGTCAAAGGACTAAATACACTTACCAGCACTAGGTTTATGAATGAAGCCATCCTAATTCACCTCATTCTCTTCTGTAAAGCAGATTTTCCAAGTTATCTGTGGAAACAAAATGTAAAATACTTTAATTTGAAATTTTCCCACATGGTTGACAACATACAAATTTATTAGTAAAACTTGCGATCAGATATGATAGCTTTGAAAAACTGTGCATAATTTTTGTCTCCGGAGCAGACGCAGCTTCATCTAAATAAGTTTATCCATGCTTTGATAAGACATTTAGAGGGGAAAACAGTAGCGAAATTTATTTGGCATTTGTCTGCACTCAGGAGCTTCCAAAACTTCTCTTCTGAAATTTCAAGTTACAATTTGTGGAATAAAAAAAAAAAATAAAAATCTCCATACATCTGTCAGACAGTCTGGAATTATTGGATGGTTCCTGATATCTGATAGCTCTATTCAGTTAGGGAACTCACAATGGAAACAGATTTGGCATTTTGGGTGTGCGAGAGTGTGTGTGTGTTTGAGGGGAAAGGAGATGCTGCTTTCTTTTTTAGCAAGAGACCTCTGAATTCATTGCAACACTGGAAATGTAAGCTATGGCCAGATAAAACCTTTTCCCGCAGAATATTAATTAAAAATTATTAAGATGGGTGGACTTTCATTGTAAACTTTCTGATAGTGGAGACAGACTAAGCAGTCTCATGGTATTGCTAAGCACTTGAAACTGTATCACTAGAGAGTCTTGTGTAGTGTGCATCATTAACGTGTACACCAACACTATTAACAAATTGAACAAGTTGTGTGTTTTTACCCCTGTTAGGATCACAAGGTGTGAATATTTTTTTTATATATGTAAATGTGTGTATATATGTATGTCAAAACTCTCATTTTTCACAACAGGAACAGCATCAATTTTTGGTTAAACACCCTGGGCCTTATTACCTGTTATTTTCTTAGGTAATAAAAACGCTGCTCTTCAGTGAATCAAATCTGACCTTATGTTGGAAAGCTGAACGTAATGGGAACTCGGTATTCTGTCTTGCTGATGCCGAACTGCTGTTTTTAAAGTTGTCAAAGTTTAGACTTTTGACCTCTGCAATGTAGAGGACTGTGTTTGTGCCAGTCATCTAGAGTTGATTATACCTGATGCAGGGCTAGGGACACTCTAGAAAATGAAACATCTTGTCCTGGGTCGGTGTAGGATGTGCAAAATGAGTTATCCTCTGTAGAGGCGTATTTTCACTGACTGTATTAATCACAGGGAGGGTTTAGACCCACCTTTAGGTGTTTATAGTATAGATGTCTTCACTGAGCTAAGATGAATCTCACAATAATAGCTTTCCTCTTTGGAATAAGAGGAACAGAGTTGACCTTGCCATTATAACTGAGACTTTCCTGATGGCTACCTCACTTCACGCTGGTAGTGTTTAATGATTGCTAAATAGATATGGAAGACTATAGTAGACAAGGACTAGAAAACAGCTATTTTTTTTCTTTATGAATAGTAGCACTTAGTATTTTTTTTTTTCTCTCATTATGAAAGAAAATTTTTTTCTTCATTCACTGTTTTGTCATTCTTGGGTTTTTTTTGTGGTTTTTTTTTGTTTTTTTTTTTTTTTAATCTGCCTTGGTTTTCTTCGCTTATTGTTCTTTTCTACCTCTGGCCTTCTTTCCCCCCCCTTTTTTGGTTCTACCAGCTCGAACATCCAAGTCGGTGTTTTAATCGGTGAAGAACTGCTAAATGAAATATAGGCTTTTCTCTGCAAAATTAGTGATATGTATGTGTGTATGTGCCATCGAGGAGAATGCTGGGAAGACTGTGGATACTGTTTCAGTTGCTGTTTAATAAATGCAACTATGTGTGCAGCAAAAAATGCTTGGGTTTCCTTCCTGGGCATCGAGAGGAGAAGGAGTTAATTGTGCAGTGTTTCCTTCCCCAAGAACAGCTGGAATATCACAGTATTTAATATTTCAATTTTCCCAGCACAGATGCCTAAAAGCTCTTATATCGGTGTTATGTTATTTTGGACATTGTTTTCTATGTAGAAAGATTTATTCCAGCTCTGTTTTCTGATACATTTTTTTAGTTCTAGAAACTGAGCTTGCAGCTTCACTTTTCTTTTCACAGCATTGATTGGGAAGCTGCTGCCCCTACCACATACTAATGTCTGTCAAACACTTGATTCATTCTGCAGTCTGAAAAAGTTTGAGCTCCACAGTGTGCCAGTGTTACCAGAGTGCTGTGGACTCCTGTTCCAAGGAACTGTCATGCCGTATATCACTCGCAGCTCTCGCACATCCAGCCACTTCCCATGTGATCCTCTCCTTAGAGAGAGCTTCCAGTTGGCAGCATCTGGTCCTTAGTGCCAGAGACTCCACTGAAAGAAAGCAGGCAGTGAAACATTTGCCAAAAGTTTTAAGTAAGGAAACTGTAACTGACTTGAACAGTAAAGCTATGCTTGGATAACGAATAAACTTTTTCATTCAAATGTAAAATTTGTTGCCTTACTGTATTTGTTAATGAAGGTGATGGGTGCTACTTAACTCATTTGAAATGAAGTATACTATATGTCAGCTGAAATAGAAGAACTGGGAGGATGGCTGTAATTTTGCAGTGTTATACGTGATATCGTCTGGTATGCAACCAGGGTATACACTTGAGGGGGCTAAGCAATAAGAAGGAAGAAATGTCCTCAACAGAGGCCAAAATCCATGATGATGTGGTGTAAACTCCTCATCACTGGAAAAAGAACTGATCCACCCAGAGGTTCCTGATGTTAATATATTTTTAAACTGTCATAGTATAGGGTATTGTTCATGTAGTGCATTGTTTCTGTGTTGACAAACTTTTTCAGAGGTTATTGCATTCACTGGTGAATAGAATAATTCCTCTACCATTTAATCGCTAAAGCATTTTTGTGAGGCTTAATTATTGTAAGGCCTGATCCCTTGCAATAATTACTATTTTGCGGATTCACGTGTTGAGCTTATTAGCGGATAACTTCCTTAGCCTTTGTAAAGACTATCTCAATAGTCTTCTCAGTAAAGACATCGCAGAAGCGCTAAAAATACCATTGCATAATAATGGAAACATTCTTAAAGGTTAATCCTATATTTGAAGTTTTCAGTAATGATATTTTTCTACCTATGTAATAAGGAACTTCAAGTCCATTTCTCTCTAAAATTTGTATTTTAATGACAATAAGCAGAAGGGCAGGGAAGGAATATTAAGGAAAAATCCCAGCTTGGGACAACATATCCAACAAAAGAATCTTTTAAATCTGGTGATAGCTACTCCTTTTGTTCAATGGTGCCAAACAAGAAAATTGAGATACTGATTAGCAGTTTGGCAAGGTTCTACTGAGTAATGCACTGTGCTGGAACTTTATATGCGTGCCAGCTCCTTTTTGGATCTGGTTAAAGAACAAGCCTTGATTAATGAACAATTATTTTTTTTTATTAATTTAATAAATGGTCCTTCCCCTCTGCCCCCTTTTTCTTTAGCAGCTGCTGGCGGTAGTTCCTCTTTGATTGGCATGTTTTGAGCCGATAGTGTTGAGTGAGTACACAAGAGAACTTTGCAGAAACCATACATCAAAATTGTCAACAGTTTCTGGATAGTCCTTAGGGGGTCTGGTTTTTTTTTTCCAAATTACTTTCTGTGACAAAGAGGGGTATTTTTTGTTTCCCACAATTTATTTTCCTACTATAATGACTTAAATAAGCTACAAAATTAAAAATATATGGGGCCAAGCTGTCTGGTATGAGTTGGTTGTGTATGTCTTTCAAAGGACTTGAAATATGGCATCTCTATTTTGTTTGACATCTTTGATAAAATAGGTCTAAAACCAGTACTTAAGTTGCCAGATTATGTCTGGAAGGACATGACTTGGTTTAAAAAAAGGAAAACAAAAAGTTTACAAGGGTGTCATTGTGTTGTGGTAAAGTCACTGTGAGCAGACTTGGGGAAGAACTTATTGGGTAAAAGTCAGGCATTATGACAGTGGTTTTTTGCCTCTCTAAGGACTTAAAGCGAGAATGTCTCCTGGGAGTTGATTTGAGCTTAGGGTGTGCTCAGCTTCTAAACATGGATGTGGCAAAAAGTCCATCTTCAGTGTTTATAGAACATAAGATTCTAAATATAAATATGAAGTTCTGATGGTTGTTGAGTAATGTGCCAGAATAGCTGAGAACTTCAGAAATGGTCCTAGATTTAGGTGGCCTGGTTTTAATCTAAATCTTGCTGTTGGCATTTCTTTCTAACTAGGCCTGCCCTCCATCTATTAGAGAACTACATCTAATTATTGGAATTAGGCCTATTGATTCTTTTTTAAAAATAGGTTTTCAGCTACCCCAAGCAACTCTGAGAGCATCAGTTAAATTCTTGAACTATCATTTGTACTAATCATATTATTCACACAAACTATAGCAATATGTAGCTGGCTGGTTGAGTGGCTTGCTAGTTGTATGTCTCAAGCTCTTCCTCTGTCAGTAAATTCTAAGAACTGTACAATAGAGAAGTATTGCATTGTTGTTCATCCCACATAATGAAATAATGATATCGAAGAGTTATGTGCTGCCTTCCAGCATCTTTGTGATTTACAATCTTTTCTCAGCAGGCTTATCCCAAGTGGGCTAGGACTAGGAATACCAGTATGCTTAGAAGGCATTGTCTGATTAATGAACACCTATTTTGAGTTATGCATTAGACTTCCTGCCTTTGAGACTGTCTTAATTAGCTAAATGCAAAGGCTCTCCTATCAGTACACAGACAGATTGTGATATTTTAAAAACAAAAATATGATAAAAAGGATGTTAATCATGTTCAAATAACTAGTGAAACGATGCCAGATTGTTCAGGGTGTTATTCTTTGGGGACTTTTTCCTTCCACATAGCTCTGCTTTTTTGCATAGCTTATGTGTAAGAGGGGTTAGATGTGGTATAGTGTTTGATGTATTTGAAGCATGTCCTAGAAGGCTGGTGGAAAAAATGTGGTGTACTTGAAATGCATGGGAGTTTCCCAAAGGTGAGACCAAATCTTAAATCCTAACCTAAGGACAGACAGCTGAATCTGACAGCGAGTACGTAGTATTGCCATGGTTTTCAATATTGTCAGTAGGGTGAAGGGAATCAAAATCCATTCTAGGTGGTAACAGCTTTATGAGAAAGTTCAGGGCTGCTTTGGCATTAGACAATTCCGTTTGCTAATTTAGTTTGATTATGAATCTAGTCTCTAGTCCTTTTAAGTAGGGCAGAGTAAAGTAACTTTCATGTTAACTGCTCTGTGCGCTTTTCATGTTGAGGATGGAAGTTAATTCTCTTTCCTAATGCACAAGTGAAAATCTGCAGGAATTTTGAAGTGTCCCAACACTTCTAGAGTCATCTTACACAATTCTGGTGGCAAACCAGGAGTATTTGAGCAGCAATTCATGCCAAACTGATTCCCAGGCATTCACAAGAATGCGTGTATCTTCACGTAAGCCTTTATTTGCTAGAAGAACTACTCACCTTGACTCTGAGGTGTTTTTTTTTTTCTTCTTTGTTTTGTTATACATACACATATTATGAAAAGTCTTTGTATTGAAGAATCTTTAGTTCGCTGCACTACAGCTCATACATTGCTCAGTGTTCCCTCTGTCACACTTCATTTTTCTAATATATCAGTTTTGAGCTCCATCAATCAAAGTGGCATGGAAATTTCAAACACATCCAGTATTTTAGTAGTTGCTAAAATTGGTACAAAACATGAATATTCCTCTTTACTCAAATTAGTTTTCTGTCATGAATATAAGTAAGTATGCCAGAAACTTGAATAATGCTTCTGGTAAGCTTACAATTTATAACTGCAGTTGATCACTTTTCTGAAATCAAAGGCTTTGAAATCATTATCATCAGAATTGAGAGCGAAGCATTTGCTGCTTTGCTCTTCATTAGACTGAAGAAGTTAATCTCCTTTTAATGACTTATCTCCTTGGTTTGATCTCTATTTGAAGCTGGAAGAAAGCTAAGCTGTTAGATTTTTGAGGTGTTATGCACCACCTTTCTACCAGTAATGTTGCAGAAATAGTTCGGTTCTTGGCTGTACTAAATATGGTTAGAAGAAGAGCGGAGAACTTCCGTTTCGGCTTTTTTACATTACTTGTATTGAAGTGCTGAATATATATGTTCTAGAAATATTTTAACAGTCTCTAGAACCAGTCAAGAAGCAGGGGAGTGAAGGAGAAGCTGTGAGGCATTCAAAATCAACCTTCAGTTCTCCATTATGAATAATGAAAAAGCCTAGTGAAATCAGCCTAAGTCTGGACTAGTGAAATATTACAACTCGCAGAAACGTGTTGATAGTTGTAAACATGCACTGATCAAGTTTTGTACCTTCAGTATTGGTTTTTTGGGTCAAGTGAATTCTTAACGAAAATAACAATATTGCTTTTATTCGGAGAGGTTTGCGATTCAATATTTATATTTTTATAGAGCAAGTATTGAGATTTTCAGCCTGATGAATGTCTCTATGCAAAGTATGTCCAAACCTGCCTTCCTCGATTGCTTCTTACTCATAAAGTGCTTGCTTGCTTGCTCATTTCATCCTATAAGAGAACTCTAACCCTGTTTGGCTCCTTTAAAATAATCCATTTCTATAGCCAATTTGCGGGCTTTCTTAAGTGGATAGTGGTGCCTCTCCTCAGGCTGAAGAACTAGGAAACATTTTATACCTTTCTGATATTTAGGTTGCTTGCAAAGACTGTAAATTTTTTAGTTCATGAGTTTCCTGGGGTACAACTTTGAGGAATATATCCTTTTTTTATTATTATTTATTGCTTTTTCGGTTAGGTAGGGCTACCTCTCTTTGGACTATGGAAAATACAAAACAGTAGGTACAATGTGCTTACCTACGTGTAAAGCACCATGCAATAAATATAGTCCAGGCTTGATTATCAGAATTTCAAGTCTTGCCTATACTGGGTTTTCGGGGTTAAGTAAATGAAAAAATTCTTAACTGGTATCTCTTTACCTTGCTGTTCCATCAGTACTTCAATGTTGAACAAAACAACCCCCAACTGTAACCTCAGAACTCTTTTTGCAGAAATTTTGAATCCTTATCACTATGATAATGCTAATTATGCAGTGCTGATTGCTGCCCTTGGTGACCGCAGTAACTGTCAGGCAGTCTGGGTAAGCTGGTTTCTGTTTTCCAGGTCTCTCCCTGCGTGAAGAAAGATGACATGAATAATGAACTGAATTGTACTTTTCCTCTCATTTCGTAGCATGGGTTTTGATCTGCTACAGTTAAGAGCGTAAGGAATCTGTGTAGTGTTAACTTGGAAATTCAGGAATACTTTAGGTGAACAACAGTATAGCTCTCCAAAGCTATTTCTTTAAACTGTGTTCTTAAAAAAGAAAACAGATGCGAAACCTTTTAGATTTTTAATGTCATTCTTATGACATAATAGGGAAAGAAATGTTTTTGGATGGGATATTGAATTAATTTCCTATTAAAACCCTTGACCCCAAATACTTCATATTGTTCTGGCTGTTTGAGAAGTGGAAGAAAAACATCTGTTTCTCAGATTCATGCTGTATTTGCCATTTCAGTTAATAATTTCTCAGTGTTCCTAACACTATGCTGGGTAACTATGACAGTTACTCACCAATCCTTGTACATTTTACATTGTAATGGGTCTGTTACCCTGAAGTATTAATTTGCGTTCAGAAACCTGGCTACACCTTATTTTCATTTTCCTTTGATGCAGTACATTGCTAATGAAAATGAGATCACTAGCTGGATTTATGGACCAACAGCTCTATCTGTTAAGGCCTGAAATAATGCTTTTTCACTTGTTCTTTTGAAACTGCTTCTCTTTGAGCAGTTTGAGTACACTCAGATAACACTAGCAATGGAGATGACTGGTCATCAAGCTTCTGGTTTAATTTTGGAGGTTGTTACTGATGTAATTAAAACAGACTGATACCTGAGAAAACATTTCAGTATTCCACTGCTAATACAACAGTTATTTAAGAAAAAATTCATGGTGGCAGCTGTCTATAAATGAATGATTTCTACATCTATATTTATTTTAAATGAGTTGAAGGTTTTGTCCAAAGCACAAAAAAAAGTTTAAGAAGCTTATTTTCCCCACCTGTAGTTAGTTCTCAGCACATCGTGAGTAACAGACCAAAATTTGTTACTGTTACCAAAGGAGTAAAGAAAGATACCAGTGTCTAGGAGGACTACGTGCTGAACATGAATCCTTCAAATATGTCATAGGAGGGATCATAGTGTAAGAAGAAAAAAAAAAAAAAATTGTCTTGCCCACTCGCATGCGTTTGTCAGTGGAAGAGCTGAGTAGAGTCCATAAGGAGTTCTCCTTCCTGACTGTTCTGTGCTAGATCATTCTGTTGGGATGTTACTGAAAAGCTGCTTGTTTTAGAGGTTGTCAACAACATAAGCTAGCCCAAAGTTGATGCAATTCTGAACAAATAGCTGCATAAATTAGGCACTGATCTGGCTATATACAGATGGCAAATGATACCAGAGATGTATTTTCATTATGGATATTGGTCCAAGGAAAATCTGGATTCATGTGCAGTCAGCCTTGAAGGCAAAATTAGGGTTTTGTTCTTAAGTTCTTCATCATTAAGATTACATAAGATTTTATATTTCTCAAAATACTACAGGTATACATGCCAAAATAAGCTTTATTTAGATGTTATAGAGGAAAGGCAGGATTGCAATGAGATGTTTGTCTGTATATAATAAACAGTGATAGTGGCTTGCCAGGGGGTACTGAATTCACACCTGGATTGTAAATCCCTGTGCAGCAGGATGATGATAATGTTTTTGAAACACTGTCTTTGCTACTAGTAAAATGTATTGCTAAAGTCAAATTTTCCACATGCAAGAACAGATAGATTTGTCTGATAATTTGGGGGAAAAAAGAAAAAGTAACGTTAGCCATGGACAGACTGAAAAAGCTCCTAGTATCCTTATACGTATGACTTCCGAGGAGAATAGCAACTGTTATCCAGGCTGTAAGGAAGTTAAGTGACTGGGTTGTCTATCTGCTTTTTGCGTAGCAATGCATTCAGAGGAGTAACTGCAAGATGAAGATAATTGGATGGCATGGCGATGATATTCATACAGACACCTGAGAGATCAGAACATGTAGTAAATACTGTAGACCTGATATTCATTACCTGATCTGGTAAGCAGATCACTGACTCTTTTGAATGCTATTCCGATGTAACATGACCATTATTGCAAATAAGACGAAGATAGAATTATTACCACCACCAATTCAAAAGATGCATCATGGAATATCACAGCTGTCAGTTACTTTGTTTCTTTTCTATATTCTCAAAGTTACAGAAGCTGAAAATCTTAATATATTTCAAAATATAGCTACACTGAAAATAGGTGCTATCATCAGTCTAAAGTATGTTAATGGACTGGGCTCATCCTATTTCTGTAAGGAAGGCAAATATGCAGTATGAGGTCAGACAGAATCAAATATTAATGATGGCACTACTCTATATTAAAACATTGCTTCTATCTAGAAAGGCTCTGTATCCGAATAGGGCAAATGACTCACACTGACATCATGAGAAGTCTATGCCTAATCAAACATAAAACAACATAAAACCTGTATATGCTGGTTTTTGCACATAGAAGAGAATGGCTTTTGTAAAAGGATCTTTATAGGAACTGAGAGAAATTATGAAATTGCAACCTGGATCTCATAAAGGTCTGTTCTCCAGGTGTTAATACTTATAATATTACACAAGGAAAGTAGCCCTACACCGTATTATATCACTTGAGTCCTTATGTAATACACCAGCAAGTAGTCTGGTGCTTCTTGCAAAAGAATCCATGGAGAATTGGTGAAAATTGGTGCAAAAAAGAGAAATTCAGCTTATTGGGCTAATCTAAAATAATGTAGGATTGATGTATAGCTCTTCCCTTTTTTTGGAGGTGCAATGCTGTTGTTAACAAAATAACGAACAAAGAATGGACAGTTCAAAGAGTTGAAACGAATTTATGAGAACCAATATTTCATGGTGCGTCTTCAATACACAAGCACTACGAGCCACGTTACTCACATGGTCACTAGTGACAGATGACAGAAAGCTGCTTGGAGCATAAAGTAGAGCAATGTTCTAAGCAATATCAAGTGTCTCGAGTTCTTCAAAACCGCTTTTGTCGTTTCTCCAATACTTAAATAACTATGAACCAATAAGGTTGAAGGAGGAAAGCAGAACTAAGTGATGTATCCACTTCACAGATGGATAGGCAGAACACTAAAGAGTAAGTGATGTACTGGAGAACCCTGTACAAGCTGGTACCCAGACAAAGTTGCTATACTTGAGTTGCTAAACATGCTGAGTCTCAGAACTACTTGTTCCCAGCATGGAGTGTGGGTTGGTTCTTTACATGTTTTTTTTTTTTGTTTTAAAAATGATATGGTCTTCCAGTCTTTTCTAAATAGTTGTAGCAGGATTATATGATCTAGTGTTTCTTCACAGTGACTTATTATCTGTATTAGCTTTTCATTATTGCTAGCTGTCAGTGTTGTGCTTGGTTTTTTTTTTTTCCATGTAGCTATTACACTATGAATCTGGTAGAGTGTGGGAGCTTTAGATCTTATAATTTTTATGCTGTACTATGTAGCTTTGGTGTCATGTACTGTACTTAATATTTGTTATTGACTGTCATAAAAAAGCTAAAATTATATATATATATATATATAACTAAATGCCTGTATTAAAATTCAAGTTTAATAAAACCTGGCAATCTAACAATTCCTTTTTCTTGACTGAAATACTTTATCAAATTATCTGTGAGAGAAATAAATATCATCTTCTTGTTACTGCACTGTGTAGTGAGAGGAATGGCTAAAACTGGGAACGTCTAAGAGTAGTTTTGCCAGCACAAAGCACTCATTCGCTGTGATGGTAGTTACTGCATGCAGTGCAAGGTACTTGAAAGAAACAGTAAGAAATGTACTGTACAGCGCTGTATAAGTTTGTTCTCAAAAGCAGCTTGATGCTTCTTAGGGATCGCTACCACAAAAGTGGCTTCTGTCAACAGAAATGAAGCGAAGCAGAGGGACAAATGTGGGCCCGAGTAACATCAAGCAAAGGTCCTGGCTATAGCTGAAAGTAGCGTAAGGTGGGCCTTGTGCCGAACTGCTGTGCTTTTGTGTAGCTAGCAGCTCCTCTTTTTGATGGGTCCTCAGGGGTCGGTCTTGCAGTAGGTGACTGCAGCAAAACTAGAGTAAATGGAAGCGTGAGAAATATCTGTCTCGTTAGAAAGTCGATCCAACTAGGATGCAAATCTGTGGGTTCAAGGAAGCCCTGGAAAACCTGTTGAAAGAGAAATCCAGTGAGGGCTGTGTAAACGCCTAGGAAATCTGTTCTTCCCAGCTTTCAGTGGCTTGCACTTCAGCTGGGGGAAGTTTTATGTGGTCCTTCTTCAGATGTCTGTTTCCGGTCGCTGTCAGAAGCAGAGATGGGCTACGTGTCTGTGGAACTACTCTGATGTCCTCATGACTTGGTACATATACTGGATTTCTGTGTTGTTTAATAAAAAATGAAAGCAAAACTTGTCTCCCCTCATACTGAACAGAGTAACTCATGGAAATGTAGGAGCGATTTAAATCCATGAGAAGGCAATTAGTCTAATGATTGCACTACTGAAGTAGGAGCGAAACTACCTTTGGATTCAATGGAAGGGAAAATATTTTTTTTTTTTTTAAATCAGTGTAACGAAGTGATTTGTAGCAATTTTGCAAGAATTAGTAGTTGTCATCTACTGTGTTATACACTTAGGTTTTTTGGGGGAAAATGAGTAAGTCTAGATTGTGTATATGTAATTATACATTAACTATATATGTTTAACTTGATTTACACTTTAAACACTCCATACAAACTTGTTAGAAGTAGTTGTGCTCTCTATTGTTACAGAAGTTTATTTGCTTTGTGTTCGGCTTTATTATTAAAGTGAAGTCCTTTATAGATGTCTTTGATCGCCACAACTTACCAAGTTCTGATTTGAAATGACACCATTAGTAAATCAGACTTTTCTCTACGAACAAGAAGTGGGTTTTTTTTAACAAGAGGAAAAAAACCCACTTTGCTCTGAATTGCAGAAAAAGTCATTAATATATCTGTGCACTACAGAATCAGCTAAAGGCACAAATTTGATCTATGTACTCTCTGATCAACTGACAGTGTATAAGGAGTTGATGAACAGTACAGGTTTTTTTTTTTTGGGGGGGTGGCGCTGAACTTTTTCTTTTCATATTATTGAATATATAAGTGTTTCCCTTGTATTTTGTTGGGGTTTTAACTAAATTTAATTTAATCAGCTTTGAATTAAAGATACAGCTAAAGAATTGACACTTTCTGAAAAATTGTCAATGGAAATTTATAACTTGTTTCTGGTTTAATGGAAAATTCTTGTCATGGACAGAAATGGTGAAGGAAAGAAATTTAAATTCTTACTGTCGTATTAGGAATAGGAAATTTTTCCAAGCCAGCTGTACTGAAGTACACTATAATAATATTTCTCAGAAGTTTAAGTAAAAGAGGATGACTGAAGTGGCAAAATTATACTATTTTTAATGCATAGATCTCAATGTTCTATAAAGAAATCTGCTTTGAAAGAAATTAAATATGAAGCAAGTCTTGCTCAAAGATGTACAGGAAGGAAATTCTCTGTTATTCTTAGACTCAAGAAATCATATCTCTGTTGAATTAACTCTCTGAAGGACTTGATTCTGCACACAGACTCTAACTACATCAAGGTACTGCCCAATAATTTGAATTAAGCCCGATCCCTATTCTATGCAAGTTTGCCACTTATACATCCGATGACTCATCTACACTACATCAAATGATGCATCTGATGACTTAGTCACATCGCTTGAGTGCCTCCATTGTGCACTAGCAGACTTTATGTGAATGCCTCCAGCTGTAGAATTTTGGAGTTGCAAATTCTCTAAACATCCTGATGATGATTCATGCAGTTAATGTTTGTACCCACTTACAGAACTTCATTTCTAGTGTTTAGCTGACTAATATATGTATCACTGGGGGGGGGTGGGGGTGTGGAAACTGCAACATGTTCTTTCATATCTTCAAAGTCTTCAAAAATAAGGAAAAGTCTTGCTCCTGAAAACTTGACATATATGTAAGGAAAGTTTTAGACTTTTTGTACCAACCTCAGTTCTCTGAAGGCAAGCTCATCCTTGTTTTATTTGTGTATTAGTCAGCAGGGATTTTTATTCAAGGTCTGCCACCTAGTTACATGAAATAAAAGATACGAAGTGCCATAACTGAAGAAAAAATGTTCTACTTTTCCCTTCCCTCTCTGTGGAAATAGTAAAGGGATTAAGGCTATGAGCTAAAGAGAACACACTAAAACTAGCATTTAAAATTTTTCCTTTTTTGTGTGTGAAAAAGCTGGCTATTGTACCTTTAAGTTGCAGTTTGCAGAGCTTTAAGTTGTAGGGAGCTTATGAGATTTGGACAGAAAGTTAGTATTGTCACATACGGTTCACACTGTTGTAAATTAAATAGACTTCAGGTTTCTAGTCATCAGTGATTTGATCTAGTTCCCATGGCAGGTAAAGTGCACGAGCAAAGCTTCAAAGCATTTTTGTTGGCACTACTTCAATCTGATCCTGAATGGTAACTTTAACAAAAAAGATACTGAAACAAAAATAAGCCTAAGGAAGTATCAGCTTGGAGCTAGTGCTCCCTTAAGCAAGGAGGCTCTTTTGAACAACTCCCCATGGCCCCCACCCTTTTTTAAAAAGGCAATGATAAATTTCAAAACATCCAAACTCACTTTGTAACTTTAGATTATCTCCTACCTTTTGGAATATGAATATTCTGAGTAACAACTGCTTCTGCAAGTCTCTAACTGCTTGCAATTTCCTTAAACTGATTATAGTCCAGTGATTTTTTTTTTTTTTTTTTTTTTCCTCCCCCTAACCTGATGACTGGGATTGCTCCCCCAGAAGAGGGATATGTAGATGGAGAAAGAGGAAGAGCTTACTTAGAGCAAATAAATTTCTAAAAGGAATTTCTCTAGACTGCACATTAGAAAAATTCGTCACTAACTTGAACAAACTGCTTTTGGAAGAGAAGCTGCTTATCATGTCTTGCGCAACAATACAGCAGCACTAAGAGTAATCAATACTGAAATACACTGTTACATAAAGCCAATTAGAACCCATTAAAATATCATTTTACAAGGAAAATCCTATCAGTATTTAAGTGGCAATTTGAGGTTTCTTTCGTTAACTGGAGCATTATTATTCAGAAGGAACAGAAATGTATGAACATAGTTCCCTTTAAAGCCTTCAACACATGCACAAAACATGCACCTGTATTGGAATGGAGGTGTGGAGTTTTACACATTAATCAACTAAACATTTCTACTATACAGATACACAATAGTATCACATGAATGAACCTGTAAATCGGTTGGCTTTCAAAGTCTTGCAGAGAACTTGATTTCTGACGAGTTTTCAGGCTATATGACTTGCATAGAAGTTGTGTGCTGCGTGGAGGTTCAGGTCACCTGGGGGTGGTGGTTATGTTTCAGCGTGGCAGAGGAATACTTCAGGTAGTTTGGTGCAAAACAAACAATCTAGCTTAGAGAGACATGGTTCTAAATGTAGTATGTGCTCCTATGGCAAGACAGTTTTTGGAACCACAGCTTGTTTATACAGACTGCTCTGCAGATGGATCTGAATAGATTTGATATTGAACCTGGGTAAAGGTGAAGTCTTTGGAGACTGTGGCACATGTGAATTGATATGTTTGTATATGTCCTAAAAGTCAAATTTCTCACAGACATTTGAAAAAATCTCAGTTTTGGGAGCGGAGTGCCTCTGTTGTGATCTAAACCTAAATGGTCTTGTCTATCTGCTCCTCAACGATATATCACTGAGAATCTTTCAGTTGCAGACAGTGTGTAGTTAGGCTTCTACTCTCTCCTCTCCCTGAGGAGATGAGTAATGACATAAATTTGTCACAAGGAATATTCTAGTAATTGCAGAGGCTAAGTGGCTGAATGTTTTAGCCAATGAGTATTGCTTCAAGATAAGTTAACCGAGGTGCATGCAACTTTCTTCTGTGGATAAAATTTGGTGACTGGTTTTGTGATGCTGTGACATTGTTCTGGCCCACTGCTGAATAAATTCTATGTTTAGAGTTGAAAAATAGAGCACCCTTTCCAGTAAACAGTAGTGATTCCCTCAGACAGACATAAATACCCATATGTAAAGAACAAAAAAACTGAAAATGAGTGAAAAAATTATCCAGCCTCATAATGAGAGGAAGTCATTACTTTGTTACTTATTTGTCCTTTGTTGTGGTGTCTGATTTGTGGTTGATTGGAGGTGTAATGCTTACCTGTTTTGACAGGTAGACATGAACTTACCTCCTCAAATAGTGAAAAAGGAGAAATGGGAATGTACTTTTGCTTTTGTGTGTGAAGAACAAATAGAGATGAGACAAAATACAGTGCACTGTGACTGCCACTGTAAGGCATGATGAAGCAGTAATCCCTGAAATAAAACTTGCACCTATAACTTTTAATAAAATCTTTACGATCAGTGTTGGAAACTATCAAAACCAGGATCACTTATAATAATGGGATTATTGCTCTCCTTTTACAGTGAGGAGAAGTCTTATACTTAGTTTTTGTTGCCTTTGCCAAAATGATACCTTGGTTATTTTGTCAGTTAATTTTATCAAGAATCAATATGGGGACAGAATAGCCTGAAATCAGCCAATTTTGCCTCTAGAATTTCCCATCAGCTTTACAATAGGTTACTGTCCAAGTGCTTAGTCTACCTGGCAAAGGGTCTTCTAGGCACAACAAATTAATTTATTTTGATACGTCTATTGGAAACAAAACTTCTGTTTCTCCGTCTGTTAAAGGAGCACCGGTTTATCTTAGTCATATTGACAATACATGCAAACACAAGATCACAAAAAAAAAGTGGTCTGGTGGTGTTTAAAAGGAAGAACTGACATGAGGAAAAAGTTGGTACATCCATTTAAGTGAGAAAGAGGAGTTAAAGGAGAGAGGGAGGAGGGATGGTAAGAGAGAGTGATAGATTAAAAAAATTATATGCTTTTAAAAATAGGGCCAAAACACTTCTTTTATAATGGAATAAACTTATTTGTAAGTCTGAACTCCTAACTTGGAGAAGTAGTATTAGATTTGGGGTTATTTGAAGGCGATGGCTGAGCTGTCCTCCAAAAATGACTCAAGGATAAAATATACTTTACATATCTCTCCTAATTGGACAATGAGAATCCAGATGGACTTGATTAGAAGCAGACTATAAGGTCCTTTTTTTTCTTAACAATCCACAAACAATGAGCAATAGCTGTTTTGTCACCTTTCCATGCAGTCTTGCGTATCTATATATGCATGCGTTTCTATATGTATAGATAAAAATGTAGACACATTAAGAAAAAACTTGGACATATCACCCAACTATTCTTTCAAAAATAATTCCATTTTCTTAGGGTTAATAGGCATACACTGCAACACCTCAAAGTAAAATGCAAGCTAGAAAATGGTTTCATATACCTATAACATAACAGATCATGAAGTTTTTGAATTAAAGTATAGTTGCAGCAGAAAGTACTTTAATAATCAGAGCAATTGTCACTATTGATTGATCTTATATTTGTAATTTCATAAAAACATTTGGTAAAGATTTTATGAATTAACTTCAGGAGACCGGACAGATTGTTGGTCTCAGTTAACCAAAGAATTTGGAAATGATTAGCTCTTTTTTACACAAGATGTCTGAGACTGATAAAGTACGAAGAAAAAAAGATATCCCTAGGTGCCGAAGGACTTGAAAATTAATGAAGGTGAAATAAAAAATACAAAAATGGTAATGTACTGAAACTGAAGCATGACCCACAGCGGTTTATATAGCCATAGAAGAAATATACTGGCTGTCAGAATCCACATTCCTTTAGGAAAAAGAATGTGGTATGAAATAGATAAGTCACTGATAAGTTAGGAAGTTTGCAATTGCTTTCCATCTACCTTTGTGAAGTCCACTTGATTTCCATATAGCAATTTAGAGGGAAAGATATCTCAGAAAGCTAAGTTTCAGAGGTTCTTTGTTTATTTGACACTTTAGTTATTTCCTGTATAGAATGGATGTTGGGTTACTGTATTCTTTTTAGCTGTGTAGGTGAGTAATATAGACTAAGTCAATGATAATATTTACATTTATTATGATTCACCTTTCAATCCTGTAAGAAAATCCAAATCGAGGATGAAATAAATTGGTGAAGTAGTATTGATGAACTTAGTCTGATGTTCTCTATGCTTAACCTTATGAATAGGTAGCAGAAAGTATTTTTGAGAGCAAGGCCAAACATTTGAAAACTAGAGATCAAAGATTAATTTTCTATAGAGACTTCTTTTCCCCTCACAAGTTCCCTTTGGATTTTGAGCACAGATTCTCCATTAATTTCAGTAGGCTTAGCTTGTTAGGGCTGCCTTCTGCCCTCTTTTCCTTTTTAGTAGCTTTCTGGGTAAGAAATACAAGACTCATTGTTTACCGTTGTGCTCAAAAAAAACCCCTCACTTGAGATCCTGGCATTAATCATATGTTTTAAAAGAAGACTTTACTGAAAATCATAGTTACAAAATCTTTACAAAACACTTTAATTTGAGACTAAAGCTACTGAAATATTACTATGAAGAATTTTCTCCTTTCTCAGGCGATTTATTGTTGAGAGAAATAAAGGTTGAGCTTTTCAAGTGAGCTTTAAGGTAGGTATGATTGGAGCAACCAACTCTTCTAAAGTGCCAACAACTTTCTAGTGTAAACATAAAAGATGAGACTCTTAAGCCCTCACAAAGTCTGCTCTGGACTAAGACTATATATTTTCAGTGACAGCATGAAGCCAGCCACTTTGTGGCATTAGTAGCATGGAGTGCATTAGGACGGTAACAAAAGAGCACTAAACTATTTTGCTGAAATTGTCTCTTCTAAGGCCAAGTAGTGTGTTGGTCCAAGCTACCTAAATTACAGTCATTGTAAATGTGTCCTTTAACAGCATTCACTGACTGCACATAGCAGTCTGGCTACCTGCCCAGCTGCAGGCATACCCCAAAAATAAGTGGACTCGCCACAAACTAAATCAGAAATTTTGGTCCAAAGTACTCTAGAGTGTTTCAGGGGCAGCACCCTTGCCCTCCCTTTGAAATTGAAGATGAAATTTTCTTTCAGACATAAATGACTGGTTTCTGCTTCATGTTCTTATCTTTTCACATGCATATGAAGTGAGGCTGTCTACCTAGGTTTCTAATCGGTACAAGACAAGTGGGTTTTTTGTTTGGGTGGCTATTTTGTGGTATTGGGTTTGGTTTGTTTTGTTTTTTTCGTTCCCTGCTTTCTGGCAAATCCATGGGAAAGGCTCCCCAGCACGCCTCTTTGCAACGCGATGGTGATAGGTATAAGCAAGACCCATCAAATGGTGATCAAAGTTGTACTTTGAATACCTTAAATACATAACGTTCTTTGCAGTGTGCCGGTCCGTCTGTGCTTGAAAAACACATACCTAATCATTAAATCTGATAAAATATGCAATGGTTATGTTTGTATCGTGTGACAAGGATCAAACTAGCCTGTGAATGTGTGAGCTTGCCAGAAATAATAACCAATTAAATTTTCTATAACATCTTACAGATAAAGCATTTTGAGCTACTAATAAAATTACGCTAATAAAAGAAGCCTGCCTAGTTAAAAAATGTTGGATGTCTTTCTCTGTAAACATAAGTCATATTAACCTTGTAATTCACATGCTGTGAATTACTGATCTTTTGTCCCTGTCTCTAAGAATGGGAAAATTATTTTATTATTGGGTTTGAGAATTGCTAGAATAATCCAGAAAATACCTTTTCCCATTTCTTGATGACTTAAGATGGACTGAGAATCAATGGCAGGGATGAACTCGTACTACTCTTCTTTCGCCGAATAGCTGTTGCTCATGAATACAGACGTGACTTACGCTACCGGAATCTGTTATCTTGTGAGGCAAAATATCCAGCACTGCTGCTAGTCACTGCAGCTTCAGGAGATCCTGATGTATGCTTCTACAAAGAAGAATGCCCTTAAACTCAAAAGCTGTGTTTTGAATTAATTTTCAGGGTTTTCCAGTATTAGAAAGTTAGGGATGTTTTATAATTAGTTTTTCTTTCTTGCATTTGTAGGAAGGCATTTGCAAATCCTGATATGATAATTCATGCTGGGATTCAAGGGTGAAATTTTGCATGTTAGTCAGTCTAGGAATTTTAAGTTCTGCCACTTCCTGGGGGCTATATTTTATGTGACTCGAGGACCAGGATCCTTGAGGGTCCAATATAAAGGATGATCATCCCCCGAAGAAGCACTTAAGAGATAGAGGCAGATTTCCCTCTTCCTCCCAGCCCTTCTTGCAGCTGATACAGCGTACGTAGCCATGAGGGTCTGTCTCAGCCCCAGCTCTCAAGTTGCTTTAAATTACGCTGGTTCAGCCTCAGGATCAGTAAGTGAAGTCATCTTGGTCTCCCCCTGTCCTGGGCCATTCTGCATGTTGCTCTGCCACAGCATTAAGCAAGTATCTCTATTTAAAAAAGTAAAATAAATAGATAAAGTAGAAGATAAATGATATCTCAAGTTCTTAAAAGCATGTGGCAAAATCCCTCTAAGCGGCTTTCAAGGGAGAAAAAAATAAATTGACTTTAAGTAGTAGGTAACTTTTCATGGATCAAAAACGAGCTAAGAGAAAAAGTCTTTAAGAAAACAAACAGTTGGTTACAGTATGGGAAAAAATATTTTGGAATAAGACTTAGAGCACAGAGATAGCTTTATTAATGATTTAAGAAGGTATATTTATCGGTGGTAGAAAATCCGTCACAGTAAGTGACAGATCATTTGGAAAGAACAGGGGAAGCTATTCCAGAAGAACTCAACAGAAGCAGATGTCTGGCAGATTTAGGGTTGACAACTGGAGATCAAAATCTGCATGGTAAAATTTTATAAACTCATAACTGGTAGGTCTGAAACTAACTACAGGAAAAGGACTTACTGTTGCTGTAAGAGCGGTAATCGTGTCAACTGCTCGTCAATGCCCCCGGAAAACAAGGAGTGGATACAAATGAAAAAAAAAAAAACCCCACCCATTTAAATCATTAAAATTACTTTATAAGAATCATAGTGGACTACACCTATGCTACTCCTTGACAGAACATAAGAATAATAAATCAAATAAATTGAAAATTAATGAGTTTAAGAGATGAGTTTTAATACTAATTTAATGAGTTTGGTTTTTTCTTATACAACCTTTGTTTAATGGAACTGTTTTCTGCAGAATGTCAGATATTAAGGAATTGATTAGGAAAAAGGTTTGAGCGTAAATGAATGTACCTGTTGTTAGATTAGATTAGGCTAAAAAAAAAAAAATAATACAGGTTTTCAAGTTTGTTTTACTTGGACATAAACAGTAAGCCTGAGAAAGGAAATTAACTGTTAACTGAAATTAAGTTGCCTAGGAATCCTGCATGGGGATTCCTGAATATTCTTCTGAAATAATCCAAACAAGCAACTATCCAAAGATTATTCTATACCAGTCTTACCTAAAAAATGTTTTTATGTTCCTGTATTAGGAACTATTGTCTTCTAGCTTCTGGCTTTGACAATACATATGAAAGACAAAGCTCTGAAATATATTGCCTCTGGGACTAGTCCATATTTGAGGCCAAGCCTGTTTCTAAATATGTGCTGCAGTGATACCTATGTTTTTAAGCTCTATTACAATAGATCATGCTCTACTACAATTTCAAGCTTGCAAAATCCTGGAATAATTGGTTCAATTTGATTTTCATCTTGCATGTGTTAATGTTTGGCTATTGTGAAGTGCTGAAGCTGAGATGATATATAGCATTAGATCTTTTAGATTTATATGTAGAATATAGTTATATGTACATATATATCTCTCTGGAGTCTCTTTAATGGTTACTTTCTATGTTTTTACAAAGTAACCAATAATTTCTGTACACGTTCTAAGATTATCAAGGAAATATGTTCTTTGCAAAAATCTTCCTGGGAGTTATTTATCTGCTGGGGAAGGGGTGGGGCGGTGGAACAGGGCATGCATGGACAGAATGAATGGAAGAGGAGGAGGAGAGAAGAATTGACAGGCAATTACACTGATGTTTGATGGAGCTGTATTTGTGTTAGCACAGCCTAAAAAGGCTAAATTGGAGGGGGGGGGGGGGGCAACAAAACCTGTATGCTACCCTGACAGTCTGGTTACACTAAAACATCTGTCGCTTGCTTAGATGCTATTTACAATGAGATTTTTGTGCAGATGACTAGTACAGGGCTATGCCTCTTCTGAGGAAGTTACGCAGCAGTGTTTATTCATCACCACCTGCTGCCTTGTGAGCAATGAGACATATAGCTGGTACGTGGCTGAGGAGGATAAATGTCCAAAAAAGAATGACTAAAGAAGCAGGGGGGGAAACCGTAAAGCGTAAATCACATACACAGAGTTATCGTCTGTCATCAGTAACATGGCAGTTGGATTTGCAAGGTATGCTGCAAGGCTGTATGGAAAGTATAAGCAGTATCACCTTGTTCAGAATTAAGTTATGTTAACTTCTGCAATCTGCATTTCTGTAAAGAGCTTAATAAGTTAAGGCAAAAAGTGCCAAGGTTTTAATACATAATTTAACAATGGTTACACATGGAGATCGCTGGGCTCCTTCCCCACTCTTAATTAGCTTTTTGGAAAAGCTGATACACTCTTATTACAAGAGAGATACCGTTAAAATTGTTCTTGAGCGTGATAAATGGCATAATCCTGCCAATTGTTTTGTCTGGGGTTGGGGCTGCTAGTTCAATGGATGCTGTGTGGTACTGTTTTTCTAAGTAAAGAACATGTAGGTATGCAGCATCTAAAGCATGTATTTGACTTTGGATATTGCTCAGCCCTGTCTGCTTCTAGCAAGAGCTGTAGACTGAAATGCAGCGTGAGTACCTGAAGTCCAGCAAGGTACTATTCTGCATAGGATGGAAAATAATATTTATAAAACCTCAGTTCGTAGAAGCTTGAGGAAAGTGGATAGGTGATTTCAGAAAGGACTTTCAAACTGGATGGAAGTATGCAGGGATATCAAACCTCAATTACAAACACTGGTGTTATAAGCAAAGTTCATCTGTGTGTTTTGTGTATGACCTTCTTTGCAAAGGGCTAGATCGCTTGTCACCGTAGATAGGCTTCAAAGTTACAAATAGTCGAACTACTTGGGACATCAAAGAGCTACCCAATGGATCTTAGTTTATTACGTTTTTACGTTAGTTTATTTTTCTCACTTGCTTCATAAGAAAAATAGTGAGTTTAATGCACAAAACGTCACTTTTTATTGGAGTGGAATTAAGTGCTCCTCTAAAGTAGAATAGCATAATAGCAGGGTTGAGCTGTTTTGTTTTTAAGACATTGTAATTATCCTTAGTGTGAGTATATTTAGATAAAATGGAAAAATGGAATGAGTGCACTAGTTCTGTCTCCTGTTATATAAAAGCCACTGTGGTTACCTAAGCTATCTAATATTTACTTGCCTCAGAGCGTTTCTGCAATCAGGCTCAGTCAAATCTACTGAAATTATGATTCTAAAGGCTTTGCCCAAGGTTGGGGAGAAACAGTAACATAGTATTGCATATTGAAGATAATCTGTAACTGTAAAAATATGGTTTAAAGACTTTTCTGTTCAGTACTATAAATGATTCTGAAGCAGGCGGAGTAGTTCCTTGTGTGAAAGGATGCAAATGGGGAGAAGTCCGTGATGGCTTTGAAGAGTTGAAAGGTCAGTACGGTGATATTTGGAAGACTTTGGTAAAGGAAGGCATCTTTCCCAGAGGACAACAAACAACAAAACAGAGAAGCTAACCACCCTAAATCCGACGCGTTACGGTTCTCACTCATGTAGCCTGTTATCAAATTAACTTTTTGGTGGGCTTCACCTTGTCACTTGCAGTGCTATACCAGATTGTGCGATTAACATTTTTGTGTGACAAGCAGTTACCAGACAGCTGGGGGTGGTAGAGAAAAGCAGGTAATTATATGCCTGGTTTGTGACCTGCAAAACCTCTTCTTTCTGTTAAATTCTATGACAGAATCAAGCCCAAATTAAGGAACTACAGTAGGAAACTCTTGAACCATAAAAAATTAAAGGTCGTTTAGTACAAAAGCATAAAGGTCAAAGAAAATATAGGAAAGTTGGTTAGAGAGGATTTAACCACTGTATGTGGAATGTTGTAAGTTGTGATGTTTCTTAGGGGAATGAGTAAACTAAAGAAGAACACAAAGTATTAATTTGCATTTTGTAGATACATACCAATTTTTAAAGTTATTCCTAGTATTTATGGAATTTTCTATGGTTAAATATTGATTTTTAAAAATTAGCATTTGTATACATTAGCCTTCACTAGCTAATGAAAAGTGATTAGCTGAAGGATTATATAAAAAATTCTTCATAAACTAAGATGTAATTTAATAGATTTCAAAGGGTAGCCAGGGTGAAGTTTTAAAATGTCATGGTTTGTCCTAGATTAATAACAAATCTCAGTAGAAATGCTCAAATAATGTATTGAGTGAGTTAATCTTTCAGTCACGCCTGTTCCATTATGGGCAAAAATCACCAGCCAAGATAGTCTCTGTACAGTATGAATTACATGTGGATAATTCTTTTATACTTCAGAAATCGTAAACAAACCCTTTCATCACTTCCTATCCCTTTATTGGATGATATTAAATACTAATATATTGCTGCATACTTTGATTTGCATGTTCTTGGTAATAGACTTACCCTTTGGAGATTCACAAAATAAAAATCGGTATTGATGACAGTTTAGCTATAACTTTGATATCTGAGAAGGGATACAAGGAGTGTACTGTTTAATTTTAAGGCTATAGTAGCGTGATACTTCAACCTTACTCTCCAAGAATCTCACCCATCTCCTCCTCTAACTGCTGTTCTATTTAAAAACCAAAACACTCCATTATACCTTCCAGCATAGACAGAATACAAGACTAGAAGATGAGCAGAAATATGTCGGAATAGGTTTGCAGACAATATGATCTTCTACTTTTTTAATTATCAGTTACTGTTGGGTATTTTTCCTGCTTTCCTTAATTGAATTTTCCCAATTCAGTCATCTTCATATATGCCAGCCTTACGCTGGGTACCTTGGCTACAAAAAATGAGCCCCATTTGAAGTATGCCTCTTGCTTTACCAATCTCTCAGCAGCCTATTTAAAAATAGGAAGCAATATGCTGCCTTAAATTCAGAGTGATCTGCCCTCTGAGAAAGATGCAGAATACAACTTCACAAAGATGGAGCTAGAAATGTCAGAGAAACGCTTGGTTTCTTTTGGTGTCTTTTTAGCAAAGGTGATGTTAGAAGGCGAATATAATCACAAATTCGCGTGAAAACGTAGGAGCGGATGGTTCCTAATATGCGATTTTGTATTGGTATATTATGTACTTAATATGTGCAGAAGCTGAAATGTGTCTTTAAGCAGACCTTTAGGAATCTGTGTCATTGGGTTTAGCAATGTATTGTCAACTTTGGAGTTCTGCCTGAATGTGTTTGGTCTCCATTTTAAACAGAGGTGGCTTAAATGTCTTAAGTGCCCTTCATGTGTCGTGCTCTCTGTTGCGATGGGTACTCACTAGCTTTTCTCAGCTTGGGCCAGAACGAAAACTCCGTTTTTCTAGTTAATTACGCTGTGAAGTGCTTTTTCTGGAGGATTTTATTGAAATGCTGGTGTACTTAGGGCCAAATCATCCTACCTCATGCAGAGTTCCAATAAATGACTTTTCCACAGAACCTATTGTGGTTAAAGAATGGGATTTGAAAACTGCATAGTTACGTGTGTAGATGCCACGTTGCATGCTGTGCTTGAATGCCGACCTTCTTTGCATGAGCTCTTTGTAACGCGGTTCATTGCTGTGACAAAAAAATCATATCCCTTCTCCAACCTTCTAGCCAGTGGTTATTCAATGAGAATAGTTGTTAGATGTATTCCCTATTGCAAGAATCCACATTTCTTTAAAGAAAAGCAGCAATGCACCCAGCCTTAAGGTGACTGAATAGAGGTTGACTCGTAGCTCTGTGCCTTGCCAGACAGTCCCTTGTGTCGTTCTTTGTTTCTCCAGTTGATCTTTCCAGCCATTGGTACTGGTACATCTTCCTTTTACTTCTGCTAGTAGAAAACTAGATTAGAGAGGAGAGATGGGAATGGACAAAAGATCTACAGAGATAAGTGTTGTTGTTCCTGTGTTACTGTTCAGTGATTCGCATATGACTATTTGGATACATATTTCTCCTAAAATCTGAAAAGACAGCTCATGAATGAGTAAAAAACTTGTATTTATGAAAGAAAGTAATAAAGCAAAATGTTCCTGTAGAAAGAAAATGTATGCATCTAGGAAAAAAGTATCTCTATATATATATCCATCTAGTTGGTTATCATAGGATTTATGTTGCAGTCATTTATTTTAGCATCCGTTTAAGCACAGGAATTCCAACTGGGTTTTGGAAAATATGGCTGAAGTCTGCTTTGTGATATCTTGTCTACTTTGCTTGTTTAAATTTTTGCAAAATGAGTGTGCATGGGATGGTGCCTTTCACACTTCTGAATGTGTTTCCCTTAGGTCCTGCAGCAGTCTCCATGTGGCCGGAGAGGGCTTTTCTCTTTGCTTTTTTCATTATGTTTGTCCATGTTAGTCTTTTAGGTTTTTCAGCTACCTTAAAAGCAGGCTTATTAAATCTTCCTTTTAAATTAGTTTTTTGCACTTATAACTGGTTTTGTATTTATGTGAACATAATTTTACATTCAGCTCAATCTAAAGCAAAAGAAATCGGGGAACATGGTTTGGAAGCATGTTGAAAACTCCCATATCACTTTGGTGGCAAGGCGAGCTGGAAAAACAGAGCGCTTAAGGATTGCGGTTTTAGCCTTTGGGCTCTGCTGAAATCCGTTCATTGAATCAAGTTCTGTTTGATAATAGACCTCACAGGTGACATACGGCACACCCTATACTTGACAGAATTCCTAATAATGATGATAAAATGGTGCATTCTGTGAAATCTAGCAATGACATGAAAAGGTTAACAGAACAAGAAATTTTATGTTTTGCCACTGCTTGGCAATTCTGGTTGATTTCTTGTTTAAAGATGGAGAAGAAATTATCGTAAGGTAAATAACAAATTAGGATTACTGTAACTTTTTTGTTTTACTACTTTTGGTAGTGAAGAATGCTTGAGTAAATATGTAAATCTTGTGGTTATTCAATGCCATTGTAAAACTACCTGTTTTGCCCCCTTTGAAATAGCTTGGTTTTTCTTATTTTTTGACATTGAAAAATTGCACGAGAAGAAGATTCCTACAAAATCTTAATGTTGTTTGAAATAAAAAAAAAAAAAAAACACCAAACCACATTTCAATCTTTTGTATTAGTACTTTTTAAATATGAGTAATGTTTGCCACTTAGGTGTCTAATTTGATATACGTGCTGGTTTTAATTTGAAACTGCAGAGCAGTAAAGAGAATACGAGATAATTCTTAAGGGTTACAAAACCTTTTTAGGCTGTATTTTGAGAAAATATAAAATAGTAGTTTCTCTGAAGGTAGTGGAACCACAAGGGTTTTCATGAGCTCGGCATCTCGGCTCTGAGCTTACTTTTTACTGCATGTTTCAGTTTTCACTGTAGATAGGATCACAGATGGCTGTGGAGAAGTACAGATGCTGTTTTCCTACTGTGATTCCCAGCGCTGTACAGGCAGAAAAAAGCGATGACTTAACATCTGAAGTTTTTCAGGTAAACAGAACAAAAGTGTCCCAGTCATACTTGTTTGCTTGACTGAGAGGTTACTTTGTTCGTTACCATGCATTTGTGTGGACTGCATGTTTTAGACCATTAATGAGATGTGCTAAATGTATATATAATTAACATGAAAAAAAAATGTAGCGACATGGTAGTCTGACATGACTCCTTCAGACTGTACTTACTGCTTTTAAAAAAAAGAGCAATTGTTCCACTATAATGCAGAGATCTGCAGGATTTTTTAACTATGCAATTATAGCATAATATTAGTGTGACAATCTCACTGTTGATATAATGTAGCAATTTTAACTGAGTTCCCATTAATTCTGTATTAGTGACATTTTTATATGATCTTGATAGTATAATCTTAATGCATGTCATATCTAATAAATTTTGAATTAGAGCTGCACTTCTGCTAGCTTTTCAAAAATCAGGTTTTTAATAGGGTGTAACAGAAAACAGTTCAAAATATTAGGAAATTCTCATTATTTCATCAAGGAAATCCAATTATCGGTTAAAGCCTTACATTCCTACTTTATTAAGAGAAGTAATGCAGACCTTTTTATGCAGAGGGGATGGCACACATGTATATCACTGGTGTGAATAAGCGCATGCAACTTGTTCTATTTGTAGCTTTGAAAAGAAACAGTGGAACATTCTTCTTTTTTCACAGTCTCTTAAGGTAACCTCTCTTTGCCCATAAAAACACTGTGACAACTTTGTATATTATGAAACCACACAGTAAAGCAAACCAGTATAGAATGAAGTGGAAAACATATTTATGACCATCGTAAATAGCTATAGCAGTTTCAGAATGACACGATACAGGTATGGCTTATGTGTGTATCGTCTGTGCTACTAGTCATTATATTGCATGTTATCTGACTCTCATTTATACTTTTGAGAGACTACTTCTGATGTTATTTAACATCAAGTCAGAAATTCTCATTATAATGCAAGATTCCTTATTAGAAGATTATCAACAGTAGCTTCTCTGTGTGATTTCCACCGTCGCACCCCGAGTATCTCAAAATATTTCACACTGTAAGCTCCCAACAGGTAAATGGCGATCAGCCTATATGTGGATTTATCAAAAATGCGTAAGTACTTTGGGTATAGGAGTCTGAGTGGTATGGATACCAGCTCTGATGTTTGGATGGTCTGGATTGGGATGTTTGTAAAGTTGAAGACCGAAACATCCTAATAACTTGGTAGTAATAATTCTTTCTTGGATCACATTCAATCTCATTATAGCTGTAGAAGACCAAATGCTTTACAACTGATTTAGTTGGATGTGATTTCTTTCTACACGTGGCTCTTTTTTTTTTTTTTTCCCTCTATTTTTTTTGTTTGGTTGTTTTTTTTGTTTTTAAAACTGGTCAGTTAGGATCCAAATATACTGTGAGAGCTCATCTGCCTTATATCTAAGCATAGGTACTAGCCTACCTTTACTGTTTTAAATTAAGGAAGTGGGGGGGAAGGGGGAAAGGGAAGTGGGGAGCAAAGTTTTAAATTACTATACATGTTTTAAAGAAAAACATTTGTTCAGCTCTTCTAGGGACCTTTAATCAGTGTCTCAATTTCTAAGTGAAAATTTCTGGATGCTCTAATGAATTGATGCTAAAAGAATTGGTGCAAAATAGGCTATATTCTGACTGAAAGAAGACAATTCTTTAAAGACTTTTCTTCCACAATAAAAAACACTGTTTGTTATCGGACAACTTCAGCCTTATTTGATGTATCAAAAAAGCATTTAAGAAGTCCTCTTGAACTCCAGACTGATTTTAAAATAAAAAAATATGTAATTTGAAATAGAAACAAGTCCTTAAAGCAATTTTTAGCATACTCTGAGGTCTGCTGAACCAGATACCCAGAATAAGTCCATCCACTGTGAAACGAATGATTCCTGAACTCTCTAGGGCTACTCAGAGGTGACTGAAATTTGTTATTCTTTCCTTGTTTTGTTAAAAATGTTATTAAAATACTGCTGCCTAGAGTTTTCAGTTTTAAAACCAATTAGTCTCACAGAAATGGAAAAAAACCCCGAACTTCTCTGAGACTTGATTTTTATGTTGTCTGGATGGATTATCAAGTAGCTTTTGTTTTACAGAAGTCAAACTTATCCAACTTAACACATTATTTATTAAATTAAACCGGAAATTATTTCAGAGTTAAACAATAAATAATTCTTTAATGGACCTGTATGTAGATTGTCAAACTACCTTGGTATGCACATATTTTTTCTGCCTTCATTTTTGAATGAACGCGGACTTTGACAGAGATGAATTTCAATATGAGAAGGCAGATTTGCTCTGAGGTGTCTGCTGGATATAAGCAAACCTCAGATCTGAGATGCTAAAAAGGGAGTTTTAATGTCAATGACTGCTGACTGAAACACTGTTTCTGAAGGTCTCCTAACTCCTTTTTTTCAGTGACCTTGGTGAACCTGGTGGCATGTTTGATTTAAGTCTCAGTTCCGGTAGCTACAAAATGAAAGAGGTCTCTCTGAAACCTTGGACTCAAAGTGCTTGGTATAGTGGAGTCTAAACAAACACGCCACACGTGACAGCATCTGCAAGTTATCAGGGATGACTTGTTTTAGATGTATAAGGAGAGATATTTGTAACAGCTTCCAAAGCAGAAGCTTCCACAAAAAAAATTGTTTCAAGTTTCCTAATACAAAGTAATACGCTGCAGGTCATTTGTAGATGTTGAGGGTTGATCCTAGCTCTTGTACAACTTAGGCAGCAAGAAGTAGAAGACTGGATTTCCCTTGTACTGTTTTCTTCTCTTCCTCCCTTCCCACTAGCACGTACAAATTTAAATGTAAATTTATGGATGAAGAGGTTCAGCACTGCTGGCTCTGTGGTCAATACAGGGAAGTCCAGAAATTCCTGAGTGAGTTGCTTCTGTTGTTGTTCTGTTTTCTGAAATTCTACAACTGCTTCTTATCATGTATGCAGTGGTTGGATCAAGCCTTGTAGTCACTACCAGGTTTACTGCAGCTGTAATATTACATAAAATGTAGGCCTTCAGTGCGGAATGAAGGTAGGCAGCCCAGATATGTTAAATATTAAATACATAATCATTGCTGTGTTGGGCAGTGGAAAAAAAGGTGTTTTGTAGAATGAAATCAAACTTTTTTTTTTTCTGTAATCATATGCTCATGAAATTGCTCATTTCTCTGTACTTTAACAGCAAACCTATGTGGGCTGCATATGTTTGCTAAAGGTTCAAACAGTAATTTGAATTGGAAGTCTAACCTGCTAAAAGCAGGGTTAACAACGAGGTTAAATTTAAGTAAATTTGCTTCTTTATTTTAATGAACTTGCTTCTGAATTGGCTGGTTCTTAGATTTAAAAGGGGCTACCTTGGAAATCTCTGACAAAGTTTAAATGACCTTCAAAGAGACCTTTGCAGCAGCTTTTATTCAACTCTGATGTTTAAGCTATAATTCCAGCACTGTAGTAGCCAGGATTTTTTTTTTTTTTTTTTTTCCCTTGGTACTGAAGTTAGTTAGGCACTATTCTTGGGCAGTTGTATCATTTGTTTTAGTTGAATACAAATGAAGGTGATCTATCAGTATGATGTGAGCTAGTACTCTAACACTGTTATGTTATGTGATACGGTATTTAAACTTACTGCTAGAAATTTGTTTCTTAATATTTAAAAAAAAATTGAGATAATGGCATTTCAGACTTCCTCTGAGATGCTGTGAAAGGTGGATTAGCTAACTGCGATTCTGAATATTTCTACTATGTGCATACTTGTAAGAAGTAATAATAAATATCCTGTCTCACCTGAAATATATTCTCTTAAATGAAGGTGAAATATAGACTCATAAAGAAGAAACTGCTAGAAACTCTTCCATGCTTTTTACGTGCTTTTGTCACTCACGAACCTTCCTTTGCCATGCAAGCAAGTCTCCAGGGCTTCATCATGCAGAGCAAGTGGATTCCTGCAGTGTTTATAAAAGCATGCGTGTTGAAGATTGAGTTGGGAATCGGTCACCCCAAACGTATTATCTCACAAAGCGGTATTGTGATGTGTCGGGTTTCAATCAAGAGTAGTAATGAACTGTGTGCATTAATTCTATGTATGTGTTTGTGCTGATTGTGTTTGTACATGTCGATGTGAAATATTAGGCCCAGTATATTGAAATACTTCACCTTAAGACTTATGCTTTGCCTTCCTATTTTAGTTAGAATGTTTTGCCCTTTGGTAGCTTAGCAGATTTCTTAAGAGTTTAGTTAAATCAGGGAGTATTTCCAAAGGCAGAGAAACTCCCCACTCGGGGGGAAGGAATGAGAAGATAGAGTGGGAAAAGCAGGAGAAAAATTGGGAAAAGGAATGCCAAATCTATTTTTAAAGTGAAATCTTTCTTTGGGAGGAGAGAGAAATGTAAGAGCTGAAGAAGCGTCTCCTGTAAGTCACTTGTCCCTTCTGCTCCTGCTCAAGACAAGGTACTGTTGTCTTGGAACCCTGCTTACGCTCATCTTGCGTCACTGAGGACTGCAACGTTAACTAGCTCACAGCAACTATCCGTAAGAAGAGTGTGCTGTGGTTTTGTACTTCCCCCCGTTATTTAAGATTCTATTTGTCATACCGTATTTCTGAGATTATATTATTACTTGGGAACTCAGTGTGTCTGGCTGGTCTTTTTAAGACATAGAAATGCAGTATGTTGTATAGAGTTTAAAAATGTATCAAGTTACTGTTCTAGTTATCTAAAATGGTGCTTCAGTTCAACAAAAACATATATACATGTGCATTTGTATGTGTATATGTATATGTGTACACACACACTTAAAAATAAATTAAAAAGCTGGCATTCTCTGCACTGCAGTGGTGATAGAATATCTACATCATACTGTAGTTGTAGTCTGCTTCACAGAGCACTGGACACGAAATTGGGTTAGCTGAGTTCTGCCAATAGCTTTACCTCAGTCGTAGTCTTTTTCGCAAATACAAATTTACCGATTGCATTTGTAAAGCACCCTGAAATAAAACGCGTTATAATTTTTTCCAAAGGGTGTGACCTTATTCTTCTAAAAGTCTTCTGTGCAAAGTCTCGTGAAGGCTTCAACATCTAGAATTTTAGTGTTTGACAGCAAGATAAGTTAATGGTCTCTTCGTTAAGTGTATTTATAGAAATTTCTCTCTGTTAACATATATGCATTCAAAATAACTGAATATAATGTACACCATCATTTCATGATTCCTTTTTTTATTACCATCGCTTCCAAACAATGAAAATAAAATTAGGACCCCTGCTATAGTAGTTACTACATAAATACAGGCATAAGTGGATGTCTTTCTGCTCTAGCAAGCATAAGTTTGTGCTGTATTTTGCAAAAGGAGACAGTTGATTCATTTTCCTCTCTAAGGTAGGCAATGGTATTTCTACACTATTAGTGTATTTAGCCAAACTTGCAAGAACCTGGGTGACAACTAGTGTTTGAAATGCCTTGGAATTTCACAGTAACGGTTCCATTGTTTTCTTCTTTATACTTTCTCTGTATGGTTGTTTGTAAAAGAGCGTATATAATCACCTTACCTCTGCTTGCTAAGCTAGGAGTAATTATTTATTTAGTAAGACTGTCAATAAATTTGAGCCAAGAAATGGAAAGCCTTTAATTAAAAGAGTGAAAATATGGTATTTCTTAAGAGTTCCACGTGTCTAATGTTTTTACATGGAATATTTCTATCCGAGGTCTTTGAAGTTGTTATACATTAATATTTGATCCCGCTTTAAGTGTGCCCAGCACTAAACTAATTGACTATACAGTCTAAGAAAAACTGTGAACAATTCTCTCCCATTTTTTGGTATAAATATATTATTCTCTTCTTAAGATGCACATTACGCTGTTAAAATACATGTTCTGTAAAAACCAAAAAAACCCCGAAAAAAAACCTAAACCCTTCAAAACAATGGAAAGCTCCAGTTCAAGGTCAGTTAGTTGAATATGAGCGGAAAAAAGGATGCTTTTTTATGTCTTCAGGCAAACAGCTTGAGCACAATCAAGTCTGACAAGAGTAGCATTTGAGATTAAGTGCTCAATCCTTAATTATACAAGTTTGCCCCTAAAAATGCAAATTTTCCTTTTGTCCTACCTGTATTCACTGCTGAGCGTTTCTCTTCACAGTAATACAATTTTATCTGTGTGTATCTCAACATTTAGGGCTGCAATTGCTGCAATCCCTGCTTAGCCGCTGCTGCCATCTCCTAACGGCCTGGCATTGTGCAGGCTGTGCCCAAGTGGATTGAGAGCACTCGCCCCCGTGTCCCGACCTGAGATGGGAAAGCTTGCTACAAATCCTTTCCACTGAGCCCTTGAGGTGTTTGTAGGTTGAAACTGAGCTGTGACAGTCTTTATGGGATATTCGCATCAGAGCAGGACTAAAGCAGCAGTGTTGGTAAGCATGAAAAGCTTCCTAATTGTTCAATCAATTCTGATCAGGATGGAGAATTTATGTAAAGAATGATAATGCAATGTCTGGGTGATATAGCGCTATAATAGCTGCCGACTACCTGTACTGGAGCCATTAAACCACTTGTGGAGATGTTCTCCCACGCAAGCACGGTAAAACCCTTGAGATGAAACCAAGACTTAGCAGCAGGCCTCTCTGTTCCACTCCCCACCCCCAAAGAGAAGCAGAGAAGTGATAGGAATAAAAAAATAATTCGTCAAGTTGCAAAATTTCATGAGTTTTCTTAAGCTCACTCAGCATCATGGGGCATAATTTACTCCCCTGATGCACCAGTACCTTCCCCTCCACTCCACCCTGCATGTGTGCACATAAAAGGAAGAGGGAAGAAGTATTAGCTGCTGATACATGACCGTGAGGTGCCTGGTAGCCTGGGAAGGTTGGCTTTTTCTGGAAAATGACAAGCTGACTGCACTTTTTATGACCTTTTTACTATTCTATCATAAGTATCCATGGTAACATGACTGTTCTTTCATGCTGGCATGTAGCATCAAAATAACAATAAATGCTGATTTAAATTAATGTGGTTGAATAGAACTTGCTGCCAGGTGTGCTGAAGAAAAGATACTAGAGTTGGGACACAAGGAAGAGGAGTCAGAAATACATTATTTTATTCCTTTTTGGCTATGTACATCGCCTTTTCTTTTTCTTCTTTTCTCTCCCCTCCTTCTCAGTTTGCTACTGAAGAATGTAACCACTAATTTAATTTATTAATTCTATTTGTATGCCATGTGAATGTCTTATTAAGGGTCAATACTAATTTCAGAAAGGTTTCCATTCATTTCAAACAGTGAATTTCTATTTGCTTTGATGGAATCCAAGATTACTCCTCAATAAACAGTTGAATGCACTGACCCACCAGTTTAAACTATGGAAACTTTTATGCTTGTGATACAGAATGTAGTTTCTGGATGCCTTTCATATGACCAGACAAGCGCATAGATGACCAAAACTCTTTCTTGTAATGACCACACTTCATTCAGTTGTAGACAAGTTTGTTTCCTTTTATTTATTTATTTATTTAATTTTTTTTTTTTTTACTGCATAGAAAGATGGTTCTTGTTTAAATGTTGTACTTACATACGATTTGCCATCAGATGAGCTTCACTTGTGTCAAGGTAGGGAATACTTGGATTCTGAAAACACCTTTAACTAATGCTGATTTATTTAAATCAAGATTAAGATCAGGTGAAATACAAACATGGAAAGCAGGAGAAACAGTCTTAATTGCTCTGAAGATCTTATCGGTTTCTGCAGGTGAGGAAGGGCTTTTAGAGATGACATCAATGTTTCAAAATACCATTTTAGAAGCTATTTCTGCTTTTCCTTTCAACTTGATGTGGTACTGGGGTGAATGAATCCCCAATTGAAATAGTAACTTGTGAATTCTGGCTTTGCAGAAATGATACCTTTCCAGATGTAGTGGCAGGCTGATCTGTAACTTGACACTTGCTTGAAATAATTTCTGCCTCCATATCATCAATGTTGTCTAGATTCACTTCAAATAAAAATGCTAATTGTAAAAGATGGGTGGTGTTTTCATTGTAGGATTTTTTCCCTTTTTTTTTTTTTTTTTTTTCTCTCTTTTCTCCTTCCAGGAGGAATTTCTCGGCTACGTTCCGCTGTAACCTCAGAGCCAAGTGCCCGGTACCGTGTGCTCGTCCCTCCCCGGCCACCGGCGAGGCGGCGGGTACCCGCGCATCCTTCAGGACACGGCGGGAGGAAGGCTCGCAGGCGGCCGGGCTCCGGGGGCTCGCAGCGGCGGCAGCCGCTCGCTGCGCTTCGTGACATCACTCCCGGAGCTCAAATCCCCCTCGGAGCTCCCTTGCCTTACTCGGGCTGTCGGGCTGTCTGCTCTGGTTGGGCTAGGACCCTCCCGCTGCAGGGCGGGCAGCTCCCCCGGGCGAGGCGAGGCTGAGGAGCTGCTGGAGGAAGAAACGGAGAGAGGGGGAAAGAGTCGCTGGGAAGAGGATAGTGAGGAACGGAACAAAACAGAGGAGCTCCAGTATGAAATTCATCTCTGCTTATTACTTGCTGCCTCTCTTTCCTGCACTGGTCTTCAGCGCTAGGTGAGTACCGAGAGCTATTTTGCTTAGAGTTCTGTTTTGTTTGCTGTTTGGCTTTTTTTTTTTTTTTTTTTTTTTCCAGATTCAGTGCTCTCAAAAGAAATAATACAGATTTCAGCTTTTACTGGGGTAGTAAGTTTAGAGCAGATATCTTCTCTGATTCTTATCTCTCCCCCTCCCCCTTCCAATCCTCTGAAAGATACTGAGTCTTCTCTTGGTGTTTCTAGGCTTTTTTTATCACGTAAAAGAGCTACTCCTGTGTAAGTTGACCCACAGCTTGTGTGATATAACAAGACAGTACCAAATATAAGCTTTATATATACAGCAGTAAAAACAGATAGACTCTGTTTCATTGGAAATAAGAAAGCCAAACAGCTGAAACTGAAAACATGCTAACATTTTCCCTTGCAGAGTGCAAAAAATATAAACACTTGAACAACCTCATCTCAGTTTAGGCTTCTGTATCTGAACACAGACCGAGGGCTTACCTCTTTTAACTGTGAAATGCAGGTGCGATGTTGCAGTGTTCTCTCAACACCAGGAAACGTGTTTAAAAGTTGCTGCAATCTAGAAGCATTCCTTTCTGTGCAAGTATAATAAATCACTGAGAAAATACGAACAAAATCTATTGCAGCTTAAAAATAAAGCCTGTTCTAACCATGCGGTGTTCTAATAAGATACTGTGTAGTGCTCAGTTGCTCAGAGGTAGTATATTTTCCATGCTGTAGACGTAACATGTTCAGCAAAGAAAAGATAAAGCTGAGACACTCTATCCGGTTGTCTTGATGTACACAGATGGAAAGTTAATGCTGGGTACAGAGCAGATCTGTTATAATGACACTGCTCTCAGTTCAGGCTTCTTAACTTCCAGTTCCTTATCAGAAAATCAAACCCAAATTTTGGCTGTGGTATTGGTCTGCTGTGTTAGAAGTTTATAGGGTACTTATTTCTAAGTCCGTAAAGCATGTTATCAGAGGTTATATGCATGTACGTTTATCAGGGAAATGTGTCTTTTCCCTTAGTTTTGATCTCTTCCTATAAAATCGGCATCGAAGCAGCTTTTTGCAGAAGCACTGCATGTTTTAAGCTGTAGTTGTTCACTGAGACTTAAAAAAAAAAAAAGCGGGGGGGGGGAAGAAGAAGTGTATGCCTACTAAGTACTCAGAGTCGGGTACAGCAGGAGCACATCTCTGTACATACTCAAACACAGGTAAATAATAACTGTGAAAATCTCTGAGTGGGAAAAGGCCTGAATGCAGGGAGAAATCAGGAGTATCAAAATGCTTCAATTACTCCATTACTTCACTCCTTTGGAGAGGGTTGTTATTGGTGAGGGAAGGGTACTTTTTTTTTTTTTTGGTAACACTTCCTATTTAGGGACTCTACAGTGCCAACCCATACGAACCACACTAATGCTCTTTGAAATACAACATTTGGAGGAAAATTGTAATACACTGTGATTCAATAAGTATCCTTTCTGATTTAAGAAGTGGTCTAAGGAAACATTCACTAGCATTCAAGTGTGAAACTTCTTGTCAATTTGGATTAAAAATTCCACACTTATTTAAGAGTGATACAGGCTTTGCTATATTATGTCGGAGTTAAAAAGGGAAGGAAGCACCAAGCCAGCTTTTGCAGATGCAGGTTTGTATCTTGCATGAGCTTGTGCAGATTAAACTGTATTGAAGAGAGATGTGGAAAACTAGTCTAAATTTTCATACTTAATTATTGTTTTTATGAAGTGTCTTACAAACTACTTGAACATTCAGGGGACTAAACAGGGACAAGGTATCTAGTGTAAAGCTGTAAAAGCAAGTCCTCATCTCCTTGAGAAAAATATTACCTCTATGAAAAATGAACTGTAGTTCATTCTTGAAAATTGTAAAAAAAAAACCCCTCAAGTCTCTCCCCACCTTTCAAAAAATAGTTGTAAAGAATATGAAGAAGCTGAAGTTGGCGTGTGAATACTAATTATGAACAGTATGACTCTGAGGAGTGGATATAGTCTTAAAAGAGTATAATTTTGCAGTACATGATGATTTATGTTCTTATGTAATTGAGGGATGAAAATGATCAATGTGAGAGAAATTCCAGTTAAAATTCCACCCAAGTACAATATGTGTTGCAAAGTGAAGTTTTGCTTTTGATACCACACTGGTCATCCTGTTAAAAAGGAGGCTGAAACTCTGCTGTAGAGTTGGAGATTTATAGAAGTCCTGGATTACTCTGTTCAGCAGTTGCTTTCAGTCACTTGATTTTTAACTGGCTGTGTAGAACATAGAGTAATTTTTCAGCAGCACATGATGGAAGTTTAAAAAATGATACAGTGCTATCAATGTGCCATCTACTGGAAAGAGATTATGCTTTAATCTCTTTCAGCAGAAGGCAATTCTGTCTGTGGCAGTTAGTATTTCTTGTAAACATATGGTTAATTCATTGGTTGGACCCAAATAGAGTAGGTTTGTAGGACTAGTTGTGTTCGCAAAAAGCAGGGTCTAATATCCTGCTGTGTGAAATTGCTTAGCTAAGGCAAAGCATCAGCCTTGCAGGGCAGAAAGTTTTCTGTCATGAGGATTTTTTTTTTTTTTGAAGTCTGTACAGAAACACAGTATCTTCATTTCATACGTTGGTGCTGAAATCAGTGAGCAGAGTACTTGCTGCAGAGGTGGACAGCTACTGCTTTTTGTTCCTTGTCATGTGGTGATGCCATCTTTGCATCGTGTCATGGTGAGAGTTTTGGATGACCTCAGCGTGTCTTCACGCCTAATTGTAAACAAATATGAATTGATGAGTTCAACTACGTCAACACAGCATGTCATCTTTTCTTATTTTATAGTATTGTTAAAAAGAGGAAAACACACAGCTATCGCTTCTAAGATTGTGTTCATTATTCACTTTTGATTTTCAGAACCGTATGCAGCTAACTTCTTAGCATGGTCTAAAATCATATGCGTGAACCAAATGAGTATCAAATTACAGAAAGATCATGTTTTTCAAATGAATGATCTTTTCTGTGTAACCTAAACTTGGTTTTGGTGCAGCTTTGAGACACAATGGTGACTCTTAATCATAGTTCTAGTTGGCTGTAGTGCCAAAGAGTTAACAAGATTGAGGTGTAGTTTCCTGTCCAGTTAACTATGTATGTTTCGATGGAACAAGTAAAAATTACTGCTCTAAAATCAGTCTCATAAAAAATTAAGGGGGACATTTTTGAAGGTGAATTGAACTTGGTAAAACTATTCTGAAGTTTGTGTTTTCCTGTCTGCTTTTATATTTCCTTGGACGTCTTGGTTTTGGCAGATCTAATGTGATGGTTGTATACGTGTTACTTTTTTCATACTATGCTGAAGACAGCATAGGTTTTTTTATACTATTTCAGGAACGAGTCCCACTGTACTTGAGAGCTCAGGGAGTGCACATAGTGTATAATAAGCTCAGGTCTGAATCTGCAGCCACCTGCATGCTTTTCTGGCCCCAGACACCTAAACATTCTGACTGGAAAACTATTTGTGGAAGGGAATGCTTGCATGAAGTCAGTCATTGGGGTCAGTAACTAACATCTGTGGTCCAGATTATGTTGTCTGAGACTTCCCTACTTTTAGCTAAAAGAATAGTTTTCTGAATATTACTTGAACGTTACTATTGAAAGGCTGGATACTTTAGTCTTTGATTACCGACAATTTTTTTTTGTTGTTGTTCAAATGACAAAACACCTGGCTCCTTGTAAGAAGCTTGATGTGAAACAAAAGCTTTCCTTTTATTCCTACGGCAGCGAATTCCTTTCTGTCCACGCATGAAATATGACGAAGATGCAAGACATTGAATAATTTGATAGAAGTAGAATGCTTTATAGCTGAGAACAGGACCATAAACCCAACGAGATGCACTTTAATAACAATAATAATATTACTACTACAGCAACTCATTAAATGGATGTACAAACAACAGGGCTGTAAAAGGCAGAACTTATATTATTTTAATGGCAGAGAAATGGCTGGCGGTCACTTTTCTAAAAGTGCAGTTCACTGGCAGTCTTACTACACTGATGTTACAAAGCTACCTGTAATTCATTGGCTTCAGAAGAATGCCACCGCTGTAGTTTGTAGCAGAATAAAAGTAGTGTGCTCACTTCTGCTACGTGGATGATGCTTAATGAAGGCATGGGTGTTGATTTGGTGTATGTCTGTTACTGGAAGTGATAGAAATATAGTGAATTCACTTACCTTATTAAACATGAGAACCTGACTTAAATGCTTGCTTTTTCCCTGGACGTATTTTTTCGAGGTCAACTATTTTCTTTAAGTTTGTTGGTTTTCATAATTATTTTTTAAAGAATAGGAAAATATTAATATTTTTTCCTCAGATAAAGGTGTGTGAAAGACTCAGAGACTTGAGGAAAGATAACGGAGAATGTCTTCGATGTTATTATACTGGGGTCGGGGGGGGAGAACATTGAAAATCCTTGGGTTTAGTCCTTAAGCTCTTTCCCATTGTAGGAACACTGTTGGGGCTATAATCAGATATTGAAAGTAACTTTTTTTAATTTAGACTGATATGAGAGTAGAGGCAACCCTGCTCCTTTCTAGATTTTGAGGTGGAAGGATGAGGCTCACTCTGTGCTAATGCCCTCAGCTGTAGTCACACTATTGTTACATGCTCCATCAGGTAACCAAAAATGATTCTCACTTTTGAGATCTCAGGCTGAGGTCTAGCAGTGTCCTTCCTTTTCCCCATGATTGAAAGTGAACTCTGCAGAGTGGTAGTAGGCTACTTCTTTAGCGGAAAAGTTGATGCATTTTTTTGCTATAGGCTTGATGGATAACCGAGACTGTCTTAATATCGTGCTTTCTGAATTCTTCCAGAAATGCAGGGGCATTAACTCTATCCTTTGTCTCCTGCTTAGAATTCCTTTCACGCTTACTTTTGCTGTCTGAGTTTTCTGGGCCATGAAAGCTTTCTGATTTCTGTCAATGTGGATGATGATGCATGTTTGGTTAATGGCTTGTAAGGACTTATGTTTAAGGTACAGTAGTGTCATTTAGCATATGGCTTGCAACCTTACTATGCCTGAAGAGCCATGTGCTTTGTTGTGGACAGTGTTTAAAAGTAATGGGACAAATTTACCGGTGGCACAACTCAGTTATTTCAAGGAAAGTGTTTAGCTTGATGGCTTATAAGCAAGTGCTTAATACAGCAAGCTAGAAGCTACTTGGTGAAACAAAGCCTTTTCCTTGTTCTGGGAGAAAAGTTTTGAGCTCCAGCGATACCTTTAAAAACAAGAATGCCCCCAAAACCAGCAACCACCACCCTTCCAAACAAAAACCAACCAACCAACCAAAAAACCCAAACCACCAGGTGCGTGGGCAGGAGGAGCTGCTACTTCTCCCCCTGCAGGAAGCCCGTGACCTCAGGGGTGCAGGTGCTGGACTACAAAACCGGCAATGGCAAAGTGAGAGACCCTTTTCTTGACACGAGTGCAGTCGCCAGCCATGCTACGTTAGAGTACGTGGCCACATCGAATCTGCAGGCTGCAGTATAGTGCAGAGTTTTTCAAGGTAGCTTTTAACCAAGGTAAGTGGGGTACCTCTATCTTGTGTAGAAAAGTAAACAAGAACCTGCTGTGGGTGGACTTCTTTGGCTTTAGAATGAGATTGCTTAAAGCTAGTTTGGGAATCCCTGTACTTGAACTGTGCTAATATATGCATATAAGAATACGTGTGTTTATATACAAATATATTCTTATTGTTATCCTTGCATAATAGACTTGCTTCTCTGTGTTTGCGGCCCTTCTACAATAGGGCAACCACACATTTTTTTTTCTATCTGTATGTCTTGTACTTGGCAGGAGGCGGGGGGAGAGAATTTTTTTTTTTTTGTCAGAAGTTTTAAATTTTATGGGATTTTCTGCTGTTATGATAGGGCTAATTTGTGGTTAAGAATGATGCCCTTAGAAGTGGTATGCTTGCTATGTGATTTTTTATTATCTGGGCTAGAACATGTAAAAGTGCTCCACAAATTTAAGCTCACCAACCTAAATTAGAAATCCAGAAAGAAGGTCTTTCTCAGTTTATCCAGAAATACTAAAAATAGATAATTTTGTGATGTGTTTTCATTTATGTTTCTGACTCCCGGAATGTGAAAGGAAGAAGAAGAAAAAAAAAAAATAAATGAGGGCAGGGGAAGGAAGGATGCTGCTAAAAACTTTTCTAACCTTCAGGAAAGACTTATTTTAGACTTTAATCTACAGTTAAAATATTCCTGAAGTTCCATGTGATCTCAGGTAGACCTTGAGGACCTCTAGAATTCAGTCTTAATGTAATAGAACAGTTGGAATTCTGCTTGTTGTTATGCTATGTATAATGCATTTCTTCCCAGGAGACTTGCCATGGAGTTACTTTTGGCAATTTAATGTATTCTTTGTGTTTAGAGAAATTATAATGCTGACTCTTTCTTGTTTTTTTTTTTTCTCATTTATTAATTTATAGCTAGGGTAGAATATAAGGATATCTTAACCTAAACTTGTAACTCCTCTTTCTGTGAGACTGTGGGTTCGCTATTATTTTCTATATTTAGCAGAAACGTGTTCACAGATAGTAATCCTTGTGATGTACCACTCTGTAGACAAATAAACCTCATTTATGCCACTTGTCAAAAATGGTGTTTCTTCTCATTGTCTAGTTTTGCACAATGGGTGCGCCAGCTGTCTTGTAAGGGTCAGATCTGTAACTATTCTGTGTATGGAAGGCAAGTAATATGTTTGTCAGAAAGAATAAAGATGTTTCATACCATCCTTCAATCTTAACATTGTGCAAAGGCTTAAGACGTGTATTGTTGTATTTGCCATTTCAAACACGTCAGCGGCAAGTACCTTTTAGAAATGCTGAAGAATAAATATGGCATTGCATCAAATAGCAGGGTTTTTGTGCTACTATAGATTTTTCTCCTTTTCCTTCCTGTGCTATTACTTATTCATTTTACCCCTTACCTCATATCACTCCTGTGTATATTAACCTTTACATTTACTGTGTATTATCTTAGCAATACTTTTTGTAGTGTTCCCTCTGAAATCTCTGCTGTATTTGTTGAAACAATACTTCGGTGAATCACGAGAGAAATCAATGTGTGTGACTCCTACAAGCTGAAGAAATAGGTGTGTATGGAATTTCTCAATATCTTACTTGTTGATAGTGATTGATAGCTCCTATGGAAAGGAGTAGGAAAGCGTCAAAAAATTCTGGTGTGTTTTGTCTCCACGTGCTATCTTAGGAAGATAAGGCTAGTATGCTGCCAGCTAGTGTATTTTAGCCAAATTGTTATTTTTTTCCAGCCATTTACATATTCTTATTGTTGTTATTTATGAACGGTCATATTTGGTTGATTTATGTTCACAGTTTCCTTGTAGGAAGTAGGTAGGTTTCCTTTTCATTTGACGATTACGAAAGTGGAAGCTGGTTGAAAAACAGATTTACCCACTGTCAGACAAATTGTAGTACTTAGAAAACCAAGCGCATATTTGCTGAATCCCATCTAATCACAGAACTAACACCTTTCCCTTTTCGTTGGAGACAGAGCTGCAGCAGAACATCCTTCTAACTTACTCCATACAAACTTCTTCCAGGCCACCGCACTTTTACCCAATGATGTGTGTTATCACTGGGTTTGCTGCTATGTTCTTGCTTGGAGAGCATCAAAACACCTTCTATGAAAGGACAGGCAAACAGGGGTTTATGATGGGATACAGTCTCTGTAATTTCACTACAGCTTTAACGTATTTTCAGTAGCTGTTATGGGTCTTTATAAAACTTGGTTTGGTAGTTGGGGGAGAGGGGAAGACAAATCACCGAATGCTGTAAGTGCTAAACAAAATGTGGTTGTTTACTAGCACTATATAGTTTTTGGATTCTCAATACTTGATACTGCTTTTCGGGTGTTTCTGTGATTTTGTTGATATGAATGACTACAGAAGTAGGAGCTGTGACTTTGTACCTCAGAATTGCTTGGCCATCCAGGGGACCTAGAGTGACAATAAGCCCAGTAATATGCTGTGTCCACCTTATGTACGCTGTCCTCATCAAGTCTGAATGATTTTGCAGTCATGTTTGTTTCAGGCTAGCCTGTGGCAGCAAATAAGGAAAAAAAAAAAAAAGTGAGATTTTACTGAAATGTGGAAGTGAAAAGAAAAAATATGTGTGGAAAAATTGAACTGACAAGACTGAAAAGCAGCTGTGCTCTGGGTGGCATTAGATTGTCTGTTGAGGAAGTTTCTTCCTCCTGTTGCAGCGTAATGAAATGTGTGCTCAATGTGCAGAGAGAATGTCTCTCTTGAAAATGGAGAAATAAAATCAATTTTACTACTGCTTCGCTTACAGCTTTTTTGTAAAGAAATATTTTTCAGGATGGGGTGAAGCTCAGCCAGGGCGCAAATCAAACAACTGTGTTTAGTAAGTAGCTGAACCTTTGAGCTGCTTTGCCGAAACCAATCGGTTGATGATTGATTCTTATTTTCTGTGCGAAAATATGCAAGATAACCATTGTATTCTTACTATTTATTAGTGACTGGCAGAGTCCGTCAGCCCCCCTGCAGATCTACCCCTCTCTTCTACAGAGAGTACAGAAGTTCCTGTCACGTGCTCCTCTGAAAATAAGCACTGTGGCTTTTTTGTTGGTTTTGTTTTCTTCTTCCTTCCATGAAGGGAGCCAAGGCTTGCCAAGGGACCAGACATTTTAGAAAGGCTTAATACCTATAATCTGCAGTGGATTTTCTTTAAGTGAGCTGAACGAGTCTAATCTGATGCCTTTGGAATTTAAAAAGGGGCCAGCATGTTGGCTGCACTAACCTTGTGAAAATCTCAACGTCAACAAGAGCTATATGCTTTGAAAATTAGACAGTTATTTAGCTGCTGATGTCTATGGGGGATACCAAATAGTCATGATTGTTAGCAATCCATCCTGACCTCTTTTAGAAAGTCTAGCCTTGCAGCTTGCTTTGTTTCACTCTCGGTTGAGGAATAAGGTTATTTGGCTTAATGCAAATGGTAAGGCTTGGGAAATGAATCTGTAACCATGGTGCCTAGATGACAAAGGGGCGAGGGGGGGTCAGAACCCACGGCAGTGTTGCTGCTTCCCTTCTATTTCCTTTGTTAAGCATCTCTAACTTTGCAGTCAGTGTAGCCTGTGCTATTTAATTTGGTGAAAAATCCGTCTCAAATACTGCTTTCTGTGAAATCTCTGCATTCGTACATGAATGATGTATGAAAAAAATACACTTCTCAAGTGCATAGATAGTGAATAGAGGCTTCTCTGCAGTTGCTTTTTTATTTACTTGTAAAACAACTATCTGCTGTTCAGTATACACAGATGTGCTGTATTTGGCTCAGGAAAGCTTATGAAAGCAGACATTTAATTTAATATATATATATTTTTTTTAACTCATACCTCTCTCTTTGTCCCTGTTTCAAACATCCTAGTTCCTTCCCTAGTTTCTACTCAGCTGGAGCTCTTTTGGCTCAAGGGAGATTGTTATCTGTTCCTGGAAGTAGAAAGAATTAAAATGCTGTAAAAACTAAATAGTAAAATCTGTTTTAAAGAAATACTAATCAGTTCCTTAAATGGGCTCAGAAAAACTTGCATTTCTATCTGTTTTAATGTGATAGTACGTGGTATTGCCTGTTTCATACTTTCGTAGACTGACAAAATTTAAATAGCTTCTGAAATAGCTAGGAAGAAATACAGGACATGTATACCAGAACTAAGTGTTTAGGAAATATATGCTCCCTTTGTATGAGATGAATCTCCCATCACTGGCTTATAAAACGTAATCTGAAAGGTTTAACCCATTTCCATCAAATAGGTGATGTACAGAAATTGATACTTCAGTCAGGGTTAAATATTATAGCATTCACTCTTCTTTACTGTGGGGACGTCATATGTTTCTTTGCTGCTTAAGCTTGATGATTATATCACATGTTAAAATGGTACTTTTATGTGTGATGGAAAACCTTTCCCAATAACATTTAGTCAGTACAGGAACATAAAGTTTTTGTGGCACTGAATGAAACCTGTAGAACAATGTACTGTTGGTAGCGGTTGCTGCCAGAGGAAGGCGAAAAAACCTTGGAAGAAGCAGTAGGGAATAATTTCATCTGCCTTAAATCTTTCCACGTTCTAGGGAATGAAATGATCCTTGAGGTAGCTTGAGCCATTCCTGTAGAAGAATATTCAGACAGGTAGCAGAATCTTTGTTCTTGCGAATATTTGCAAGGACCCATCCGGAGAACTAAGTAGACATGTTTTCAGCAATTCTGGTGGTGACGGAGATGGAAACAAACATATGTATCCAGGCAATCCCCCCAACTACCTGATTTGCAGGGAAGCTGTTGAGAAGTTTCACTATTGGAAGTCAGATGTGAGAAATTGCCTAATAGGATGAGATATCAAAGGGGAGTGATGGGAAAACAGACTAGTTTTGATATCTGTTAGAAGGAGGTAGATAAAAAGGGACACTACATGGTGAATGAGTAAGTTGGAGTATTGATACTATTCCAGAGATAATCTATTTACCTGTATTTTAGCAGGGGCTAGCTACATCCAGGTGCTACTCTTTCTATACGAAGATGAGGAAAAAAAAAAAAAAAAAGCTACGTATGTAGAGTGTGAGAAAACATTGGAGGGAAGGAGACTTGTTCTGTTCTGCTTGTTACTGCTCACGACTTAGAAATTATGGGATTGGTGTAGGCTTAATTCTTTAAAATAAAAGCTTAAAAAATGATTTAAAAATACGGTTAGAAGTCTCCTAATAAGAAAGCAGTAAAAAGCTAGCACTTTCACCTCAATTCTAGGGCAATAGAACAGATTCCTCTTGTGCTACAGATACCTATGCTCCATATACTTTAATCCTCATAAATGTTGTACACCTAATGCTAACTTAGGGGTAAATCTTTCAGTGTTCTACAGATAACACTGTTTTATAGATAGTGTGTGTGTGTGTGTGGAAATCTCCTTAGCGCTCACTACTTACCACATGCTAATGAGGATGGAGAGAATTCTTACCTGTTTCTTGTTAATTTAATGATAAAGCGCGGTAGTGGGAAAGTCTCCTCATCTGGAGTAGATGCCAAACCATCATTGTGGGTGTTGATAAAAAGAAACTAAAGACTGCAAAATTGTACGTAATTCCATTAGTGTATTTTCTGAATGTAAAAAGATCTCTTTCACTCAAGGGAAAATACATAAATATGTATAGTGTATGTGCCTCTGTGTAAAGGATTTCTAGTTGTAGACACATAATGAAGTATGAAAAATTGATTTTTGGCTATCTTTTCTCAGTGGCTTGAATAGATACGTGTACTTCTGCTTGTATAGAATTAAATACTTTAAAACAGCTGAATCTTTTTTTTTTTTCAACAGCTAAGGCATCAAATTTGGATACAACTTTTGCAGATAAAAAATATCAAATTATTTCTACAGGTAACATTGGGATTTAGCTTTTTATATCCAGCCACTTCCTTCAAATGCAAGAGACTATACTGGAAACAAGTATTATTTCTGGCAAATACGTTAATCTGGAATTATTCTGCTAACTTCCACTTTTGTAGTCTTTCGGTTTGACAGTCTTGCACTTCAGTGTAAAAAAGATAAAATTTTTCTGTAGATTCCTTGTATTTCAACAGAGATTATATTTATGTTGATAATGCCCATTAGTTGCTGCCATTTGGCACAGGTCTAACACGACTGAAGAAGTAACTTGAGAAATTTGCGTTAAAGGCTTACTCAGCAATCTGTTATGTTGGTGCGGTTTTCCTAGCTAGGCTGGGTTAGCAGTGTAATCTGTTGCGGCAGCATCTGACACATCCTGAGGGCTATTCCAAACAATTCCCTTATGCACACGAAACAGTGGATGCTTTTGCATACTCTGTTCTTAACTGGCTCTGAAGCTTTTGCAAAGTTTGCATGGCAGGTACCCCTCCAAATGTACTTTAGAGAAAGATCTGAGCCTTTTCTGGCCTCAAATCCTTTTACGAGCTGGCAGCATTTCATATAACTTCTAAATCCATGCTAAAAATGTAAGTTGCGCTTTTGAAAATGACCAGGCTTGTAAAATTGGATTTCAAGCATGATTGGACCAATAGGTGGGATGAGCAGAATCCTGCATCTGCCTTTGAGTAATAATAAAAAACAAAAAAAAACTGAGGCAAAAGATTAAAAAAAAAAAAAAAATTCATGCTTACACTACTTGAGGTAGCTGGGCTTCAAGGTATCTCTGTATTACCTTTGATAATGAATGAAAATGTTAGTCTTCATACAATTTTTACATACAGAGTTGACAAGGCATTAAAAAAGTGATCTGTGATCATAGAGATGGAACTACATACATGATAAGGCAATGGTATTATGGGCAAAAATTGTTAATAAAATTTAGGCAGATAAGGTAATGGTATTATGGGCAAAAATTGTTAATAAAATTTAGGCAATCTATTCTCCTTTGGACAGATATCAGTTGTTATATACTGGTAACTCTACATTTAATTAATATGTGTTTCCCTACTTATTTACTTTCTTGAGAGTTGCTGCTCTTACTGTGCTGTAATCATACTATAATTACAGAAATAGTAGAAATAGTAACCTCCTGTGTTTAATATGTTGTATTTATGTTGATTTACAAAGGCTGAGGATCTAACACTGTCTTTGAATGGATGTTTTAATGATTATTTTCTTGTTGCAGTACTTTAGCCTTTTGACCCATGTTACACCACACTGTTCCTCAAAGGAGGAGAGTAATGGAAGCTTTCAGTCAACAATTAGTATATATACTTACAGAAACTACTGGGATTATGAAGATACTGATCTTTTTGTATCAAACAATAGTAGTCCTAACTTCTGCAAGACAGGTGGCTGGAGCAAAGAACAGTGTTCATTCTTTTACTGTCATTACTATGTCTTGCAGCATCATTTTCAATTGAGATAATTTGGAATGGATGCAGTGGTCTGTGTTAGGCTTAAAATTTTTATTTGTATGGAGGAGAAAAGTGGGAAGATTTCTTTTTCTATTTGCTTTCCTTTATTGTCTTCCTCCAAAAGCCCGTGTGGGAATTAAGATATAAAACTTGATTTAAGTGGAAAAATGGATGAAATCCTGCCTTCATAAAAAGCAGCTGTGGATGTTTTTGGACATGATTAGGGTCACTATTGCTTCATTTGACTTGGGTTTTCAGCTCGGCACTAGTCCGAGGATCATTCTTAATATGCTCGTGTAAATACCTGTTTCTTAAAATACTTGGAAGACCTGGGTTTCCATTACAGCTTCATCTGGAGTATTGGAAAAAACTAATGATATAAACCCAAATGAATTAGTGGTTTTGGTATATTTCTGGCTAAACTAAACCTAAATTTTCCCTGGGTAAACCTGTATAATGTATGTTTCTACAACATAGAATAGGTATAAGGAGTGGAGGTTGCTTTTGGAGCTGCAGTTGTCTTCCAGATGTTGAAACAGAAATAATAGAAGAGAGGTGTTCCTTCAGTAATATATGAAAACATATATATATTCATAGTGAACATCAAGATACAATTTTTTTAAGGATTAATCTTAAAAAAAACCAAACAACCCAAAACAAAACCAAAAACCAAACCAAAACTAACAACTCACAAATACTTTAAAAATGAAGTGGTTGCTTAAATGGATATTACAGTGTCAGAAATGTGTTCTGTCTTACCCTTAATCTTTGCTGGCTTAACAATTGCTTAGACATTTTAAAACTTCAGGCATGTTCGCAAGACCACTATGTTCATAACTGTAGACCTCTTCCCACTGACCATGGGATACTTCTATGAAATCAGAGTAAATAAACTTTCAGCCTTAAGCAAATCCATTTATAGATGCTCACACTGCACCAGTCCTTTGCTCACTTCTGGTTTGAGTTACTATTTTTGCGATACTGAGTAAAGGACTTCCTTTTATATACAGAAACCATTTTGAGCAGCTAAAGTGCCTGTATTATAGTGTATGTAAGGCTGAGTTTGATACCTGGTTTCAAAATACTTGTGGAACAAACAATATAGAACTTTTCCTGTTATAAGCAACAGCAACAGATTTGTAAGTGCATCTTACTAATGAGGGAGGGCTATGGACTAAAATATTTTGGTGTGTTTTTCTTTAAGCTAAAACTTTATTGTTTTGCAGTGTCTATAGGTCAAGGTCATAGAAGTTTGCCTTGTTCAGCAGGAATGTAGCCCTGGGAATATTAACTGGCTTGGCAGGATTCCACTGGAGTAAAACTCATAGCAGACTGTAGCTTTAAATCAATTATTTGATCACCTTCAGTAATTACTAACAAAACCACCCATTTGACACCTTTGGGGTCATTATACTGTTCACTGAATCACCATGACTCTTAGAATAATATAAAGCTCCCAGGGTCATCCTCCTAGCGTGTACAGAAAGAGAACAAGAAAGAGAATAAGAAACTGGCACTCAGTTTAGCAAAGACAGAACCAAGGCAACACTCAAGGATTTTTTGGATGGAGAATTCTTCTCTTATTTACAGACAAGATGGTTACAGAATTGAAAAAAAATCAGCCTTTCATATTTAGATCTAATTTCTCTAAAATAGAAAATCTCACTGGGTGTCCTGCTCTTGGCTGGGATCGAGTTAATTTTCTTCATGGTAGCTAGTATGGGGCTACGTTTTGGACTTGTGCTGAAAACAGCGTTGGTAATTCAGGGATGTTTTTGCTACCGCTGAGCAGTGCTTGTACAGAGCTGTGGCCTTTTCTGCTTCTCACCCCACCCCACCAGTGAGTAGGCTGGGGGGGCACAAGGAGTTGGGAGGGGACACAGCCGGGACAGCTGACCCCGACTGACCAAGGGATATTCCAGATCATAGGATGTCATTCTCAGCACATAAAGCTGGGGGAAGAAGGAGGAAGGGGGGGACATTTGGAGTGATGGCGTTTGTCTTCCCAAGTCACCGTTAGTTGTCCTGCTTTCCTGGAGATGGCTGAACACCAGCCTGCTGATGGGAAGTGGTGAATAAATTCCTTGTTTTGCTTTGCTTGCACATGCGGCTTTTGCTTTACCTATTAAACTGTCTTTATCTCAGCCCATGAGTTTTCTCCCTTTTACCCTCCTGATTCTCTACCCTATCCCACCGTGGGGGAGTGAGCGAGCGGCTGTGTGGGGCTTAGTTGCCGGCTGGGGTTAAATCACAACAGCCCTTTTCGGTGCCCAGTGTGGGCTTCAAAGGGTTCAAGATAACGACAGGTTCGATGGGAATGTGCTAGATCAAATTTATAGCTGCTATTGCTGTTTAGCCATTAATTGGCAGGCTCCTGTGCTTGCCATGGGGCTTGCTTGCCATACTGTATATTAGAGTCTTGTGCTTGTCAGTGGCTGCTTTTTGCTTTTACTGCTTGCTGTACTGCTTATCATCTCACTCTGCTGTGCCTGGGAACATTTTGATAACAGCAATGGCGATGTGCCTGGGCTGGCAGATGGCCAGGGCACTGCTGCTGTTTCTTTGCTGCTGTACTGGACGGGCTGGAACTCCAGTGTGAACTGGAGTTGAAGGGACTGTGATCTGTGGATAAGCCCACATGGGAGCAGAACACCCCGAAGCATCTGTGGCTGTGAATAACTCCAACCCAGAGCAGGTACATCTCAAAGAGTCCGTGGCCATGGTTATGTCTGTGCCGCAGCAGGTACAACTTTGAAGCATCGGTGGCTGTGCATGAGGTCATGCTGGAGCACCTCAAAGCGTGCGGCCGTGGATAAGCCCACGACAGAGCAGGTACACCCCTGGAGGGACTGCAGCCATGGGTAAGGCCGTGTTGGAGCCGGTTTGCTTTTTGAAAGGACTGTGGCTGTGGGTAAGGCCACCCCGGAGCAGGTATATCTATGAAGGCATTGTGGCCCATGGAGAAGGCTGTGCTGGAACAGGTGCACCTCAAAGTAATTGTGTCTGTGGGTAAGTCTCTGCTGCAGCAGGTATCCCCCTGAAGAGAGTGTGGCTCATAGATAAGGCTCCACTTGGAGCAGGTACACCCCTAAGGGACAGCAGTCCGTGGATAAGTGTAAGCCAGAGCAGGGGCAATGGGAGGAGTTCACTGCAGCGTTAAACTTGCTGGTCTGGTCCAAAGGGACCAGGGGTGGAGATTGTAATGGATATACCTTTAAATTTCTGTAACTTATGATTTGAATTGCGTGTTATAGGAATTACTAGAGCAGGAACCACCTGAACCAACGGAGGACAAAGCTTTACAAGCAGCCGTGCAAGTACAGCAGTGACCCGACCTGAGCTGGCTTTAGTGCCCAATAACTCTCTGCAACGCACCACCTCCGCTGTCCTGAGTGACCACCGGAACAGATGGAGCCCAAAGTCACGGGCTAAATGAACTTGTCTGTAAAACGTCCACAAATGTCCACCATTTGACAGGGGTGGTCCATAGACTAGGGGAATGATATCTATGTATTATATCAAAGGACAGGAAGGGTTGTGGCGGTTAATTGGGATGTATCGGAAAGTGTGGGACCTGGGCATGATGTAAATAGTATAGAGTAAGAGATGGATATAGTCCTGATTGCAGCCGGGATAGAGTTAATTTTCCCCCTAGTAGCTGGTATAGTGTTGTGGTTTGGATTTGTGCTGAAAATAGTGTTGATAATACAGGGATGTTTTAGTTATTGGTGAGCAGTGCTTGCACAGAGCTGAGGCCTTTTCTGCTTCTCACCCCACCAGCGAGGAGGCTGGGGGGGCACAAGAATTTGGGAGGGGACGCAGCCGGGACAGCTGACCCCAACTGACCAAGGGATATTCCAGACCATAGGACGTCATGCTCGGCGTATAAAGCTGGGGGAAGAAGAACGGAGAGGGGGATATTCAGAGCGATGGCGTTTGTCTTCCCAAGTAACCATTATGCGTGATGGTGTTTGGCTTCCCAAGTGACCGTTACACGTGATGGAGCCCTGCTTTCCTGGAGATGGCTGAACACCGGCCTGCCCATGGGAAGTGGTGAAGGAATTCCTTGTTTTGCTTTGCTTGCGTGCGCGGCTTTTGATTTACCTATTAAACTTTCTATCTCAACTCACTAGTTTTCTCACTTTTTCCCTTCCCATTCTCTCCCCTATCCCACCGTGGGGGAGTGAGCGAGCAGCTGTGTGGCGCTTAGCTGCCGGCTGGGGTTAAACCACAACACTGGGTTAAGGCTTCTTGTGTGAAAGATGGTTGGCTTTTTAATTCTTGTTGTTTTCAATTATCCCCCACTAGAAGAACATAAGTATGAGGCTTTACTTAAATTTGCTTCATGATTTAGGTCCTTGGAATACTGACATAGAGCAAATCCTAGTTTTTATTTCTTTTTTAAAAGCCTTTTTTTGTTATTGCATACCTGATTTACTACTCACTCTAAAGTCTGTGGAACCACAGTAAAGGTGGAATGCATAATATACAGATCTTTCTCTTCTTTTTGTTCAACAGGTTTCTTGTTTTACAACCTGCTAGCATATTTACTCTGCTGTTCTTTGTTCAGGACCTATGGAAAAAGTTCACGCACCTTGTTTACTTGATTCTGGGGTTGTTGAAGATAAAAAGGCAGACTCTTGATATACAGATCAGAGTGACTGTCACTTGTGTTATGGGAGTAATCTTTCGGGCTTTGCCCACTTCCACTTTTACTTTTGATGTGCTTCATATCCTGAAGGATACTGTTCTTCAGCAGTTTTAAAACTTTCTATTTGAATAAAAAGTACAGGAGTTAACCATGTGTTCTCACTGTCCCAACTTTATGGCATCCTGCTGCCAAACACACAAGGGTGCTAAGGTATACTAAGTAGTCTGACTTAACTTCCTTTTATCTTTCTCTGACAGCCATCTGTGAAATAAATGATGTTCTGCTTTCAAGTTTGTGCATTTTCTTTTTATTTTCTGAATGATATTTATGACTATCTGAAATGTGTGTCCTTAATGGGTATTGAATGGGTATTACAGTAGTTGTGAGACACCTGTGAAATCAGTGGTGTCTCAGATACATCTTTAACAACTCTGATTTGTTTGTCGCTTGAATATTTTAAGCCTTTGATGCTTTAAAAGTTGTTTTCCTTTTCTTTTTCTTAACGTTTGCTACTGAGAGCGGTTCATAGGACATTGCTAGTCCTCTGCATAACATGAGTAGTGAAAACGATGATTGAGAGAATGTTCCAGCACTCATCAAATTAGTACCGATCAACTTAATGTGCCTTCTAATGTGCGAAGTCAAGAATACAGGCATGGCAAGGCTGTATTTCAATTTATCTTAGAATTCAATAGGCAACTCAAAAGAATAAAGTGTGTATCTGTAACTAATTGGACATTGCACATCAACAGGAAGAGTTGTACATCATAGCTGAAGGATGGCTCTGTTGAAAACTGAATCTGGATATTTTAATGTCTAAATTGTGGCTGGATCTGTGCCACTGAGAAAAGAAGGAAACAATACTCTCCATTTAAGAGCCACTATCTGAGGTCAGTGACTACACAATGTGAGAATCACTGTAGTCCTTTCCAATGTATAAGAAAGAAATGCAGCACTGTGTTTCGGAGTGGAACTGGCTCAGATCATCAGCTGGCATCTGCAACTTTATACCAGCTATGGATCTGGCCACTAACCAAATGGAGACATCTTTTAATTGTGAGCATTGTATCTTTGCCAGTTCAATTAGCAATTTCAACATTTTGATCCAAATCGGTATTTAAGACTTGATTCTTAGGCTGAGCTGTGTAAGAACAGCCTGTGTTTAATGTCAAACATGAAAAATAATAATATTAGATGACCTCTTGTTTCCAAAACTTAAACTAGCCCCTTTGAGACAACTGCAGCATAGAAAATGGAGCTCTCTCCAGACTCCTCATGCAGGAATATGTTCTAGCCTGCGTGCAGTTTTCCATCCTTCCAGACTGTATTCGCTTTGTGTGATACTGATCAGTCTAGTGCCTACCTGCCTTTTTCTTTACTCACCTGCACAGCTACTTCCAAAAGGTTCCATATTTCTTCTGCAGCACGCAGAAGACATGGAGATGGAGAAGAGAAAATCAGGTGTTTGTGGGATAATACATCTCTTTCTAATTGCTCACTATCGTTCACTAATAGAGAAAATTTGTGCTAAGAGTAGGCTGTTAGTTTAAGTAAACTGTAGTAGCTGAGTCTGCTTTTGTGGGTGATGCTTTTTTTCCTTTACCTGCTCAAGTATTTGCAAAATCTGGAAACATGATTAGGCTGTCGGTATTATTCTCTGATGCTAAATCAGTGGTGAAGGTGGCAGAGAGCCCTAGGAGTGAGTATTTATCTTGACAGCTTTAAGGTGATTTGGGTGAAAATCCATTTCTGTTTATTCTAGCAAATAGTATGCAGGTTCTGAAATAGAGTAATTTACTTTATAATCTGTTATTGCTGTTAGTGTTTTTAATATATTCAGCACTAGAACATAATCTTTGATGTTTTCTGAACTTACTTTACGTGTTGTATGGAATGCTTAGTGTTTGCTGCCAATGAGGCAGTGACTAAACAAGCAGGGCTGTAGGGCTCTGTATTGAGCATGGTTTGAAGCTAGAAGCGAGGCTCTGTTTTACCCCATACTCTGGTGACCAGTAAGATCTCTCTTAAGACTTGTATCTTTTAGGCTTGCTATCTTTTCTCCTTTGTATTTACTTAGTTCCTGTTTAAAGGAGCTAATAGCCTGTGTTTCTTTTTGAGTGAATTGTGCATACTTAAGCTTATGGGTATTGCTATCAGTTGGCTTGTGCCTTTTTTTTTTTTCTTGGTAATGTTATGACTGATGCTGTGTTAGTTTTCAGTCTGATGTAATTGTTACTGTGCCTGTCCTTTGAGGGTCAGGAAAGAGAGCATACTCTTCTAATTAAAAACATGGCTTTGTGTTGCCCTGTGAAAATAACAATTCTCAGACTTCCCCTAGAAGTTCAGAATGTATACAGGTATATCAGGGGTAGTGGAATGCAGATGTAAGATGCAACACTTGAGGGGGTATATAAGGTGGGATGGAGGTAGTCGAGACATAGTACACAGTAAAAATGGTACAGTACAACAGTACTGCAGTACCACTTTTGTGCTACCTTGCGGTCCTTGCCCAGCTCTCGCTCAGATTCAGGGTGCATGCCTTTGCCTTCAAACCTAGCTTTGGCTAGGAGGAAAGCTTGGTTTGTTTTTTTTTTTTTTCTGTTGTTGTTGTTTCTTTATTTCTGTGCCCTCCCCCCCCACCCCAATGTAGTAGGCAGTATCGTATGCTTCAAGTCCATGGATCTTGGAAATGTACAGGAAAGAACAGCATCATTAAATTATCTCACATTCAGGGAACTGAGCTGAAAATATTTCTGGTTTAGCTTTCATTATAGGATGAAAGGAAAGGGATAGAAAATCAGCTTCAGGAAAGAGGAGGAGAGAAGGCAGGTAATAGAATAAGAGAAATGGGATTTCAATCTCAGTCTAACAGTGCGATGATACTTGGTGATGTCATATATATAAAATACTAGTGTCAGGAAAGATTCATACGGTTTCACTAGATGACTAACGTATGTTAGACACATTGTAGTAAGAAAGAAACAAATGTTTTTCTCTGAAGGCAAGACTGTAACTTTGGATTTTAATTCCTCCATGAGCTGAAGCATGAATTGTTGAAGAACTTGGTAAACAAAGTACATCTGAAACAATGGGGCTGCAAAGAAATGTGTCCTGTTTGTTGCTCTCCCATGGTTTAAACTTGATGGTTTATGCAGCTCTGAAGAGAAGCAGCATGTCTAGGACCTGTTCATTTGGAGATTCTTACGGTGGGTGTGAAAGACCTGCTCAAATGCTGTCTGGAGAAAGAAGTGGTGCTGAAAATGTAACTTGTAGAAATACAGCTGTTGTCTTGCAGTGGCACGATCTCCAGCAGGTAACAGAGACAAAGTGAAGTAGCCCTTCTGGAGGAACTGATAAGTAGTGAAGGATGAAGAGGAACATTACTTGACAGAAAAACAGAGATCTGGAAACAAGTGACTTTGTAAAAGACTGCGTTATAGTTTTGGAGTTTCCTTTGAGACTGACCGTAAAATCTATAAGAAGACTCGTAGAAATAAGATAGAGGAAGAACTGAAAGATGGAGTTGTATGCGTGTGTTTCATTCAAGTAGTGAGGGAATATAAATGCCTTGAGTTTTCCAGTAAAATGGCAGAAACCCAGTTTACTACTTTCTTATACTTTACCTTACCAGTGTTGAAATATTAGGTCAGAAATGTACTTGTCTTAGCTATAGAGCACTGTCTGGATGGATTTGAACCCAGGATCGGTCATGCAAATACAACTGATCCAAGGGAACTGGATCTTGTACCCATACATTTGTTTTGCTGTGCTCCAACTTGTCAGATGGTCTTAAGTAAGTCTGTCTGTCTGCACTGGAATCCCTGTTATCCTTATGGCACTTAATGTCATGGTGCTATTTTTCCCTCCAAAGGAACTTAAGGAAAGAGGATTAGGGAGAAAGGTTTTGGATGAGCAGAATGTGTGATGGAAATGATGGACTCAGCATTTTTATGATAGAGAGGGATGTGCTGATAAAAAATAATCCTAGTTTTCCTCTTGGATTATTCCACTGGCCTTAGGAAATGACCTTTTTAAATGTTTTTGGTAAATGCTGACAGAATAATCTGAGCATTTTCATTAGAGCTGTGTTTTGGAGGATAACGAGCCAAACTTGTAGAGAGTAAGGCATCAAAAGTTATGCTATTTAGAGGCAGAAAAAAAGAAAACTATGCCCTCGTCTTTTGAGATAAAAACGTTAGGGAGATATGATCTGCAGAAATTAACCGAGGAGCAGAGATGCTGCGTTTTAGATGGATCTTGAATCAAACGTACAGAAAATATCAGTTTGGGGTAGTTGTTGCTCTGTGACATTTTCAACAGTTGGCAGTACTGTCCCTGTAATGCCTGCCGGGGTGAAACCAGGAAGAAGTTTTTTTTGCTTGGCTGAAGGTGGTCAGTGTGTATTTGCCTGCCTACTGTGTTTTTCAGCATTATGCTAAAGGCAAAACCCACTCCAGCTGCAGTCCCCCTCTACCCTTGCACCCCCTCGTCCCCCCAAATCCAACTCAGAAGCCCACTGTGACAAAACATTATAGAAGCTGTTACGCTTCAATTACTTTGTCGTGAAGGTATAATTGAAGGACATAGTTTTACTGCGGATACAGTCCTTGTCAGAAAGCCTTTGCACCAGTTGAGTCAGCAGTTTTGGAGAGTGTTGTAGGGGAAATGGTATGGCTGAAACGGTGCCTTTCAGGTACCGTTGTGTCTTTGTACAAAGTATTTCCAAGAAAACCTGTTTTTCCATCTTTATAATGCCCTAACTATGCTCAGCTAAACTAATGGAAAGCGTTGCTGTTAACGCTGATGGAAGTACAATCAGTTACCTGGCGCTTTTCTTGGGCCTTCCTTGTGAGGGCCTGAGCACATTAGAGTTAATACTTCTATCATATAAAGTAAAAAATTGCAAACACTGAAAACAAACTGTGGTCTCCAAGCAATAAGTTTTTAAATAGTGGTCAGTTAAGACTTATTCTGGGGGTGGGGCAGGCAGAAATTAACATTGCTAACTTAGAAATTTTAACAGTATTAAAAATCTTTTATTTTGCAAGTATAAAATGTAGTATGAATATAGTCACTAGCTATTCCTTAAAAACAGCATTCCTCACAGAGTGTTTCCTTTGAGTTACGAAGAAGAATTGTAGGAGAGAACTGAAATACATTTTGAATTGCCCTTGTTCTTCCTGAAGAGCATTAGTAGACTTTAGATTGAAATTATGTGGATCTTCCTGAAATATATACTACTTACCTCATCTTTGTCTCTATGTCATTTTATATATACACAAGACAGTGTAGTATTTATAGCTTTAGATCATAATTTATGTTACAGGGTTATGAATAACCAGAGGTTTTTTAAATGAAAAATCAATAGTTAGCTTTTCCAAGTTTTGATAATTTGATTTCAGTGAAGTAGGGGATAATGAAATAGCAGCTAATTTACATTTCAAAACAAAAGGCTTTTTTCCTTCAACCCTAAGGATTTTTTCTCTTGAGGTATTTCTTTTTGGAGATTCAACAGGGAGCTGAGGCATAATGACATACAGTGACTTGCAGCCTGGTGTAAAACCCAGGAAGGGCTGGTGCCCACCTCTTCCAATCATTCACAAATGTTTGATTGTTTACTAGTTGATTCCTGCAGCCTCCAGTTTAAATCAGTAGATTGAAAGTGTGATAATATGTGCCTTTATAAAACACTAATGTACAACATGTTTTAGTGAAACACAGCTTCTGCTGAAACTCAGTGGTAATAGGTTACTGTTGAATTCTTTAATGAAAAAACATGGTAAATATTTCTCACAAAGGAAGCAATTTTGCATCAGTTAACACATGGTGACATCATGTAAATATTCTGCAACTCATCAGTTGGAACTTAAAGACATTTTAGGTTAAGCATATAATTTTCAGGACAAAATACTGTGTTAGAATCCTGTTGTGAATGAAAATTACATATTTTTACTTAGCTAGTGTATTTGTAGAGATTGGTAACGTATTAAACTGCTGCTTACATTATTCAAAATTATCCCTGGAGTTTTGTAGTTAAAAATCATATTTCTTTTAAGCTGTTATGAGCCTGTTATAAAAAAAAAAAAAATAAAAAAACAAAACCAAAAAAAAACAACAACCAAAACCACACCACCTTTCTTGTCAAGCTTTCTGTACTTGATTGCTAACAATTCAATATTTCATTAAACAAGAGATGGTCTCAAATAATTATGTAATGGAAAACTGGAAATATAAAATAAATGTGGTTAAGAAAGCCTAGGAGAAAAGATGGGACCCGATCCTGTATTGAACGTGGCTTTGTTCCTCTTAGTTTGTTAAATATGATCTGTTTGTACTTTTAAAGCGAGGTGTTCCAGTTGTACTACATCTTTTAATTTTCTCTTTATAGGCCCTATGGTGAAACATTTTTGTTGTTACTACAGAAACAGAAGATCATGAGGTGTTGAACTATCATGAAGTGTTTAACTATCATATTGGTACAACTTTTAAGACTTCATCGCTTGTTTCTTTTCTGTTGCATGATTACTTGACTTGGTAATACTGGGTACATTATTTCTTGAAAAAAACCCCCACACACCCCCAGCCCTCAAACCCCCAAAACCCAAACAAACCAAAAGCTTTGGAAGAGCAGTAATGAGTAATGCTTTGAATCTCAACAGTTTTTAGAGAGACGCTTAAGCCTCTGATATAAGCCCCCATATATGCATAAGTAAAAACAACAAAAATAACAAAACTACGCTATTACAGTATAATACTTTGGTTCTATATTTTGTGGACTGAATGTTGGTCTTGCTTGAAATTGGAAAGAAACCATGTAATTTACTTGACCGAAATCACAACTTGTTCCTATTATCAAGAACTGCGTGTAAACGTTTATTGGATGAATCCTTTCTGACAACGCTTGAGAGTAATAGCAAAATAGAATCTTGTTTCTTGTTTTGCTGAAGACAAAACAAGGTTTCAGCTTCTGTGATTGAGTTATATTTCAGACAGTGAAATTAGACTTCTTCATCAAGTTCCCTGTTGAGAATTAACATCTAGGTTTTGTAGGAAGTTGGGTTTTTATACATAAGTAATCCCTAAGGGAATGTTCAAATAAAATGTATTTTAAAATGTGCTTTCAAAACCAGCCAAGTATGATTGTATTGATATTAACAGAAAAGCAAGCACGTAGGTAATAAGTAGAAGTACTACTATGCAAATTAATGTTTAACTGCACTATGATGCAAGTTATGAGGAAAGGTGAAATGTAAACTTTATCACATGTAACAATCCTAGCACAGTTAGGATAATCCCAGTTGTGGTAGAAGAGTTCAAAGTGAAGTTGTTTGCAACCACTCCTAGTGAAAATGAAAAAAAAAATTATTTACCCGAGATTACTAGTTCAAGCAGCCTGAGCACCCTTGAGGGCAAACATTAGAAAGGTGCCATCACCCTTGATAACTCTTGATGTGAGGTCCAAGTGTTACCTACACAGTGTGAGCATATCTGATTGAGACAGAGTATCATCCAAGCGATTCAAAAAGAGAGGTATAGCACGTCTTACTTGTAGTTCAACTTGCTTGAATTACTTGTACCTTAACCAAGAGTAGACTTATCTCAAAGATGTGTCTCCTGTTATATCTAGCTCATAAGGTGTTTTCTGAAGATGATGGCATCAAGAGGAATTTGGCTATTTGGAGTCTTACTGTTTTTTTTGGCTACTAGTTGTATGTAGTCTCTGAGCAGGCAGGGATCAGATTTGCTGAAAGAAAGGTTTATTTTTACTCATGTGATTAAGAAAATAATCATGTTCCTGAACTGGAGAAAGTTATCTTAACTCTTTTGTCTGTTCTGTCTGTAGTATGTAGCAATTTGAGATTGTTTCCAGGCTTATCTGAGCAATCCTCTGCTAAAAATTCCGACCAAATGTAACTTTTCCTTTTTAAGAGATACTATCTATGACTGTGGGCAGATCAGCTTCTCTGTTACTTGGTTTTCTGGTGATAAAAAGATGGTAGGAAGTACCTCTCCTTCTCTGTATCTCTTAAATGATAAAATCTGTCTAATAAACTCTTTGGAAACTGGTATTTATTCTGGTTCCATAGGGGAGAGATTGGGAATTCTCATATCACATGTAGTTCTGTGTACTGTAGAAGGATGTGAAATATGTTCGTAAAGTGTTGTTTAGAAACCTTACAGTTTAGAAAAACATAATTCTTTTTTTTTACTTCATTTTGATACTACAATGATAACCAAATGGTTGATGTTTCCATACTGTAGCATTTATGACTTAATACATATCTTCTGCCAATGGAAATAGAAAATTCACGTTAGTCTTTTATACGTGTAAACTCTACCATGTTGTAGTTTGGCTACAAATCTTTTACGAAGTTATTTATTTAAAAAAATAACAGTAAATATACTTCAGAAATTAGTGTTACACGAGAGACCTTACTGTTTGAAAGAAAAAAAAAATTGACAACATACTAAAAAAGTCTGCAGATGCAATTGTCAAATTTACACATATAGCCTGTATAATTTTTCATTAACAGTATAGATTTAGACCTGTGAAATTGTTACAGACGTCAAGTTGAGGGGGAAAAAAATCACGAATCTGTCAAACTTCTACTTGTGCCGTGCATTTAACCTGCACAGAATTTGTGCAGCAATGAGGATGGGGTAAGACTTTTAAGTGAGTTCACTATGGAAAAGTCTGCCTTTTAAACTCAGGAATCCAACAATTTTTAAATCACCCACTCTCCTGGTTGATTTTAATGCAGATAGAACCCAACAAAATAGCCAGCAGTCAGAAAGGCTATATTTTCTAGTTCGATTACTATTAATGTTGCATACGCAACAGCGCGCATTAAACGGCTTCTCTGGCAACAAATAAATGGAAAAACTGAGTGACAAAAGCAGAATTATGCACTGTGAACTTTCAGGCTGCTATTGTACAGAAGAGTAGCTCAGACCTGCTTTCTCAGGTTTTTGGCATTAATTAGGAGCCCTTTGGTTTTGGACTTGGCATATGGTTAATGATCTTTGATGTTAGCAAATTAGCTTTAGATTTACTATGTGCAGTGCAAGTAATTGGAAACTTTTTTTCCTAGTGAGTGGAATAACTCTGTTTCTTACGAATTTAAAATCATGACATAGGTATCTGTCCAATGGCAATAAAGGAATGACTAAGTATGAGTCATTTATTCCCTCTTTGTTATTTTATAATGTCACATCAAAACTATTTTTCATCTCTTTCTTTCCAGATGCAAGTCAGAGCAGTAGTTAAATCTGGCTTGAAAAAAACATTAAGGAAAATGCATTTGTATTTTCTCAACTAATATGCCATTAGATCGATGAGTTATATTTGTTCAGTAGAAATATATAGTTACTATTTAAAGGACTGTATGAATCAGACTTTCTTGCTGCTTTCCATTTCAGTGCAGATTTAAAAGATATTGTACAATATCATACATGTTACAGACAAACCTATTTTGTCACAAAGATATCCAGCTGATAATTGGGCAGGAGTTTGGCTATAAAATTGAAGTCAAATTGAGGTAAGACTTCAGGTTAAGAATTCATGGCAAGGAGAAGTACTTGATTGTCGATTCAACTTCCTTTTATCAATAGAATACCCAGTATAGCAGAATAATCAATTCTGTTGTTTTTACTTGGTATCTTAAGTGTGTGCCTAAATCTATTGTATCCACCTATATTATTGACTAAAAAGAAATCGATTTGTTTTCTCCTTTTCAGAAACTGTGTTCCCATTTTAGAAAAAAAAATTGTTTCAACCAATTGAAATTGATAGTTATCTTTTACTGAATAGTGTAGGTGGCTTTTTAGTGCTGATCAAAACTTTGATGTATGTCTAGCATGAATAGTCTAATGTGAATGTCTAGTGAATTAGGAAATATAAACCAATTAAAGCTAGTATAGATTGTTTCTGTATCTTTAAAATGTGCACAGTTCTTAAAAATAACCTGTTGGATACAAGTATACCAGATGACTGTTCTAAAAGGATTGCTCTTTATTGATAGGAACGCTAGCAAGTAAAACAAATAGTAAATACAATTTCATTGCCTGTCATACTTCTATGAAACCTTATTATTGTAGCTTTAGAAAACAGGTAGAGAGTGATAGCAACATCCCATACCAGTGACAGTTTGCTTGGTTTTATCTACTGGAAAACACTAACTTCAAGGAAGACTAATTTTAGTGAGTGATAAATGACCTTAAAAATAAACTTTCTGTTTGGGACCTAACCACGGTCTTCTGTGTCTGCTCTTTAGGAATTTAGTCACATGTAACAGATTTGGTGGCTCATAGAGTTAAAGGAGAGAGGATTGCATTCTCTTTTTTTCAGTGCATTATTCTCTGTGGCCTCTTCCACTGACAGTCAGAGCATTTGAAAGGACTTTTTCCTAACTGCAATTGCAAAGTCACTTATATTGTGATCAAAGGTGTTCAAATCATGTCATTGAGACTGACTTGGCCTCACACATTTCTGTACAAGATTCATAATAGGCTTTGGGGAACAGCGGGAGGAAGATCTAACTTGATTTCAGCTCCCAGTAGGAGAACTTGACTGGCACCTGCAATATATCAAATAAGAATACTCCTCCTTTGCATCAGTAAGAAATGATAAATACAGATATTTTCAATATGATTTTTACTCTCTGTGGTTTCATTTATGGATGGACACAGACCCTAAACCACACGCATAATTCTGTAAGTTGTTAATTTAATTTTCCTTGATCACAATTATTGATGATCCTTTTTTTATTATTATTATTATTTTGTTGGAACTATTTTTACTAGTACTATTGCTTATGCAAAAGAAAATTCACAGAAGTAGTAAATATAAAATGTATTCTCCATGAGCATTTGCAGCAGAGAATAAGAGTACGAATTATCATAATGTGGTCAGAAGGAAAGAAGCCCTAACATGAATGGTTTTCTCTTGTCTGAAATGTAAATGTACTTGTACATTTCCTGCATGGAGAAAAGTGGAGTGATGGTGGCGTGTTAAATAAAAGGGTCTTACTACCTCTGAGAAATAAATGGACACAGTGGAAACAAGCTTTCAGTTCTCCCTGAGGGTCCTCTCACGTGCCTGCGACTGTGAAGGAGAAGGTAGAAGCGAGAGATGGTTGGAGTGTATGGGACTGCGGAGGCTCTGGACAGCATGGTAGGTTGTTACTGTGAACGCGTGCTTTACTAGGGATCCCAAGAGAGCTGAATTAGGCTGGAGACTCCACTAGTGCATGGAAGAGGACTAATTAGGGAAGGTAGGACTCTTTCAAATCATTTACGTGGGTCAACCACATTTCAGTAACGGGGTTCAGATTTTATATTGCAGACTTTAGAGTACATACAAGCAGGAAACAAAGCAAATGAACTTTTATTGTTAACAGGAATGATGATAAAATAGCTTTTTTTCTGCATAAGAACAGAATAATAGTTGAGAAATTCTATATGCGTAAATGCAAGTCTATTTCCTGTATTCCAAAGTGTGATAGATAATCTCATGATGTGAGTATTGATGGGATTCTGTAATACCTCGGAGAGGTACTGGTACTTGTGTGCTGCTGATGTCTAATGACGGTTTTCTGTTGCTGCTACTTTTCATATAGGTAAAGGTTTGTTCAGGCTCTTGTTATTTTCACTGCATATTTCTTTTCTTTGTCCTGTAAACCTGACTGCCTTCCTCTTCTGCCAGTTGTCTGTCTCTCTTGTAAATGCCTCTGTTAAGTTTTTTGCTAGTTAAGCATAATAAGGAAAGCCTGCTTTTACAATCTCAGTCAACACTATTGAAGGGCTCGCATAACACAAAAGACGGAAGTCCAGGCAGGAGCAACGTTATATGTAGACAAGCACGTAGAAACCACAGATAAAGGCAACCGGCAGATTGGATGGTTTTGACAATTTTTTGACAATTCATAGAATCATTAATCAAAATAATTAATCATAAAACGTCTAATTGATGTTTTATTTCTTTTCCTGGGTTTGGCCTTGAATAGTCAATGTGGAATTTTAGAGAGAGTAAGAAGTTTGCATCTGCAGAAACTATGGCATGAATTAACATCCTTCTGTTTTTTTAATGTCAAAGATGCCTTGTAAATCATTAAGTGTACTGCAAGCTATTTGTACAGTCTTAGGTGACTTATAACTTGATATGCTGTAGTTGAGATAAGATTAATTAGAACTTTTTTCTAGAACTATTTCAACGTAGACTTCGAATTTTGTTTGACTCTTTTTCTATTCATGCTATTGTATAGGAATGCGATGTGATGTGCACGTGTAGTTCCTCTAGACTGCTAAAAGTAAATATCATTAATAAAAGGTATAAAAAAAGCAAAGTGCAAAAGTACATTCCTTATGCTTCATACGACTCCTTTGCACTAAGGATCCTTTAGGAGTAGTTTCAACATTGTCTGAGAATCAAAAAATAATTGAAAGAGTTAGTCGTGTGCATTTTATTAAGATCTAGTTAAGATTTTAAGATCTAGATTTTATTAAGTTCTATTTAGAAAAGCTTTATGTTGATCCATTCTCACATAAATATGCATTGGAATTTGTACTATAGCTTTACCATAAATGCCTGCCTATCTCAGTAGCTGTGGCATCTTTCCTTAGCCCTGTTCTGTACTGCCTCTCACCTACTAATATTAAGTACTATGAGTACTGGTAGGTCACATAAATGGTACATGAGGGTTGCAAATAAATGTGACTAAACGTGTCACAATATTTAATGTTGATTTTCTACTAAATCTGTTAACCACCCAAGAGCCAGGGAGAACAAATCTTCAGAACATTAATATGTATTTATCATTGTGCCATTTAATACAGAACATAATGATTTCGGCTTATGTGCACAAGGATAAACTAATCCTCAGGTTTAAAGTCACATCATTGCCATGCTATATTTGGTATTGACTAAGCAGTTACATTGCCTGCCTCTTCAGCATCAAGCTGAAGCAACTTGCTAGACGTAAAGGTGTGTATTTCAGGCAATTTTTGTTTAATGAATTCTGATAATTAAGCAATTATCAAGATAGTAGTCTTTGAAGGATACCATGAGAGTATGCCTTACTTTGAAATCTGATTTAGACTAGTAGACTCATATTTATGAGAACGAGTTACTCAGATGTTATTTTTACTCTCCCTCATTTCATAGTGGACTCCTATCTTTCAAGCATTTGTGTCAGAGGCAACAGAAGAGATGATTTTTGTCATTTCTAGGAACGTGTTTTGCTAAATGTATTTATATCTAGAGGAGAAAGGATTAAATATATGCAAATTCTTGAAGAGAAATTATGGAGGGTACTTAAACATTGAAGAGAGAAAATATGAAGACTGCATAAAGATTTGAAGTTCTATTTGTTGCTGTTGGATGCTTGGTTATTTTGGTCAGTACCTCACTTGTCTCGAATCAGAATGTTGCTCTTTCTGCTCCACAGTGAATTTAGCTGCTGTTTTTAATAATAAATTTGGGGGCGGGGGGGGGGGGGTGTGGGGGTGGGTATTAATTTTTCTTCTGCTTTGGACTAAATATTTATCTTTAATTTTGTCTATGAAATTGTCCATATTGAAACATTTGTGTTGAGAATTTAAAAAAATAATTGTTTGAACTATTTGAACAGTTGTTAACTGTGTTGATTAGCTCCCCTTGCAAGGTTTTGTTAATGCTCTTATCTGTAATGGGAGTAGAGATAGTGACCTGAAAGCGAGGATAGATGTGCAGAAGTTTTGTATGCATTAGAAAGCATCTTTATTAATCATATATTAATAAGATTATTAATTTTTGATGGGTACTTGGTATTGTGTTTTTTCATAAGTAGGTAATGCAGATTATGGTTGCCATGGTGTAGAAATGTATCAGTGCTGCTTTCCTTCATTGCAAAAGTGGGTCAGCTTTAATCCTATTCCCGTCAAAGTTGTAGAACAGATTGACTTTTGCAAATAACACGCATCATATTCTTCTGTTCCTACGTTTCTTAAATAATCAACGAGTTTTGGAGGAGAGAGGGCAAGAAAAAGGGCTCAATTATCAAATTAACTGTTTCCAGATATATGCTATGAAGGTAATGAAAGTTTAAATAGGGATTCTGACTTGGCAAGAGAGAGGAGTGATGTAGAGAAACAGCTTTTTCCAAGATGCCTTCCTCCTTTCCACTTAGTGCTTAGTCATTTGGTTGAATAAGTCTTGCTCCTTTTCACAGAAGTGTTTCCTAGTTACTATTAAGATATTTTTTCCTAAACAAAAGAAGGAATTTTTTCTGGGTTAATGAACTTTCTTGGGATGAATATGCATTCACTTCATAATAGGAAAAAAAAAAAAAAACAACCACCAAAAAAAACCCCAAACAAAACCCCAAACAAACAAAAAAAACCCAAACAAAAAAACCACAACCCCCTGAAACCTGGCAGAAGCTTATTCTCTGGTGGGTGAGTGGGGTTTTTTTGGCGGGTTTGCCAGTGGGTGTTTTTTTTTTGTCTGGTTGGTTGGGTTTTTTGTTTGTTTGTGGTTGGGGTTTTTTTTGTTTTTGTTTTTTTTTTTTCTCCCCTCTTTGGATGGGATTGTGTTGTTTGTGACCTTTTGGGGTTTGTTTGGAGGGAGCTTTTTTGCTGTGTGGAGGGAGGGTTTGCTGTCTAGAGGGTTTTTGTTGCTAAGGAATTTGTATATAATGAATGGCTAACAAAGATAACGATCCCTGAAAGCTGAATTTTTTTTTTTCCTTCCTTTTCTTCAAAGGTATTAATACAAGTGGTTTCTGTAAGTAATGTAGTTCTCTGAAAGTATGTTTGTGAGTTAGTTATAAGGCCGAGTATATTTAGGGCCCTCACTGAAAGCTTAAGCAACTTGACTCATTTGAATTGGTGAAATGATGCTAGGAAATTGAATTGAAACAGTTCAGGTCCTTCTGTTGTTTTGGTACATTGGAAGTACTGCAAGAGTTCTGTAGTACATCTGCTGTGATTCTCTGGTGGCATCTCCTGATTCTTTGGCATTCCATGTGTCATTTCCTCTTGTTTACGTCTTCCACATTAGCTTTAATTTTACTGTAAGAACACTCTATTAATGTAAAATGTACTTAGGCTTTCAGATTCATATATGAGAAATAATAGAAGGCTGGCCAGCCAGCTTTATTTTCACCTGATTAATTCTGTATGTTCTCCTTCTGCACTGCCATTCAGAAAACCACCCTGGATAAAATTAACTGCAAAAAGGACTGCAGGCATTTTAGTCTTTTAAGAGAATAATACAGTACAGGAAAAATATCAAATTGTACACAAAACAAGAATTCAAACAAGGCGGGATTTATTCCTGATTCTGCTTTGTTGTGTTTTTTTTTTAATGATCGTAGTAATGTCACTTGTGTTTTTGTATTTCGGCTCTCTTCAGTCCTTTAGACTATGTTTCTGAAATATGTATTCAACAGTATTAATAAAATAGCCAAAGTGCTTCACAGAGGAGAGGACATCTGTGTTATAGAGTTAAAATGTGAGCTTAGCAGACCAGTTGAAAATTGAGCTATAAAACTACCTGAAAGATAGTAGGCTAATTGCAGAACTAGAACCAAGTTGCTCTTTGGTTTGGGGTTAATCTGGAATCTCTATATTCTACTGCAGAAAAATAGTAGTTTCTGGTCCAGAATCCATTCCCAGTACTTTCAGAATACATTTGGATTGAAATAATAGTGAGAACATAGTGTACTTGAGCAGAATGATCTGTCATTCTCTTCACACAGAATGAAGTAAGAAAGCACAACTACCCACCTTGCATAAAGCTCACAATTATTCAAGCAGTTTGTTTGAAAAATGAGGCCTATAATATTTTCCATACAAATGTGTTTTAAAGTCATTAATACAAATAGTTTGCTGAGTATGCTATATTGAGACTTAAAATTTAGACATTATTTTATACTCAACAAACTGTACAAAAATTCAGTTTTGGAACCCAAAGTGATTTTGGTTAAACATGGAAAGTGAAGTTTTACTTTTTTTATAAGGAATGTTAGTAGGGAATAAAATAACTTATGCTTTCTTAGGGAAGTACTCAAAGCCATACAACAGTTGGTTTACTTTGTAGATGTATATTGCATATATACGTGATAAACGAAAATATCAAGCCTCCAGAAACTTTTTTCGCTCTACCCATAACAGCTGGTGCAATGTTTTTTACAGTAACAGAAATACATGACAAATCCAAATTTAAAACCTGAAAAGAGAAAGAACTTGGATTTTTTTTTTGTTTGAAAATTGAAGCCAGTGAAGTGTGTTGAGTCCCGCCCCCCCCCCCCCCCCAAAAAAAAAAAAAGCAACCACTTAAGCTTTACCATTGTCTTAGAAGAAAACTCATTGTCAAACTGAAGGTATCACCAAATTAGTGTTTGCAGCGATTTATCTTGTCACTGTCCTCAACCAGTGCACATGGTCAAGAGATTAAGGCAGAATGAGGAGACATGAAGATCATCAAGGCAGGCAGCGGAAGTGTAATAACTAGGTCGTGAGTCTCAAGATGAAGCATGCATTACTTTGAGGAGTAAAAAGCTATTTCCAAGTATTTCTGGTTCTGGCCAAGCCAGTTCAGTTTCCTGGTGTTGATTTGTTGAAACTACATTGTGAAGCAGTTAGAAGTATTTAAAATATGGAGCGGTACTGCTGTCAAAACCGGTGGATATCGCCAAACCATCCCATGAAATATGCACATTGTAAGCTTTCTTCCACAGTTCTACCAGCTGAAGGATATTTAGGTAGTTTATGTTATATGAATAATGTATTCTCCCTGTGCTAGAAAAAATGCTAAAGCATAGCAAAACCATTTAATTGTAAGTGACAGTGCAGCAATCAAAGAAGTAACTTCTTGCACAGTTGTTGCTGTTGACAGCAGGAAGTCTTGATGAAAAAGAGCAGACTGCTTTCTAAACTCTTCTTGAATAGTGTAAATTCTGTATTGGTGTCAAACAAGTATGTTGGAAAATATAAGAATAAGATTTATGTGGCAATATTTGGCAATGACTGTCTATGAAGTACAAAAAATATGAAGTATAAAGCTATGACATTGACAGTTTCACGGAGAAGAAAGTCACCAAGTATCTAAAATCAATAATGCAATGGAATGTTTTTCATTTATTAATGAGCACATCAAGCCAGATGGCATGTGTAACGACTACGAATGTAAATGTATTGGTCAGAGACGTGCTAAATTAGAGACATCCACCTTGAATGTTTTGTTAGATTATGATTTCAAAAAGTGGAAAACCGGTGATGTTTAAAATTCAGTATGCACTTGAGATTTTTGACAAAAGGAATCGGCAAATGAAGCTAGAAGTACTTACTAAAATTAAAAATGTTGAGAATGCATACTGTAGAACATAGTAATTTGTTGAATGTTTATATTTAGAAAAGTGATTAATGCAAAGTAAAAACAAACAGCTCCCCCAAACCCCCCAATCCATTAATTTAATTGTTGAATTCCTGCTTAGTGTCAAGTTGCGTTCAGAAATCTTCACTTTATGAAACCTTAGCTGATGCAGAAAGCTAGTTAGAAATCCAATTGATGTAAGTATGCAAACCTCCCTCTTTACTCTGATCATTGCTCTTCAAACAGAAATTTCGTACCTCTAAATTTCATAAACTTTTAGTGTAGGTAAATGTTAATATCCAACTTGTACTTTCTGTAACTAGATGTGAATGAAAATAAGTTTGAAAGCTCGTTTTGACAGATTAATCACTGTGTATTTGTAAGAAACTGAAAAAAAATTCATTGGAAATACAGACATTTGGTAACAGTTTGTTTCTATAAATAGAATTAACTGGGTTTGTTCTGATTTAAGTGCATATGGTCGCTGGACCTAGAGCTTTTTGAGGTGGACTATTTGGCTCTTAAAATAAAAAAAAAAAAAAAGAAAAAACATTAAAGCATGCTATGTATTCTAGCAATGTACTTCTAAAGTGATGTTTAGGCTTTAATGTGCAAGTGGATTATGTTCTAAAAAAATTCCTGAAAGGTGGAAATCACTCAATTGTTTGCTGCGTGATATCCATCTATGGTGACTTTAGCATTGTAATATTAAATATGTATAGTTGAATACTACTTTTTCTGGTATCTCTTAAATCAGAAATATACTTACTTGATGCACAAACACTCTTTTCCCCTTTCTCCTCAATGAGCAATTAAAAAAAAGTATATTTGTAGGTTAGATGGAGCAAACACCTTAGAGCGACATTGCTCTGGGTCACAGGTCTGTACGCTGCAGAAAGCTTTTATTCTAGCCATTCAGCCAGCTTATCTAGAAGCTGCAGCCAGTCCAGAGTCTGGAAAATAGCCAGGATTTTGTGATTTAGTCTGAAGTAAAATGGTAACTTGCCCCACCCCCCCCAGCACAGCTTTCAGTTAGAACTTCTGAAAAGTACAAGTTACTTTCTAGTCTAAAGATCTACAGTGAGGGCATGTTTGACCCTTGAGCAATTGTTGTTCATAAACTATTAAGGCGGGGGACACGGCAACAACAACAAAACTAACCCCAAAATCAACCCAAAATGAAGCAAACAAAAAAGCAGAAGAAGAATTCATAAAAGAAGCAGAGGAATTAATAAAAACTAGTTTTTTCTCTCCTGGAGTATTTTGAGATGCCAAATAAACTTGCTTGTTACTTTTAAGATATAAGCTTGTTTTTCAAGTGCAGTATTAAACATATTGTAGTCTGACTGGTGATTTCAAATATCTCTTGGAAAGGCATCTTTTTTATACTTTACTAAGTGTTAATTATTTGCCATCCAGAAGGTGTCAGATGTCATGACTGTACTTTAGTAACTGGTATTAGCATATCAACCAGTTTAATTAGGACCACATGTGTATATATGTGTGTGTATATATATATATATTTACTGGATGGGGTTTTGATTACATGTACATGTATCGGTTTCCAGCTCTTTACGGCTTCTATGGTTAATTTTACTAGTAAATTATATTGCTTGGCCAATAAGGAGGGTCTTTAATGTGCTACCGAGTTTTCTGACAATAGAAAGATGCAAATGAGAAGGATCCACTGCTGGGAGAAGCCATTAGAAAAATGGCATGAAGCCTTATCTGCTTGTGGAATTCCCCGTGCTCATGCTTCTGCTTCTTGTATGAGGGTGGAAGAGGTTAGTGAACAGTGAAGTTTTCAAAGTAAACCACGTGCAAATGCTTGCCTGGTGAGCCACTCCATCCTTGTTTTGGGAACCAAGACCTTCAGATTGTGTGACCCTGTAGAGCTAAATACAGACACACAAAATGTGCAAGTATGGCAGATCTTTTAGCAGAATTATTTTATATCTGTGCAGTAGCCGCACAGGTTTTGTCTTTGTCTACCAATGTGAGTAGACCTTTAAACTAGGTTGAGCACAACTTGTTGGGAAAGAACTGGGTGTCGGTGGCCCCTGACTAAACAAGGAAAGCCCTACATTAGCTATTTCTACAGGGAGGTGGAGGAGTAGAAATATTTTGTAGCTTTAGTCCACACATGTAGTAAGATTGAGCAGCTGTAAGCAAATGCGTATTATAAACACATAGAAAAATCCCAGCCTGCTTGTCCACTAGCATATCTCAAATGATGGGGTTTTTTTGTCTCCACGCTGCCAGAGGCTGGTAGGGGTTACAGGAATTGCGCTCTGTGTTTTAATAAATAAAATTACATCCTGATTCTAACAATGTTACAGAGAGAAGTGAAAGTGCTTTGCATTCAAATGACTCTAGCACGTAGGAAAATGCGTATCACTGAAATGGGCAAGCAAATGGTAGAAAAATCCACACAAGCGGTCTGCCTATTCAGTGCGCTCTGTAGGAAGGAATGAACAATGCTAGTATTTGGCATAATCAAGTAGGTTCCTAAATCCTGTGCTATTTAGGAATGCAGACAAAACAAGAGCTGTAGAAGAAAAACATAAATTTAAACAAAAACACTAGTCGTGTGAGTTGATACCAAGGGTTTTTTTTACCTTAAAGAAGTCTGCGCTGGGTTTGTATGCCATTTGGTTTTTTAAAACTTCTTGTTCCCTGGCAGGCATTCTCAAAGGAAAAGAGAATCTGTTATTTCATCAGTTGTAGTGAGAAATCTGCGGTGTGATTAACAAACTTGAAGCTGTAATTAAGTAGAAGAGAAAATACTTTTTGTGGTAGAATAAAATAGGAAATAAAAAAATGGTCTGACTGTACTTTCCTTTGTTCAAGTTTGCTCTTACTGATGTAAGCGGAATTGTCCTCATCTACAGGGTTCTACATCTCTTTATCTAGTACCTGCATTATAGACATGAAGTACCATGTGAAGAAACATTAGAGTATGACTTTTAATACTTCTATTCCAGGCTCAGTGAAGCAGAGAGAGGAAAGTCTTTACATTCTCTTAGCTGTGATTTGCACTTGTAATGTGGAAACCTATACATAATGTTTGCACATCCATTTTTCATTTTACATTTTAACCTTTGTAAGGGGAATAGATTCACAGAACTATACAGGTAGGTAGTGCTATAAATCAAACAAGGGCTAGGAAAGAACATTCTCAGAAATGCTTAAAATTTCAGAATCTGTTTTGAGGTGACTCTAAAGCAGTTGTCAGGACATCCATTACTCCTAGATTATATAGCCACTACCCATAAAAGCTCAAACCATTTTGTGTGCAAAAGGCATTTAAGTAGCAGTATTGTTGGACCACACAATCTCTTTTGGGGTAGATACTGAGACTTGTGAAGGTACAGTTTACCCTAGTGTGGAAATGTTGCTCTTAAATATCAAGTTGGCTGTGTCACGCATAAATTACAGCTTTATGCTAGTGTAGAGGATTTCTCCAAGTACCTTACACCAGTAAAACTACACTGAGCAGCAAGCAGCTGTACTGGCTGAGATGCAATACCTAATTTCACCTGAATATCTTCTAATGGAAAAGCAACATAGGTAATCTGGGCTTTCAGAAAGCTTGCCTAGATTATCTTTATCTCCCTTCCCCTTATTTGTCTCCCCTTTCCTGTCTCAGATAAAACCTCAGTGACTATTAATATGGATGTTAGCTTTCAGGTAAGTAGTACAACTGTGCAACTGAGGTAATTTCTTCTTCTGTTTAGCTTGTGATCTCATCAGAGTAGCAATATTCTTAAGTACTAGTACAGCATCTGGGGAAACCTTGATCCTGGGTATAACAGCATGCAAGATTTCCATAAATAGTAGCAGTTATATGTGCGGTTGAGGGAGAGAAAAGAATAGCTGTACTTGGAACTTGACTTTTCTTGATAATAATATATTTTTGTTTATAATTGACATGCAGTCAGAGAGGATGATTTAACTTCCCTTTATAACACTAAGGTCTAATTCATACAAACCCTCCAAATAAAAAATTCAGTACACAGTGGAATACTAACTTCCTTAGCAAGACGTTTTCTTTGAAGACTACTAATAGAGAAGAGACCACCCCCCATTTTCATCATTTCCAATATTACTTTGGGATAGAACTTCAGTTTTAGCTATCTGCTATGTACACTGTGTAGGAAAGAATAAAGTATTTTGTAGATTTAAATCCTCTAATCAAGAGCAATTGGGGCCAAGCTCTTTGAAAACAGAAGGGAAGAGCAGGATGCTATATTTTGAGGTGGACTACACTCCACAGTGGTATGATAAAACCGTAACGCAAAATATGTGGGTGTATGTAGCTATAATGCAAATAAAAATTTCTGTTTGCAGCTGTAAACATGGAAGTATCTTTCTCCGTTCCAGTCTGATAATTTTAAATGAGAATATCCCAGTTGCTTGACAATTCATAATTTATTTCTGATTGAGGGTTCTCAGTGATTTCTCATGGCTGTTGTTTACAAGGATTGCTTTTTGTTGTTGTTAGTTTTTGGTGGGTTTGGGGTGTCTGTGATATTTTTTTTGTTTGTTTGGGGTTTTTTTGTTGTGTGTGTGTGTTTGTTTTAAGCTAACACCTAATAAAAATGAAGGCACTTTTTATGTTTTGAATTGCTATTGTAGTCAGGTAATATTCTCTGCTGAAAAGTACTAGAAATGTTTGGTTTCTAAAGCAATGTCCCCTATAATACTAGTATACAGGAAGATATAAAGCCTGAGAATTTAGAAGTGCCATTCAGTAAGAACAATGCATGGTTTTTGGTGGCCAAGGTTACAAATTATTAGTCGTCTTCACTGAAATTATTTTAGAAGTCAATGGCCTTTCATATGCAAGGTAACTGTAATCTTTGTACCTACTTTATGAAAGAGAACACTTCTTATGTAGTGGAGCTGTCATTATGCCATCAGCTTTCAAAGGCTGCAGAAAGAAGAATTATTACTAATCATAAACATACTGTAGAAATGTTTATCTACTTACCAATAATTTCATTGTAAAAAGGACGTAACCTTTTTTTATCACATTTAATCAGCTTATTTTAGTAAGTAGGGTATTCCAGTTGATATCAAGAGACCTGATTCTTACCGAGGGACTATTCTTACCTCTACGATGGACCTGCTATCTGACCTTGAGCAAGTTATTGCTCTTGTGTATGCCTCTCTTGCTCCCCTTGTCATTTGTGATTTGTCTGTGAAGCAATGTAGGGCAGAAATAGTTACTTTTCATAGTATTTGGAATTGTGCCTTTCACAGAAGGGCCTCAATATCAATGTCAGTATTTCAGTCCTCTGGGCACTACTGTTGCACAAATAAATAATAGACTAAAATAATAATTGAATTTTAGATGGTAAAGCAGAAAGAATACCTGAGCTGTTAGTTTTTAGCAATGAATGATAACGGAGCCTTTATCTTGCTTTTACTTTGTGGATTAGAAATAGTTCTCTTCTACCTGTTTATCTGCAAACCTTGATTATAGGAAAAACAAAATCAGAAATTAATAGCTTTAATCTCTAAGGCTTGGAAATAACAATACATTTATCAATGAGACACCTTATTCCATCGATGATTGTGCTGCATTTGTCCAATTAGATTTTGCTTATCTTTTGAAACAATACAAACTTTGCTTATCTTAAATCATAGACTAGACAAGCTCAGCTGTAGTTATAACTGCTTCTTTGTTCTCAGCTTTATGAAACACAAACTCATTAAAAGAGATTAAAGGTCAGAATATGTTTTCAGCATACACTGAATGTTTTCTTGTTATATATGTCTTCAACAGAGTATCTTGAAAACTTTGACTTTTAGCAAGTGCTTGTTGTAAATACAAACTGGTTGGTTGGTAAGATTAATGCAATAATAGTAGTGGGAAGTAGTTAACTGTGGTATTTCCTTAGTAACGAGTTTGAATAGACTTTATATAGCTTACAAATTAATGTGACTTCTTTATGGATGTGTCCCGATTAAGTTCCACCCCTATTTTTCCAGGATCTAAACTTTTGAGTGTTACTACAGATAATGCTGTTTCCCAAATTGTAACATAACACCCATTCAGTCACAGTTCTAAAAATATATTTAGTTCTACAGGTGTATAATAATGTAGAATTGTGTTGTAAACTCTTCTGAAACTCAAGGTCTTTCCTATTTCCTGTTTATTCTACTGCATGCTCTGTTGCCTGCATCAAATCATTCATATAAAAATTCCTTAGAAGAAGGAATCGGTGAGTGACAGGAAGTTCTTGTTTATTCTGACGTAATCTCTGATGTGTATTGTCCCTGCAGGATATCATTAGACACCTTCTGCACGAGCACACCAAGGCTATGAAGTCTTTAGTCACTTTGTTCTTGATGTTCTTCCATGAGAGCAGGGGGAAATAACATACGCAAACTAAATACGACATGGTGGCGAAGAGTCTAAGTCCGTGCTACCTGTCACTTAGGTGACAGAAAATTTCAGGTGAATCTAGCTGAAGCACAAAACCCATGCAACACATGGAAAAGATTTTGCCATTCATGAGCAAGATGATCTTAATAGGTGGCTGAGACTGCTGTATGGTTTTTATCCAGCATGGATTTTAATAGGAAAAAAAACAGCAGAGAAGTTTGGTGTGACAAGAAAAATAGCTTCAAAAAAAGCCCACATAACTAGCTCATATTGCTGAATTGTTAGTGATGCCGTGCCAGTGAGATGATCTGAAACGGCGGTTCTTTGCTGACACAAATAGAAGTTATGCAGTTGCATCCTGAGTCAGAGGGCTGAAACACTGAAAATTTCAGTGAAAATTGGAAGTTAAGGCCAATGCTCTGAGTTGCAGAGGTGAAGAATGAAAAGAACAGATGAAGATGAGAGCTCAGTGTGCTGTTTTATGTTCAGTAAGCAACTAATGAGCATAATGGAACGGTGCGTCTTGAAGCAGACATTGCCAAAAGTGACAAATGCAGGAGTTAAACTGCATTAGCCATCTGAAAAAGGTGTCTAAAGAGAAATTAAAATTCTTAAAATATACCGTCAACCTACAATGGAAGAGAGAAGGCATCCGTTTATTACTGTAGAAGGATTAAAAAGTACAAGTCAGACAATCTGGATTTAAAAGCATATTGCTTTTTTCTTTTTTAGGTTTGACAAGAAGTTAGCAATACATTAACATTATCAGTGTCTTAATTAATCTTTGTTTAAGAATATTTATAGTTAATAACATGAGGAGAGAGAAAAAACAAAGTGCAAGGAGAAGTCTGTCCTACTAATAATCACACACTTCTGTAAACAAGAATCAGGGAAATAGATATTGTAGAAAGAGAGTAAGTGTTTAGAAACCTGAAAACTAGGCAAGCAGCAGTTCATCCCTGGGTATTAGAGTTTCATGAAGTATGAATTCTCAAGTTGAGCACAGTAATGTGTTTTGATTTTAATCGTGAGTCTGGTCTTGAAAAGGTCTCTGACCTTTCTTGAAAATCTATAGTGCATTCGTAGCCAAATAACCCTTTTTTTTTTTTTTCCTTGTAAGCAAACATGCAATTATTTCACCTTCTGCTGATGACCCTTTTTAGAGTGTATTTGGAGCACTTCATATGGAAGTTAGGAGGTACTTTACAAAAAATTAATCTTTAACTATGGAACTTTAACAATTTGGAAGCATGCGGGCCTTCTGTATCGACTACATATGTAGCTGAATAAGCACGATGTATGAGATTACACTTGGCATTAGTATCATAAAATACAGGCAAAATTTAACAATTAAGTATTCATTTCAGATGCAGATTCTTAACTAAATTTTAGTCTTAATTATACGATATTGTCTTAATTATATGTTATTAATATCCTTACTAATCTCTACTCTTAATCTAAGATCACTGTTGGGTTTTTGCTCTCCTTTTTCAACCAGTCATTTGGAAGGAGAGTGAGGAGAGCAAGAGATTTTATTATACAAAAACTTGAGCATTTTTCATATAGTCTAAACTGACTGTTCTTGTTTTATCTGATTTTTTTTTTTTTTTTTTTTGTGAGAGAAGGTATTGACTTCTCAGGTGAAAGGACAGCTATTTTGATTGAAATTACTTGGGTAGTAGCAGCGTTACTCTTTTGAGTCAGCAATTTTGTGATCAGCCAGCACTTAATCTGATATCAAAACCGTGTGATGCTGCTCCTGTTTTCAGCTGTATATTTCTTTATATATGCATTAGTGTACTTGCTTAGGAGGCGTATCGAGGAAGTGATCTTGCTGAAGCTTTATGCAAGCCCTGATTGTCTCTCTGTGACTGATTGTACATAATCACTGGTGCTGGCATGAACAAGGAGAGAGGGTCACGTGGTGACGGTCTGTCTTAAACTTACTACGCCGTGAAAAAGAAAGGAAAAGATGCTCCTCGATGTTGTCTTTTAATTTGCTAAGCTAACCACTTTGACATTAAGGTCCATGGATGGACCTGGCAAATCAATTCCAGATATATTTCCAGTACTGCATGTCATCATGTATTTTATCTGAACGGAGAGAGGCAAAAACTTTCAAGATATGTTTAGTATGTTGTAGCTACGAGGGCATACTAACGCGTAGTGTTACGTTTCTCCTTTTGGTACCTGGTGCTGTGTTTGTACGTGGGGTCTCTGTGCACAGCAGTATGATGCCTGAATCTGGCTGAGTCTTACGGAGTTACCCCTTTGCATCTGTGCACGTGTGACTTCGGTCTGAAACCAGGTCTGTGCTGTTGGCTACAGCTTGCGTGTGGCCGCAGCTAAACTACGTTGTTGGGGTGATTTCCTGATAGTGGGATGTTCACGAGCTTCTCTGGTGGCTCTGCTCAATTACAATAAAGGGTGTTGGCAGTCTGCACTGATGAAGCAGTTTTACTTTCCTGGATATCTCTTTACTTGGGATTTGGAGCTCCGGTGGAGAAATCTAAGTAGAATTTCTAGACCTATTTTATTAATTGACTTGATAATTTTTCATATCGATAACTTTGAAAACAGAATGAGATAGGCATTTGGCAGTGCCAAGAAGCTTTGAAAATTAAAGGAACTTGCAACTGAGTTCATGAAACTTGTACACTTTATGCTAACAGAATACCACCATCTAGATGATAATGCCCAGATAATAAGGATTCATTGAGAGCTTCGGTTTCATTTAGATACTACACAGCCAATTTCTTTAGTTTTATTAACACATTCTGGTCAAAGGTTTCTAAACTTAAATGGATTTTTCTAAGGTTTCTTACTTACTAACAGTCAACCTATCAACACTGAAATATGTGCAGATCTTTGGTACTGATACTGTCACATAAGCAAAGTATTAGTGAGGGATTTTACTCTTCTCGTTTCAAACTGAAAGCAACATTATTAAAACCCTTTCTAATTGTTCAGAAACCTGTAAAGCTACAATTAGTAGTAAAAGAGTTGTGTATCTATTACACACAATACTGTAAAGATTCATTTTCCTCCTCCATTATCTGTCAGCTCAAATTAACAGCCTGTTAGTTTATCTATGATAAATGCACTATATTTAATGCAATGGGACAGTCCCTTAATTTGAGTACCTAGCATGGTGTCAGCCTAAATCTCCTTCAGCTGATTTAATTAGCAAAGCTCCATGTTAATCAATTTGCAATTAAACTTTCAGACTTGTGCTAGGAAAAAAGAATCCCTTCACAAAACAAAAAATTAGAATTAGGCCAGTGATAAAAGTAATTTACATGGTTTTTTTTTTTTAGTAAATGTGTTAAACAGTTGATGAATTATTCAACACTAGGTGTCTGTAACAGATTTACAGATTTTAATGAGCTTTCCTAATTTGACTTCCCATACTAAATTGTACTATTTCTTGCATATTTATTAATTGAAAAGGGTTCATTAGCAAAATACATTCATTGATATATTATCTCTTACTAATAATGGCACTATTTTTTCCATATTCAATGATTTATTACCTCAGTGATGCATAAAAACCTTTTTTTCTTTTTTTTTTTTCCTATGGGCTAAAATGATTTGACTAGTTTGCTCATTTATTTGTGAGGATTAAAAATGGGATTATTTTGACACCTATTTTCAAAGTTCTCATCTGGATGTGTTTAGTGTTCAGCAATATGGTAGCCAGTTGTAGGTGCTTCCTCTTGGTTGCTGCTCTTCCAGCTTGAAGATACCAAGTTCTTCACATTGCTCCATTGAATGATAAATTTGTGCGGGGACAGAAGTCCTTTCCTGGGATGCTACTTCTCCAACATAGCAGAAGCTCCATTTTCTCAAAAGATGCCTTCACTTTCTCAGTGAGACGCTCTGGGCCCTTACTGTAGTGTGTAACATCTATGGGCTATGACGTGTGCGCTCACGGGGTGGATTTATGTTCCTGCACAATATTCAGCGGTGTTGGTGCTTTACTGTGCCCCAGGCAAATTCCCTGGCAGACTGGACATGGTATTTGCTGGCTTATTGGCTTTTTTCCTATTTATTCCAATCTCTTTGTAAATTCCTCCATAGGTGGGGTTTTGATGCTTTTGTGGCTTTCTTTGCTACCTATTGAGTGACTTGAATCTCTCTTGGCTGAAGTGTGCAAAAGAAACTCATTACATTGCTTTTCTAGAGGTTTTTTTTTTTCTTTTGCCTTTCAGGCATGTGGTGTGTAAGTCATACGTTCACATATAATTCACATTAGAAAATGTCCATTTTAAAATGTGAATTATTTGTAATGTTGGAAATGTTACTGTTACTTTAATTTTAAAGTAAATCTGTACTTTTAAGCTTCTATCGGTTTCAATGGAACTAATGAGAAACTTGCACCCACTACTACCTCTAAGAGAAGATAAACTGCAAAGCCCTTGTGTTGCATGTAATTACATTTGTTGATGGAAAGATGAAATATCAAACTTATTTTAATAACATAGTGTAGCTTTTCCAAGTTGCACTTTGATGTTCCAGATTAAGTGAACATCTGAAATAATTCAGCCCATATATTATTGCATAAATTTGTCTCAGTAAGTTAGTTAGATTTTGTAAACACTCCGTGTATTTGTAAATGGTGGGAGAGGAGATAAGTAAAAGAAAATAACTCATAGAAAATAATAGAAAGAGATGGGAACAGAACCACATTTCCTCTGGCTGTGATAGTTACACATCCTTTATCTGATGTAGCCTGTCTTTTTTTAGCATATGTTTTCCTAACATTAGTGCAGTCGTAATTACTGGGATGTGCTACATGGGAGATGTGAATTAAGGAAAGCTTGTTACATGCAAAGAGCCCTGATATTTGGAAAGAGCACAGCTAAGCATGTGCTAAACTGGGATGTTCCAACAGATTAACCATATGCTTACTATTTTGCTCACCTGATATTTAGTGTGAATTGTTTAACTGGGGGTTTGAACATAACGTAGTTTACAATCAAAATAAATCCACTGTAGTGTAAAAACTACATGTGCAAATGTAACTGAAGAGGGTTTGGTTTTTTTTTTTATTTCCATAAAGGATGACTGTCTATTTATCTGATGTGAAGAAATAGGCTAAGTGTATACAGGTGCGAAGAAAGAAGATAATTTGTGTAGCTCATACAGCTGTATTTACTCAGGTTTCTTTGCTTTCATTGGGTGTATACAAATCAAACTAGGAGCTTGCTTGTGAATCAGTGAGAATCAAAATCAAATGAAATACTACTCCTAAGATTTCCTGTCATCTCACATTTCACTGCATCACTCGGATAAACAGAGGGTTTCGTCATTTAGGGTTCATTTCTCTAGTTTGCAGTTGTTGTAAATGCAGGGTTCCCTATATGGCGAGTGATGTTTCCTCATGAGTTTCCATGATCTTTGTCCCCTTCCATAGGTATTTTCTTTCTTAAGCTTTTTTTTCTTTTGGCAAGGGAGTTGAACAGTAACTGTTAGACACATGAATATCCTGGTAACGTTAAGCAATGCCTTCAAAATATCTTCTTCATAGGAATTAAGGGAAAAAGAACAGCAGCTCAACACTTTTTTCTGAAGACTAACGAGGCCTTGTTTAGAAACTCCTTTCTATCATTTTACAGCCACATGTGTATTTTGGGAGTATCTTTCCTCTCTCCACCTCACCCCCCCCTTTCTTTCTGTCAATTGCCTCATATCTGTTTATCACAACTGAGGATTTTAACAATTTGCAAAATATTTAAGATTCTTCCTTTTCCTGGAACTTGATAGTTTTACCCAGTAACATAGATGGATGGAGAAGAAAAATAGTAGGGCAAACAATGATTTTTATTAATTGAATACTGTAGCTGCAAGTTTTTAAAAAATTCAATCCTCTATTCTTCCTGTATTGACTTTAATCGTTATCTGAAGTTATTGTTCCTTCTTATAAATATCTTAAAGCTACCAGGGCTGTTCAAATTCTTGATCTTCATTGAACACCTGGTTTTAAGCATTATTGTAAAAACCGATGATTTCCTGCCTTTTTTTTTTTTTTTTTTTTTTTTAATTAAAAGATCCAGACGTCTCCTGTAATAACCTCATCAATGTAGCTTGCTTCATTCTATTCCTGGTATTGTGCCTGAAGTTCAAGAAGAATTTTGTTCATTAAAATTACAGCCGCTTCTGAAATACTCCCAAACCAGTCCTTATTCTTCTCTGTGAAGAGATGTTACGTATTCACAGAATTATTTGCATAATTTTTTGCTATGTGAGAACAGTCCCAGTGCTACATTTAAAATGCTCAAACTGTAATACTTTATTAGTCTGAGCGATTCTCTTCCTAGGAATTGCATCTACCTGCCCGTTCTAAAAGGTCCTGAAAAGTTAGGACATTCTATTTTCTGTTTGTGTTGTCCATCTTTTGCTATTTGTGTGATTGTTTATGTAAACAGTGTGGGTTTTGTTCCCAGATTGCATGGCACCTTCAGGGTAAGGATTAGAATAATTAACTGTGACTAACAGATGATGCAATTTTCTATATAAATTTTGAGATGTGATCTGTTTCAAAATAGTGTTTCACTTCAGAAGACTTTGTTCTTCAAAAATATTTGTACCCGTAGCCTCCAGGTGTACAGGTGTTTAGAAGAGGAAATGATACAAACTTTATCAGATTAAATACCTTATCTTAAAGCAGAAAATGAACAAAATCCCCTGAAATGTTGCATAACAGAATAATCAAAACACGTCCACTTTTTTTCAGCCACATGCACACTACTTTTCCTTTTGCTAAAATATTATATTCCAGATTTCAAGAGCTCTGAGAATTTTTTTTGTTAATGTAAGTCCTTTTTCACAGAATAGTAGTACTCTTCAAGGCCAGTTTTTTATGGCTTGATATGAAATTTTTTTAGACAAACTAAGCCTTTTTTCCAAAGCTCAGCATTTTTTAATTTTTTTTTTTTTTTTAAACTAATAAATGAATGAGACACTTGTACGCTAACGGAAAACCTCTTACTAGATCTCAGTGCAGTCCTTCAAAAAGGAGATGGGTATTGAAGCATGCTGGGGAGGAACTGCTTTCATGTTTTCTTGGAAGTTATGGGGCAATCAACTTCACAAAAGTATACAGAAGTTAGTATTTAGGAGAAGAAATGCTTTTCCCCTGGAATTAACCACTTGGAATGGATGAAATCCAAGTTGAATATAAAGCAGTACCTACTTCAGCAAAACTTGAAGTGTTTTATACAGGACAAAAAACAAGCCCACCAAAACTGGGCGTTCTGGAACCATAGTGAAAGATCAGTTTAGGCAGTTTGAGATAAATACAAGGGGTAAAAGTGCTGAGTGAAAATAGCCCTGGCATCAGAGCCGTTGCTTTGAAATGCAGATCCATTGTCCTGTTCAGAGGGTACCATTATTTCCTTCTCCTCCTTGAATCTGCTCTCACTTTTCCATGTTTTATTCACTTGCACACCATCAGAGAAAAAAGGGAAGTGAAATTCTGAAACCAAGACTCCCAGAAAAATAGCATTTTCCCGAGACTGAAAACATTAACTTCTGAGTAAACTTGCTCTTCTGAAGTTCACAGACGTGGAAAAAGAAAATGCAAAAAATAAATGCCTGGGAATCAGAATATAACTAGCTCTTACGTAATGAAAATGAATCCCGTTCAGTTCTGAGCGTGGCGGTGGCCTGACTGTACGGAATTTGCATTGAGTGCAGGGAGGACACAGGAACTTCCAGTCCCAACTTGTTCTCTTCAGAATTCAGGGCACACACTGAGGCATCTCTTATTTCTAATGCTTTTTAGATAGCAACTAAGTAGGAGAAACCTGTGGATTTGCTTCAAGTCATCGCAGTTTGCTGGTTAAAAAAATTTTTTTTTTTTTTTTTTGCCTACACTGTATATTACTTGGATGAGAAAATTATACAATTTAGTCACCAGTGCCAGTTTTTCTATTTTTTCCCGCACAGAGCAGATTTCTCAGAGTCAGTTTTTCAGAAGAGCTCAGACAGAGCTATCTCTCTGTTCAGTAATGCTCAGTATGCAGCAGCCACAGTTACAGAGGAAAGCTGTTGGATGCTGACAACTTAACGGGGGGAAAAAAAGTTTCAAATACTGATTCGGAGACTTATCTTGCGGTTGGTAGGAAGGTATGCTTTTTGCTGTAGTAGGCTTGCATGCTAAACTAAAAACATTGACCATATTCTGTTGTTTATTCTATTAATAAAAATGACTATTTTTTTTTTTTTTTTGAGATGAGAAAAGAAATTAAGAGTGAATTGCAGCTAAAGAATTTGCAAACAACAAATAATTTTGAGGAAAAAAAATTAAAAGTAAAACAAGGCCCATCTAGTAATATATATCACACATTGCTGAAACTTTATTACAAAGTCATTTCTAAAACCGAAAGGTAATGGCTGGAAGCACCATAAGTGACTTCTTGGCTATTTATCTGTCATGCTCATAGTAAGTACAAGAAAGGGAAGCGATAAACTAGGAAGCTCTGATACCATCCCCTTTTCACTGAATCGGTGACAACAGCTTGTGCTGTGATTCAGAAGGTTCTGCATGCGCTAGAATATGTCAGTTATTATTAGAGTTGTTTGATAGGGTATGCTTCTATATGTAGTAATAATGTTTTTATCTTGCTGCTTAAAATAATGACCAGAGCAAAGTCAGAATAAAGTCCCATTTGTGCTAACTACTGAGCAAACACAAAGTAATAGCTTCTTCATTTGTCTACTCCCAAGAGAAATGACAGAAAGAAGGAAAAGAGGCATAGCAGCTAGCAGGATGGTAATATCATGCCAAAAAATCAATTCTGCTGTTTTCTTGGAGGAGGGAGGATAATTTACTTAAGTGTTTAAGAAGTCAAAAAGACAGTGTATTACAGAAGGTAAGAGTTAGAAATGATGTTAGAAATCTAGAGATGTTTTACCTGTGCTTTTATACAAACGATTCTGGATAACAGCAAAGGTTTCCTAGAACTGTTCATGCAAAAGAAAGTCAGCACAGTTCTAACTATCAGGAAGTGTTCAAGAATTTTCAATAGGTCCAGGAAAACTTATGACGCTGCTGTAATGTCTTTCTTGTATAAAACTTTTTTTATTTGTATTCATTTAATGGGAAAGCACTTGGAAGTCTGAACCTTGCTACTTGTGCTTAAAAAAACCCAAACAAACAACAACAAACAAACAAACAAACAAAACCCCAAAAGCCCAAAACAAAACAAAAAACACCAACCAACCAACACACACAAAAAAAACCAAACCAAACCACAACCCATAAAAAAAGAGAGGAAGTGGCAAACAATCATCAACTATTTCTCTCACTTGCCTTGCTTTTAATTTTCTTCCCAGATATTGGAACAAGGAGAAGGGAATGGAGGAACTGGTTCTGAATCGAGGACATGCTTTAGGTACGAAGCTGTATTGAGGCAGTAAGAATATCTTGGAAAAAGTGGTTAGCTTGGTATGCTTAGGTGTTGATTGGCAAGAGTGCTAAGAAAAACCTAATCATCCTGATCGTGTGTTTGTATCTACTAGGTAGGACCAAATTGCAGCTATCAGCCTTGGTCATATGGCTGAGCAAACACCAGGTGGAAAGTTTTGGCTATTACTGCTCTTACCTGAAACTGTTTCAATGAGACAGAGAATCATTTTACTCTCCTGAACTGCACCCCGGTAACACCTCTGCCATTGTTTTCCTTATTTCGTAAAACTGTAGCTTTGAAGAACTAGAATATATCTACAAAAGAAGATCCAGCGTAATGTCAAAACAACAAACCCAGGAGGAGATAATCAAGAGAACCTGAGGGAGAACCAATGCATGTTTTTGCTATGTGATAGGTAGTGCTGAGATTTCTAGAGGAACTTTGGAACTTGTTTGAGGGGCAGAGCTGCTGACCAGGGTGCAATGCTTTAGCAACCACAGTCCTTATGTTTGCGTGGCGTTGCATACTGTTGTACGAGGTCTATATTCAGAGCTTATTTGGCTGGAACGATCTAGGAAAATCTTTTGAAGTCTTGTGTATTACGTGTTACTTGCCTTGCTTCCCTTGCTACCCTCAGGGACTAGTAGCTTGTTGTCCTCCCTGTGGAGGGCAAGTGAGTTTGTGCTCTCATTGTAGAAATACTGGCTTTGATGGATCTCTGTCTGGGTGCCAGAGTCCAATATTCTGACCAGGTTTTTCTGGATACTCCACGTGCAGAGGGTATACTGTTTAATATCAAATTAACTTGTGTGAAAATAATTCATGTTACACAGGATTTTTGATTTGGCGGAACGAGACAGCAATATACAGAAATCACAATACAAGTGTAAAATATACTTAGCAAAATGTAGCAATCGAAAATACGGGTTAATCACAATACCAGTGTAATCTCTATTATCGGTCTCTATAATATGCTCGCTTTCCTGATGCTGGCAGTCCTGTCACTGGGAAGCAACATGCGGGTTGAAGCCAGATCAGCCCCGTTGCTCTCTTTGAAATTCTTTTGTTAGTTGCTCAGTTTTTATACAGTGTTGGGCTGAGCCACATATTTGCTCCCACCCGCCATGCTGGTCTAGCTAACTCAGACATTCACACTTTTTTAATGAACTCTGGGAGAAACATTTATACCATCAGTTATCCACTCAACTGATATAGTCAGTTGATCTACTCAGCTGTTGATAGGTGTTCATCTAAAAGAGTAAGCCACCCTCTGGTCCCCTTGGTGCTATGATAGCCGGCTCTCTTTGCAACAGCAGCGGTCAGTCATACCCTGGGACTATTCCTCGAGCTTCACGGGCGCGTTACCCTTGCCCATCTCCTCTGGGCCTTCTCCCATTGTAGGGGTTTATTGGCCAGTCACGTTGGGTCAAGAACTATTTTCAACCTGCACTTTTGTACCTTATTAACAAGAAGTAGTATGTATTTGTGTTTTCCTCTGCTTGTTTGGTTTAGCTACAGTGGTTTAATGAATGCCAATGATTTAAGAAGTTGATTCCATATTTTACATGGTGTTTCTGTTGCTGTTCTCTAGTAGAAAAAGGACATTCTGCTCTCATTTATGTGGCTGGTAACAGAGGTGAGGTCGAGCTCTGTTGGTAAAATTTGATTTGAAATTTCCCTAGACTCTAACTTCTTATTTCAATGAATCAAGCCATGAAAAGCGCAAGCCTTTGCTGCTCTAAATTATGTTAATGTAGCTGAAGAAAAGACATTAATTTTCTCAAAAGGTTTTAAAACCTATCTTCCTTTGTACTTTACACACTTAATGTATTTTAAGTATTCATTATTACTGTTTTAAATTCACTTATGATTTTCAAAATGACATAGGTATTGTGTAATTACGTTACTTTTCCATCTCTTTGAAGAAGGTTATACTTAGATGATAATACAATTTTTCCAAACTGTTCAGGAAAAAAAATTCCTTAAATATTGCAATGAAATGTAGGTTAGAGTGTGAAGTTAAATTTACAACTCTGACACAGTATTCAATTTTTTCCACTTGCAGTAAATGGCACTGGGAAAACATTAAAGGAGATGCCTAAAGTTGTTGTAGCTTTCATGGTGCAAAGTGTTTTAGGGATGTCTTTGTGCAGAGGGAAGTAGACCTAGTCCATCCAAGTGGCCCCTGCAGATGAAAAGACTCTGGATCTCCTGGAGTTCCATGTTTTTTGGTAGAGTTTTCTAGTAGTACCTAAAGACCAAGTACATCAGGTGAGACAATGCTTCTGAGCACATTTTCCCATTCTTATTCCCTTGTACACTGTTGACTGGCCTTATATGAGATCAGAATTAATCACATTTTTATTATCTGCACTTTTACTTGAATAGCTTGGAAATGTTAATTGAACATGTCATGTTGGCGTAAAGGCTAGGTGCAAGTTACCATCGCTGATAAAGCAGTTGCTATAGAACAGCAAGTTGCCAAAATAGTATACCCATCAAGACACTTCTTGAGGCTTTGTTCCATGTTTTTGTCTTTATTTTTAAACACATTTTTCATGAAGATTTTACCTTTTTTAACCATTCATCTATTTCTATAACTTTTTCCTGTTTCATTTGGGGTTAGTTATATTTGTATCATCATAATCTGTTTTGGTAGGCAACCAAAAAATGGGATGTGATTAGCGAGAGAGAAGTGCTGCACATTCCTGCCTGGAAGAAAGAATAATCTTCAGTGTTTTCAGGGTGCTCGGGACCTTTTCTGAGCGGCTTTTCTTTTGTGTTTCTCCTCCTTTACTTTTTTTTTTTCCACATAGCTTAGTATCTGTAGCAGAAATTAACCTACTAAGAAAGTCTGCTCTTCGTGCCTATTTCCACTTTAATTACCTGTGTAGAAATATGAATAACTTCGATGCCTTCATTTTGGCTTACGCGGTAGCTTTTCTTCTTTGATTCTCTCTGTACTCTTCTTACTGTTTCATTACCTCTCAGTCTTTTCTCCAGTAAAAGTTGTTTTACTTCTCCAGGGACATGTAGGCCACGTTACTATCCAATACCATGCTTTGCGTTCTTGGCATCAGGGCTCTATTGTTTTGGCATACCTGGGTACCATGCGTTCCGTGTCCAGGGACTCATGGGAACGTTGTTACTGGTTTACAGACAGGTACCTGAACAGACACCCGGGCTGTAGGTCAAAAGGCTTGGACAATCCCATTCCAGAGCAATATAATCAAACTGCTGGTTCTTTTATAAAGTAGTTGATAATGGGCATGTATATGTTTGCATATTGATTCTTACAGGAACCATTATTACTGGGAGAGATACCCTGTCCGACTTTGAGGAGAACATTGAGATGCCTCCTACTTTCAGTATTTTTTATTCATGTCAATCAAACACAAACCATTTAAATCTGAAAATTTGCCAGAAACTGCACACGAGTAATAATTAAGCGCAAGAGCATGAAAAAATCGAACCTCCGTCCCTCATTTTGTTCATTTAGCTATAAAACATATGAACGTTCATCATTCATGTAGATCAAAATGTGTGTTTAAAACCTGAGATTTACATACACCAGACAGCTCAGTATTTCTATTTTAGCTTTGTCACCATTTCTGGAGCAAAAATAAACTAAACTAGACTAATTGAACTAAAAAGTGTCATGAAATGCTGAATCAGATATGCCAAAAATTTTACTTCAGTATCTTTGATCAGAATGAAAACCTTCATTCAGGTGAGATTAACATTTAATATGTGTGGTTTCCTTGTTTCAATACCTTTAGGAAATGAGTTTTGTTTTTTTCTTGTAAGCGCTGTTCTCGTGTTAGCTCATTTAGCTACTCACACAGAACTATTAATTCTGGGATAGTTGAGAGCAGCAGAGTGAAGGAGATGTCTCATTTTATCTGTTGATGCTGCTATTAGACTTTAGCTGTTGTTTTCTGGAGGAGACTGCAGTTATTGTTTTAGTTTTAAATGAATAGGAGAAAAACGTCCATTATCTATAAAAATTCTGCTGCTGTATGTTGCTCCAAGGCCCTGCTTGAATTAATTTTATATGAAAAGGGGAAGGAAAAAAAAAAATAGAACAGCAAAAACTACTCCAGAGGTCTGGAGGTTTGTAAGGTTGTTAGGTTGATAGCTCACATGTTGGAAGAAAGGCAATGCTGCTATGCTTGGACAGACATTATTCTTTCTGTGTTTCTAGTCTGAGATTAAAACAGTAGTTATGAACTCCTCAGATAAGAAATTTTAAGTGAAGATCTTATCTAGATGATAGATTATTGTAATAATCTTTTTTTTTTTTATACCACTTTTTTATGGTGGTGCATATTGGAAGGAGTAATGATAAAGTTCTATAGGAAAAGAACTGGTACCTCAGGAAAGAGTTTTTTCAGTTATACAATGCAATGAGGTAAGAATACCATGGAGAGAAAACATGTTTATCTTGAGTTACTTGTAAAATTTGGATCTTTCATTTTATACTGAATGCTTTGGGGGTGGGGGGGACACACATGTATTTTGATTGTATTCCCTTGATTAAAATGAAGGAAGAATTCGAGTGAACCTGTGCAAGAGGGAAAGACTTTGTTGCATCTGTGACTAATGGGCTTTATATATTATTGGTGTCAGTCCCAAGTAAGTATAAATCTAGACTGATTAAAAAGCATGGTAGTTCTCTTTGTACAGGTGTATAACTGATTGCACAAGGTAGAGAACAGTGGAGATTGTCTTCTTTCTCTTTTTTTTCCCTAGTGATTTACTGAGACCTTTTTAGTAATGTTTTCTGTTTCCAATATGGCATCCCAGTTCTGCAGAAGAGGTATCTATCTGTAAAAGACACGTAAGCCATTTCAGACCTATACCCAAGGAACTTTTCCTGAGTCTCTTCAGAAGATAAAATGCACGGTGCTGTGCATTCCTATCACTTAGCTTGGAAAAGTATGGGCAAGTATGCCTTCTGTTAGAATTCACGTTCAGGCTATATTCCTTCAGAGCGGGAGAAAATTATTACAAACTAAAAAACCTTCCATGGAGCATTTAAGCAAACTTAAAAAGTCTACCAATTTTCAGTGATATGTGAAGACAAATTCATTATGAGTCTGTTTGCTTCCAATGTTTTGTTTTTTTACCCTGTTCTGTGGAAAAGTTTCTTGAAAGCAAGCTCAGAGATGTGAGTGTTCACTGAGAGTGGAAATAAAAAAATAACACTACGGAATATTTTCAAAGCTTTCCATTTTAATCAGGAGCATTGCTTTCTTGATTTATTTCCTTATCTTAATTTTCTGTCTCGTGTATTTTCTAGAATGATTAAATGTTGAAGAGAGCAATTTTTGAGACGAACTCTATTTTTGTAGTCATAAACCCAACACTTTAAAAGTTCCAAATTAGTTAATGACTAAAATCTGTTCAAGGGACTTGCAGTTCTTTCTCACTCTAATTGATCTGTTATCGTTTCTAATTTCTACTGCAAATTCTTGGAAATGCTGATCAACGAGACGAACAGGATGGCAAATGAAATATTTGTTTCCTGAGGCATTACCTTCAAATTTCTGCGTCGATGAGAGATATGTGCTTGCATAGGAAAACAGGTTTCAAATCCACCAAAACCACAAGAACCCCTCAAATTTGTCCTCTAGAATGGAGCACAATGTCTGTGTGTGTGTTTTTACTCTCCTCCAGCGTTCTTTGGTATTGCTGTACTGCTCAATCTGTTTTACCATATCTGTATTAACTCACTGGCTGTCTTCTAAATGGCAATCCTAATCAAAGATGAGGTTGAATTTTTATAGTTTCTCAAAAGTAAAAATGTCTGGTTTTATGGACATGATTTCTCTACTTATAAAGGACAGCAAGTCTATAAATGCTTTACCTTTTAGTTATAGAGCGGTCCAGTGTATCAGTGTATTTAACTTCCACTTATTTGCATGTCAAACATCTGGTACTTTACAACTCTGACCTACATTTTTGATACTGGGTCATAGATTTTTGCTGCAACTATGCAGCTCATGCATATGTATGATCTAAAAATAGTTGCAAGATATTGTCAATTATGTCATTTTCTTGCACTGCAAAGAATGGCATTTCCTATATATTGTTGTTGTTCATTAACTTGGGTGTAGAAGACCTTTATCTGACAGATGAAGAATGTGAAAGATCTCTTCTGTTTCTCCAGGTGGTAATTTGACAAAGTTTTTATTTTCCTGTGTGTATATTAATTTCAACAGGAATTTTATAAATATTGTTATGAAATTCTCCGATTATGATTAAAAAGTTAAATAACCAATTAAAACCAAAGAAACCTGAGCAAGTTTTTTCTTTTTTTTCTTTTTTCTTTTTTCTTTTTTCTTTTTTCTTTTTTTTCTTTTTTTTTTTTTCTTTTTTTCTTTTTCTTTTTTTTTTTTTTTTTTTTTTTTTTTTTTTTTTTTTTTCTTTTTCTTTTTTTTTTTTCTTTTTTCTTTTTTCTTTTTCTTTTTTCTTTTTTTCTTTTTTCTTTTTCTTTTTTTTCTTTTTCTTTTTTTCTTTTTTTTCTTTTTTTTCTTTTTTTTTCTTTTTTTTTTTCTTTTAAAGGTAATTCTGTGGGTATTTAATCTGTTTTTGCATATAGGAGGAGTAATGCTATTTTCAATATGGTGCTGAAACTAAAAAAGACAGGACAACATTACGTTTCTGTTTTATTTAGTATAGCACAGTTATTCTGACTCTGGTTGTTCATAAAATGTATCAGTGTTTGAATTCCACTGTACTACTTCTTATCGCATGTACTCCTAGATGGTGCTGTTTTTAATTCCTCTTAAATATAATACAAAAATATGCAACCAGCATCATTGGCTGAAGGATGTTTGTTTATGTGCATCCTCATACTACAAACTTGATATTAAGCTTTTAATTTAAAAAACCTTAACAAGAGCTCTTCACACGGCACAATTTTCATTATTCTGTCTCCTACATGCCCATCACTGTGCAAACAATGTGCAGGCAAATCCCTCTTTTGGCCAATAGATTTATTTTTATTAAGAGTAACTTCCAGTTAATATTCAGGATAGGCATGTCACTAGAAGTGAAAACAGACTGTCTTCTGTAAGATGTTATTTTGCCCTACTGTTATTGAAGTTCTGTCGAGACCAACGCGAGAAGGCGAAGATGTGTCAGAGCAACAATTGATTGTATTAGTACTTCTGAAATCATATCATGTACAACCTGACATAAATCTGGCGTGACTAGATGCAGAGTTAGACCTTAAGTTACAGAAAGTCAGAGACGTAGACATTAATCTAGATATTTTTATGGTACGATCGCTGAGCAGCTTGCTATAGGTCTTTACTGAAGCGATGAGAGTAATTCCATGCAGAGATCTCTTGCATGTCTAGAGATAACGAACATATTGAGTTCATGGGATTTCACAGTAACCACAGCTTTGCAATTTAATGTTTGCTTGTAAATGGATGCTCAGTTTGAAAACAAGGAAAGCTTAAACAAAAGCAGCGCAATACTTGCGGTATTTAGTGATATTTTATTAAAAGCTATGCTTCTGATGGGAAGCTGCTGCACAATACTGTTGTGACAGCATTGTCCATTCACAGGGTTAAAGGATCTGTATAAAAAAGGGACTTATTACCTCAGGTTGTCAAGTGCATTAAACTAGTAGCAGGAAAGCATTCTTTAATGTACTGTCATTTTAATCCATTTAAACGTTACATCTAACAGATTTTTTTACAGATTTTTTTTTGCAACAAAATATTATTTAAAAGCCAGAATCATTTAATCGTTACTGAAGTCACAAACTTGGAAAACTTGTGTTTTCTTCTTACTGTAAATTCTATTTAGTATTGAAAAGATATATGTAACTTGCCTACATATGTCTTTATACTTATTTTCTTTGCTGCAGTTTGTTGTTTAAAGTGTTGGCAAATATGGTCCAATGATGGTACTTCAGTAGTGTATATGGGACAGTTCATGTACTTTTTAATACATGCAAGTCCACAGCAGTGAAATTGAGGATTTTATGGCTTTTGGCGAATGCCATTATGAGACAAAAGGATTTAATTTCATTCTGTTCTTGAAGTTTTATCTGTGCCATTACTTCAGTCTTTGCTATTCTATTGACCTGTTGCACTTACTTTTATTAAAATGGGAAGAACGTAATTTCAGTCTTACCATAGCCTACAGAGTCACTATTCACTTCTGCCTGTAACAGGTTTTGATGGAAATTCCTCAGAGCATAACTTTATTTCCTGGTGGTGTCAAATGTTTTCACTGCTTTTGCATTGTACAAATAATAGCTTGATGCCTCTCTGGAAAATGGAAGGAAACTCATTTTGAGCCTGTTTGTTCTTGTATATATATTCTTACATGTATGAGAACATATATATATTCTTCCTATCCTCCCTAATCATGTTGTGTCACTGTCACAGTCCTTGAAGACATGTAAAATAGGAGTCACAAGTTGTAACTGCTTAGAGTAATACTTTTCCTACAGGAAGTTGCTCTCACGAGAGTTAAAGATTGTTTCACCTAATTTTTTTAAAATGGAAAAATAAGTGTTCATTTTTCAAAGGTTATTCATTTCCCTAAACTTATGGTAGGTGAATGCATCTAATCTAAAGGGCTAATGTCACAGATTGAAAATAACCAGCCAGAAGGGTAATATAATTACTTAGATTTATAAGGAATTTAAATGTCTGGACTATAGCATTCTCTGGGCTTGTTACATAGTAATTTTATGGTTTTGAGGAGCAGTTTGCCTGATGTTCTCAAGGATTCTGATGTATCTTTAACCCATAGTGTTACAAGCCATACAGCATGTTGTACGAAGTGGCATGTATTGAGATCATCATAAGCTCAGCAAGGTTGAAGTCCGAGTGCCTGCTAAAGTCAGAAAAGTAGCTCACTGAGCACTGAAACTCTGGCTAGTCTACTGTGTGACCTGAAGTACCTTAATTAAAAAAGAATATAGCTTAAACTCTTCTTGAGTGCTGATGGGAAAACTATCAAAACATTCTTACTTCAGGCAACCCTTTCTGTTTGTTTTGTCCAGCATGCATTAAAAAATGTATTGCTGATTTGAGAAGAAGCATTAGGAAATGAATAATCCCAACTAGCGAATGATGCAACTGGTTTTGTGCTGTGGCAGTTCATAGTACTGGAGTGAGATATGAGCCAAAATGATTAACTCTCAAAGCAGACGTGGCTTTATACTGGCTGCATTTGTGTAATGTGAATAAAGAAATGCTAGCTACTGGATGAAGTAGCTGCATTTTAAATAAAATGTTAAATACGGTAGGAAGTATGTCTGCTGTTGACATCCAAACTGCTGGAAGAATATGGACTTGTGCCTAATACACAGTACTTGTTTTTTTAATTGATGAAAAGGTGGACGTTATGATCTCTGAGATTTGTTTATGTGGGAAAAATATAAAATACTCCATTAACAATGGAGGAGTAGCACGGGCTTAAGTGCGTGTTAGTAGTCCTTGTAAATGTGAAAACTATAGGGACTTGAGAAGCTCTGAAGTCTACAACCTTTATGGGTATTCATTGTGATGATATTTGGAAATGTTTGTTTAAAACCACGAAAAAACCCGTAGGATCCTAGCAGGAGACAAAAAAAAACCCCAAGGAAGTTGATGAAACTTCCATTCTAAAGATATTCTACTGTGTATCTGTTGCTTTTTGGTATAATAGTAAAAGAAGTTTAACTCTGCAGAGGACTTAGTTATGAAAGCAATGTCATTAAGAGCCATCTGCCATTTAACAAAAAATAGCAGAAACTTCTTGCTTCATATTTTTAGAGAGAGTCTATTTTTCAGAGCGAGTGGGACAAGAGTAGGAAACTGGAAAAAAGCTCCGGGGCTGTAGGATCTATATGTGGAAACATGTGCATTTAGATATATATATAAGCTTTAAGATAATCAGATGACTTGGGAGTGAAATTCTCAATGCACTTTGCCTCCTAGCCATTTAGATTTTTTTTTTTTAAAATAATAAAAATATCCTTTCTTAATTTATAATACGGTTGCAGTACGTATTAGTCTGAATTCATGCAACTCTTTAATTTATCAGACCGTGCTAGATTTTTATTTGCTTAAAATGGGATCATTGACTTTTAGGGTGTCAGGATGTTCTGATTGACTTTGGTTGTTTCCTCGGTAAGAAGCACCAACCAGCTTGAATATAACCTTGGCACAGAGCTTGAGAGCGTGCTACAGCTCAGTAATGTGCTTGATGAGCATTCTAGGAAAGGATCACAGTTCATAAATAGCTCCAGATATAATTAGCACACCTTTGCTTCTCCAAGAGGAGGGAGTAGCAGCAGTGTAATGTAATGTTATTGGTTATGTAGTGTAAGGTTTGGTCCATTAAGGTTGTCACTGACTAAAGCATCAAAGAAAAAATATTGGAATCATGTAAAAATTGTCCTATATATCCTACCTTTTGAGACTTGTGGGGAGTGTTAGGTTGGATAGCTGTAATGAAACCTGCGCGAGGATGTAGACTATTATCTCTAGGAAAAAAAATGCTTAGAGATATCCATGTACAATTTTGCTTTTTAAAAAAAAACACCACCACCACCTCCTGGGGCCTCTTAGTGTAGTCCCTGGTTTTGGTTTAGTCCCTTTATTCTCTTTTCTTTCATTTCTATGTCTTTTTCAGACAAACGGTTTTGTTACGCAGGTTTTCATGATACAGAGCTTGCTTGAAACGTAGTAATGTTGTTAAAAGTAATTCATTGGCCTTTCTCTTTCACTTGCCTTTAGCGAGTCCTTTAAAACTTGAAAACTATCAATTTCCATCTCTGATCAAATCTGAAATGTCAAGTACAACTTCATAAATCACACTTGTAAAAGACTAAAAAGGGGAGAGAAACTTGAAGAAATTAAAATCGGTAACTCTAGTTATATGTATCTGCAGTTTCTTTCTCCACGTACATGTTAGAATTGTTTGAGGATTTGTAAGACTATTATAAATGTTGCAAATGCTCTGTGCAAGGAAGTCTTTCTCCCTCATAGCCACATTATTTTTTAATCGCTATTAAAGAGACTAAGGAGTAGTATGCATCTGCAGAAAGACTGGGTCCAGCACAAAACCTTTTACTTGAAAGTAGCTATAGCTCTGCTTAGCTTGCTGGAAGGCTTTGAGTAGTGAGGATGAACAATGCAATGAACAGCGTGATCTTCTTAGACCCCTTTTCAAAGAGGTATACTGAACCAAAGCAGACCTCTATCAAAGTTGCCTTAAAGTATTTGGTGGTGCTTTTATCTGGGGAGCAAGCAAAGTCAATTAGAACATACATGAAATTTCTGACTTCTTAAAAGTCAATGATCCATTTAAATAGGTGAAAATGTAGTGCACTAGGACAGTTTCTCTGAAGAATTATGTAAATGCAATACTTGTGACTGCATCATGAAGGAAGGAAAGATATTGTCATTATTGTTTGAATAATATAGAATAAGTTAGTATATTGATTTAAAACACAGTGTGTGTATTATAGGTGATAGCTGCAGGCAATTATATGAACATGGTTGGCTTATATTTGCAGTAAAGTCAGTCATTGATGGAAAATCACTTTCAAATGACCAAGGACTGGCATTTCTGTATATTTTTTTTTTCTGCCAAGCGTTTCAGGAAGATTAATGTATCCTTTATTAACTAAATTGTCATATTCAAGAAAGTGTCATTTTTTTAAATTTTTTTTTCCTTTCTAAATGAGGAAAACTGCCAAGGATTTTTTCAACTTTCTCTGTAAAATTAATTTTTTTTCCTTCAGGTCAGGAAAGTGTCTGTTCCTGTACAGATAAAAAAAAATAATAAATTAGCAAGCAAAAACTTTACTTTTTTTTTTTTATTTTACTTCAAGTATCTAATGGTTTTCTCTGCTTTTTGTGTTTCATATCTTGGTTCTGGGTTTTGTTGGTTTTCTTTTTTATACAAGTGAAAATCAAGTGTAGATCTCATCATGTCAATAAATTCCATCAAAGTTGTGTAAGAAACTGATTTCCTACTGCAGTAGAAATACAATTTTAATAAAGTGTCTTAAGCCTCTTTCACTTGTCTTTTGCAAAAGTATATCTGCTTAGTGAAACAATGCATAAAAATGAAATTAGTATGGGAACCCTCAAAGTAAGGCTTTGGGCATTGAAAGTTATGGAGGAAGAAACCTATTCTGGGAGCACTACTTCAAACTCTGCATGTGTGTGGAAAAAACAGGGTGCATGGCACTAGAAAATCCTTTCTTGAATTTGTCTGATGAGCTGCTGTGATGAATTCTCTAAGATCTTATGAAAGCTAATAAAATCTTTATCTCCTTGAGAGTATTTACAGAATCACAGCGGCCGAGGTTGGAAGGGACCTCTGGTGATGGCCTTAGTCCATCTTGGTCAAAGCAAGGTCAGCTGGAGCAGGTTGCTCAGGGCTGTTTTGACTATCTCCATGGGTGGAGACTCCACAGGCTCTTTGGCAACCTGATCTCTTCTCGCAATTAAAAAGCTTTTACTTACGTTCAGTTGGAATTTCCTGTATTTCAATCTGTGCCTGTTGCTACTTGTCCTGTTACCGGATGCCGATGAAGAAAAGTGTGGCTTGGTATTGTTGACACCCTTCCATCAGGTATTTACACACATTAGTAGGATAAGACCTCTCCAGGCTAGACAGTCCCAGCTCTCTCAGCTTTTCCTTCTATGACAGATGCTCCAATCCAGTGGAGCCCTTCTCTAGATTTCCTCCAGTATGTCCATGTCACTCCTGTACTGGGGAGCCCAGAACCGGACCCAGCATGCCAGTTGCATCTCACCTGTGCTGAGTAGCATCATCCTGCCGGTGACGCTCTTCCTAATGCAGCCCAGGATACTGTTAGCTGTCTTTGCCTCAAGGGCACGTTGCTGGCTTGTGATCAACTTGGTGTCCATCTGGACTTCCAGGTCTTGTTCTGCAAAGCTGCTTTCCAGCTGGCTACTTTTTCACCTTTCTTCATAAGAGACAGGAAATCCTAAATTTTGATGTTCCCTCTTCACATAGCTCTTTTTCCCTTGCTTTTGTTAAGGATAATTTGAATATGCTATGAGATTATTAATCTAAAGTGCTGCTTATCAAATTTTGAAAAGGCTATATTTCTCCATTCAGAGCCACACAGGCATGGGTTCTTCAGCAGATTCCTTTGCAGAATTGATGACATTTGCTTTGAGTTAAGGTTAAATGCCAGTTCTGCAAATCAGTTTCTTCAGAAAAACAGTACAAATGTCAAATTTATCAAGTCTTACAAGGAGTCAGGAATTGTCAAAGGAAGTTGAAGTTTTACAACGTTATTTCCAATGTTAAGCGAGATGGCTGAATTTCGAGGTTATTTTTACTTATAAATCTGGTTGATTCTTGCATTATATGAAATGTGTTTAGAAAACATTTCAAATGTTTTCTAAAATCTTTCTTCACAATAATTATTTTTTATCCATTTTCTTGTTGTAATTGCCATGTAGTTGACCTAGCGAGTAAAAAATGATTCCTGCAAAAGGGGTTAAATAATACTAAATCTATTTTAGTCAGCATGAATAAACCTGGATTGTATGCCGCGCTTGTCAGAGGTGTACTTTTTAATACAGCATTTGATGACTGTCAGTTATGATTACCTCATCAAGAGGGTCCTGTAAAGCGCTTAACTGGTAGCTGTGAATCCTGATGTACCTGCCTTCAAACTTTTAGGCCTGCCCCCAGCATGTGTGCCCTGCTAGGTCTTGTGGTAATGTTTCCTATTTTCAGCTTTTTTTGTAGAGAATCAAAGATGATCCCATCCAAAGTTTGTTCTGGCATTTCTAACTGCCTCTTTTTCTGGATATCAACAGTATATTTGAATTTAAGATTATATATTTTAAAAAACATATTATGATTGTTATCCACCTATCTTGATTACATTTGGATACTTTGTTGATAATTTATAGTGCTTTCTTTAGGGAATGCAAGTATTAAGAAGTGCACTTTAATTCTTAACTCAATATAAGCAAGAAATTAAATCGGATTCCAGTAAATTACTTGTTCTTTGAAAAACTAGCTAAGCGTGTTTTATAAGTTCTTGACCTCTTCTGTACTTGCTGCAACTATTGCTAGGTTATGACTGCAGTGACACTGATAATATGTACTGACATATTAGGAAAAGTTCATTGCTAATTTTTAATTGTTTTAATTTTTAATCAGTGGAATAATAATACCCTCAATCTAGAGTTCATCATCATTAAATGAATATACATATAGGAAATAAAAACCAATTATGGATCTGAGCATTTGCTCCAGTGTCACCTTGCAGTCTCTTCTAAAATTCTGGCCAGAAGTCCCAGATGCTTCTGAACTCTTATTGTCATGAGAAGGTAGAAACTGCCATCCCGTAACGATGCAGAGATGTACCTAGTCCTACGTTCTTGGTGGTGGCCACTTCAGAGGAAGGAGTATCTGTACAGATATGTAGAATAAAATGATTGTAATCATTACTATACTTTTGAATTCAGATGTTCTAATCCATTTATTTATCTGTATTTTTGCCATTCACTAAAGTTTTAAGAACATCATAAAATGTGAGAGAAAGAATATGATGAAAATAGATGCTTGCAATGTTCCGAGTAAAAGATCACTTTTCCACTCTGTAAAACATTGCACACTTTTTTCTCAAAGCATGCTGAACCAGTCTAAACCAATGCTATCTCTTTCTCTAGCTTTCATTCTGAAGGCAGGTGAAATATGCAGAATAAGCAGTTGTTTGCGTATTGTAACTACTGTAAATGATTGAGTCAAACACGATCTTGCTAACATATACTGGTGGAATGGGGGGGGGGGGGCGCGGCGCGTGGATCAAGAGGAATCTTGATTTCCTTCTAAATCTGGAAGAATTTTGTTTTTCAGAGAACTTCTTCCTGCCCCTCTCCATGCCCCTGTCAAAAGAAGGCAGGGGGGAGAGATGAGATGTGTTCAGTTTTGGGCCCCTCACTACAAGACAGACATTTTGGTGCTGGAGCTCATCCAAAGAAGAGCAACGAAGCTGGTGAAGGGTCTAGAGCACAAGTCATATGAGGAGCGGCTGAGGGAACTGGGGTTGTTTAGCCTGGAGAAAAGGAGGCTGAGGGGAGACCTTATCCCTCTCTACAACTACCTGAAAGGAGGTTGTAGCAGGGTGGGGGTCAGTCTCTTCTCCCAAGAAACAAGCGGTAGGATGAGAGCAAAAGGCCTCCAGTTGCACCAGGGGAAGTCTAGATTGGATGTTAGGAAAAATTTCTTCACCAAAATGGTTGTCAAGCGTTGGAACAGGCTGCCCAGTGAAGTGGTTGAGTCACCATCCCTGGAGGTATTTAAAAAGTAAATGTGGCACTTAGGGACATGGTTTAGCGGTGGACTTGGCAGTGTTAGGTTTACAGTTGGACTCGATAATCTTAACGGTCTTTTCCAACCTAAATGATTCTATGATTCTATATTAAGAGTTCAAAAGAATATATTCTAGGCTTAACCATTACTTGCTTCATTTAAGCTGGCATGTTGCTGTGCCTACTAAGCAATGTGAAGGACTTCAGCAAGCTCTACCCAGTGCCTCTTACTAATTTAACTGGTTGTGGGGGACAGGGCTTCAGTTTGCAGCCACTGTCTAACTTCTGTTGAACGTCCATAAACCAAACTAGCAAAATGCACCTTATCTATTGTATTATATTATAATTAGTCTGCTTCAGAGGGCCCTTATGTGTGCATATGTTTAAACAAACCATAAACCAATTTTTAGTGAATGTTTATTAAAACTCTTCCCAGCTTTTCTGGGCATATTTGGCAGGGTTTTGGTAGAAGGGCTCGGCAGGAGTGCCCTGCGTGGGAGGAGGCCATAAACTCCTATGTGCTGCTTTTGCTGGTTCCGGTTATTGCCAAGACTGATGTAAACACCCCATCGCGTGCCAATGCCACATCCTATTAGGGGAGAATGTGGTGTCCCTGTGCAGGCATATTTAAGAAAGAAGGGCAGGAAGATGCTGTTGAAGATGTGGAAGAGGTGGTCTTGGAAGTTCACTGTTGAAGAAGAGCTATCGTAAAGATGGCTGGAAACGTGCTCTTGGAGGGAGATGTTCAGTGCCAAAGTGGGGCGCTTCTGAAGTGGCTATAGCCGTACGTCGCCCACACTAGGGCAGGGACACCCCAAAGGGATAGCAGTCTCTGGACCACACGTGCTGGAGCAGGAACGCCTCTGAGTGACTGCAGCCCATGGAGGACTGGTGCTGGAGCAGAGAAAAGGACCAAGAAGCAAAGAGCAGCAGGGAAAAACTGCCATGCACTGCCCCTCATCTCCTGCGATGGCTCAAGAATAACCTGTCATTGCACACAAGAAAAGTTGAGATGAGGTGTGGGGGAAAGATGTTTGGTGTAGGATGAGCGTGGGCAAGAGGAAGGAAGAGTATTTACTTGAAGTAGGTCTTTGATTTTGGGTTTTTTTTTTTCTTTTATGCTCCCTTCTTTTGCCAATACCCAGATCAACGATCGGAAGTTGGTGGTGTTTAACAATAAATTAAATTAAGTAAAAATTTCCCAAGCTGAGACAGTTCTGTCCATGACAGCCCCTAGCAAAAGAAACAACAACTCTTTGACTCAGTTACTTCAGAAGTGAAGTTCCCAGGTTCTCTGCTGAACGAACATGCAAATATTCTTGACTTAAATTTATATTTAAGCAAGAAAATTATTGATACTGTGGTACCTTTGGGAGCTGTAGAAATGAAAAGCCAACTTCAAGGTCAAGCTTTCAGTTCAATTTCTGATTCAATTTATTTATTTAACCTCAGGAAAACTCATGAGATGTAAAACATTTGACTTCTAATGTGATTCTTGAAAGAGGCAATACATTTAGACTTGTACAAAAACATTCAATATAAAGGGCAGCTGTCAAAAATCTATTATATAATGAAACCAGGTTTAAAAGGAAGATTCTGAGTTCAAATCCAAGATCCCAGTCCAGTTAAATGATAAATGACAAATGGTTTTTTGAGTCAAGTCACTTTTCTGGAAGTTAGTTCTTAATTTCCACGTTGAAACACAAATGTGTGAAGTGATGCTCAAAAGTACGAAAAAAAATTGTGTCATTCAGGTTTTTTTTTTTTTCATTCGATATATGTAATATTTTCACACTGTGCACGCATTTTTATTCTTGCATTATGGTAAGTGTCCTTTCAATAATGGTGGATCAATAAAAACACTGATTTTTTTTTCCAAACTTTTTTTAATTGAAAGGGGGGCTGTTTCTGGGAATTTGTCTTTAATTTCAGAATTGCAAACAGAACAGCTGAAAGAAGTATTTGCAGCCAATAGGAAAATCAGTCAGATTCAGGTCTCAGAATATTTATTTTTGTGAGTAAAATTGTATTGGCTATATTCAGTCTAGATGCTTGCTTGGTGTTTACCACATCTTTTAAGGCAAATGGTAAGAAACAGATTTCACTTAAATAGGTAACATCAGTTGAAAATCTGGTCCATTGCTTGTTTCTGCCCTTCCTAGAAATTTTATAAACAAGGCAATGATTTACAGGTTGTGATTTCAAGGAAGGAGTGAGTCATCAGGGCTTGTGGGAGCATTTTCTTGTGCATGAGGAGGTTCACGTATGTCTGAAAAGACAAATAGGTGTATAGAAATGACTGTTTAATGTAAGCAAATGCTGAATGGTTGCTTGCCTGAAACTGTCAATATGATAGCTTCTATATATATTTGTTAAAGTGTAAATATATATAAAGGAATAATAGGGTTATAGAAAAACCATTAGCAGTGCCTGATCTCTGGCAGAAGACAGGGAACTAATTTTTCTGGTATCTGCAGGCACACAGTTAAAATGTTTCTACTTTGACTTGGTTCTAGTTTAAAGATGATGATATACTTCCTCAAATACTGCAGTGGTTTTTCTTCTTTTCTAAATGCAGAATGAGTGTTTAAAAGCCAAGTCTTGTATTCCTGTCAGCAAAATATGAACCGAGAATACTCATGAGGTGAGTAGCAGGGTAGTAACTGAAACCATCAGAACTTTATAAAAATGAATTTAGTAAAATGCAAAAAGCTCTGAGGCATCCTATGATGGTACCTAAAAATCAATGCAGAAACAAGACAAATATTTAAGACAGTTGGATGGGAAGTATGTGGTAGCAATGACAACACTTCAAAAATACTTAAAAATCCTTTGACATAAATGTACATATACATGCAGTTATTGGTGTGTGTATATGTACATGTATATGTATACACATGCAAACATATATGTGTTCCCTGATAGGGAAAATATTAGAAATCATAGGAAACACCAGGGCTTTTGAAGAGTTTATGTGGAATACCATCAATTATTTATTAGCATATGTATTTCTCCCATGTCATGCTGCAGAACACCTTTCCTAGAGGTTGGCAATAGGTGATCATGTTGAATTCAGAATGTCAGCGTACTCTAAAAAAGGAAAATTAATGAGATGGACAGAGTACTCAAAACAAGATTCGTCTGTGGAAAGCCAGAATGCATCTTAGTAGAGTACCCTGTTGATTTGACTAACAGAAAAACTGCAACTGTTTTATGCATATCCAAATGTTATATTCATAAGTGAGAATCAACGTAGGTGAACTTCAGTACTTCTGAAAATGTTTTCGTTATTGAATTTGAGAGTGTCTCTGCTTCAGCGTGTTCTTGAATCATCCAAAGAGATTCAATTTTCAGGGGCCAAGCTCTGTGTGAAAGTCAGTTTTCTTTGGGCTTTTTTTTTTGAAGCCAGATTCTTTTAATAATCTGTACAACAGGTCCAGGTCAATTTTATAGCTTTACAGCTATTTTCAGAAAACCTATTGCTGTTGAACTTATGTTCAGCCCCTTAACCTCTTCTCGCTGTTGCAGAAATCTGGAAGGATGGTTGTATAGGAACAAGTTTCTGTTCATATACATCTAATATTGATGTTACTCATGCGAAGAAGGGAAATGGAGGAATGGGATATGATCATTTAGTGATGATGAAATATTAATGGGATGTCTTTGATTCTTAAATTTATGTAAAAGGATAGTGAAAATTGTTCTTATATATTGAGGCTTAGCATGATGACTTAAAATTTTTTACTTTTTAAAAGCAACTTTAGCTGTCAGAGCAACTATGTGCTGGTTTACATAGCTTTGTAGATTAAACTTCCCTGTGGTGATTTGGTGGGCTTGATGATAGCAGTTACAAAAAGTATTTAGATGTCAGTCTTGTATATGGTCTAGTCCTGATTATCTCGTACATCAGTTTAATTCTGGTGAACCTTCACTAACTTAATAGTAATTTATTTCATTCTACCATAGAGCAGAGCAGAATGAGGATGGATTTTTTTCCTTTACAGTTTTTTTATAAGAATGTGATATTAATATTTTGTCATTTCCAGTGGCATGTCAATTCTTCTGTACTTGAATGTAGCTCATAAATAACTACCATTCTGCCTACTTACTGAGGTTAAAAAAAGAAAAATAAATTGCCTGAGCAAAAATGGGTAGAAGGAGCAAATACTTACTGACCTTGCAACTTTATTCTCAGTTTTCTCAAAGGCAGCTGTTTCCCCTCAGTGTTTAATAGAGAGAAACCAGGAATGTAAGTGACATCACATGGCTATTACAAGCATCCAGTTGATTTTAGTGTGATAAATGTTATGAAAACAAATGATTAGTGTTTTGGGGAGAATTTTTGGAAAAAAACCACAACATTTTTCAATAGGTGAAAGGGGAAAAATACGATAGTGGGATGGGGAAATTAATAGGATGTCAGTTAGAATTCATTAAATGAAACTTTATATATGTCTGCTCTGTATAATTTCTGGACCAACTGAATTTCGAAGGTAACAAAACACTGTTCATTTGTTCTAATGGTTCTAGCGCAGTCCCTGAGGGTTGGGAGGCTTGGGGCAGAGGATAGTGTTGGGTGTCAAACTTGGTACACTTCATCTGATTCTCTTTGAGTTTTGTCATATCATTGATAATCAGATCTGCTCATAGGGATAGAAGAAGCAGGTAATATTTGAAAGAAATTGATAAAATCTTGTGTTTGTAAAGGCAACTTCTTACTGTGGCATCTGGCAAGGCTTTGAAAAGATTGACAAGTTAGGTTGATTCCTCTAATTCTAATGAACTTCTTGAGCTAAGTAGTCAAACCTCAGTGTACTCTATGTTGTGCGTTTTGGTGTGGGTTTTTTTCTTCAGTCTAGTGTTTCTCTATTTTAGATTTTCCTTCCTTTCTTCTGCATGCAAACTCCTGCCATGTGAATTTTAGTGTTTTATTACAGGTTCGAGGGTGTGCAAGGAAAGCTTGACAGCAGACAGCAGAATGCCCTTGAACAGAGTTTACTGTAACACTGCTGGAAATCTCTTTAGGTATTTTAATACATGAGGGTTTCCTCTGTCTCTTGCTTGTATTTTAATAAACAAGGGTTTCCTCTGTCTCTTGCTCAATCATAAAGATGAAAGTAGTACAGATAAGGGGGATATCTGTATCTATGTAAAAAGTATTCTTTAGTCAGGAGACTTTGCAATAAATTGGAATGTTTTGGGAGGAGATGAAACGCTTTTCCTTTTAACTAGGTGTTAAACCTGTTATTCTGCTCCTTCTTCTGCCTTCTTTTAGTTTGCTTTCTTTTATTTGATTACCTGACAGATGCTGCTCCTCTTTCCAGTTAATAAGTACTTCGGATATCTAGTATGGAGGAGAAAACAAAAGATTAGATTGGAAGATAGGTGGTACTTGGAAGATAAATGCTTCTAGGTCAGTGCTGGGATGGGGATGGGTTTCATTACAGGTTACAGATCTATAACAGAGCAATTGACAAATCTACCGTCTCCTTAGTTCAGAATTTAGGTATGCCTTAGAAATCTGCTGTATTTCATTAAAATTTGTGTTTTCCTTGATAAACGTAAGTGCTATGGCTGTCTTTCAGCGGTGCTTGCCGTTGTCTGTGTTGGATGTTTCTTCATTTTTATTTGGAAACAAACAGTTAATATTGCTTTTAGAGACTGAAATAATACTGTCTACGTTTCTTTCTGCTGTCAATCTACAGTTTTCTAAGTTTAAAAAAAAAAAAAACAAAACAGATAGAGAATGATATGGATTTATATGTCATACCTTTGTCCCCACCATAATTGCTTGATTTTAAAGCAGGCTTATAGAGTCATAATTTGCATAGTAACATTTTAGTCTCATTGATTGTGTTTGATAGTTCTCTGAAGGTATGATTCATTACCATGGAAATGACAACATAGTCTGTTTTCAAGCTAATTGCTGTATAGAACATAAAAATAAGTTCCTTGAGGTTTAAATTGCTCATACAATTCATATCAGATGTCAATCTCTGTTTGCCCAGTGTACCTGGAATGCTAATTGTAACAGTAATAAAAATGGTCTGTTCATACCTCAGCAGACAAGTTGCTTGACTACCAGGAACCTGCAGGCTGAGAACATCTGGAGTAGGTTTATGTGCAAAGCATTAGACAACCAGGATCTGAATCGTTAAAGAGCAGATTACGGCATCAAATATTAGCCTTTGCGCCTTTCAGCATAAAGCTAATGACAATAAATTCCTAGCTCCTGGGTAGAGGGCGTTTGTATTTTCTGTTTAGCTGCTGGAACCCTGAGGACAACTAATTTCTATATACGTTTTCCTCGGTAGTGTTACGTACCTTCCTTGGTGGGCTGTGGACAGCAGAGCACGTGTATGCACTGAGTACAACAAAAAGTGCAGAAAACCTGCTTAGCATAATACTAGATCATCTATCAGTCTTTAAATGTATCTCTGGGATTGACAACAGCATTGCGCTCTGGAGATTATAGAAGTAAAATGGACCAAGTTTGCTAAAAAGACCCAAGTATTGCATTGTTTTTTAAATGAGGGCTCATTTTCCTGTTTCTTCCGTGGTGTTTACATTAGGGATTTGCCTGAGTACTCACAGTTCTGCTCCGCTGGTGTGCAAAGAGAGTAGCTGCAGAAAAGGCTCTCGGGCCTTAGGATTCCGCTTTCTGTACGTATTGTCCTTCTGTGTACTTCAAATATGATGCCTTTCCTACCATTTGGCAGTTTTCAACTTCCAGAGAAAGCTTTTGAAAAGAAGGGGATAGGAAAGCACTGTGGGTAGACTTACTTGGCACAGGCTTCTTCACTGGATTTGGACTACCGTGGAGGTCCTGTGAGTTAAATTTTGTAGGAAAATATATATTGTAAGCTTAACTAGAGATTATAGGACCAGGGTTAGGTTCTGTTTTGCATTGGATGTCTACATACTACGGAGCAAAGGAAGGTTGCTCTTTGAGTTTGTTTCATTAAACAAAAGCAATTTCTATGAAAGATAGTCTGTGTTAAGATTTCACTGATAAAGCCATCAGATCCAGATGCTTCTTTTTTCCACTCAGTTTTGTCTATTTAACGTAAATATTTTTCATGCTGTTCTAATTAAAAACCTACACTCCACAAGGTAAATAGACAGCTTTGCCAAAGATAGCTTAAGTGTAAGTTGTAAACAAGCTTTACAGGGTAAAGCTTAAATAAGTAGAGGAGGCAATTGCAGTTATCCAGGGAGAGTTTCAGTTAACTAGACAATTAGATTCATTTTTGCTAGGAACAATTTAAAGCATAGCTTCCCACCTCCCCCCACCAAGAACAGAACTATACGAGTACTGTTTTTCCCTTTTCTTTTCTTTCTTTCCTTTGAACCATGTTTGCTGAAGAGCCTTAGCTTCACAGGTTATTTCAGGCTATGCAGTAGAAAATGAACCATGAATGATGAATTAGACATCAGGTTTTGAACACCTAAGGTGCAATGACCATAATTTCTTCAGTTTGGCTACATTAAGTATTTCTATGCTACTATTTTTAAACTAGGCTATATGAACTTAATACTTTAAAAACTCACTCTGATGAGAATTTAATATATCCTTGGAAACTGGCAGTAGGGAACTATTCAAAGACCTCTCAGGGAAGTATATAAGCTTTCTGAATACAGCACTGAAGCAAAGGTTATAAGACTTGGAAAAAATACACACGAAGCTCAAATAGAAATTAACTCCTTAGAGCTGTCCTCCTCTTTAAAACAAGGTGGTCTCCTGCACTGCTTCTCTCATTCTTGGATGTATGGTACTAGCCAAAGGTACCTTCAAAGTGTTAAGCTATGAAAATTTGATAATAGCCAATCTCTATTGTACAATCTTTATTTAAAAATGCTAGTATATCGCTGGGAGCAGAGTGCTTATGACAATCAGTGTCAGCCCTTCCTTCCCCAAAGAAACCTATATGCTGTATAAATTAAGTTGGAGGAGCTATCGAAGAAAACATGAGGGACTCCTTCAGAATCTTTTACAGAAGGTGAAGATTACTATTTTATGGCCAATTGTGAACTATACCAACATCCAGATTGCAGATTTTATGGTAGACATCGGCTTCAAATATTGCGCTCCTGTAGCTGTAATTTAATGAAACAGAGCAATTTGTTTTCTAATTTGTAGATCTGAGTATAGAATAGTGCCTTTTGAGCCTAAACACTTTATTTCTTGATGTAGGAGGGAACTGCATTTCACTGGAAAGCTTAGCAGAAGCTGGAGGTGTCCCACAACTGAAATCCAGACAATAAAGAATACTGTTTTGCATTTGGTCCATTCTTAGAATCCCTTTGTCAGGGGTAAATGCACGCCTGGAACATCTTCAGTATGGAGCTCTCCAGTGTCTCCAAAAGTTGGGGATAAAACAATAATTAAAAAAAAAAAAAAAAGTTGAAGACAAGATGGACAGAAAAATATTTTTTATCAAATTATTTTTTTTTTAAATTTATTATCAATATTTGATTGTTTTGCAAGGGTTTATCATAGTAATGATGGGTAATAAGAAATCTTTGCAAGTGACCCCATAAAAGCAGTGTATACCAAGCAATCAGCTGCAGTTAAGAATTCTTGCTTCAGGCTTGCGAGCATAGATAGACATTAGGCTGCAAACACGAAATAATTGACTGCTCCTAGTCCACCTGTCCTTTCTCCCGCATAGACTTCTACAGCTAAGCAGCAAAGGTAAACTAATTTGAAAAGAACCTAAAAAAGGGCTTATCTTCAACAAAGAACTTCTCGTCAAAACACATTGCCTTCAACAGAACTGTGCCATCTTACGCTAGCTAGTGGGTAGTCTCACCTTAGGGCTAATGTAAAACACTAGCACAAAATGCCAAAATTACCATTCTCCTAGCAGTATGCCTAGTGAGGGTCCTGAGGAGGAATTAGCGTTACTACACTTGTTTCTCAAAGTAATGTTAGCAGGGTGCCGCGTACCAGTGCCGACTGCCATTTTAACAAACGCGTGTTTAGGGAGCTAAGCGTTCTTTCTCTCTTCCTCAGAAGTATTGTGCAGGATCTACTGCAAGTTGGCTGTTGATTTCAGAAAACTTTTTTCCAGTCTTACTTGCCTAAAGAGAGAAAGGTGATTGAGCCCAATTACTTATCAACCAAAAAACGACATTCGTTTTTCTTACCCTAAACGTACGTTGGACTTTTGGTGTTACCAAGTGCAATGAAAAAAATGTGTCAAAACGAAACAAATGATCTCAAGAGCCAGAGAGGAAACTCGGCATCCTTTCTAGGGCTAGGTTTTTGTACAACTAATAAGCTGTATTAAACATCTTGTATCTTTTAACATAAACTTTTGAATATGGGTTAAAAGTAGTAAGGTAGATTGAATAATTATTTTTGATTCATTAGCCAAACACTACCAACCTTCAAATAAATTAGATTTCTTTTTTCGTAACTTCTCCCTCTCCAGTATTACAAAATCCTTGAAGTGTTCTCTGTGTTATATAGGCTGTGGATTTGTGCTACCTGTGAAGTTTAATACATGAAATATGGAGCTAATTAGTTACTTTGAAAGGTGAGAAGGTGAAGTACCCATCAATCCCATTTATTTATAGCTGTTTTACTTTGTAGAACATGGGCAAATACATTGAGAATGGTTCTTTTTCTTTTTGAAAGAATCATTCTCGTGAGGGATGGGACTCTTGTACTCCTACCATGATGAATACTTAATTCCCTATAAAGTGTGAGCAACATCAACAAGAACTGCTGTGTTACCTTTAAGTGCTTTAAAACCTGGTTGCTTTACATTATTGTCAGAGATAAGAGCTAAAGTAGTTGAAAATATGAACCAAAACCTCTTTCACACTAATAACTGGACCGTTGAATGTGGGCGATGTAGCTCTTCCTCCTTCAGTTTTGTAGATTTGTTGCTACCTTTTCCTTCCAGCGAGAGCCATTTAGTGAATCGGATCAAATTAAAATAATTTTGAAATTACTCATACTGCATCATTTAGTATTGCGCTCTCCCTTCTCTCATATTTTTCTAGCTTGAAGTAAAAATCTGGGTAGCTTCAGAAGATGTCTATTGAGTGCAGCATGTAGTTGTCTTTGGAAAATTTCTAGTGACCCAACGCAACAGAATGTTGCGTCAGTCCCTCATTTGTGTATGCACACGCAGCTCTAATAATAGTGAGAATGGCTTTAGTAACAATAAGACTACTGCAGGTATAAATAGCGAGAAATTAATAGTTGTCCCTTTAAGAAAGGACATTGTGGTTTAGGCTAACATGCATTAGTTTAACAGGCTGTGTAAGAAAAACAAGTGAAATGCTATCGTATTTGGGGTTCATAAAGTCAAACCTTTGTAGCTGATAGAGGAAGGCACAATTCTCATGACTATTTCATGTCATGAAGTGCCATGAGGAAAAAAGTGAATGAATACTAAAATTGTTACTGCTTTCTCCCCTTCCCTTCGTAAAATTCATCACAAAAGGAGTATAAACATAAGAATTCCAAATTTTTATTTATAATATAAACAGAAGATCGTAAGATAAAGAGCAATAAGAGTTGTGTAATGACTATGTAATTCTTGGTGAGTTTGCTGCTAGGTTTATAACATAAAACGCTAAATGTTATGCTACCAAACATTTGGATCTGTTTCACTGAAGTAGATTTTAAAAGGTACTGTCCTGCCAAGTCTACGAGACGTGTATATAAAATTCAGTTTGTCTAATTTTGTTACTGGAGTGTGTTTTACTGGAAAAATACAGGTTTTTATACATAGCATAATTTCTGTAGAACTCCATTAAAATACTTAGAATCCTATTGCTATTAATGTGCTAAGGTATCTGGGATTTTTCCTCTGAGAATGGAAGCTCTTGACTCACATCAAAGAGTTTCCATTACAACGATTGCCACAAAATACTTACCGTGAGGCTGTGGTGCCCAACCAACTTTGACTTTAAAGCCTGACAATAACCACTTTTAATATTAAGCGAGCACAAATTATGGACATGTAAGTATTCATCTAAACAGAAAGACATAGATCATTATATAGCTCCTAGTGCAGCTTCCACTGAGGTCAACGTCAACAGCTCTGTTGACATAATAATTAAGTTGGCCTCCTTCCTGTAATTAATGTGTTGCTATTCCCTTTATTTTCACGTTTGCAGTCTTTGAAAACCTGATGTATAGGTAAGGAAGTACTGTATGCAAATAGAAATAATCTCTGTTTGTCCAGAGAATAGTCCTGCTGGTCTGACTTGGTCTGCCACTTCTTTTTGCTACTGTTGTGCTTCAGTTATTTGATCTTAATAACAGTCTCAGTAATTGAACCGCATGCCATAAATAAGCTCTTACAGACAAGTGCGATGATTACTTCCTGAAAAATGTGGATATCGGCCAAGTCTTGCAACAAGAACAGGGAAGAGAAAATACAGGTGAAAGACGTGTTGGGCTTTGAGCAAGCCTGTAAGAATTGGATTCTTCGAGTCTTGATCTTAATAATGCTTCAGAGTTCACGCCTCCTCACTGGCATTTCTGCACATATATGAGGGCACAATTGTGCTGGGTGTTGCTTGTAGCATAAATGGATGTGTGAAGCATGGGAGTTTGAAGTATGACTATCCAAAGTCTTTTACCACAAATATCACTTTTGATTTCTGAGCTACATAGGAATGTGTAATTTTATATGTGCAGGCATTTTTTCTAAATTCTTCCAACTGGGAGTGTGTAAATATATCATCAAGGCTCTTCATCACCTCTGCTTCTCTGAAGTTACTGAAATAAATACAAGATTCTTCCCATGATACTGAATAGTACCTATAACAAGAAAAGCATGTTTTTGTAAGATTTCAAGTGTTTCCAATTTGGTCCCCAAGAAAAAGAAATATAGAGGAAAATACCTTGTATTTGGGCTCGGTGCACTTTTACATACAAAGGCTTTTTTCCCCTTGTGTACAACTCCTTTCTTGGTTTCATGTAAGAAAGTGCACTGGGTGGGAGGAGCAATTGCTCTGAAAATGCACCTGTTACTTTCTGATTTTTGGGTGGGGTTTTTTTTGGTTTTTGTTTTTTTTTTTTTTTTCCAGAATAATGAACCATTCACTGGGGGAGGGAGCAAACAATGATAGAATTATCAAAAGTAAATACCCCAGATTTTGTAGTCAGCACAATTCATAAAATGGATATGTTAAATACAACTTTCACCCTGTAAGCAACTAATCCTTTTTCACATCTAATAATACTATAATTCACTGTAATTAAAATCCTTCATTAATATTTTCTTTAGTTAAACATTTGGGTATAAATACTACAAGGCAAAATACATCACTCTGAAAAAGAGTGGACTTGTCCTTGATAAGTGATCTCATATTGTAATTCCCCTTGAGAAAACCATTCTACAATTCAGGTACAAGCTAAATCAATAAACCCTTTAAATTGCTCTTGGGTTATATAGGTTATACTCATTTTCTAACCTTCTTGGAATGTGTAGTGGTAAATAGATGTGTCTCCTTTACAGCCTCCTGAAAGACTGACTACTGTTCACTTTGATTGTGGGAATTTGTAAGCAATCTCTGCTAAAGCTTGGAGAGTTTCTCACAGTCAGACTGCTCTTCAGCGATACTTCCAAGTGCAGTAGGAAAGGTTTTTCAAACCGAGTACTTATACTGGCGGATAGGATCTTCCCGAAGACTCTGTCTGCATTATCTGAGGTCCAGTAACAGCAAAAAAGCTCAGTTGTCTTAAGTTCTCGGTGTTACCAGAAAAGTGATTAACATTTTTAGCTCCCTAACGACTAGCCATTATTGCAGAAAAGTTGAATATAGGTTTAAATTAACTGATGTAAGTTATTTAAATAAGTTACTTAACTGGTGAGAGATATTTAAGTGCAGTTTGACCTTTTTTCCTAATGTAGGTGCACATTTACTGCACAAGAGCACAGTGTTCGGAGAGATGAGAATACATGCAGACTAGCTGTACTAGATTTTTCCATGATGTTTATTTTTCTTGCGTGGAGAATTAGGAGGATTTTTAAGTTGTGCCTAGAGTTGTTCAAATTTTAATTCAATTCCTGAACATCTTTTGAATGGAACTCTTTACTTTTTAACTATATGTTAATTTTAGATGTGAAAACAAATAATCATGTGAATGCAATGATGAAATCTGGTATTTTGTGCATTTAGGAAAATTTAAATTCTGCAGTAACATTTGTAGACTGGCAGTTGGACAGCATAGATGTGTTAGTATGCTGATAACCTGGGAAATCTCTCCAGCGGGAGATGTATGAATTTAAATGATCACAGCATTGTTACAGTAGAGCTACGGCCCGTTCTTTCCAATTTTGATGTAGTTGTTTTGGAGATCACTTGAGTGAGGATCACAAAAGACAATGTGAAACTTAGAAAAATGTGTGACAGTCATGCTAAGAAAAATTACAACTATAGGCAATTTCATGAAGTTATGTCTGGCTCAGTTCTGATCTAGTAAAAATGGGCTGAATACAGAGCGAAGGAAGCTCTTTTTTTTCAGGTGAGAAATGACACCCAATATATTGAACCACCCTCTTTGGTTTGTATATGTGGTGAATTTCAGGCATGTTCATGTATCATTCTTGGAACAAAACTTTTGATCTCACAAAGCGTATTGATGAAGTTAGCTATGTAGCATTTTCTTCCATGGAATCTGCAATGGAAATGTCATTCAAAGCAGATATGGAATGAGAGGAAAAAACAAATGCATGGGCACAGCTGTTTTATGTCAGTTACATATTTTCTGAGCAGGTTTAGTTCACATAGTTCTTGATGCAGCTGAATAAGTGCTTATATCACTGGGAACCTGATAAAAATAAAAACTTTGGAGTGAAGCTCCATTTCATTCCATCTAGAAGACTTACCAGGTGCTGGCTACTGATGGAGGCATATGCTGACGGAAAAGTTAGTGTCTGCAAAAAGGAAAGTCTGTAGGAAGTGAGATGGGCATTTGTTTTCAGCATTTGCTTTTTATATCTGCTTATTAACATAGCTGCATTTCAGCCATCCAGAAGGATTTTCTCAACAGCAAACATAAATTTGCATGAAACTTGATAAGAACATTGTTCTTTAGCACCTGATTTGCATTCTGTATGTGGTAAATATAGCTGTTTCTTCCCTCCCTGTGTAATTGTCATCATGATGTATTCAGAAAGTAAGCATTTTCAATGAATTAAAAAGATTGTAGTGGGAAGGGGTAGAAACATTTATATTTGCACTTGATAATGCTTTCTATTATAAATTATGCTGTAACCTTTGAAAAACCTCTTGGATATCTGTAGTTCCCACAGAGCCTTTAAAAAGCGAAGGGAAAAGTTGTAGAGTTAGTGATATTTTTTCACTGTTCCAAGTCATTTAAAGATGAAGCTGTTATGGAATCAGTGTCCAATTGAAAGTACGGCATACACCTGTAGTTTGTCTTTTAGTTTTTCCTTCCTCCTTGTCACAGGAGCATCATGACCTGGTCTTGATCAAGAGTTGAGTAACTGAGCGTAGTGAGCCCTGGTGACCAGGATGATGCAAACGGGAACTGAGTGTGATGAGCCTTGGTATGTGTCCTGGTTTTGGCTGGGATAGAGTTAATTTCCTTGCTAGTAGCTGGTCTAGTGTTATGTTTTGGATTTAGGATGAGAAGAATGTTGATAACACTGATGTTTTTAGTTGTTGCAAAGTAGTGTTTATACCAAGTCAAGGGTTTTTCAGCTTCTCATGCCCAGCCAGCAGGAAGGCTGGAGGGGCACAAGGAGTTGGGAGGGGACGCAGCCAGGACAGCTGACACAAACTGGCCAATGGGGTATTCCATACCATGTGACACCATGCCCAGTATATAAACTGGGGGGAGTTGGCCTGGGGGGATCGCTGCTTGGGAGCTAACTGAGCATCAGTCAGTGAGTGGTGAGTAATTGCCTTGTACATCACTTGTTTTGTATATTCTAATTTTTAATTATTATTATTGTCATATTGTCATCATCATGATGATGATCATCGTTATTATTTTCTTCTTTTCTGTTCTATGAAACTGTCTTTATCTCAACCCATGAGTTTTACTGTTTTTGATTCTCTCCCCCACCCCACTGGGTGCAGGGGGAGTGAACGAGCGGCTGCATGATGCTTAGTCGCTGGCTGGGGTTAAACCATGACAGTATGGTTTGTGGATCAACAAATAACAGCAGAATAATACCCAAAACTGCTGGAAGGTATACCCACAGTATCATCGAGGGCCGATCCGTTTGTGTGCTTGTAGTGACACCTGGTTATAAAACCAACCAGTAGCAGAGACTGGGGGGGGAGGCAACGTAAAAAGGAGAGGGGACCCATGGCGCGTTGGTGTCCACCTGCCACCCGGTGCACAACACTGAGACCCTTTGGAGAAGGTGCTGCGTTTCCCCCAGGTACAAGCGTGCCAAGTCGTGGGAGTGGCAGTTGGGGTGCACCTCAGGCAGATGTACGGGCTGTAGGTGTGGCTGCGAGTGTGAAGCTTGTCCTGACGCAGTTGGTCCCTTGCTTAGTCCACTTAATAAATAGAGGTTAGCTGTGTCTCGTTACCTGGTGTTCCTTTTCCTCTCATGGCATTCTGTTCACTATGGACCTTTACTCCAATGAAAAAAAATGACCCAGTCATGTTCTGGATTATTCAGATACTACAAGATAGATGAAAATCCAACCAAAAAAAAAAAAAAAAAAAGCATTTGTGAAGTGCTTTAGGCACTAGACAAGTAAACACAGTGCGAATGCTGATGGAAAGAAGGGAGCAAATTGCGTGAACGTTTTGTCATAGACCTTAAGTGTTTTCTGAAATAGAAACGTTAAGTGAAAACCACCAAAGGTTTCATTAAGAATTGATCCAGGTCTCACTAAAGTCCTACACGCTAGTAAGATAAGTTTCAGAATGGGTGGACAACATGGTGGTTAATAAGTGTACTTCCTACTAACCTAAAATTTCTATTATAAACATAAAATCTTATATCCAAGTTTTTGGAAGTACAAATTTGTCTTAGAAGAAAATATATAAACAAACCTAATGTAAAAAGGTAAAGCACGCCTGTTTTGCTGGTCTATTCTATCGTGTTATCCGTTGGAGTCTATCCATTCACATGTTATTCTGTTTTTTCAGATATATTACTGATGAATCTTCAAGCTATAAATATCACAGGCATTTTTTATTAGACAATTACATTTTATTAAGATTAATTGTATGAAGACTAACTTCAAACAGACTTTATAAAGAGAAAAATCAATATAGTTTTAGGTATTGGTCCAATGGGAATAGCAACTGTTACTTAAATTCTTATGTGCTACTTTTTTTTTTTTTTTAAACTTGAGCTTCAGTACATTTTTGAGGGAAACGGAACCATTTCACAGCATAAAGAAGTGTTGAAATAATATACATAGCTCTATATCATGTGTTGAAAGGAGGGCCACTAGATATTGTGATATATTGCAATGTTTTCTGCATACAGCTATTTCTGAATAACTTTTTGTGGTTGAATTTGAGAGGACTATATCTCTTATACAAATTTGCAATATTTTGGCAAGTGTTAGATAAATAATTTTGTTTGGATGTCCCTTTCATTTATTTTGCATTTTTGTTCTTTAAAATCTACCTAATCTCTTTTTTTTTTGTTTTGTTTTCAGCATTTCTCTTTAATGTTTCAGAAATTAACATCTTTTTGAAATTGCCAGTTTTCTTGCTTCCCAGGTACTTATGTCTATTCCTCATCATTTGTATTCCCTGGTTGTTTTACATTTTGTTACTCCAAATTTCCCTGATGTGAATTATGCTGAAAGCATTACTTTGTTGTCAGGGAGTCAGAGACACAGTAGTGGACCTCAAGTTCTTTATTTAGCCCTCTTCACTGCTTACCCAGGACTTGCCAACTCTTTTGAGCTCTTCAAATATTTCTGACTCTCATTTAGATTTCAGTTTGCTCTTCAGAATTTCATATTTATTTTCTGCTGCTTCTATATCTTCTTTTCTACTCGATGACTTTGTCTTGTTTCTGTCTTTCCACAATCCACAGTCTCTCCTATGGGACCATAGCGTGATCCTTAGCAGATACAGCTGTATTTTTCTCTTCATCTTGCCTGTCTTTTCTCTTTACTTTCTTTTTTACTTGATGATCACATCACAGGGAGAAGTACAAATGAAGTGACATTGTGGCTAAAGTCAAGATAACAGTTTTGGTTGGTTGGTCGATATGTGACCCTAGCAAGCAATGCATTTTGGAGCTACTATTTAATTGTATTTAAAACAGAAAATCAGTACATCTGTCCAATTCAAGAAAAATGCCTAATATAGTAGCAACGAAAGCAAATTCAGTTGTTCTCAATAGACTAGGGGTTTCTAGTTAAGTACAGCTTATAAGAACACAGATTTTTATCCAGAACAGCACTTATACATAATTAGGCTTTATGAGTATTTTAAGAAAGTGTTTGAAGTTTAGTGAGGACAAAATTCAAGGTGTGGAGGACAATTTTTATAAGTTGCATAATCAGAAGTGAAAAAGACATCCTGAATGTGTCAGTGGAACAGCATCATCGTTGTGCCAAATGCAAACAAAAAAGTAACAAAGAATTATTTCAATTATTTTTGACTATATTAAAGATCCTAAAGAAATGAGTTGCAGCATCCATGCTCTTGTGTTTTGTACAAGCACAGGATAATAGTATCTTGAGATAATCTGTTTTCACAGTGGAGTGAACAAAGTTAAAGGTGGCTTGATACCATGAAGACAAATTTAATAGTAAATTGTTCCAAGTTGTCCTTTCTGGCAGAAAATGAACTATACAATTGTTTCTGTCTATTCTGTTTATTGTTCTAATGCCACTAGAAAGGGGTGAAGAGCAGGTGCAAGGACAGACCTGCTAACAGAATTGCTGAGCGGGTGACGTATGCGTTATAAGGACCTTGGGTTTCACTTTTCTCATTTTGTGCCAGATTGAGTAAAACAGGTATCTAGAAATCCTTCTGCTAGATAGAACAGAATATTCCTACTGTGCTTTCTTTAAAAACTAGTCTTCTGAAGGGATTTGCAGGATTTTTCTTTTGTATGATTATCTAGCAGATGGATTAAAAAAAGAGGAGGTTTACCGCAGGCAAGCTACCCCCAGATAGTTTTGAAAGTTTATCAAGAGTCTAAGATGGATTCTGGTATTCCCCTGGACAAGGGTTTGATACTGTAAGACCAAGGATGCGATATCAGGAGAGTCAACTAAAACTGACAGATTTTCTAGTGAAGTCCAGGAGATATTATGTGGCTTTTGTAACAATTTCTATACAGAAGGAAAAAGTTCTTTTTATCAGGTTATCAACAATACTGCCTTTTTCAGACAGACACGTGCTTGCTCTGCTACCACCCTAAGCCAGTTAGAAGACAATTTAACATAATGCTGGCCGTCAAGTCATGAGAGACGGTCCTCAAAAGAACTTGGTCTCAATGGTGTGCTATGATGCCTTTTTTTTTGGGTTTGCCAAACAGTGTGTTGATAATATCTGTGCTAGTTTTATCCTTTATTTTATCCTGTTAATTTAGTAGCAGCAATTATGTGACAAGTTCACCTCACGCTCTGATGCTTTTTATTTACTTTTTAAAATTCTTTCTTTTTATAGTTGTGGGACATCCAGAACATAGCACACTTTACACCCTATCATTCGGGAATTATATAATCAATATGCAATTATTTAATTAATATCTTGTAGTAATAATGGTTTGGCTTGGTGATATTGATGTACTGAAGTAATATTTTAGAGCGAGATGTCTGGACTGATTTGAAAATTGAATGAAAATTAAGAAATGTTCACTCTCAAAGAAAAAGATATGCAGACCTACCATTCTCTGATTATAACCAAATACACTCAGTCATTCCAGGTCAGCCAGGTTCAGTAGCAGGTAGGACTCTGGTACTGGTGATATTCCTTAATCTCAGATGTCAAAGTGCATAAACAAAAATCTAAGTATTAAACTAGCCCTATGACTTGCCTACAAATCACAATAACAAAATAAGTTGTTTACATTTGAAGCCTTTCCAACCATGAGGTTGTCCTTACTCTTTATGTGCCTAGCACATTTTAATTCATATCACCATGAAGGAGAAAAAGGAGACAGTAAAATTGGATGCAACAGCCTTGGTGGCAAGAGTTTCCATGATTCAGGGGGAAAACATGGAGAGGAAAAAAAAAAAACAGGAAAATATAGCCTGAAGGTCAGGAAACTTTTTGTTTGTTTGTTTGTTTTAAATGTTCTGATTTTGGTAGACTGTGGAAATACCTCCTAGAGGTGGTGGCAGAAGTTCCAAGGCTTTGAGCCATTGCAAAACTTCAAGGGCTGAAACACTGTAAACTGTACAACAGAGAACAATAAGGTCTCAGCAGGAGAAGACTATAGAATATTCAATAAACTTTTTCTTTTTGAATTTCTAAATTTCTGTAAAAATATCTGGAACAACTTTGATCGAATGGAGGGGGTTTTCATTTATTCACTTGAAAAATATTAGTATTTATTTTTTGTAATGATCTAGGTTGAATCACATTAACATCAGAGCATGTGAAAGAAGAGAGGAAGAATCATACTGAACAGACTGTTTTATTCACGTTTGAGCAGAACTAATGTAGAAGTTAAGATGCAACAGCAATTTTAAATATTTGGAAATTGGGAAATAGGAAAAATAAATAATTTTGAAAAAAATGGAAAATTTGTTGCAAGACAAACCTGATATAATCTTATTTTGTAATGGTACGAATTTAAATAACAAAGAAATTTCTTTTTGCCAAATATTAGTGTATATATACATAGCTCTGATGTTAGTAACCCAATTATTTTGCTAATACCTGTGATCTCAAACACGTGAGACAGGTGGACTAGAAATGGAGGTGCAGATACATCATCTAAATTCTTAAGCAGAGTAAGGATTTTGAAAATCTGTAACTAAAGTTATGTTCAAAGGTGATGCCTTTCTAACAAGTCACTAGGTTTTGGCAGCAGAGGCTGCTTGACGCGAGTGAGCCCATGTCGGCAGCCCTGGGACAAGCGGGCAGCCTGCCAGTCCTTATTGGTATCGCTACTCTGCTGTCACTACGACACCTGTGTTTGTTGGTTTGCTGTTGCGATCTGGGTATTTGTGCAATTACTACTGTACCGGCTGAATTCAGTTGTTCTATTCAGTAGCTTTATTCCGTCTTCAGGCTTTCACAGAAAACATTACCCTGATGTTGTTTATTGCTGGGCTTCCTCGGCAGTCAGCGGGAGAGACGAATCTTGCTAGAGAGTGATTCAGTCCCTAGTCACTGTGTTGCCTGTCTGAAGGGGTTTGTTCCTCTCCGTGAAATATCACCACATAGAAGGGGATTAGCCCACGTCAGGCTGGAATTAACTTCTGTGAATAAGTTGTGTAAATAGGATGCCCTTGGTGCTGAAGGAGGGCAGAGGCAGCCCATCTGGGCTGCCTTCTCTGGGAATCTCTGTAGCATTTGCTTCAGTGAAGGGACTTTAGATTCCCTTAGCAGAAACCACAACTATTTTCTTATTACAGTTTACATTATCAATACAACTTCCAGGCCCTCCCAAGTCTCTGTAAGTGCAGGAGAAAACTAATTTTCACACTGCTCGTTCCTTTGGCTTTTCTCCCTGCCCTAATAAATACTCACAAGATCAGCGCTTAACTTGCATTGTCCATGAAGCAGATACATGCTTGGTCACCAGGCCATGGAGTCAATGCCTCCTTTTTCTTTTCTTGGTGTCTCTGAGCAATTCAGCAGAGTCAGGATTTGATTTCTGGTAAAACAGAAGATTCTTAGGTGCTTGTGGTGCTGGGTAGCAACTGGTGAGGAATTTAGGATCTTAGTAGTAAATGAAGGGTTAGTCAAACACCTGAGTCCCTGAACTACTTGTATCACCTTTATCCTGACTTCTTAAGATGCAAATTTGAAAAATGATTTACTCGTATATTAAAAAAAAAAAAAACCACAAAACAAACAAAGCATGGTATGGTTTAGTAATGTAATAAATCTAACTTAGTAGTATTAGCTTTTTGAGAAGTGCTACATGACACAAAGTAGGTAGCTTATCATTAGGACAAGGCACATTTAGTCTTAAAAATAGAGTAGGGGAAGTTAATTTAACTAGCTAAATTTATACCATGTTGTTTGCCCTTCCACAGCCAGTAGCAATGTTGAGTGGACTTCGGCAATCTAGATCGTACTGCCAGCCGATCTCACTATGCATGTTCTTGGCACAATTATAGGATTCCAGCTTGAATTTAAAAAGAATACTCCTGTGGCATGTCTGTGCCTAGAAATGCATTAGCCCTAGGTTTATACATCTCATTTGTGTGCACGTTTATATAAGTATACATTGTGTGTGCGTGCGTGCGTGTACATGGTTATGTACATAGAATCAAATGATCTGGGACTAACTTCTCATCTTGTTGCCTCTGAGTTAATTAAAAAAAAAAAAGTTTTACAAGTCCCATTTCTAAAACTTGCTTATAGCTGACCAGTGAACTTTACTAAACTAAGTTATTAAACAGTGAAATAGACTTTCAGAGGATACCCATTGTCAGTTTTGTCAGGTAAAGTAGAAATATTTCAGTTTTATATCAACTGAGATAACAGCTTAGGACAGAGAGAGTGAAATTTCCTATAGAAGTCATGATGTTAGTAGGTTCTTGGTTTATTAAACAGCAGAATTAAATGTAAAATTCCAAAACAACTACGCGATTAAATTGTACAGCTAGCTGAGACAGAAATATTAACCTGACTGTATTGTAAGAGATGTTGGAAAAAAGCATTGCTGATTATCTGAGGAGATTAGTGTAACAGTACTGTATTTAAGGGTAATAGCATTGAGGTCATAGTAAAAAGTTTTAGATGTGCAGTAGAAAATGAGACCGAAGGCAGTATTATGGGCATAAATGATGAAGAATATCAGAACTGAAAAGGGTAGCGCTAGCTATCAGAAAAAGTATGGATTTGGTGTGAATGGATTTCCTATTAAAGACTAAATCTTGTAGAACCAATGTGAAAAGTCAACTCTACATACAGAGGACAAGTCCATATTTATGCACTCTATATTTGAATAGTTGTAAAGAGTTTAATAACTTCCTTTTCAGAAGATGTCTGTTCCATATTACAAACATAGTATGAATCTAGTAAGTATTCATTGCTCTAGGTAAAGTGCCTACTGAATGATAGCTTGAAGAAGAAAAAAGGCTCCACACACTTATCTGTATGTTTGGGAGGAGGAGTTATTCTTCTGTGGGGTCAATCACAGGGTTTTGTACAGTCTTTCCTTATTACGTTAACTCTTTGCTTTTGTGGCTGTGTACTTTTCAGTGAATAAATACAAGTGGTTTTTTAGTTTGGATCATTATTTTCAGTATCACGTTATTCACGATGATTCAACTTGCTGTTTCGTTTCCTGGGGCCAGGTACCTATGCCAGCTGCAAGTTTTCAGAAATCTCCTTTTGCTCCTTTACTCATTGATGGGAACTGACATTTGCATCTTTTCCCTGATGAGTCATTGATTCTACCCAGCCAAGAGTCTGCCAAAAAGATGCTAGATTGTTTTGGCTCATTTACGATGAGTGCATTAAAAAATAGGAGGAAATAGATGCAAAGGGTCTGCTGGAGAGCAGCTAGCAGTGTAGAAGTCAAATAAAATGCACCAGCACTGCTACCATTTTGCAGGCTATTAAAGTTAGAATAGCTCGGCCACTCAGGTCTACTGAAGTGGTCATATACCTACTGACAATGTGATTTTTGTTTGAATTGTTAATAAATCAAGCCTGAACCACAAGATCATGCATTATTCTCAGTAGGTAGGGATGAAACATTCCAACCGAATATTTTTCACAAATTATGAAGGTCAGGTAAATAAAAATTTTTCCTCATCTCACCCTAAATCCCCAAGTTTTCTGTTCATTTTTCTTCCTCCCTGCCCCCATCAGAAACACAGTGACTCAATAATGCCCAAATACAAAACATATAATGTAAATGCTATTTGAATATGGAGAATAGTTTTATCTGACAAAGGCTGGATTTCAGCAAGAGCTTATCTGCTGATCAACTTAATGCTTGTATGATTTTTTCCATTGTTAATTGTTACTTCAGAATTGACTGAAATCAGATAAAAGTAGTTGAAACTCAGGTTGGATACTATTATAGTATATTATATAGATACACATTATAATTATGTATAGTAGATATCGCATACTTTAGTTAGATAACCTGATCATTCTGTTTCGTCATTAATAAGTTACTTCCCTCCCACTGAAATTCTAGATAAAAACCGCTCATATTTAGAGAGAAGAAGCAGCATTGCAATGCTGTGTTACCATTATAAATTATTTCCATCTCGTTTGCTTATTTCACAATTTTTAAGATTCTTAAGTTCAACTTCCAGATACGTTGATTTAGAGTTGCGATTAATCTTTTTCTCACTTGAATATAAACCATGTTCATGTGTACAGTTCTGCCACCAAGAATATCTTGAATAGATTGCTTTAGAAACACCTAGGCAATCATGCACTTTGCAAGTGTACTCTGTAAGCAGTATTTACTGTTTATGATGCATGAAAAGGTATACAGTATACTCTTTTATTAACTGTTGCTGCTTTCAAAAAATTGGCAAACCCATGAGGCTCTATCCCAGCTGAAACCAGGACACCTTCTCATCATCTCACCTAATTTTCTTAGAATTTGCAGTAGGATGCCCTAAACTATTAATTGCAATTAGAGCAGAAAAGTTTTTTAAGAAGATCGGCTTGAAGAATATAACTGTCAACAGATTTGCGGAGAGAGACATCTATTTAAGTTTGTCTTAAGCTGCTGTGTTCCAATTTTCTCTTTTGTTTTAAGGGTTGGGGTTTTTTGGTTTTGGTTTTTTTTTTCAGTCAGGAACATTTATGTACCATAAATAATTGAAATCTTTATAAAAGTTTTATTTCAAAGACAGGCTTTGTAAACCTTGTGGGAAAACAAAATCAATTTTACTTTGTCCTGACATAGTACATATTATTCAGTGAGAAATAAACTCAATCCTTATTTTGAAGACTAAAAGCTTAACTTCTAATATGTAAGGAAATAACAGCCAGAGGTGGAGGGATCTCTGGGGCGCAAGTCTTTCTAGTTACTACACATTTGTCTCTGTTGCATACTGAAAATTAGAATGTGTTGAAATGTTTACTATAATCTATTAAATCATGTCAGTAGGAATAATAGAAGAGTCAAAACAGCTGACTAAGCTTGAAACTATAAGTGTCTGTCATTCCCTTGAAAACAAACGATATTGGAATTTACACTGACACTACGTCAATAGGTAAAAGCGAAACAACTTGCAATTAGAGTACTACAGATGACATTAACATGCAGAGTATTGCTAAATTGTTCTGTTTTGTAGTGAATGCTTTTAAAAGCACAGTCATGTGCTAAAACGATAAATATTCATTTTAATCCCAGGTGGATATGCTGATAATGACACTTTGTTTTGCAGAATGGTGTAACTGGTGTAACCTTATATTCAGAGAACAGATTTAATCTGTGTATAATTACATAGTGAATTTCCTAGGAATGGGTTTAATTTATGTTGGCCACATACAATTATACTGCAAAATGAGTAGAGAACCCTGACAGTTTTTGAGGGTCAGAAGATTTCAGAAAGTCACTGGGATTTCGTGGTGTTTATGGCAAGGTGGTGCAATGGTGACGTGTCACATTCACCGAGTCAGCTTCTTCCAGAATCGTCCTGTAGTACAAAACTGGCATTCAAGTTCAGCATAAGCGAATTGTTCAGTTTAGAGCAAATTTTCTGGCTTCAGGAATCTACTCTCCCTCCACACCCACATAATTTGTCATTGAGTTTAACATGTCACTGTTTTCCTACCAAAGTTCCGTCTCTGTCTGCCACGTGGTGAGGGATGAGGCCATCCTTCTTAAAGACGCATATGCTTCATTCAGGCAGGTACCTAGATACAGGTTAGGTGTTCTTTCAATTTAAATCTTCTCTGACCAGAGGAATTATGCTGATTAAGTCTTCTTGATATCTGGTCCAATTGCTTTACATCTTGCAGTTTTTTCTTAATTAGACAAATAATCTTCTTGTTAGTTAATCAAATTCAGAGGTCTTTGCTGATATTCATCAGGACAAAATTCTGTATTTGTGATTCTATGTTTTGTAATTGATGTGTTTTCAAATATGAGAGAAATGTTACCATGTCATTGTAGAAATATATATATTTTTTTAAATCTAGCTTCAGAAATTACACTATGCTTTTCTTACAATTGCACAGCTGCAGTGTATGGGCATGCTGATGTGGAAAAGTGACTTTATTTCTTCTAGAATGGCCTGCCTATCCGTACTTACAATTATATTGCATATATGTGTGTGAAACCTTTCAAAGAGTGCTTATCAAATATGTGGGAGACTAAAATCTGGTTATTTGGAATTCAAGAAGGGAAGAATAAGAAAACCAGTTGACCATGGATCTTTCCTTAAACCCAATCCTGAGAATCCTGTTAATATTAAGGAAGTGTGAAAGTGAAGATGTATTTAGTTCTGTGGGAGAATGAGAGTTCTTGAATAATCCGAGTGATGCATGATTAGACCACCATATTTACAAATTTACATTTTTCACTTGAACTGCTCGTTGTTGGTCTAAATGACGCAAGTTTGCAACGTAGAAATAGAGGTGACCAAAATAGATGGGCTAATCTGAGGGTTTGTTGGTTATCACATGGGTGCAGAGTTGAAATTTACTGTCTTCAAATACATGGGCACTGTTCTTGGACACAATGCTAACAGTCAAAGCTTGATATCAGAGATAATGTTGTCCAGAATTAAAAACCTTTGAGGACCTAATAGTTAATAGATCTGATAGCTATGTCTTGTATCTTCATTCTTCTTTCCTTTTTTTTAAAATTATCTTCTAGTAGTACTGAGAGTTTGGTCTGTTTTGTGACTCATTGTGGTAAATTGGTTGTTGGCTTTTTGTCTCCTCCTCCCTGCCCAGTGTGTCATAAAAGATAATATGAAGGAAAATAAAAGTGCATGCATAGTTTATATTAAACTTAATTTAAAAATTCGGGAGATGTCCTAGTTTATGCAAATCGGTATGTATCATTATTTAGAAGGCAATAGAGTGAAATCTGTGCCAACTGAATACCCATGGGGCACCGCAATTGGCTGCTTGGGACAGATGGCCTTTAAATGCTCAAGCTACACTGGAATTGTGTGTGGGGTGGGGTGTGGGCCTTTAAAAGAATCGTTAAAACAGAGTGTTACCACTTGCAGGTAATTTTTTTTTTTAAATGTAGGGTTTAACTTCAAGCAAAAGCACAATTTTGATGGCAAAAGAGACCATCAAGCCTAACGTGCTTTTTGTGACGCTTAAAGAGGAATGGAAGCGATGACCTTAGCGAAACTACCTGATTACTTTAGCAGGAGGAAATTCCTCCTTGACCTCTGTTCATTGGCAAATTAAAATGGGAGCATTTTCTGAAGCTTATCAAGCTGATTACACATAATGTTGTTACTGCTGAGGTGAGCCAGCTCTTTTACAGTGATGTATACCTTGTTTAAAATCACGCATAGCTGGAGCGGTAACAAAAATCCTATACATGTTTCGATGTGAAACTTAATGTAGGAGATTTTATTTACATTGCATGTAATGACCAGAATGCTAATATTTATCGAGTATTCTAGCACTAGCTTGGTTTAGTTTGTGTAGGTTCTTTCATTCAATTTGATAGAAAAATTTGAACCAAACCCTCCATGTAAATTGTGCTAAATTCTGGAAGGTTCATAATCTTGGCATATAGATTTTCCTGTAAACCCATGATGAGTTTGACTCCAAGACCTCTATTTGAGAGAGTTTTTATTTTTTATAACACTAATTATCCATATCAAGGATAACCAGATTACTTATGGGTGCTGTTTAGTTACTAGTAGGTAAACATGCTGAGTCCTGGCATTATCTCCTTACACTGACTTCACCCCGTGTCTTCTCACAGTCATTCTCAGAGGTACTTCTTGTTCCCCCACCAGATCTGCAGTTTTTCCTTTCCTCTGCTGGATGAATATAATCGAAATAGTCTGAAACCACAGTTTCTTGAAATAAAGTTCATCCACGTATTGAAAGAAAAACCAAAACTTATCAAGAGAATAAAATATTTTACTGACAGCTGAGTTTTTCTCTACCAGCTATGGAATGTGTTAGAAGATTGTAGTTTCTATGGTACCATTCTGGGAAAACTTAAGATTTTTTTTTTTCTTTTTTTTTTTGGGGGGGGGGGGTGTGGATCTCAGTCCTCTTTTCCATTTCAACTTTCCTCTAAAAGAGAACTTCTACTGTCAAATTAAACAGTTGACCTAGCAATTGTGCTGAAGATCTTCACTGAGGGTGCTACATTGCAGACCAAAACATCTCAGTTCTTGTTTTACAGCAGCAAGCAGAAATTGAACATGTTTTGTGTTTCATTAGAGATACAAACTCAAAGAACTCTACGCTTTTTAATTTGTAACATTCTGTCAAAGCCAAATATAACTATTGCTGAAACTTCAGTATAACATTAAGTTTCTTTGCCTAAAGTCTTGTGTCGATGAAAGAGATGTTTTATACACTTTCATCTCTTCTAGGTATCCAAAGTATGATTTAATATAGAATAACTTTCTTTTTTCATAAATCTATCATATTTCATGAGCTGTCTATTCCTAAAATAGATAGGACTGGTATTAGATAGCATATTTAATTTGCTTTACAGAGTTTCTTTGCTAAAATCTGTATTCAAAATCCATTAAAGGAGCGTTAAGATTCCTGTTTAACTTCAAGGTCTTGTATCTGATAATAAAATAGTACTGATGTGTGGCAGAGTTGAGGTTCTTTTTTCCCCCTTTTTAGAACCAGAGGTAGAGAAGGAGGAAAAAAAAATAAAGTTAAAATTAAGTTGTAGAAGGAATGGATTTTTCAATTTACTGATCAGTCTTCCTAAAAATCACAGTTTTAAATGAAAAATTATGTTGTTTTAGAAATAACTGTAATGTTTGCTTTTTTTTGAAATAGAGTATGAGAGTTGGATCTGTGTTTCATTCAACCTAAAACAATATGTGTTGGATTTATTTCATTGTGGATTTTATAAAAACTTCATAGTTATATTCCAAGCAAAAAAAATACCATTTTGAAAAAGCTGGAATATTTTGACTTATCCATTAATTAATAATTAGGTTTGACTCCTCTTAGCATATTCATCAGTTCTAGTTTATACTGTGAGGAGGTTTAAGCGAGGAGAAATTGCGGAACGAAATAAATTTTACAAAGTTAAAATAGATCCGAATCATCCTTCCCTCAAATTACTGGGTGTCACAAAACTTCACACTTCTTTCAAAGTTTTGCTTGGTTTCTGCATGGAATGTCAAGAAACAAGAAAAATCTCATGCTATGTACCACCACGCATGTTAAATACATCCTTTCTGTCTCCTGTTCGTCACAGACAATACACCATTTGCAGTGTTTGTCTGATAATTTGCATACTCAGATGCAGCACATCATTTTGACATGTAAAACATCTATTTATCTACATTAGGAGAAATCATTGTTATATAGGTGAACAGGGGGACACACTCCAATTTGCAGTCTATAAAAAGTGTTGGAATTAATTCAGTTTGGATGAACTCAGACTGGTTTTCAACTGCATTGAGTAACGTTTTGAGAAGATCTCATGCTTTTATTTTCTGTGTTAGACAGGGCTATGAAGAACTGGAAAGACAGCTGAAAGAAGTCTTTAAGGAAAGGAGCAATATCCTTCGTCAACTCTCGAAGACTTCTAAAGAACTCGAGGGAATTAAAGTAAACCTCCAGGTTAGGTTCTCTCTTGGTTTCTGTAGGATTACTTACCTTGGCTTTTTCATATTGATATCTATTTATTACAAAAAATGTGATTTTTTTTTTTTTTTTTTAAATATGTGAATCATTATGGTTTTGTCGATCTTTTACTTAACATAAAGCAGACATTTTTATGGAAAACGTAACCCTAATGAGTTGGGCCCTTTGTCCACTTACTCAAAAAAATAAACTAAGTATGAAAATAGGGCACAGTAGAACAAAAAAGGAAGGGAAGGAAAAAGAATAAGCTGTCTTAGTGAAGTTACCACGCGTTTGTCCTGGAAGCTACTATAAAGGGTTTCCTTTGCTGTTGCAGGTTGCATCTTTGCTGATGAGTTACATATACTCAGCCTAGTTTAGCTGCTCACTTTACCCACCTGACATGCCATCTACACGGACTGACTGGATTTACCGCAGGGCATTACTTTACAAGTTTAGCTGACAAATTGTGCTAGATGAGCCAGCAGCTAGAGCTGAGACACCTCTGCGTTTCACTTTTCGGTGTCGTGGGTAGGCTGAAAGGGCCGTAGTCAGATTAACTCTGGAGTCAAATCAGCTCCTCAGAGTGAAAAGTGGATTAAAAACCCTGCTCTGGATTTGAGGTCCTGAAAGCGCCAGATGTTCACTTGAGAGCACGCCTGTCTTTTCCAGATATAGTCTGTTGGTCTGGTGAAAACTTTCAGGCTCATTATCAGTTGAGATTTGTCTCTATTTCATACCATTTTAAAGGACAGTGTTTTTCTGATATCGCATTTTTATCTTCATGTTGATGTAAGCTAGATGGAAAAAATATAAGGAGTGAAATCCCTATATTTGTTCACAGAAGAATACTGGTACAGTGTATTAGTACTGTGCTATGTTATCTTAAAATGTTATGTTGTCTTATATTCCAGACTTTTCTGGTTCTAATTAATGTGAACTCTTGAATCTTTTCTTCTTTTTTTTTTTTTTTTTTTAGTGCTTTATCACTCCTTATTATGGTAGGGGTTTTCTTCTTACTTTTTAGAGAAATGTGCTTCTCCTTGTAACAGTTATTTTAGAATTGGATTTCTTATGCAGCACAACTGAAGCTAGTATTCAGCAAAATTATACTGTGAGATATTTTAGACTCAACACTGCAGAGATCCAGATATAGGCAAAGAGCTGTAGTAGTATCTTCTGTATGTAGACACTTATCTTTGTCATACAATTTTAAAGCTTTTAGTCATTTGTTTGTTTCTAAATCTGCTTACTTTATTTGATTAGCTCTCATTTAATATTTGAAAAACAGCTGTGTACAGTTAGCTGTGGTGAGTTACGGTAAAAGAAAAGTCAGGCTGTTCCTCTGTTTCTCACAAGTGGTAATATCTGTAATTCACTGGGAGCATTTCATGAAAGAGGACCAAATTAATCATTTCACAGATGAATAATATTAAAGACCTCTTTGGTAACAGAGTTCTTCCTTTGCTATCAGTCTTTGAAAAATGATGAAGCATCAGCCAAAAATGATGTGCAGAAACTTCTGGAACTGGGCCAAAAGCAAAGGTAAGACCCTACCTCCTCCCTTCTCTTTCCGTTTCCAGACTGAAAACTGTCAGACTAGGAAATTCCATTTTTCCTTTTACTTTAATCTACAAACACTATTGCATTTCAGAATCTGATGATTATAACAGTAAAATAGGGGCAGGGAAAGTTATTTGGGGAAGTTTCTGAAACAAATGATGTGTTTACTAATATTGGACATATGTTAGGAAAAGATATTGAAATGCTAGAGTGAGATACAGCAGAAGAAGCGTGGCCAGCAGGTCAAGGGAGGTGATTTTCCCTCTCCGCTCTGCTCTGGTGAGACCCCACCTGGAGTACTGCATTCAGCTCTGGGGCCCCCAACATAAGAAGGACACGGACCTGTTGGAACGAGTCCAGAGGAGGGCCACAAAGATGATCAGGGAGCTGGAACGCCTCTCCTATGAAGACAGGCTGAGAGAGTTGGGGTTGTTCAGCCTGGAGAAGAGAAGGCTCCGGGGAGACCTTACAGCAGCCTTCCAGTACTTAAAAGAAAGATGGGGAGGAACTCTTTAACAGGGAGTGTAGTGATAGGATGAGGGGTAATGGCTTGAGACTGAAAGAGGGTAGATTTTAGACACTAGGAAAAAATTCTTTACTGTGAGGGTGGTGAGGCACTGGAAGAGGTTGCCCAGAGAGGTTGTGGATGCCCCATCCCTGGCAGTGTTCAAGACCAGGTTGGATGGGGCTTTGAGCAACCTGGTCTAGTGGCAGGTGTCCCTGTCCATGGCAGGGGGGTTGGAACTAGATGACCTTTAAGGCCCCTTCCAACCCAAACCATTCTATGATTCTAATGTGCTAAAGAAAGGGATTTTTAATTTCTCAGGAAGGTTTAGTCATGAAATTTTCTCTTAAAGAGAATAAAATCAGAAGTTTTAGAAAATTACTAGTGGATGGTAATGCCCTGTTAATTGAATTATTAAAGTATCTCAATCTCTGAATTTGGAGATGATGATATATATTTAGTCAGGCCTCTTCAATAAATATTCATGCATATAGACACTCAAAATCACTAGTCATTGTGCAAATGTAGGAATACTTGCACTGGATATCTGTGAAGAAGGCAGTTAGGAGGAGAGAAGAATATTCACTTCAGATTATTCATTGAGCACTTAAGAAATTTAAGAGTTTCTGTGGCTGGGAATGCAAGCTCCCACTCTGGTCCTTAGTCTCAAGTCCCTTAGTGCTTGATCGTAAGTAATTCTCATCATTCTGCTTCTCTTAATTCTTGGAATTCAGACCAGCAACTAACAACATCAATACAGTTTTAATAACAAGAAAACATAGCTAATAGAGGGATCACTTTCACTGAAAAAATATTATATAATGAATGCACCTATACTTCATATTTTTCCTTAGAAAAAAAATTATTTAAAAACTTAATAAAGTTCATATTTCTTTCATTGTTAGAAATGCAATATTTAAATCCCATGGCCATCTTATTGCTGATACTGTATTTAATAGAAGTACATATGAAATTGCATTTCTACAGAGAAGGTTTGTGACAAAATGACCTTCAGTTCTTCAATACACAACAAATAAGAACCATAATACAATACGCATAGATGTTCTCATTTTTACTGTGATAAAGAAGGATCAGATACGCAAGGATCTTTCAGGTATTCCAGACAAATCTATTAAATGATGAAAGCAAAACTTCAGCTAACTTTCTGTTTAAACACTTATATGGCTTGGGTGCAACTGAAGGTATATGTCTCAGCATCATAGCTGCCCTTGTCAGTGACTCCATCCTTCATAGAGGAATGGGGTTTTGTAGTGGTTTGATTGTTGTGCAGCTTTTATGAAACAGATTAATTGATTAAAAATATTAATGGCCTGTTTAGTAAATAGACCTTCATTGCAGGTGGGAAAATTAAGGGCAAATTAAGGGAAAATTTTACGACATACTACAAATATTCTTCCCAATCTCGTCCTTAAATCACCCTTTAAAGTCTCTCAAGGTCCACCCAAAAGTACATGTTGACTTTTGTTTCTAAGGGATTCCGCTATTGAGTATATTGCACAGCAGCAGTTCCCAGAGATAGACCCTGGATCAGTGCAATATGCTGCTGAGCAGCCCTCACCCTCTTTGTGAAAATAAAAGGCTTTTACAATATACTCCAAGAAAATGCTTTGGAGCTACTAAGGTCACTTGACAGCTGTTTACAGGCTTACTGGATTTCACTTCCAGAGGGGTGTGAAAGTTCAGAGTAAGAAGGAGGTGTTAAAAATGTGCCAGGGAATCTCCTTCACAAAATTTCACTAAGGGTCACAGTTTATTTGCCAAGACCCTCAGGCTGTACTTCATCTGGAGTAAGTGAAGAACAGTGAACGTAGCGTTATGCTTAAATCTGTTGTATTTGAATCAAAATTCAAAATATATCCCAATATTAATCTTACTATCTTCTTTCTTTGGACAAACATGGGCTGCATTTGGTCTGTGAAAACAACTGTGATTATTCTCTGCAGTGATGGATGATATAGTAAAGTTTAGAGTGCTAGAATCTCAGCTTGTGTAAGTAGATGTAGTTCTGCTGACTTCAAATTAGATTTATTTTTTTTAATCCCTTTTGTTAGATTTCTTCAGTACTTCTCAAGTTGCCAGTAAAACTTGGTCACTTAGTATGATACCTCAAGTTTTATTCTGTGCACCATCAGCACTTTGAAATGATTGCATCTGTTTGTATGCTGTATTGTGCTGATGGTGCATTGGTTTCATGCTGCTCAATCACTATTTCAATTAAATCTGTTCTGTACTAGTGTTGCCGAAATTGCTATAAGTAGTAGAGTTATTGGCTAACAAGAAAGATGATCCAGCAGCTCACAAGTTCTGCTCTTGTATGAACTAGATGGTTTCCATTCCAGTTTAGTTTTCACTGGGCTAAATTATTATCTGTGTGTAAACCCAGTCCTGTGTTGGTCTTCTGTGAAGGTTTACCCATGCAAGCAACAGCCCTGAAAAAGCTCTGCAGCTCTTCTGAAATATGTCACTGTTCTAATTTGCCACAGCTCCAAAGTGTGTCATATGCTGTGGGTAGAAAGAGATGGCCAGCAGAGGATCTCAGCCCACCATAATTCTAGCAATTTGGAGAAATTCTCTGACTGCATCAGTAACGCAAAGGGGTTTTTTGATTCAAATAAAGCCCAATCCAAGCAGTTATTCTCTTGGTTTTGTGGTTTTCTTGTGTGTTTCTTTTTTTTTTTTTTTTTTATTGTATACTAGAATCTTCTACTGAATTTTGTGTTGCTTGCTTCTAGAAAGAGCCAGGTAAAGGTTGAATTTTATCAGAACGTTATTTATTTATTTATCTTAAAGCAGCTATAAACTAGTTCTTATTGATAATAATATGGTTCCATTTTGATGTGTTTTCAGTAGCTCGCTTTCCGCATTTTTTTGGTGCCAATCCTTTTTGCTAGAAATTATACACTGGCAGATGTTTTGCACGGCAGGCTATTCAGTAGATGTAAAAGATGGCCAATTTCCATCATAGATAATTTTTGTCTTTAGTTGGCACTATTGTTCATGGGGTCATTATGATTTTATTAGCAAGACTCATAGACACAGTACATCTGTCTGTCACTCTGAATAATTAAAGGTGCCTTTTCTTGAATCTGAAGAATTATTTCCTAATGGACACTTGTGATGAAGTTTGTGTTCTGTGTTTTCAACAAACTAGGGAAGAAATGAAATCTCTCCAGGAGGCCTTTCAAAAGCAGCTTAATGAGGCAGCTGAGAAAGCAGAAAAGCAGCAGGCTACCGTGAGTGATTCCCTGTCCCTCTTTCATTATTTTTGTTTGTTTCTTCTGTCTTTTTTTAATCCTTCTGCCTTGAGATTTTGTCATGAGCTCAAATAACTTTGCATGTAAAAAACTTGGATTTGAAGTGTTAGTAGGCTACAAGCTTCAGGAGAAAGGAGCTGAAAAAAAGTCTGTATGTTCAAAATTGCTAAGATCCGTGTCTTCACTTGTTTCTGTGGGATTTAGGTGCGTGTATATGCTTTTGGAGATTTGGGCCTGGAGACTTGGGCCTAAGTCCTTTCCCTGATAAGGTAATCTTTATGGACCCTCATGTCTCATCTATACCAACGTACACTGTCATACACCCATTGACTTTCTTGGAATCACTACCAATTTTCAGTAACAAAATAGGTAATAGAGTGTCCGATTTTGACCAGAGTTGATCTAATTATCACTATAGGAAGGTGTTCAGTCCCGTTAAGATTTCATGCTTTAATGAATTTTTGTTTCTGGATAAACTGTACAATTGGTTGGATTTTTGTGTAGCACTGTAATATTGTGGGGCATAAGATGCCACATTTGCTATTGCAGAAAAAAAATAAAAGTAGAATCATGTTTGTTGTTTAAGATGTAAAAAGGAATTTTTTCCTATGTTGGTTAGTAGTATTCCTATAACACAAACACCACTGAGCATAAATTGGCTAGATAATCTCCAGAGGTCCCTTCAAACCTCAAGTGTTCTGTGATTTTAACTCTGGACTTGAAAAGCTGCTAGAAGGTTTTATAGATCTATTTTTAGTTTCATATTGGATAATTGCTTTTTTATTTAGTAAGATTTTACTGTCTTCCAGGCTCACAAAACAAAAGTTCCTCCAAGACAGACGTTTAAAAATAATTATAAAATTTAGCAGGTATTTGCAATATGTGGCTTTATGCCCTTGGTGAACAAGACATGAATTTATGCCCTGAGTGAACAAGTTGAGAATGCATGTTTTACATGCTACCTTCTAATTAGAAACAATGTAGATTTTGAACTAAAATATTGCTTTTGCAGGTTTCTTTCAACTAAAAAATCTGCACTTGTTTTAAGGTGATTTTGTACTGAGGCAAGATATATAGTCCGGAAATAAGAAAAAATGAGAACCTAGTTGTCTCTAAGTACGAAGAACATGCTGGTCGGAAGTTGTCTTTTCTCAGGTGCACAGACACATTCCCACAAGCTTCATCAGCACAATGAATTCTAGTCCTACAAATTAAAGGTGGAAAATGTATTTTGTTATTTAATGTCTCTATTAGATTTTGATATTCAAGACTAATTCAGCTGTGGGTTAAATAAATCTCAGAGGTAGTGAACGGATTATTGGCTCTGTTGTTCTTTGTGATATAGTGCTTTTTTTAAATTGAGCAGCAGTGCCTTGTGTAAATCCAGTCCACACCCTAACACTGGGGAAGAGCACAAGATTTGTTCTACACAAGTCAAACAAAATCTACTGTTTACTGTAAGCAAAAATATTACCTAGTGCAGAAATCAGGAAAAACCCCTCTGAGTGTATAACAGAACTTGACTTGGAGTGTTGTCAGCTGGTTAGAGAAACTGAATTCTTGAGCTGTATTATAAAACTTGCCAGTAATAGAAATTGAACTTGCCACTGATTTTAGGGAAAGCAGAACTGTGTCCTTGGTTTGTGACATTTATTTCTTTATGCCTCAGGGTACAATGTACATAATGAAGCTCACCAATACAGTGAGACTGAATGAATATTCAAAAAGTGCTTCGGGATCCTCAGATGAGAGCTGCAATAGAAATGGAAATAAATATTATTGCTGTCACACAGGGTTACTTTACACCTGGTTTCTCCATGTGTTTCACATTTTTCTGAAAGCAATACGATTGCTGTGAAAGAAGGTCTAGGTACTTTGAGGCAAGCCTAGCTAGAGGATGGGAGCTTGAATTTAATTCTAGTTTAATGAATTGTGAGTCTTGTTTCTAATCCAATTTAAGCACATTTTATTCTACAGGATTTGGTGAAGTAAATCTTGATTTTCATCAGAGTAAATAAGAAAAGAATTACATTTCTCAAAGCCAAATGAATAAAACACGGGAAGGGGGTTGGAAATACATACTTCTTTTCTGCACTTGCCAAGGAGGCATAATACAATGCTCACTGTGTGTTAATTGGCTGCATATATTCAACAGGGAACACCTGCCTGAAGGTGTTCTTTATTAGGTAAATGCAAAAGTGTAAGTAAGAATTTACAAGAATTAAGTCAAATTACATGAAAAATAACCTGGAAAGTATTCGAGGACTCCGACCAAACCAAAAGAACAATGGAGACGCCACAGCAATATATTACACTTTGCATCCACATCTTCTGCAATGTATGGCAAAACTCTTCACTATCAATTGCACAAATGATTCATCAGAAACAATGTTATCAACGTTATTGTGCGTGCTTATCCATTTTTGGGGCCCTTTAAGATGAGAGAAGCCAAGAATGGTAGGCAGCTGAAAAGTTGCTGTTCTGAGGATCTGCTGAAGCGCTGGTGGGTACAGTCTCTCAGAGAGCAGCCAGTGGAGCTGCAGCGAGGTAGTGACACCTTTCTGAGGGTAGAAGCAGCAACTCAGGCTCGAGGAAAGAAAAAAAAGAGATGTGAAGACACTCCTGTCCTTTAAACTACTAATCACACCGAGGACTGACCTGGGGGCCCGTAGCAGGAGTGAGCGCTCCCTTTCTGAGTTCTTCTGCATCAGTAGCACTAACATATGAAGAACAGCAGCAGTCTGTCTCAGGACGGGTCTTTTCTAGACAATATATGGCAAACCTCGGGTAAATTTATGCCTCACGTTTCAGCTGCTCTACCTGGGAGAGTAAAATGTGCAGAGGAATGCTAGTTATGATACGGGTGGTTTAAATTTTAGAGTAGCCCTATGTTGCAAAGTTCAAGGTCAAATACAGTCTTCCAGAAAGCCTTGTTTTGTGAGGGAGCTTCTCTACAGACCATCTCACGCTAGAACTTTGGATTATTTGTTTACCAAAAAGCATTTCTTGAATAGATAAAGCTTGTTAGTCAGAAGCACCATTCTGGGTTTAGTTATATAACATGTATATAAAATATGTGGGACATAATTCCAAATAATCTGTTGTCCTCTTTAACAATTGATAAAGGTTGACAGAGCTTTTTGTACAGCATTTAATATCAAATACCTAAGCAATATATAATAGATTGTTATGCAGTTAAAAAATTTATTTATAATGTCAAGCTGTATCTCTAAACGTGAAGTGGAACCACTTCTTCCAGAAACAGGATTAGGGGCCATGGACTAATTTTCACTTTTGTTAACAAAAAGGCAGAGGGCAAATGAGACATGTAACTTGAAAGTTTTTGTGTTTGGGTGTTTTGTTTGGTTTTTTTGTTTTTTTTTCCCCCAGTGATTTTGAAAAATAGGGTAAGTAGTGATTCTGTATCTATGCAGTAGGTTAACAGGCTTCTTAGAGCTTTTTGGAGAAGGCTTCTCACTTGACTGTACTTCACGCTAACTGCTTGTATCTTAAGAAACAGTTATTTTTTAAGGAAGTAACCTTGAGGTTTGCAAAGTTGTTTCCCGTTAACTGCAATTAAAGTCTATAAGAAGAGCTGGATAGCTCTGGATGAGGGAGAAGATAAAGAATGAAACAGGAAAATACTCAAAAATAGCTTGGCAAAGTAGAGTAAGCTTTTAGTATGCCTTTTACATTTTGTTTCTGTTGGTATTTTATATCATACTAACAATTTTTAAAAAGACTTGGTGATGGAGTTGTTTGACAATACAATTATAGTACTGTCTGTCAAAATAGAGGAGAAAATATGGCTGTGTAAATGCCTTTTTCCCACTTGCTCAGTGTTCACTTTGAAAAATGAGAATTAAGTAACACATTATGTGTGACTTGTAAAAATAAACAATATGGTTATTTTGAAATAAGTATAAGAAAAATCAGGGTTTTTCTTAGTAATAACAGACTGAGAGTATATGGGGAATTTAATTCAGAGATATCCACCTCCAAACAAGAATCTTAAGAACCATCACAAACTCACATCTGCAATATTTTTAATAAAAAGTTCAGATGTTCATTTCACTTCAAAAATATTTATTTAGTTTAATAACAGCCCTTATGATAGGTCCTGAATGTCTCTGACAAAAATCTGTTTTATTAATTAAAATATAACTTACAGCTTAAAAAGTTACGTTCACTGAAGAAATCCTAGTAGGTAAAAATATATTTAGCTTTGCTTTAAAAGTATTTAACACTTTGTAGAATGCTTTTTCCCAAAGGAAAGAATATTTCCTATGGTTTAGGTAATAGCCTAACCAGTTCTCCCTGGCTTTTGGAGTCAAATCTTACATTATAACTTGAAAATTAGACCATGAATATTAATATTGAGTATGTTAAGGTTTCCAGATGCTGCCCAAATAGTTAGGTGTTAATGAATGCATTCCAATTCCATCTTAATTGCTCCTGTCTTAGTCCTGAGCAAGATACAAGAAGTCTGGAGGTAAGCAAATAAGCATACAGCTGAGCTTTGACTGTGTGGTAACGATGTTACATTGGTAATTTTCCATCCTTCGTCTGTAGTGAATAACTAACTATTGTCTGACTCTTAGAATTAGATCACTGCCATCTGTTAAAGCATTCTGTATTTCGATGGGGAAAAATTTAGTCTGAACATTTCAAGGTCACAAACTGCTGTGAATAAAGGCCACTGGATGGAAGCTGTTGCCTTTAATAAAAGTAATGAGCTCTGAAACACACAAAGCTCCGAGTACTTTAGATGTCTGTCTCCAGGAGACAGAGGCAGTGTCCTCGCTTAATATTGCAAAGTTCAGCCTTAGAACAATATATTTTCATTATGTATTTTCATAATTACAGCTAGATAGTAATTAAAGGCAGCCAACATGTAGAAAGAGGTGAATGTCAAGCAAGAACAAAGAGTGGGTAGAAAGGAGGAAGAGATGTACAGAGTTTCTTAGTTTCAATATTCCATTTTCTGTGCCTTTTAATTTAGAGCTGGGTATAAATGTCCGTTCTTGTTTGTTATGCTGTCAGGATTTGGTGACTGAAAGTAGAATTCTTACTTCTCTCTGGAAAATGGTATTATGCATTGTCCTTGGGACTGAATAAAAGCACCATGCAAATGGTCTGATACAGACTGATCTGTCTTAAAGCATGAAATTATAGACATAGGTGCACTTAAATGGATAGATAGGGTTATCTCTATATTAGCTCCAGTAGCCAAGCCATATAAATCCCTTCTATGTAGCTCTCTATAGCTGTAGTTTATGACTAAGTGGTTCTTCAGTTGTCAGAGATTTAGAAGAAGAGCTTTAAAAATGCTGGTTTAATATCAAAGCAAAATTAAATTACTTCTTAATTAACATTGGTATTATTTTTTAAAAAGAAAGGGATGTAAAAAAAAATTGTTTCAATTATTCAGATAAGCTAAAACAGTAAGTTTGCACTATTTAAGATGTCCACATCGGTGATATCGGATGCATGTGTATGTGAATAGTAATTAACAAAAATTACTGGTTTAACTAACATAGATTGCTGGTTCAATGAACAGTACTGTGGTGTCTTAAATATCTCTCCCCTGGAAGATCCAAGCTGATACTTACAAGCTCTGTATAGAGAGCACACAGATAATAATTTTGGTATCGTATCTCTTTAATTACTTCATATATATTCAGATTTAGAAGTGAAGTGCTTTGAAGGAATATTAATATTCCCTTGAGAGTTAAGACTAAGAAAGGGAACACTCTTTAATGGAGGTCAGTATTTAATGGTAGCTGGCAAATCTTTTGAACAGCTGAAAAACCAAAACCCACCATGGGAATAGTTAGTTTATGTTTTTCCATATTAATCTTGATCTCATATTTTGATTGTGACCTTTATTTTTTGTTGTGCAAAATCTTCATATTTATTATACAGTATATATGGACTAAACTTCAGTATTTGTCGACGGGATTCCTGGGCAAGTGCTGAATATATTCATCTTCTGTTAAAACATCGGCCTGAGTGCTAGCTGGACGTGGAGTTAGTGTTTCCATAACCAAACCACTTAGACAAAGTTTTGGAAGGTTTTGCAAAAGAAGTTCAATTTATGCGTGTCAGGTGACACTAGTCTCATGGACCCCTTACCAACTTTTCTCCCTTAAGTGATGATCGTGTTCACTGACTTCTCTTTTGACACAGATGAGAGTGATGTCAAGTCTGGTGATGGTTTTTAAATCACTGACATCTGTCTACTTGGGTGTGGACATGATTCTAAGAACAGCTGTCATATCATGGAGATTCACTGTCATTTTTTATCTACATGACATCCAAACCATTAATCTCTAGGTCAACGTCTCTATAATCTAAATCTGTTTTCTTACAGAGGTTTTGATTTTCTTAAGTCTGCTGCAATGTCAGAACAATGGTAGTTTCCCATGAATGTAGGTAGACTTTTGTATCAATGAGGGAGAGTGCGGCATGGGGCAGTGGGTATATAGGGATAAGTATTTTGCTAATGAAGGTATCCAAGAGCATCCTCCTTCAAAATGAAATGAATGTGTTCTTTTAATCCTAGTTGTTACAATTACATCTTTCTTTCTCCCATTATGTTCCATAAGCCAGCAGGAAAGCTCAATCCTGAGAGAAATTTAGACTGATGTATAAAAACAGTCTTTTAAACTGTGTTTGATTGAATTCAGTCTCAAAACTAAGGTTGGAGTTTCTACTTTCCAAGCCAAATTATTGAATTAAGTAGGAACTAAAGACCAGATTTGAATGCTTTCACATATAATACACTTAAACCCCTTGATTCTGTGGAATAATCTCATTAGGACCAGTATTGTAGCATTCAAACCAAATAACTGTGTTAGAAACCTGCTGTGATAGATGCTGTGTCCTTAGAGGGTAAAAAAAGTTTTAGATCATAAAATCAGTTAATAATGTTGTAAAAATTCTTAGTTCTCTGAAGATCACATTGAGCTTCATTACCAAAAATAAACACTATATCTACTGGTGCAAAAGCAAAGTAAGCCTATTTACGTACAGCAATTTTCTTCTTGATTATAAGTTTTCTAGTAAATATCATGCTAAATGTTTGTAGATTCAGCAAATACCTAACTGTGGCCTATACCAATTTGGTATATAAACAGTTTTTTGTTTGGTTTTTGGGGTGGTGGTTTTTTTTTGTTTTGTTTTTTTGTTTTTTTTCCCAAAGCTGTCAGTAGAGTAAAAAAATAATTAATAGTTGAACTGATGTTTAGGTACATTTCAACAACTCACACTCAACATTTCTTTAAACTTGTAGATTAACTTTTTGAAGACTGAAATGGAAAGGAAGAGCAAAATGATCCGTGACCTCCAAAATGAGGTAAGACGAACATTTGATTGTCATCTCCATTCAGAGTTTACACTGAAAGAGATTGTGGTTTTGCTTCATATTTAAAACACATGTTGTTGTAGTAGAAACATAAAGCTTCAGTGAAATACCCTAAACACAAAAGCTAATAAAAAAAATCATGGTGTGCATGTAAAAATAGTGTTTTATTGAATGCAACTGTTGACTCCTTGCTACTGGTGCACAGGTCCATAGTACACCTCTGTAACTTTTGCTGCACTTACGAGTTGTGGTTTTTCAGAACAGAATACTTAATTCAGTTTTATAGATTATTGATACACAGTGAAACTTGATCCGCAGTGTTATTAACTGCTTTAAAAAAAAACAGCAAGAGGAGGAGAAAGGAAATACAATCTCAGAATTGAGATTCTTAATAAAATTTTAAACCCCCACATTACTAAAATGTTTTTTTAAGCTTTACGTGTTATGAATATTAATCCCAGATTGATCTCCCCCAAAAACATAAAACATGTTTTATTTAATTTTTCTTAATATTAAACTGTATTTATTGTGAAATTTGATCTTGGAGTAGAGACTTAAAACATTTGACTAGCGTCATATTTTTTTTCCTACTTATCTTTTTCTCCCCATACAGTTTGTCTAAATCAGAATACAGTTTCCCTTGCATCATTTTGCAAAGAACTTTGCACTTGAAAGTATCTTATTGAGATGATCTCTTGCTCTCTTACCAGCCAGGCTTCTTGTCTTTATGTGTTCTGTTCAATTCTTACGTTTTGCTCTTCTAAACTATTCTGAGTTTGATGTGTATGAAAACTTGATCTCCTTAAAGCACTTATTTAAAGAGATCTCTGATGTCTTTGGTCTATGAGAGTGTGTATATATATGGTCAATCTGAAAAAAGTGCACATTACTTTTTAACTCGCAAAGGAAATATTGTCTATTTCAGTTGCTCACGTTATTTAAGCCACGTTCTCAGTTGTCTTCATCTACAGTCACAACCGCCTTGCTTTCTTTTCCCACCTGTGATCATTGGATGCTTTGCAGTTGAGCCTGTTAATTCTAATATATCACTCCGATCCTATTGACCAGCCGTAAAAAATCCTGTCTCCTATTGCACACAAGTAAATACATCATTAGTCAACATGCAAACCATCTGACTGTTAATGATTTTCTTAGGTCAGTAAACTTCTGTAATATTTAGTGTATTTACAGCACATTTTAGAAAATCTGCTTTGAAAGGAATCCTTCTTTTTGGCATCAAAAGTATTTGTTTCTCAATTTAAAGATGGAGTGATTCAGCAACATTTTGTTTCTTGATACCCTCCTGTCTGAAGTTGCAAGAGCTGACTGAGTAAACTGGATGTGCTGATGTTGCAAGTGTTTTAGGCCTATCACGGGTCCTTTCAGAGAAACATCTAATTTGCATAGCCACAATTTTATGTTTCCAATTGTGTGTCACTCCGCAGAGTGACTAAACGTCTCCATCGCTATCTAAAATGAACAAGCAATTAAGAAGGCTCAACACTCCTTCGATTCAAAACGTAGGTATGTTGACTTGGGTACACAGAGACGTACCGCTTCACGCACATTTTACATCTGTGTTTCTCTCTTCCTTTTATGAAAAAAAAAAAAAAAAAAGGGAAGTCAGATGGAATTCTGGGGAACCTGAGATCAGTGAAGGTACATCGTGAATAAATTCATGCCAGTGGCAAATCCCGGTCACCATGATGTAACGGATAGCACTCTGGGTGTGGCGCAGTAGTGGGACTCCTCCCATCTTTTGAATGGCAAGACCACAAGAAATGCTCAATGGTCGGTCAGTCTCAGGATCTCGTCTGTGACAATGGCAATAGCAAACGCTATTAGGGCAGAGTGAGTGAGCCTGCCTCCCTTCCCACAGCATCTGCAGTCACTGGGTTTGGGATGTTGGAAGATGTATCCCTGTGTATTCCCTGTAGTATATGTTTATGAACCTGCTGTCCATTAATTTCTCTGAATCCTTTTTTGATATCATATACCTCCACAACTTCTTACACTGTCAAATTCCCTCTTACTTCACTGTTTACGTTTAATTTTTTTTATGTCCTTTCCTGTTCTTCTCCCTTGAGCAAGCTTTTCTAAATTCTGAGTTGTTCCCTATGTAGCTGCCTTAGCTTTATAGAGTCATTCAAGGTTTTAGGGACTTCTAATACAGCATTTTTCAACAGCTTCTAGGCAGTGTGAATGTTTTTTGGTCATTTGGCTGTTCTTTTCAGAATTTCTTACTATTTGCCTTATTTATACGTAGTACTCTTTCATGAGATGGAATGTCTGTGTGCTGGATTTATGTGTGTTTTGCTGTCCTGCCACAGCAGTACCTGTTATTGCGCTTTGTTAGCAGTCGCAAACAGTCTGCCATTAGTTTCTCTTGAACTCAGCCCAAGGAAACCCTTGAGAACAAACCAGAATAATGTCTTGTCTTGCGGGCTGCAGTGCTGGCTGCAGTCATTTACTGTGTAGCTTCTTTCAGTTGCATAACAAATGCCTGGTGCTAAATGAAGCTTCAGTCTGGTTAGGGTGTCTATGCTATATGAAGAATGAAAAAGATATCTCTTTAATATCTTGGCAAATCCTTAGGGAATAGATAAACACACAGGGGAAAAGTATGGAAGTATAAAAAAAATGACGTATGAGCTTTTTTTAATATATAAAAGTATAAAATTTTACTTATAAAAGTAAAAAGGTAAACTGAATGGCTGACATTTATAAGATTGTAAATATTTAAAGGAGTACTTTTGATATGTATTTCCACTACCCTGCCACACCTGGTTGTGATTTTGTCAAGTTTTTAAGGAAGTACTTTGACTACAAAACAGCAGAGAAGATGGATAGGGTTTTTGTGAGTCACTGAGTGCACAGTTTCTAGAGTCCTGTATAAATGTTATTTGGGGCATTTGTGATCAAGGCTTCTCAAAATGCAAAAAAGAAACAGCATATTAAAAAATGATAATTACCTTTAGAGGTAAGGCTATGATTAAACTAGAGATATTGGTTTAGATGGGAAGTAGAACACATCAAGCAGCTAAAACAAATTTCCAGTTTCCTGAGGCCTTCAGTGATGTGTGTTCTAGCCTAGCTCACCTGCTTCTCCTTCTTCCTCCATATATCCAAATTACATAAGGTTTAACTATCGTTCCTGGGATTATTTAAAAAAATCTGTCTGATTTGTATTACTCGTCTCTCTTAGGTCATAAAAAGGGGGGAGGGGGGAAGTTTTACTGAGGAGAAGAAAAAGGCCACATTCTTCTCTAGGGAAATAGTGAATTAATGTCTAGATGCTCTAAATGGAACTACAGAACCTTCCAGTGCTTTCTACAAATTTTTCAAACTTGATGTGGGAATAAAAGGATTAAATCTTCCAGAAGGAGTATAATAACAAAGGCATAACGAAGGGAAAGAGACTTAATATCATATGCAGCAAGGAAGAAAATGAGGTGCAGAAAAAAAGCAATAAAGATTTGGTCTTCTAGGTTTTCAAAATTGCATGAGAAGTGATAAAGGTCTCTTTCCTCCACACCCACCCAAATGCCCCCCTCCCCAAGTTACAAGGGATTTGCACGTCTATATGTTTAAGAGCAGAAATGATATGTAGGAAAAAAAAAAAAAAAAAAAGGCAGGAAAAAGTTTGATGTAAGTACTTGATAGTGCTTGCATTCGGGTGATGTATCTGCCACTCTTTTATTACTACCCTATCCAAACGCATTCCTATAGATAAATACTGAAAAAGTCTGCACAAGTGATCTACTTTTTGTTTGTTTCTAATCAATTTACCTGAAATATTTCCATTTTTTTATGTTGTCAACTTGCAAGAAGTTCCAAGAGCTGTAGGAGAATATAGTGGGCGCTGTTTATTTTGCACTTATTTTAGGAGGAAACAGAGAATAGTACTTGTGATTGAAGAAGCAATACGGTCCTAGCATGCCCTGCAAATCAGAAGCTCCAGCATTGTGTTCTTGGCTCAGTCAACTAAACTTGCCTTGAAAGAAATTCGATTTGAGAGCATTGCTTAGTCCTTCTGTGCATCAGCTACTGTGTGGAAAAGGAACCAATAGCTATACCTACCTAACAGCTTTCTATTAAAGTTCTATTCTATGTTGGCCAGTTCTCTGAAAGTAAGTCTACTAATATCAGTTTTTCGGAATTTCAGTAAGTGTTTTTGAGGGTTTCAATAGGGTCTTCATATTTTGACAAAGATTTGACTGAATTTAAATGGTATGATTTTGAGGAAACATTATGTTATCTAGGTCCTGCCTCCAATCACTGAATATACAGTATGCTTTTAAAAATCTTGCTTGTAAGATTGGATATACTATATATTTAAATAATTGATAGCATTTTATATGTATTTTTTTTTAAAGTGTTATCTGCATATAGATATATAGAGGTAGATAATGAAAATGGAATTCCTTTCATACCTACTTTTGTCCTTTCAAATACCGCATTGGCCCTCAGTTTCTATCGGCAAATTGTGAATTTTGCAACATCAGGCTCTCCCATGACTGTAAAAATAATTCCCTATTTAGTTCTGTTCTTTCAGGGTGCGCCCTACTGCCATTCAACTTTGCAATTCAGAGATGGGAATAGACAACAACAGCTTTCCAACTGAATGCAGCAGCTGTGATGTAGCATATGAGGAGAGGACATTGAACAGAAAGGCAATAATAGTCCCTGCTGTGGAGGAAAAAAAGGACCAGATAGAGCGCATAGGGATTATGTGTCTAAAAATACTGTCTTTTTTAGAGGTCTCTAAGTGCTTCCTGCAACACCAGAAAAAAATGTGTCAGATTTCCAGCTGTAACATCGTGTGGATTGTGTTAATGTAGTCTAATAAAGGATTGACGTGTAAACAGATAAGCTCTTATTTTGAGAAGTTTCTATTATTGACAAAAAAATCAGGAAGATTGGAAATTCAAAAGCACTGGTGGAGCTAAGAAACTTGGCAAAAATGTAGAGTAAAATAGATATATACAAAAAATACTTTGAAAATTTTCACTTTAGGAGATGGCCTATTACAAAGTGAGCAGTTCACTTCTATCATGTCAGTCACATATCATTTCTGGAAAATTATGCCAAAACTGCTCTAAAAATGAAGCTAAAGCAGGATGCTGTCCTAACCCTTGTTTATATCAGAAAAATCACGGGTCTTAACAATTGCTATTTGGCATTCAGAACCGATCGTTTTGGGTGCAACTCTGAGTATGCATATACGTCATGGATTAATTTCTTAAATGAATGACTTTTCTGCATTGATGTGTGTTGTGCATTTTGTTAGCTTGTCATTCATTCCCTACTGGTATACCTGTAAAAGCCATCTTCAGTTAAAGGTAAGTGTCCTAACTGAGGTATGATTATATAAGATTTTCTTGAGATAAAGGAGTCAGGAATTTTCCCTAAGAGTTAATAAATTATGTATATTCTCTACAGAAAGGTAGTGAAATGTTATTTAACTTTGTCACACAAACACTATAGTTGCCTCACATTAGACTTAGAAGTGTGTATAAAAAAGGTTTGCTCTTATTTAAATGATTTAATTACATTTGATTGGATAAGAAATGACTGTCTAGCTTGTCATATTATCTTTGGGCAAAGCGTTTTACAATATCTCTGTGTATACCTACATTAAGGTATGTTAATATCTTTACAGATTTACAGCAATCCCATGTATTTATGAAGTTGATCCAGTCATTTATATCAGGCAATATATTTCTTTGCTGTTTAGGCTGTGGCAGAACTTTGTAAAACATGAATTACGTAAAAGATGTATAGTAGTACAGGTGATACAAAGTAAAACAGGAGTGGAAAATGAATTTGCCTGCAGCTCTCAGTAATATGTGTTCTTTTTGCTGAGAAACAGTTTTAAATAACTGCCATGTAAACAATACTTTTGCTCTGTTCATGTATAAATTGTGGTTATACCTTTAGTGTTGAGTAAATCATCCTAAAACAGAATTTTCTCCAATCTCTCTGTGCTTAGCTGGACTAATAAAAGGTAAAGTCACAGCAGTTTAAAGTCTCACCTGATCTATTGGGAATTTCATGCCCTGCAGGGTGAATTCAGTTGAACTGCATTGAATTATGATGGGGGAAAAAAAACAAGAAACCTCCCTTAGTGAAGCAGAAATGAAATTTTAGGGCTTTGAGACTGTGTGCTCATACTATTCTACAAAGGAGGACTTTGTAGTTCTTAACTCTCTATACGCTGCAGAGAAAACTAACTTTTTTTTTTTTTTTCCAAAGTTTAAAAGCCTGTCCCCCTGAGGAAAAAAGTGGGTAAAGTCGTGTTTCCTCTTTGGGTACTGCATCGGTTCTACAATTCAGAAAACATTCACAAGTGTCAGAGGCCGGGGCACTGCCCAGGGAAAGGTGAATGAGCAGGAGGAGTACAGGAGCAGCTTCAGATATCATCTTCTGCTGAAAGGCTTTGAATTCAGTATTGTTTCTTGATAGATTACACCTTCTTTTGAAATAAAATGCAGTCCAATTTTAAAAAATAATTTGCTTAAAATTGTTCTATGAGTTTCTTTAATGAATATGATAAGGAAAAGGTAGAAATGCAGTTTAATCAGGTGACAACGGCTCTTACGGGACAGTGTATGAGATCATACAGAAAACAAATCCTACTGCATCAAGATCGTCAGTGAGATGTATTTATAGTGATGCAGTAGCAACTGCAGTGAACGTGTCGTGGTTTAACTCCAGCCGGCAACTCAGCTCCATGCAGCTGCTCGCTCACTGTCCCCCCAGTGCGATGGGGGAGAGAATCAGAAGGGTAAAAGGGAGAAAACTTGTGGGCTGAGATAAAGACAGTTTAAGAGGTAAAACAAAAGCCGGGCACGCAAGCAAAGCAGAACAAGGAATTCATTCCCCACTTCCCATGGGCAGGCCGGTGTTCAGCCATCTCCAGGACAGTAGGGCTCCAGCACGCCTAACGGTGACTTGGGAAGACAAATCCCATCACTCTGAGCATTCCCCCCTCCCTGCTTCTTCCACCAGCTTTATATGCTGGGCATGACGTCCTATGCTCTGGAATATCCCTTGGTCATTCGGGGTCAGCTGTCCCGGCTGTGTCCCCTCCCAACTCCTTGTGCCCCCCCAGCCTGCTCGCTGGTGGGGTGGGGTGAGAGGCAGAAAAGGCCTCGGCTCAGTGCAAGCACTGCTCAGCGGTAGCGAAAACATCCCTGTGTTACCACCGCTGTTTTCAGCACAAATCCAAAACATAGCCCCATACCAGCTACTTTGAAGACAATTAACTCTGTCTCAGCCAAAACCAGCACAGAATGTTATAATAAGCTTTTGTTTTTAAAAGTTTTGTTTTCCTGACCTTGTAGACCAAATAGTGTAGGACACATTTTCTCATTGCTATTCAGTGACAATCAGAATCAGAACATCAGTTAAGGGAATATAATGGATCTGCTACATCTGGACCTCCCTCTGCTAGGGACTGCCATGTTTTTGGATTCTTCGTTCGTTCTTTACATCCAGATCCGGTGTTTAATGATTCACAACCATGAACTACTAGCATGTGAAGGGGATGTTCAAATAAGAATGTTTAGGTAAAATGTATCCTTAACAAATGAGAAGATTAAAAATTAAATGGATACCTATTAGGGCTCTCTTTTCACCCTGTTCTAAAGTTTTCAACATTTAGAAAACTGTCTGCTTGGATTTTGTCTGTCAGCTTTTCAATTAAATGCAGTGTTGAAAATCATAACAGTGTTCTTTTGTAATCTTGCTGAAGTCATTCTGATGTCTTTACTCAGTTTTCCCATGCTGCTCAGGACACTTTATTAAATTCTTATTTCTGACACCCTCCTTCATTAAGACCAAACTCCAAAATGGGTCTGAATTCTTTATTTTTCTTACTCATCTAGTCTCAAATCTGTGTAATAGGCTTTTTATCCCTGAAGCTTAGTCTTTTTCAATTGTCATTTGTAGCAAAATACCATCCATGGAGAAAAGAAAGAGTGATTTCCAGTCTGTGCCTTTATTTCCTTTCATAGGAAATTGCTACTTGTAATTAGTGCTCTTGTATACTGATGCTACATAATGCGGTAGTGTCTAAGGTAAACATCTATAAATATTTCAAAGACTAGATTGTATAGGTCTTTGGGTAAGGGAGGTGCTAGAGTTCTCTGATGATCCATTTTGTCTTATTTTTATGCAAGTATAACAAGTATGTTTGAAACTAAGGGTTAAGAATAGAAAGTCCTAGTAGTTCCTTCACTACATGTTATTTCAAAAAGGCAGCAAAACATGAAGTATAAGAGATTACCTTGAATAGTAAAGTTTAAGAGTCGTATTCTGTCCTTTGCACACACAGCTCTCAATGACATCTGTTGCAGCTTCACCAGGCAACAGGGGCAGCATGAAACCGAATTAAAATCTTTGATCTTTGAACTTGTACAGAAAGTTTTGTGAATCTTTGTGAATTTTATCCAAATCAGTGTTTTCCAGTGTTACAGATCTCAAGGGCAAGGTGGCTCAGAGCCAAGCTCCAGAGAAATTTAAGCATAGATAAAATTTTATAATTAATGTAAAACTTTCCTTGAAGCTAGTGTAAATTTTGCCAAACAGGAAAAGAAAAGTGTTGATCTTATTTATTCATGTTATGCAGACAAGTGGAGAAGTTTGCTTTTAGTACCAAGATGTTAAAATTACCTAGTGGAAAGACTACTTAAAAGGAAGTAACAATGGCATATGTGGTTAAAAAAAGAGAATGTAAATCGATACTTCAAAATCTCGAGTAGACACTACTGATTTTTATCTTAGATGAAATAACAAAAGAGCATTTAATAATCAAATTTCCATGGTTCATAAAGAAAGAGAAGGCGAGCTGTTGATTTCATCATTACAAGTAATGCTATCAGTTACTGATGTTTGTCACTTAGGATCAGAAAGAGGGATTACCTTGAGGAGCTCTGAGTCATCCAAAGTCAGTATCAGAATATTCTTTGCCTCTGAAAACACCACACAGTACTTAATAGCATAAGAATTTATAAAGGTATATGGGACATAAAAATACACTTGGCTTATTAATTTTAAAAGTTGCTTGATAAAGTTGTGTCGCACCTGGAATGCTCCTGTCCTGGGCTGAGAGCTCTCCAGACACTCTGAAGCTCAGACTACTAGATCAGATGGCAGGGACATGGCTCTCGTAGTTATAACTCGATTTCCATGAAAGTCAATAAGAATTTAGAGAAGAGAGACTGGTGAACCCCAAATTGTTCATATTATGGTACACCATACCAAACTTCCATTGATCTCAAGGGAGAAGGCTTGGAGTGTTTACGTTTTCTTTAGGATCATACTGTTGAATAGAGATGTTTATTTACTAAGTTCAGTGGGAGCAGAAAGTAATTGTTTTTTTAAATATTGTTTGCTATTCAGAGGTTTAAATTAAACTAGACTGCTGTTGTTTTGTACTTTTAAATTTTAATCAAGAAGAGGGGTAGCTGCAAAATATCAACTTTATATGGTGAAGTATTTTTCAACTGAGAGTTGATAGCCTGTGACTTTATGAAGATTATAGTCCTCTCCTGAGACTCATTATCCTCTAGTTGTAGTTTGATCAAACCAAATACAATATTTGGAATAATTCCAATTATGTATGGATATTCAAAGAGGATAAAAAGATAACAATCAAAAAATACTTAATTGAAATTCATGTTAGAATTATTCTAGAAAATAGCCTCACATAAAATTCTTAAGTTGTCAGTCATGTTACTACCTGAGCTAAGGTGTCTGTACAAGCTGTTCAGCTGTAATGTGACCCCACCATGTTGTTCTAAAAGAAGTAGGAGTACATGAAACTGTTTTTTCTTGACAGCAAAAAGAATTGGTTTTCACCTACTTTGCATCTATTTCAGCCTGAAAACCTGGAATATTTTCAAATGCAGACATTTTTGTGGCTGCAAAACAAATCAGTGGGCGTAGGAGGGATGTTCAAATTTGTTCAACTCAAATACTTACATGTCGCTTTTCCTAATGATTACCTCAGCCTTGCTAGGGAATTGCTTGCCTTAAAAATGTGAAAACATTGATTGTGCAGTGCGGTGGGAACAAAACACTTTAAAATTTGACTGGCCTCTTCCTATAAAATCACTGCAGCAATTCATTATATTTTACTCTAGTGATAGGAAATAGTTCACCCTCAGTGCCCAGTCAACCTCCTGCTGTGTCTTAAATGTAGAAATTGTGCTATTCTGGCTCCAAATTGCCCCTTTTCTGTTATCCAGAAACATTTTAAATGACTTAGTTCTGGAGTCTTCTCTCCCACACTCCCTCTTGAACACTGTTCCAGCCATATTTGGAGATGCAGATGTTGTTGAAGAAGGAAATATTAAATAGATTAATCGACTTGTCACTAAATTTAGGCATAATAACTTGAGTGAGTTGCATTGATTTTATTTAGTTGTTGTTTAAGTACTGTATTGATCTTAAGAAAGCTGGGTTTAGAGCTATGCTATAATTTAAAAATACACTTTTCATTAGACTATTTCAAAGTTGCTTTGCCATATCTGTCCCAATAATTTTGCCCTTTTGTCAAGTTTACCGATAAAAGCCTTCCCATAGAATGAATCTTCTGTTCTTCAGAACTTGATTTCATAATTTTTACAAACGAAAATTTTTAAACCAACCACAGCAATGATGCTTGAATTTTTCCCTTTTTTTAACAATCTCTGTCTTGTAAACAATTTAATATATACATAGTTTAATAGATGTGGAAATGTTTCTTAAGTGAAATTATAAGGCTTTAATCAAGCAGGTGCTGCATAAAGTTATCTGGAAGGTGTTGTCTTAATCTCAATTTTCTTTTGTGAATAAGGGTCTGAGTAGTATTTTATCAAATAGCTACATGAAGTCAGGAAAGGTCTTCATGGATTAAAAAAAAATGCTGAAAATGTCAGACTCGTATGGTTCATCCCCAAGCCGTGCTGTCTTTTCTGTATTGTGATTGCCTCCAGATGTGAAATAGTTATTCTATTTCAGACTACAAATTTAATCCTGTACAGACTACATATTTAATCCTGTGTGTGTCAGGTATCCACTTCCTCGTCGTGTGCATGTGTATTTGTGCATGTATTTGTATGTACATATTTGTGTGTATATTTAAATCAAAAACCTTCTTTACATACAGGTTCAGATACATATTTATGTGTGTATGAGAATATAATGTGATGTTAAAAAATAGCTTAAAAGTACCAAAATGCTAGCAGTTGATTCACTGAAGACTGTAATGGCTCAGTTTCTCTGGATATGCCCAGGAAACGTTTCTCTTTCTGGTATTGATTTGCTGATCTTATTTCTTGTATCAAAATTTAAAATCTTCCCATGTCACTCAGATTATTCTGTTTGTGACCAGATTTTTTTGGTCCTTATGTAAGGTTATTTTTCGCTTGTTTTTTGCTCCTTATGTAAGGTTATTTTTTGGTTGATTTCAGTGGAGTTATGCTCATTTACTGAAGGATATAATTTAATCTTAAATTTAAAGTACTTCAGCATAGCACTGAGCTAGAAAATCCACGTTTTCTAAATTAGACTCAGCAATTGTCTCAAGTACTAATTTATGGAAATGTATCCATTTAGTCTTTCTTAAAATGGTATCAGCCAGCCATCCTTAATTTTAACAGTGGATAGCTGATATTCTGCAAGAACAAGTACCTTTAAACATGAAGGATTTTATGCCAGGGCCCATATTGAGAAGCAAGTTACCGGGACAGGTCTACTTGCACAGTAAAATAATGTTTCAGTGGAAGACCATGGGATGTGCTGTGCAACGCTGGGCATGGTACGCTTCGGCTGTATGGCTTTGGGTGCTGTGCCACTGGGACCCATAAAAAGGGATTTGGGGAGTTTTTCCTATGTAGAAAAATCCCGGGACACCATAAGAATACAAAAAACTGAAGCGCCTTTGTAAGAAATAGAATAGCCATTAACAACTTCCTTCTGTTTGGATGTGTTTTGGCTGTGTACTTGTGTTTTAAAGGTCAAAGCAAGGTGGTACAAAAAATTATGATGGAAATAAGGATATTTTCGTGTTGGGCTAAATGCAGACGGTAGGGTTATCTTTTGTTAATTTCCAATTTCTCGATTTCTGATAAGAAACTGCTTTCCATTTAAAATTATGTACATGGAGAGCAAAAAAATATTGGATATTTGAAGTAGTAAGAGTCGTGTAAAACAAAATTCCCAGGAGACACGTGATGATGCCTTGTTTGACGGCTAGCTGTGGCTTCAGCTTGGCCTAAATGAACGAGTAAGAGTCGAGGGACGGTCGGTCAGCCTCTCTGCTTGTACCCTGCTGCATTGCTTCAGTAGCCACAGAGTGTGGATGAATCCCGTTAAGTTTCTGAGGTAATTCCCGTGGATTGTCTGTATTAAATCAAATGCTTGCTATGCTGTAAATGTCTCATTTTTTCTGCTGCATAGAGTCTGTAGGCAGATTAAATTTAATGAACTTTTTTTTTCTCCTTGAATTCCCAATAGCATAATTTGTGCTTTTAAAAAAAAAACAACTTTTCTTGCTGTGCATTTGTGCGTTACAACTGTGAGCTCTTGTGTATTTGGTTTGGCCAATGCTAGGCACTCAGCATTTAAACTGTAGATTTTATGCTGATGAACTTTAAGTCTCAGGAGAAAAGAAGTGAAGATCTGGAACCTGAGAGTTAAGATCTTCTCCTTCATTTGCCAAAAAATGGGCCTAACTAGATCAAGGAAATGTTAGCACCCAGGCGTGAAATTCATGTCCTGTAGCTGTTCAATGGATGCTGATTAGTTTGGGGTAAAAGGTGTAACCTGCTCTTTACCAATGCTTCCTTCCTATACTGGTGTCTGTCTTGTTGAATCAGCATGGGGATTCACTAAGATACCTGATGGGGCAGCAATTAATTCTTGTCATGAAATCCATTTTTTTGTTCTTTTTTTACAATGCTGTCACCTTATTTTAATTTTACAAGAAGATAAAATGTGGCATGGAAATTCATTGTGAAGAGCACATTATTTTTAGTAAAAATGTAAGTATGACATAGCAAAGAACCAGTCAAACCCAGAACTGCTGAGACAGATATAAGGATGCAGTGCTTTAGCACTCTTCATGAACTACTTCTGCAAAGTCCCCCTATGTATATAGTATGCCTCCTTGGTATGCTCTACAGAATCTGAATTTTAATTTTTTTTTTTTTTTAAGCTTCATGCTGCTCCTTTAAGCATTATTTCAACAACACACAAGAATTGGCTCACTGAATTGGATCACACGATTATAGATAATCACATCCTTTTCTGGGTCAGAGGGTGACTGTTTTTCTGTGGCTGCAAAAGGACTAAAAATAAAATTTCTTGAACTTTCTATTGTTGCAGGAAACAAAAGCACATCTAGGTTGATTGCTAAAATATGCACAGCTAAATTAGAAGCAGTATTATGGCATTGCGTTTCACCAAAACGCCTGCTTAGGTGGAAAACACATTGTAAATGTTTTTCTTTTCATTGATGCAGATTCCCAGTGACCGTTGCCAACTCCTGTTTTTACCTTTTGGGTAAAGCCCCAACTTATTTACATTTGAAAGAGGCAAGTGCGTATGTGCAGTTCATAGTAATCTTATTTGCACTACATGGCTTACTACAACTTACACCCTCTGCACAGAGCAAGTACAGTGTAGAAAACAATCAGTTGGGTAGCACTTCATGTACTACAGATTCCATGGTTGCTGTGCGTTCTTTAAAAATGTTATAAAATAATACCCAATTGTTATGGTGGTCTAAGCTCAATGAATGACGTAGAGATCAGTAATTTTAAGTTAATTATTTTGAATCATTAAACAGCCCACATTTTTTCCTTTGGAAAATGTTTGATTTTCTTTTAGTCATTCTCATCTTTCTAATGTAACTAGCAGTAGTCCTGCAAGTGTTAAAAGGAAAGAAATTAAAATGCAGCTTTGCCCTAACCTTTGGGGGTTTTCTTCTATTATTGTTAGTGATGCTTTAGAGGGTATATTTCTAGATCTAATTCAGATTTCTTCTGAAGTTTGATTACATATGCTTTTAATGCAGCCTAAGTGATATTACTTTGTTCCATTCAATTAAGGTTGACTTCAAAATAGTGTTCTCTGTTTTTATGCTGTAACTCTCTTTCTTGCAAAGGTGAGTGGAGGAGCAAGACAAGACACTCAACACTAATGTGAAGCACTGTTAGTCTTTACAAGCTTATAAGCAGAATTACATATTTATGGAGAGAATTCAAGACCGTTTGCTTAAAAGAAAGAGACTGTTGCTGTTTGGTAGGTGTCTTAGAGTGAGAAATGTGTGTCTTTTGTTAGGGCTGCAGCCTTTTTGTTTTGTAGAAGTCTTAAGGAAAGTTTTTTAAGGTCATGAATGCATTTATTTTGTGATGCTGCTCTCTTTTTTTGGTTGGTCTGGGTTGTGGTTTGTTTGTTTTAATAATCTCAGAAACGGCGCTTCTTATTTTACAAATATCAGTGTAAAACCAGTATTTGTACCTGCTAATTTTAATAAACAGCTAATCAAATCTGCAGCTGTATAACTCTTCTACTTCCAGGCCTCAGCAGAGGTGATTCAGCCGTCTTAAAGTCTCAGCAGAAGTTTGTGAAGTATTTGGACAGTTAGACCGATTCAGCTTCATCTGTTGAGTTTTGCAGTCAGGATCCCTAAAGTACATAAGCATTTGCTGATTCTCTTCTCTAGTGAAGCCGTGGTATCAGCATCACCTCTGAGATGGATGCCTTTGCTGCAGCGTGGGTGACGATAGCTTGGTTGGCTATTCTTCTTCACTAACCCCTAATCAAGATGCTGAGTGTTTTGTGCTTTATTTTCCCCTTTCCTTACTTGCCAAGTACCTTATTTCTCTGATTAATCAATTATTCCAAAGAGCAATCAGTAGGACTAATTTTTCTTAAACAAAGTAAATTGAGATATTATCAGTTGTGTTAAATATAATTAGCGTAATTGGGAATAGGACCACATACCTGCCTGGCTTGGCAGATTTAATGTCTACGTCATGATTATGTCATGTCTTGGCCGTTAGTATTTCGAAGTATATTTACTCATATTTGCCGGACATATGAGTCTATGAATCTATGACTATAAATCCTGAACTTGTGGGAATTTGGAATGACACAGCTTTATCATCGATGTGGGCTTTGGATTTTTGAGAAATAACTATGGATTCCAAGACATGCAGCTGTTGAGCAGTAAATTCATTAAAAGATTGCTCTTCTGAAAATCCAGCCGCATTGAGAATATACTGAAATATATTTTGTAGATAAAAACATACCACTTTTAAATAGTATGTGTAGCCAGCTGTAGCTTTAAGAAGCATTCATGAGAAGTACACCTTCTATGAGCTAGAGCCAGATCTCTAAGATAGTTCTGAAAAGTATGAGCATAAAAGTTATTAAATTTGCTGGGCAGATGCATTACTTAGATTGCCTGCCTATGACTGACAGACCAATATTCTATTTGATATCATCGGATTGGGTAAATTACATTTTTACATCCTTTCTTTTCCAAGACAAATATTAATGTGAAATCTGCTGACTGTCAAATTTGCTTTCTTGTCCAAACCTATTAACACTTAGTTTCAACTGAAATAAAAAGGAAAAATCTAATAGGTATTGAAATACAAAGTACACTTGAATAAAAAAAAAAAGATGAAAAATTAATCCCGCACAGTTTTTTGTGGGTACTCTCTTAGGAATAAGTGTCCTGAATGTTTATATATTTCGTGCAAAACGGAAAAACTTTTAGAGAGGGGATTAAAATTTCTATACTTTTCCTCCCATGACCCTAAAATACCAAAAATGTTGGAATTAGAGCACCCCTTTGAAAAGATGGCTATGTGGATATTGGATCTGCGCTCGTTAAGAAAGAAGCCAAGCTTAGATCTTCTACAGTCTCAGTGAGATGCAACACGACAGCCCTCATTTTGTGAGTCTGTGAGGCAAGGGTGAGCTGCTGAACGCTGGCGAGGCTGAGACCTGCCCAGAAGCACCGTGTTAGTCATACGAGGTTTTAATACTGTGGATTGAAGGACTAGAGAGCGGAGAGAGAGAGAAGATGAACATGCATTTATGTATTTGAAGTATTTACCTGTGTGGTTACAGCTTTTTGTGGGTGACTTGTTTGCAACTGGGATTTTATACAATGTTGAAAAACGCAAACCCCAATAAGACCTGTTGTCCGACGCTTGCTTAGCATTTAATCAGTGTAATTCAGTTAAGTAATTTCAGTTAAGCTACCTGACTTTACAGCAGCTATTTGGATCCCTATTTAAGAAAATACAGATCTCTTGCACTGTGTTTGTTCTTACTGGTTTTTTTTCCTTGACTCTTACTAGCTTATTTCACTGTTTTCATGTCACTCCAGAATCTGCACCTACGGAGGACGTAGTTGATATACTTGTCTTTTGGCTTTCTGTGTAAGCCTTTTCCCCTTATGGGAGCAGTAAATGGTACTGGGCTGTTCTACATCATTTCCCTCTCCTTGCCTTTGTAGAGGAGGTATCATTCATATCTTTTGCTTCTGTGTGTGCGCATGGGTTTTCTTAATGTATTGTGGGGATAAATAATGTGTGTTTGTCATTTATTTTGCTTTCCTGCCTTTCCTGGTACTTTATTCAGATAGTAGACCCCTTTAGGATTGTGATGCCTTTGATGCTGGGGGAATGCTACAACAATGTTCTCCATGGTTATAGCTGCATTTGCCAGCTCCCAGAGTTGAAATCTCTGGCTGAGTCATAAATTTCATGCAGCTGCATGAAAATTTCAGTGTTTATTAATTCAGGGTTCTACACAGCAATGATGGACCTGGTGCGTAGTCCTCTTAAATCACCGGACAGACAAATTAATTGCTTCCTCCTTTTGGTCTTGCTGTTTTGTTTTATTTTATACGTAGTTTTGTCATCACTTATCTTGTCAGCGTGTACTTGATGTGGTTAGCCAGCGCTGCGAACTGATGTCTGGGGGCAGGGGATGTGTTCAACTCATGACTGACATTGCAGGTGGTGAGGCAGTCCTCAAAGGATAGACTATCTGGCTGAGTCCCTTCTGGTTTTCCTGGTTCTCTTCCGGTTTTCCTGGTCTTTCTTAGGATAGATTTGCCTTCCTCTCCTTATTTTGGGAGGTGCAACATTTTAGTCCCAACCAGATGAGGTTTTTAAAGCATTTGTTATAGTTCTCCAGCTGTATAAACTTTCTTCAATATTTTTCCAATTCATCAGCATGTAGTGTTTTCCCACCTTAGTTGTGAATCCAGAAGGAATCCAGAGAAAGTGCAACCAGGCATTAATTCTGATGTAATTTTATGCATCAGTTAGCACATTCAGCAAAATATTTTGCATCATGATAATCTCAAGCTGGAACATAAACATTCCTTATGCACATTCATCATCCTCTGAATATTTTAGTGGCTTTGATGTTGAGATGGGAGAAGTGAAGAGCTATCTCTTTCTTACTCCACAGACTTTTTTTGGTTCTATTTTTAGCATGAAAGGTCCTGTGAAGGTTTAGTTGAATCAATATTGAAATAATTGCTGTTATGATTAATATGCCTATATTCTATCCAGCAAAATAACAAAGATCATAAATCTAGAAAATGGCAAGTCTCTGTATCTCATAAAGCATGTTTCCAGTCCTAAAAATACCTTGCCAATGTGCATAGACTGCACGTAAGCTACAGAAAACGCAGCCAAAGACATTTTGTAAATACTATTTATCAGACTACTGAGTTAAATACAATTTTGAGTGATAATGTATTGACAGTTGATACTGATTTTTTTGCAATGATTAAAGTAAGGAGAAACAGACTTACAGAAAGTTTCCATCTGCAAACCACCTTCCCGTGCTTAAAAGACAGAGCAGTGTCTAGCCCGGAAGGTAAGGGCATAGCGTCGTTTTGCTGGTGGTATTGTTTACCGAAGTATGCTTTGTGTGCTAAATATTTCAAACCGTGATGCCATTCAAGGACAGATGTAAAATCATGCAGTTCCTTTCTAACTTCTTCAGAGAAGATTTCAAATGCTTTGCTAACAGCTTTCAAAGCCAGGCCTTGAAAGCAAGGTCTTTTCATTGCTACCTGATGGAGAAGGAATAATTCCTTAGCCCTACTTTACAGATACTGGCTGTTGTCAGGAGGCGAATACTCAGTAAATCATAGAATTTCCATTGGCATGCATGTTCTGTTCTCTGTTATTAGGTCTTGCCATGCTTTCCAAATGGCTTTCATGGGATATCTGAAGCAAGGGCAGGGCGGGGGGGAATAGTAGTCTTGGGAAAACCTAGACTCCTTTTCATGGCCACCATGAGCAGCTGCATATGTGGGCCATCACTGGTAGATAAAGTATCTGGGAACGTTCAGCAGTCCATTTGACTAAGTGTTGGCTCCCACCCGAAACGTCCGAGTCTTCTGTTGTTGAAATCATAGCTTGGAAACAATATGTGATTTATATCACCTGTACAACATAACCGTGTAATTGCAAGATGGCAGATTCAACTTCAGGTTATTCATGGCTATGTTTGGTTTCTATTTAAAAACATGTTTTGTCTTGACACATTTTGGCCGCACAGATCTTTACATGTCAGATGACTAACACATGGTCGGTGAGGTTAAGGTAGGCAAAGCTTTTCCCATCTAACCTCTCCTTCTGTGTGTGTGTGGAGTTGAACACGTACAGTTTATCACTGATATCACAAGCTTGTTTTTTCTTCTACTTCATCATTTGTCCTTATTACACCATTTTCAGTGTAACTACACACGTTACTATTTACAAAATGTAATGTGTATGTTTACACTTGACATGTCACTAGAGCAAAGCTAGTCTAGTAGACTGGCTGAAACAATTGGTTTTCCATTTTGGAAATTTCCTTAAAACTTTAAGTTTTTTTGTCTTATGGAGACTTGTCAAAGATGATTAAAGGACAGTTAAAATAGATCAGAATGAAATATATTCTGCCATCACTCCTCTGCTTTGGGAAGGTGAAAGTTCGGCAAAGAAAGGCAAGATGCTGGTTTAGGGATGCTAATTCAACATGCTAAGCATTGCAAAATAGCTGGACTCGTGGCTGAGGTTCTGACATATAATATTAATACTAACTTGAACTGAGTGGATTATGACTTAATTTATGAAAATAGGCTTAGGGGAAGTTTTGGTATCAAGCAGCCTGAAACTTGTTTTGTTGCAGAAACAATATGGAACAAAATGTGAAGTTAATCAAGAATTATAGAATATTTTTCTGACATTTAAATACAGTAAATGGCCCCAGTACTTAAAGGCAAATTACTTTTCACAGCTTGCACATCAATGCAGCTGTTCAGAGAACATTATCAATAATAGATGACATTTGGAATGTGCACAAAAGCAGGATGCCAGGAGATAACAGGAAAGACTAACAGTCTGCTTAGAGAGGAAAAGACTTCTTTTGCATACTGCCTTACTTTTCAGTGTATAAGATGTAGCAAAGTACTAATAATGTATTTTTCTGAAAAAGGAAGCACGCGCTTTTCTTTTGTAGGCACAGTTCACTGCCAGATTTTGGAGGTATGTCTTTGCCAAACGTTATAGCCTGTTGGGCAGAGATTCAGAGTGGAAAACAACACGTGTGCTTTGATACTTTACGTATTTGGGGCTTTGTCCTTTTTAATATAATTCAGAATTGTGGTCTGTGTAATTTCACAGTTACATAGTACAACCTCTATCATTTAATTATATATTGTCTGAGGTAAATGATCAACAAAATTCCCTTTGTCCTTTTTTGAACATCAATACTGAATCAAGTCATCAACATGAAAAAATGTGGTAGTTTATCTACAGAGAAATATGTTTTGTGGGAATAATTTTAACAAACTTTGCATTATCACATAAAATACTTCTAAAAATTACTAATAAAATGTTTATTTTTTTAATATTAAATTGCTGCCATTTTAGGGCATGACCCCAAGTCTCACCGAAACCCTCCCTTGACTTTGAGATATTGACTCAAGTTCATATTCATGGCAGCATTAACAAAAAGGAGATATTCCGGTCAGAAATAGGAATTGATTCACATGTGACCAGGCAGATCACCTTCTATTCCAGATGTTCTTAGAGGAAGGAAGTCCCGTGTCCTCCTGATTGACTAGGCTCTCTTAAAAGTACTAAGAAATGTTGTCTTCAACTTTTTTTTTGATGGTCTTTAATGTCTTCAGTTTTTCACTGAAATATTATTTATTGGCTGGTGGGTTTTTTTTCTGAAAATATTTAGTTAGTTTATAGATATGTTATTTACTCTCAGAAACCAAAGAAGTTTAAGCTGTACTCAGAGCCTTTTTTTTTAGTTTTCATAAGAACCCTTAGGAGACCGATATGAAGTATCTGTATCTTATATTGCTGTACTGAGCTTAAATAGGGGGAAACACTGTCCAATAACATGGAAAAATAGCTTAGTTTATATTAGGATATACTCCTTTCCTCCTGCCTTCCCAAGAGGAGGGATCCTGTCATAAAAATTTAAGCTCACTATCGTGAGTAGGTCAATGATTCCTGAAGAAATAGTGTTAAGGGCTCAAAAAATGTCAGTCGGGTCCTCTGAATCAGATCCTCCTCCTGACTTCTCTTCATCTTGCTGAATGACTTTTAGGAAATAATTGAAGATAGATGATGATTGGATTCAAATTCTGTGCCAGTAGAGTAAGAATACCCCTAATTGCCCACGTAAACTGTCCTGTGCCTATGTTTGCTTTGAGCTGTTTATTGTTTTACTCCATGCTGCTTATAGATGACACAGCCTCCTGCTAATGCAGCCGGGCCGCTTCAAGGCTGAAGATACCTCCTGTCTTGCCGGCTTCCAACACAGGTAGAGCTTGTGTTGCTGCCTGCACCTGATATAGTAGGACAGTGAATGGTGTTTAGGTTACGCTCCTGATGTTTTGAAGATACATGGATGTGGCTTACGGTTTTGCTACACGTGTGCTGACTGCGGTGAATTGCTACCGTGATTTGCTTATCAAGATATAAGAGAATGTGAGGTCATTTCTACTTCGTCAGTTCCAAAGATGGAGCCAGCTTTGCATTGCCTCCTGATACGAACTCTACCCTTACAGAAGGTAGCGCTGGTGATCTTGCCTGCATGGAATTTGTGATTTAAAAATTAATATTTTAGAAAGTGCTGAGACACCCTGGAAATCACTTTGTATTCTATACGTGGGGACAGACCATACCAGGACAGAGGCAAGAAGGTGGTATTACCTAGTACCTATTATGTAGATACTTATCTCTCAGTATATTGAACGAGCACAGCATGGTGGAAATATGTTTAGTATGTGAATCAGTCCAGTAAAACTGCCTCAGGGATATCTATTTCCTGATTGAAAGCTATGATAGTAGCTTCTTCAAAACAGCTGATGTATATTTTAGATGTCTGTAGATTGTACTTGCAAAACTTCTTTTAAAAATTAAATATATTGGCCAAAAAGTTCTGTAACAACAAATACTCAGTGCACTGCTACTGAGAGAATTCAGGAGACAGAGCCTATTAATATTAAAGCGAACCTGAGTGATAAGACTCCACAGAGAGCAGCATAAATGTATTCCTCAGTCATCTCCTGCCCTTCTCCTTTTATAACTATGCCATTTATGTTTTAAGACAGATGTTGACAATTCTGGATCTAAAATATGCTTAATGCAGCGTTTCATCCCCTGCTGCTGGTACAGCAGAAAAAGTGAAATTGTAGAACAGAATGTAACTAGTATGACCCTTCACTCTTCTAGTGATAGAGGAGCTTGTTTTTTTTTTCAAAGTCAGAAATGCATTTTATATTTAGATTATTTTTATTTACATGTTTGGTCACATTCAGCATGCTCTTTTCATTTCTGTCACCTTGCTTTAATAGAGCTCTCACTGAGCTGTTTGTTGTTGGGTTTTTTTTTTTTTTAAGCCTAACCTGCAGCTTGCAGCAGCACCAGCTTCTTTTCACCGTTCCGTTCACGAATGTCGAACAACTGAAAAGAAGGAGCTTCAGGCTAACATCTACCTAACTAGGTGTTCTGCTTTATTGATCCCACAAACCATCCCCAGGGCACTCAGCCACCTCTGCCAAAGGGAAAGATCAAAGAGTTGTCAGGTTTCTTCTCTAGATAATCCTGCATGGCATAAGCAATTACCCTTCATTTCAGATATAAATTCTGTAAAATGGGATTCTGTATTTAATATGCTGCTATGTTTTTAATTAGAATATCTGACACGGAAAGAATTAGAAGTGGCATTTGCTTTCCCATAACAAAGCCCTGTTGAAATGACTGGAAAGGTGTAATTGAAAATTAAATCAGTCCAATAAATATTATAAATATTTTTGTGTATCATTTTCCTAATCATAAACTATCTTTACTCAGAGATAAGGAAAATAAATGGCCCCAACCCCTTGCAATCCAAAAGAAACATACGCTGGAAAAAAAGAATGGTTCAGTACACTGATTCATTGCTGTAACATAAAAATCCACTCTTTCTGAGTGTTGAGAGATTGAGAGGCTTTTTTTTTTTCCCCACTGAACTATTTAAAATGTGCACAGAAAAGATTGCACGTACCAACATTTGCTACTGCATCCTAACCTTTTTGTTGTTGTTGTTATGTGGATACATATTTGCAAACTCTGACAGAATATTAATATTAGATGCATGTGTGAAAGTTCAGGTGCAAGTGTGAAAAGTTGCCAAATATCAGTTATTACAGATAAAAAGAAAACTTTTGGATTAAGGAAGAGTGAAGCAAGCTCACAGGTACTAGAGAAGTATCGGTGTACTATAGTCTTCCTCTTACAGTGTAGATCTGTTCCCAGTACCTTTTCTTAAATTTTATTTTATTTTATTTTATTGGTACATGAAGGTAATAGCAGGGAGAGGCAAGCTGCTTTTACAGGTCATAGTGAAGACTCTAAACTCCACGTGGCAAACAGAAAGAACGAGGATAGCTCCCAAATGACTGTTCTCCATGAAAGAATGGCAGTGCTCTGGGTAAGCATCGTTCTCCAAGCGATTCTAATTGTGAGGACTAGATGGGAAATAAATCTCACCTTAGATGAGAGCTGTAGAGCAAAGCCTATTGTGGCTTGGAGACAGGCAATTCAAAATACAGGCTAAACGGGGTGAAAAACAAACCCCACATCTTTAAATGTAGTGCAAATAGTAGTTTCAAGGTAGTAGTAATTACTAAAATTAATGTATTGGATCAGAATTTTAAAGAGCTTTTTCAGCCACTGTTTTTACATCCCAGAGACTGCCAGATAGCTGGTGACTGAACAACTGCATTATGAATTTCTCTTGAATTCAGAGCACAAGTATTTCTAATAACAATCATGAACGTTTGAGCCCTAAAGTGACTTGATTCCTTAGATCCCATCCCACATTTCTAATAGAGAAGACTGCTATGGAAAATCATCATTTACCTCGTTCTCTAAAAACGTTAAAGTTTTAAAACACAGCAGCAGTTCTCTAATCCTGCTCAGAATGGTAAGGGCTTGTCAGTGACTAACAAGGGTGGAGGACATCTTAAAGCCAACTGCCTTTGAAGAGCACTTAAACGCTTCACCTCAGGCAGGGGAGAAGTCTCACACCAGTCTGATACTCCTGTGCTCAGCTGTGTTTGCA